>NW_026571541.1:3254655-3884655 GCF_026225935.1 Boleophthalmus pectinirostris | reverse complement strand
GCTGCATCCGAAAATGGGCAAAAATACAGTTGTGGACAAAATAGTTGGTACCCCTCTGGCAATGAAAGAAACAATAACAATCACTGAAATAACTTGAAACTGATAAAAGCAATAATAAATAAAAAATTACTGAAAATTGCCCAATGAAAATCAAACATTGTTTTTCACATGTGGTTAAACAGAATTATTAAAAAAAACAAAATAATGAAACTGGCCTGGACAAAAATGATGATACCCTTAACTTAATATTTTGTTGCACAACCTTCTGAGGCAAACTCTGCAATCAACTGACAATGACACTTCTGCACTGTCAACAGGTATTTGACCCACTTCTCATGAGCAAACTGTTCTAGTTGGCTCAGGTTTGAAGTTTGTCTTCTCCAGACGCATGTTTCAGATCCTTTCACACATGTTCAGTAGGATTGAGATTTGGACTATGATCGCTGTTTTAGGTAGATCCAGATTCTTCTGACTAACGGAAAACGGACAACAAGTGCACCATCTCCACTACAGCATGAGTTTTATGAGAAGTATTTACACCTTTCAGTGTTTTCATCACAAAAGAAGCAATGTAAATAAAGTGACATGAGGGAAAATAGTGTTAAATAAAAAGCTGCTGCACATGACCAGCACACGTACGACCCGCACACGTACGACCCGCATGCATATGACCTACATATGACCTGCACGCATACGACCTACATACGACCTGCACAAGTATGACCTGCACACATATGATCTGCACGCGTATGACCCGTACACGTACGACCCGCAGGCATACGACCTGCACATGTATGATCTCTGAAAAGTTAAACATGAGCCATCTCCAACATGATATACACACAGAACAGACTCATCATCAGCAGCACATTAACACTCATATTCCACTGAGTCGTGTCCTTTAGTCCGACAGAAGCTGAACCACAACAGAGCACAATTAAAGGGCTGCTTTTTTTTAGGCTTATATTTTATGTAAATGAGCCATGTGGTTTTAAGTTTGTTTCTGTATAATGTAAACAAATGTGCACAAAGCTTCATTATAATCTCATGGTTGTTTATATATTTAATAAACCAGGAAAAATAAAATTTTTGTGCTCGCATTTGTAATGTAATGCATTTGTAATTTGTTATGTCAAGAAACCAGAATAGTACATTTGATCATGTCACAGGGATGAGTGTCCCAGTTTCTCGGCACAAGTGAACAGCATGTCCCGAACACTCATGTGCGTGTAAACACTCATTCATTATATTACGTCACACTACTTAAAATACACCACCTTAACCAGTAATTCTAATCTTAAGAAAATGTCTTCAAGTTTTGGTTTTAATTACAGGTTAAACTTTTAATATGGCACATTTAAACTGGTTTAACCTGGTGGAGCTTTTCTTCTTCCTGCAGTACCACATTTAAACACTAGGAGGAGGTATTGCGTCGATAGTGACAGTGATAGTGATAGTACAGTTTTTAAATTCATCACTGGAAATTGCAGCCTTATGATTCTAGAGAATCATAAGGCTGCAATTTTAGAGAATGCTAATTAATATTTCACAGTAAACTTGACGGAGTTGAAGGGAATTTTTATATTGGCTGGAATTTTTTCAGGAAATTTACCGAAGTTGTTTATGCAAAAATCTGAGGAGTTCCCGTGTGTCATGTGCTGCAAATTCCAATTGAGATGTTTCTTTTATGCAATCAGTGCATCATCGAGTCTGTATGTAAATAAACAAGAGTCTAAACCAGGTCTAAACCAGGTCTAAACCAAGACTAAACCAAGACTAAACCAAGATTAAACCAGGAATAAACTATGTCTAAACCAGGACTAAACCAGTGCTAAAATAGGTCTAAACCGGATCTAAACCTAAACTAGGTCTAAACTAGGACTAAATCAGGTCTAAACCAAATCTAATAATAACAATAATAACAATAATAACAAGAAAAGCAGTCAGAGAGCGCAGACCTCCGCCAAGGACTACCAACATTTTTTATATAAATTGCGATAAAATCAGTCTTCTGGATCAGATCCGGATCAGCCTTTGGAATATGAAAGAGGATCCCATTGTCCATCCCTGAGTCAAATTTCATGGGGTTTGGTCAATAATTAACAGAGATATTGAGAAACAAATTTTTTGGCCCCATTTACCACAATGTTAACTAAAATTTCAAAGTGATCCAGAATCCAGGATTTCTTCTGGATCACCACCAAAATGAAATCTTCCTTTTCACATTTCCAACAAATCCTGAAAATGTGATCAAAATCGGTCCATAACTTTTTGAGTTATGTTGCTAACAGACAAACAAACAAACAGACAAACAAACAAACAAACATAACCTCCTTGGCGGAGGTAATAATAATGCATCAGTTTTATATAGCACTTTTATGGATACTCAAATACTAAAATATATATCACTCCATATCCAGTGGTGGTAAGCTACTATTATTGTAGCCACAGCTGCCCTGGGGCAGAATGATGGAAGAGGCTACCAATCTGTGCCATTGGCCCCTCTGACCACTACCATCACTCACACACACACCACTTTCATACTAGACAATGAGGGTCTTGCCTAAGGACACAATGACAGTTTTTACGACTGGTGCCCTCCTGTGGCTCCTGATTTTCCCAGTGGTCTCCCATCCAAGTACCAACCAGGCCCGGCCTTGCTTAGCCTCTGAGATCTGACGGGATCAGGCTTTGACCAGGTCTAAACCAGAACTAAACCAGGACTAGAAAAGGACTAAAGCAGAACTCAGTTATAAACCAATAATTTTGCTCTGTGGTTTGACTAACTCTGAGTCTAAACCAGCAACAAATTAAACCAGGTTTAAACCATCTACCATATTTCTACTGGACGAACAGGTCTGCCATGGATTTAGACTTGGTTTAGTCCTGGTTTGAATCCCGATAACGTGTTGTGATCCTGATATAGTCCTGGTTTAGTCCTGATGCAGTTCAGACTTTAGTCCCGGGTCCAACTGTACTGACATGTGATTCTGTGAGTGAAGTGTAGTTTCAGTCAGTGTTAAACTGTTATGTGTGTTTCATTTCAAATAAACTGGACTGTTGATATGACTTTGAAGTCTTTGTTTCTGTGAAATCCACACAATGTTCAGCTGAAACGAAAGAGCAGGTGAGTGAGGGCGGGGCCCAACTAAACAACCACACAACTACACAACAAATCACCACATTGACATTAAACCTCAAAATCTACACGAAATACTTTGACTTTTTACTCTTCAAGTAAATTTTAATACTTTTTTATGTAACTACATTTTTTCATGTAATACTTTTACTTAATTTTTTTTTGCTTCAGTATCTGCTCTGGTATTTAAATTTTATGTCCACCACAGTTGTCACGTGAACTAATGTGTGGCATTTCCCTTGTGAATCAGATACCAAGAGGTCAGTGGGTTCGTTCAGTTTACATAATTAATCATTAGTCCACTCATTTTACTTTCACTTTCACTTTCACGTATTGACTGTTTGGTCAATGTAAACTTTTACACGATTCAGTCTGACGGTCACAAAAGAAACGTCTTCACAATGTAGTTAAAATCAAACTATAAAAGTGACTGGACGAGCAGGTGGGGACAGACGCAAAAGTGTGTGGTGTCTGTACTCAAATGCGCACACACACACACACACACGAACGTACAAAAGCACACAAACACACTATTTTCAGATCTCTGTTCTGTTTCTTTGTCACAAACAGACCTGGAGTTGTGTTTTGTTTCATTCACATGTTAAACACACAAACTCTGCTGAGTTCTTGTCTCAGATTGTTCCACCTTGTGATGTCATGTGGTGATACAGGAAGAGCTCCACTGTGTTTTTAAACTCCATACACGTTCAGTAGAATCATTGGGATCATTTCAGCCCTAGAATTCAACAATCTCTACTGAACTAAACGTCGAAAGTAGCTGTTAAGTTAAACATTTAAACTCGCTTCATGACATCACAAGGTGTAACAAAGCATTTTATAAGGTTAATTTGATCTTCTGATATTTTATGTTTTTAGGTTCTTTTTCAGACCAAGAGTTTGTTTTCATACCTGACCGTTCGTTCTGCTCCTCACAGTGGTCACGTGATGTTGCTGTGACGAACTCAGGCAATTACTCGTTAATTATAAAATCGAACCGGAGCATAAATTTCATGTCATATTCGAAATACCCTGCACGTCCTGGAATAAAACATGCTTCGGGGAAACGGGTGTTCAGTCCACGAAAAAAGGAACATAGGACAGAATGTGAGAAGGAAACAGCGAAGGCGTGAACATGAGAAACAAAACACAAAGCAGAACAGGAACAACTCAAATCGACTGTGGCGCTGTAAAAAAGAGAAACATGTTATGGACTGAGATGAGTAAACATGACTGGGACAGAAGAAAATAAACTGTGTATCATTCGCTCATTTGTTTTTCAAAATAAAACGAAAAAACAACTATTTTCTTCATTATTTGTCTCCAAATCCAAGATGGGAAACAAATCATTATCCGTTCTTTCGTTTCACGTTTCTGTGACTTAAACTGCGATGCTGGACTTTTACGCCGCATACGGACTGAACCAGGACTTAAACAGGACTTAAACAGGACTTAAACAGGACTTAAACAGGACTTAAACAGGACTTAAACAGGACTTAAACAGGACTTAAACAGGACTGAGTGGTGCAATGGGCACAAAGGTGCGCCTGCGTAGACTGTCGAGTGATCAGGACTGAAACCGGGACCAGACCAGCATCGGAATCATGACTGAGACCGGGACCAGACCGGGACCAGACCGGGGCTGAGACCGGGACCAGACCGGGGACCAGACCGGTGTACCAGACCAGAACTGAGGCCAGGACTGAGACCAGGACTGAGCCTGGTTTAGTCCTGGTTCAGTCCTCTTTTAGTCCTGGTTCAGTTCTCTTTTAGTCCTGGTTCAGTCCTCTTTTAGTCCTGGTTCAAGTCCTCTTTTAGTCCTGGTTCAGTCCTCTTTTAGTCCTGGTTCAGTTCTCTTTTAGTCCTGGTTCAGTTCTCTTTTAGTCCTGGTTCAGTTCTCTTTTAGTCCTGGTTCAGTCCTCTTTTAGTCCTGGTTCAGTTCTCTTTTAGTCCTGGTTCAGTTCTCTTTTAGTCCAGTCCTGGTTCAGTTCTCTTTTAGTCCTGGTTCAGTTCTCTTTTAGTCCTGGTTCAGTTCTCTTTTAGTCCTGGTTCAGTCCATATGTGGTGCAAAAGTCCAACATTGGAGTTTAAGTCACGTAAATGTAAAAAGGCCATTATCCGTTTTTTCCATTATTCATTTAAATGCAAAATCAAAAACTTAAAAAATTAATCATTATCTGTTTTTTCATTTTGGTTTTGGAGAAATTTTAGTTTAAGAAAATGAAAAAACTAAAATTTTCTAATTTTTGGTTTAATTTTGAAAATGAATAAAGGAATGATACATGGATTGGCGACAAACGTTGTTGCTGGATTAAAGTTCAAAGTTTCGCTTTATTACTGGAAGAGTGAGATTCTGTCCATGTCTGCTCAAATCAAGTTTTGCTGCAGTGCACTGTTGCAGTTCCGTGGCCTTTGTGTCTCAGTCAAAGTTCAGTTTCACAGGAGGACTGGTCAGGGAGGGTCAGATCTGTGTCAGGGCAGAGGAGGAGAAGAACCAAAAGTGTTTCTCCTCTGTGTCCTGCAGCATCACATCAGCCTCCAGGGGACTAAATAAGGACTAAACCAGGTCTAAACCAGGACTAAACCAGGACTAAACCCAGTCTAAACCAGGACTAGACCAGGACTAGACCCAGTCTAAACCAGGACTAGACCAGGACTGAACCAGGACTAGACTAGGACTGAACCAGGAATAAATCAGGACCATATAATCTATGATTAGACCTAAACCGGAACTAAACCAAAACTAAACCACTAAACTAGGGCTAAATCAGAACTAAGCGAGGACTAAACCAGGTCTAAACCAGGTCTAAACCAGGACTAAACCAGGACTAAACCAGGACTGAACCAGGACTGAACCAGGACTTAACCCAGTCTAAATCAGGACTAAACCAAGACTAAACCCAGTCTAAACCAGGACTAAACCAGGACTAGACCAGGACTAGACCAGGACTAGACCAGGACTGAACCAGGATTAAAAGAGGTCTAAACCAGGACTAAACCCAGTCTAAACCAGGACTAAACCTGGACTAAACCCAGTCTAAACCAGGACTAGACCAGGACTGAACCAGGAATAAATCAGGACCATATAATCTATGATTAGACCTAAACCGGAACTAAACCAAAACTAAACCACTAAACTAGGGCTAAATCAGAACTAAGCGAGGACTAAACAAGGTCTAAACCTGGGTTAAATCAGGTCTAAATCAGAACTAAACCAGGTCTTAAAGTCTTAACACCTCTACCAGAAAGGTTGCACAGTGCAGCTTTAGTTTTTCACAAGAACTGGAATCTTTCTGTGAAACCAGATGAATGGCGTGTACTTTTACTTTGTAAACTTTATCTAGTAACCTGAGCCCCGCCCCCTGCACATGACTGACAGCCGTACGCACACTCATTGTTCTGCTGCTTTCTGTTTCGACTGTAACAGAAATGGAGAGGAGCCATGACCTTTGACCTTATTACAAATTTATCCAAATAAAGGACAAGAAAAGCCCGCCATGCCAGAACAATGTGGACGACAAGATCCTGTTTACTCTGGCACACGTCGAAAAGAGCTCACTTTAAGTCTGATTTAAAGAGTTAAGCTTGTTTGAGAAATGCATTTAACAGTCCTGGGGATTACGCAAAACTGACTCTTATGAATTTTAAAGGTGCATTGTGTAACTTTTCTGGTGGAGGCTCCGTCAAAAGCTTTTCTCCCTGGAGGTGTTATTGCTTTGTTTGTTTCGGCAACCCCCGGCAAATTCCAGTTTTTCTAGATATCTTTGAGCTACAAAACCACGTGTAACTGAACAAATGTAACGTAGAGCTGTTTAATGACACACTGTGGAACATTATGGCATACCAAAAAGTGACCTAATGCAACTTTAAGCCATGTTAGAATGTTGTTACGTCATCAAAAACATACCCAGAGTTGTATTTTGTTTAGTTCAGTGCTTGAGTATTGTGTTTATTGCACTGAAAAACTTTGAAAAACATGCATCTTTTCTGTAAGCAGGCTCGCATGTCCACAAACCAGACTCTTATTTGGCCTGAAGGAGGGAATCTTGCTGCGAAATATTCTTCCTTTGGCTCTAATATTCCACAGTATGACGTCAAATTTAATTATCTCCATAGAATCCTTGAGGTGACTTGCATTATCACACAGATTATAAAACAGCAATATGAACCTTTACCCAATAATCAGTTTGATTTCAGAATTCATGCAAGTCACTCTGGGTCACATGTATTTTTTTATTAATCTAGGAGAGCAGGAACTGGACCCACAACTTCCTTGTACTTTTCTCTTTGGAATGACCTGAAGTGCTTAAACTGGATGTGGAGGAAGTTCCCAGAGCAGTAAAAATCACAGACAGGGCTCTTCAGCAGCACAGCTTTAAAGCCATCAGAGTTTCCTGAGAATTTCCTGTTTTGAATAACCTGTCGCACTAGACTTTAAAGGTGCACTGCGTAACTTTCCTAGTGGAGTGTCCAGTATTTATCTTATTCAACCCCGCCCACTTGTCTCTAAACGCTCCTGAACAGCACTTTCTCGTGGTGGCACTTCTGGTTAAACAAGAGTAATATTCATGTCAACGAGAATTTGAAAACATTTGTCTCAAATATTCAGTGTTTATGTGACCAACATGTCACTGCACTGACTCCCCATATGGAAAAGATATAGACAAATCATACACCATTTGAACATGTTTTATCTGAATCTTAAAAGATTTGTATATGACAGTGAAAACACTTACAAGATCTTTGGTAAATATGTGCAGCATGAAACATGTAAAACTTTGTAAACTGCAAGAGCTGAATATGACACTAATCCCACACACAATCTCCTCACAAGTGTTGGACAAAGGTCATTTTTACCACAGAATCACAGAAAAACAAGTGAAATGATGATTGTTTCCTTAAACTTGATTGATGTGTTGTGTGTGTATGAGAGTGAGAAAGAAAATGATCACAGTGTGTGATTGCGCGCGCGCGCGCGTGCGTGTGCGTGTGTGTGTGTGTGTGTGTGTTGGGCAGCATGGGGGTAAACACAGTAATGCAAATATTACAAATATTATGACCTTAAAACACATAAGACACACACTCTTCCACTGATGTCACAGTGAACAAACATCAGGCTGTAAAAAGATTTTTACTCTGCAAAATCCTGTAGCTCCTTTCCTTGTTGCCTCTTCGAGGAGCCATTTATTTGTGTGATACCAGGATACTTGTAACTGTCCTCAACATCTGCTATAGTCGTCACCTCCAGTAACAGTTGGGTAGTTTAACAGCAGAGTCACTGGACTTTCACATGGGGGACCTGGGTTCAAATTCCTCTTCTGACTCTGATTTTGTTTTGTTTTTTTAACTACAACATATAATTAAAGAATACAAACATTACATGGAACATACAAAGAAAATGTAGTTTATCATGCACATTACCTGTAAATGTCATGCAAAATGTTCACTTTATCTTTACTAGTTTTTCATAATATAGTTGTATGAGAAAAATGTAAAAGGAGCCACTTTCAGGAGTAAACCACATGACACATATGAACCTTATATAAAGATTTACTACAAAGACAGTGGTAAATTCTTATATTTTTCCAGGTTTTTCCATATGGGTCACAGTTTACGTGACCAACACGTCACTGCACTGACTCTGGGGATTCCACAGTGAAGTGATGTGCTGTGAGGATCCGCCCCGTACAAAATAACACAACCCCAGTGATGACGTCGCCCACTGCAACTTCAGGAATAAGATGAACGGATTAAATGTATTTATCACAAGGGAGACAAGCAGGTTACAGCACTACACTACATTACAGGTCAGATCTGTGGAGAGGCACCCCTATTTACCCCATTCACAGAAGGAATGACTGAATTTTGGAGCAACAGAAACACCCATAATGAATAAATGCTACATGGATATATTTAAAGGGACAGTTCGGAGTTTTGCACATAGGGCCTCATTTCTTAGTGTCGATGTGTGTCGATAGAATAATTTTAGAAGTAAAACCAATGTTGCATTTGAAGGATTTATGTCTGAGCAGCAGTACTTCCTGATAAAAAGCTCGGCAGTGGCGGACTGATATATGAGAAAATAGTCCCTCAACATGCGACGATTCATGAGATGCAAGGTTAGTTTTATTTCAAACATTATTCTGTCAACACAGACATTCACATGGACAGTCTGGTGTAATAACAGATTTGCTCCGGGTGTTTTGTGGAGTGGGTAAGACTGTTTTTAGTGGAAGGCTAACTATGGCCATTGACATGCGCTAGCCTATCATCAACAACCTCTGCAAATACAAGGACTGGATGGAATATTTGTTGAATAGTGTCTCCACATGTCTGCAGTACTCTGGCTCACTACGAAATGAGGTCCTATGTCCAAAATTCTGAACTGTCCCTTTAATGTCACATCATGGAACATTCCAGGGGGAAGCAAGAGCATCTCCATGCATAGGCGCTGATCCCATGAATGCCCAGGGACCAGAGCACCCACTCCGAGCACCCACCTGAATTCTCCTCGATCTTAAATTGACTCTTTTTGTGTGTATGCGTGGGGGTTTGTGTGTATGTGTGTGCTTGTGTACGTGTGTGTGTGTGCATGCGTGCGTGCGTATGCGTGCATGCGTGCGCGCGCACGTGTATGTGTGCGTGTGTGTGTGCATGCATGCGTGCACGTGTATGTGTATGTGTGCGTGTGCGTGTGTGCACTGTGCACTACTGGAAAAGTGGAATTTGCAGTTTAAGTGAGAGCTGCTTTACGGCTCATATCCTTGTAATCACTGAGCCTGTGCACATGAACAATAACTTGCACAATGTTCACTTTATTCTGTGTCATCTTAAATAAACAAAAGTGATTTTTTTCCCCACATTACCTTGACATGCAGGATCAAGGAAAACCTGAAAACTGACCTAGTTGGATTTATTTTCCAGATGGAGATAAACCTCAGAAGTATAACAGAGTTGACGTGACACATTCATCATAAAGGTTACGATACGACACACTGTGCTTGAGTTTGCAGCACAGTTATATTTGTGGAGCATTTTGTTTTCATTTGCAATATTAGATTTTTAGATTTGACTGATCCACAAGGGAAATGAAAAAAAAAAAAAAGTCAAAATGTAAATGGTAATTCTAAATAAGTAGCAGAAATAGCAAGAGACTGAAGTCAAATAAGACATAATTATATAAATGTACATGTACAAGTCAAAACAAACTAGAAATCTAGTAAAAGAAATATATCTATATCCAGCTTTATACAATATAATACAAAAATATAAATGGTAATAATAAAAAGTCTAAAATCCTTGACTTGTGTTGAGCCTGGAGTTTGTGTCAGTGTGATGGCAGAGTGGACAGCAGCAGGAGCAGGAGCAGGAGGAGGAGGAGCAGAAAGAGGAGGAGCAGGATGAGAAGGAGGAGCAGCAGGAGGAGGAAGAGGAGGAGCGGGGGGAGGAGCAGGAGGAATAGGAGGAGCAGTAAGAGGAGAAGAAGCAGGAGTAGGAGGAGCAGCAGTAGAAGCAGGAGTAGGAGGAGCAGGAGTAGAAGCAGGAGTAGGAGGAGCAGGAGTAGAAGCAGGAGTAGGAGGAGCAGGAGTAGAAGCAGGAATAGGAGGAGCAGGAGTAGAAGCAGGAATAGGAGGAGCAGGAGTAGAAGCAGGAGTAGGAGGAGCAGGCCAGAGTTTTCCTTGTTAATAATTGTCTTTATCTCTGCACCAACTTTCCCAGACAAACAAAAGCAGGACACGACAGCCCAGCTCCACTTCCTTGATTGTTGAAACATGTCTGAAAGTCTCAAAATATCATCGTTGGAACATTACAATAGAGATAACAAAGCTGCTGTTGTAGAGGTTTCCAAATGACTAATGGCTTTAACAGAAACTATTCTACTCTCTGAAATGAGTCAGAATTCTAACAACACCGTTTATGTTTTCATTTCATCACATTCTAATCAGAAAGAAAAATGAGCCTCACGTAAGTCTCTCGTTTGAGTTTCCACTTTCAATATTCACTCTCTGATCTAAACGGTCACTATCTAAAGTCCAACATGAGTCAGTGCTAGTGCTAGTGCAGCCTCTGCAGCTCAGGGAGGGAATTCTGGAGGTTCTGAGCTTTCACATGAGGTCTGTCCATATACCATATTTTTCGGACTATAAAGGTGCACTGGATTATAAAGTGCAATATCAATAATGCTGAATTCTCTCTGGAATTCTGAAGAGCATTAAGCAAAACAAACAGACGACACTTGAGACTGATCCTTTACTCCAGGCGTCCATGATCCATCGGCAGATTATGGTGTAATTCGCCCAGCGTTGCTCCCCGTCTTGGTGAATGTGGATTATGAATGTGAGTGTGGCTGGATGATTTAAGTTTGTTTATTATTTCCTATGAGAACGACTCAGTTTGATGCAGCTTTGTGCACATTTGTTTACATTTTACAGAAACAAAACTTAAAGGAACATGATTCATTTGCATAAACTATAAGCACTGAAAAAAAAAAACAGCTCGCTCTTTGTGCCCTGATGTGATTCAGCTTGTCAGACTAAAGGGCATGACTCGGTTCAATATGACTGTTTTTTCTGTGACAGAGGATGTGCTGCTGATGGTGTTACTCTGAAAGGCTCCTGACTACAGCAGCCGTAATGCTCCGACAATCCATCGAGCGATGCGGCTTTGTAGTTTACCAAAGCCGTACTAAAACATTCAGACAGATTCGGTTGGAGGCCAGTAAGCACAACTAGAATTAATACATAAGGCGCACTGACAATTTTTGAGAAAATTAAAGAATTTTAAGTGCATCTTACAGTCTGAAAAATTTGGTAATGAGACAAAGTTGGATGTGTCTTCATCTGCTGACTAAGACTGATGCAAATTCACCTTTATCAAACGTGCAGTAAAAATTTAATGTCCAAATTACATTTATAATGGGGACCTGTCCTGCACAATTGACTTTTCTTCTAGACTAAGCTTTTACAAATGTTATAACTTTGTTCCTTCATCAAAAACAGCTGGAGTTTTGTTTGATTTATGTATTTTTTTTTTTCAAATCCTGGAGATCATTAGCACAATGCACTGAGACAGAACATTCAGAATCAACCCCAGCTGACAAGAAAATAGTACAACTGTGATTGCAGTTTCCCCAAAACCTAAAAAGAACAGGAAGTCCACGATGTGCCCAGCCCTGGCTGCACAGAAGAGGAAACAACACAACTGCAGAAGGAAGAGGAGAGGACAATAACATTACAATATCCAGGAAAATACAGCTTCTGAGCGCACACGCCTTCCCTCATAAACACACAGCACGTTCTGCCCTGCAGCCACCTATTACATCTGAGTCTTGTTCCAGGACACAAATACTGTGTAACAGTTTCTGAGGTCAAAATAAGTCTGCTGTGATCTGTCTGAATTTAATTATAAAATGTCATCAGAATCAGACAGTGTGTATTAGCATGACAGTTGTTTGCTTTACACAAACTCTGCACTTATAAAACTAATCGTGGTGAATAGTTGCTCAGGATGCTCCGAATGCTTAAAGGTGCATTGCACAACATTTTTGGTGGAGGGTCTGTCACCTGTTTGTCTCCATGGAGATGCTCTTGCTTTGCCTGGAATGTTCCACATTGAACAGATCCATTTAACATTTATTCATTACAGGTGTTTCTCTTACACAAATACAATGATTCTCTCTGTGAATATGAACGACTCTCCACAGATCTGACCTGTAATGTAGCCTATAGTTGTCTAAACAATAACATCTCCATGAAGCAGGTGACAGATCCTCGATCAGAAAAGTTGCGCAATGTAACTTAAAGGTCCATATTACATCATTTTATGATCTGTGTTCTAATGTCGTTTCCTCATCACAAACAGACGTGGAGTTGTGTTTTTGTTTCTTTCACACACGTTAAACACACAAACCCTGAACATTCAGGCTGAGATCTTCTCTCAGACAGAAAACACTCTGTTCCCCGATGTGATGTCACTTCTACCAGGAAGTGCGCCACTGTGTTTTTAAAGTCCAATGATTTCAGCCTTGAAATGTCCAATCTCCACTGAACTAAAGGTAAAAGGAGCTGTTAACTTGAACTACCACTATATGACATCACAAGGTGGAAAAGAGTATTTTGAGCTTTGGAGATGTAGACAGACTAATAATGCAGGGATACTCAAGCATGTGTGAATTAAACAAAATACATCTATGTTTAAGTATGTTTCTGATGAGGTAACAACATTCGAGTCAGTTTTGAGCAGACCTAGGCTTTGTCCAGCTCCCGGGCCACATCCGACTCTTTGATCGACTCTGATCGGCCCCTTTAAGCTCATTTGGAATTACAAAATAAACATATTTCATAATTTTACCTCATGTGTGGACTAAAGTTGCAGTGCTTTTATTTCAGAGGTGTTTTAAATGACATTTTTTGTTCGGCAGCCTCACTTAGTCAGAACAAACTCTTTCCAGTCTGAGCAACTCGTCAAAACAGTGATATTTACTGCTTTTTATAAAAGAAATACAATTCATATTATGCAGAACTGAGTTAAACATTTTGGCCTCCACAATATTTTTTGTTTCTCATGTGGCCACATGGAAAAAAGAATTGCCGACCTCTTGTTTTGAGCAATATAGGAGCTTTAAGACCGCT
Organism: Boleophthalmus pectinirostris; assembly: GCF_026225935.1. Taxonomy (NCBI): domain Eukaryota; kingdom Metazoa; phylum Chordata; class Actinopteri; order Gobiiformes; family Gobiidae; genus Boleophthalmus; species Boleophthalmus pectinirostris. Next base: position 3,870,888 of record NW_026571541.1, on the reverse strand, counting down.
GCAAACCACTCACAATAAACTAGTTCTGCTTTGTAAGACTGTTTTACATGTCTGGCCTTCACTACACCATCACGAGACACTTCAGGAAGCAGGCGAAACATGTAAAGCAGGTAAACAAAGTCTTCCATCTGACACAAAGAATCGCTAATTGTAAGTATAAAACGGAAGACAGAATGAACCTTTACCGAAGAGTCAAAATCACGTACAGTGCTTTTAACGTGCTGATTCTCTAATTACATTATTTTCTGATCTATGTTATAATAAAGAGCTCCTCAAACATGTGAATGAAACAAAACACAACTCCAAATCTGTTTTTCACAAAGTAACAACATTAAAAAGAGTCAGTTTTGCATAATATATCTCCTCAATATGCTCATTTCTATCATCAAATTGTGATTCTGAAATGCGGTCAGTGTCGTTTTACATTATTTGTACGATTCCGAATCCAAGTCCAGTTGAGTGTGTGTGTGTCAGTTATGTAAATTCTCGTAAAGCGCTCGGGCGCACGTGTATGGCATGAGGCGTGACTGGTTTGAAAAGTGAAAGTATTTGAATCTCGGCGTCACCAGTTTGATCGAAGTACGGCTGCTTATACAACTACGCGCGAGTATCCATTACCTTTTCACACTGGAATGTTCTCAATTTTTTTATGTTACCATAAATAGTCTTATGCCGTGACTTTGGTGAATGTTTAACAATGGTATATACATCTGTACTTCAACATAATATTACTCAAGCAGAAGTGCAAAGGAATGACTCAAGTAAAAGTAACTGTCAGGATGTAATTTCTGAGTTATGATTTGAAGTTTAAGTTAAAGCGAGGACAAAATATGAAATAATCCACAAAATTTGGTATTTTCATTACATGCTGTCAACATAAACTTTTGTCATTTGTAGATAGACGAACCACAACTTATACTCATGTAGGAGTACGGTTACTTCAAACTAAATATTACTCAAATAGTGGTAAAGTACTGAAAAGTACATGTCTGAAAAGTAAGCACAGGAGCAAGGTAGTTAAGTATCAAAGTAAAGTACTGTGCATAAGTAAACTTTTTAGGTATCTGTACTTTGGTTGAGTTCATTTTATAGTGGTACTTTTTACTTGTACTTCACTCCATTTGAAAGCAAGTACTTTCCCGTCCACTACATTTTTGAACTGGACTGAAAAGTAGAAGTATTTTTCATTGTTTCATTATCATTTGAGACCTGCTGGAAACACTTTCATAATTTGAGAAAAAAAAATACACAAATAAAAACTGAAATTAAATTGTTTCTTTTGAACAAAATTCAATACAAATCTGAATCAAAAGCTTTTTAAGACCTCAAAATTTGCGTGAAATAGTATAACTTTTTACTCTTCAAGTACATTTTTAAACATGTACTTTTACTTGAGTATTTTGGAGTTATTCAACCATTACAGCACAGTGGTTCCTACAAGCACAGTGGAAAAGGAGAAAGACCTCTCTGTTTGTGGAGATCCAAAATGGGCTTTCAATAGAACAAAGAGATAAAAAATAACAACAGAGAATCAGAACCCAGGAGAAAGGGTGTAACTTCCATACATAGCTGGTGTTTCTGAAAAACTACAGAGGATTTTCAGACAACATGAAATCCCAGTCTATTTCAAACCTACAAACACTTTAAGACAGAAACTGGTCCAATCAAAGGAAAAAACACCGAGCCACAAACAAAATAATGTGGTCTACTCCATTCAGCGTAGTAAAGACTGCAATGAGCGCCACACCGGACAAACTAAACAGCCACTTCACAAGAGGATGTACCAACACAGACGAGAGAGCAACACAGGACCTCAGTCTGCCGTCCATCTCCATCTAAAAGCCACGGGTCACTCCTTTGAGAACAGTGAGGTACAGAGAAAAGAACTGGTTTGAGTTAAAGAGGCTATTTTTGTTAAAGACAATCTATCTTTGAACAGATACAGAGGCCTAAGACTTCTGTTTCCCATCTACAAGTCCAACCTCAAACCTGAAACAAAGAGAACAATAGTGATGCCAGGTCAGGTCCAGAGGTGTGAAAGCTCCATTATGGCCATGAATGATTCTGCTAATATGACCCCACACTTGGTGCAGTTCAATAGACCTAGCTAGCTAACAGAAACAGTAAACAAATGTGTGTGTTAGTTTCAGAGTAGTTTCAGTGTAGTTAGCTCTTCTATTCAGGCAGATATAAGACAGTGTCTACCAGCAAGAAGCAGCTTGGATGAGCTGCGGAACATATCCAACCAAAAACCTTTATCCAATTGAAAAACTGAATTTCTCCTTTGCTATTTTTACTTCAGTTGATTTTTTTTCATGTGATACTTTTACTTGAGTATTTTTCTACTCTTCACTTGTTTAACAGACTTTAATACATGGCCCTGTTTTACTTCCCTTGTGTGTTTTAGAATTGATTTTAAAATTTTACTGATCACTTTTAAAGCTACACTTTAGAACTTTTAACCCCATGTGAGGCTCCTGCAGCTGCAGATCCTCAGGCAGGTCCCTGTGGCTGTTCCAAAGTCCAGACTGCAGATAAAGTTGATGGAGCCTTTTCAGTCCTGGAGATAAGGTTCACACCATTATTATCATCTTTTAAATCACCTCTTAAAACTCTTTTCTTATCGGTTGGCCATCCTTTAACTGGTTTTAGTTTGATTCTATTCCTTATTTCTTTTTATTCTATTTCTTTTTATTTATTTATTACAATTAATTGAATTGTTTGCATCATTTCTGTTTTTGTATGCCTTCTTTATGCTATTTTTATGCTTTTTGTATTGTTTTTTGTGAATTTGTAAACCTTGTTTTTAAAAGTGCTTTATAAATAATAATTTTTTATTATTATTATTACTCCGGTAACTGTACTTTTACTTAAATAACAGTAAAATGGAGTACTTCTTCCGCTATTGGTCTGGATGCATAAAAAAGGCTGGTCTGGCAGGTATCCAGACTTCAAATTCCACCTCTGGGCAGTCCTGAGTGACGTCACATAGTACTTTAAATTGCAGTGGCCACTCAAGCATGAACACGCCTATTAGTATAGACCACAAAGCTGCAAACTGACCTAGATTGCACTGAAATAAATAATAAAAGCCCTAGATAAAGACAGTAGACTGTGCTGCACGCTGTCAGGACTGGACCGACCACATACCAGAGTCAAACAGTAAACAGAAATCTGTAGGAGGGAGTGAATGGGGGCAGAGATATCAGGAAAAAACAAGCATTTCTCGGAATATTAATTTGAATGATGTATTTAAAGAAGTAGTACTAAGCAGTAGTACTTTTTCTTACATGTTATAATGTTGTTCTCTTATCAAAAACCTGCCTGAAAAGTTTTTCGATGTTATCCGTGCATGTTTCAGTAATCTCTCCCGGGCCCTATTCGAACCCTTCTTACTAGAGCCAATATGGGCACCTGGAGACATATCGGCTATTGGCCGATATGCTTGCTGATATGGGCCGATATTTCACGTGGGCATGTTATATGTCGTTATAAAGCTTAGACTCTCTACATTCTGTTCATTTAATCCAATTTACAGACAGATAAATGTCCTAATATGTGGCTCCACATCAGTATTTATCTGCGGTGTAATTTGTCAGTGTGTGTCCGTACTGTCCCTGAACACACCAGAGTCACGTCACTTCACTCACGTGTGTTTGTTTACACCCGCAGCCGTGCGCAACACTGAGATTATATTCTTTTTACGGACAGTCGTCCGTCGTCGTCAGTTGAGTCTGGATTAAAAGGACATTTAATAGTGCAGACTTGTGATGTGAGGAGGAGCCTGTGTGAGCGACGAGTGTTGGAAATACATCGATTTTGAAGCTAGTTTAGGCTATTTGTTATTAGCAATTAGCTGCTGTAGCTCCCGCACATAAACAGGCTGTTTTCTATTGGTCTATTGTAAAGTGACTATATTGGCCATATGTTTGCTACTGGACCAGCATTAATATGTAAATGAGCTGTGAATAGACGTGTGAATGATCCACATTTATGCATATAATTAATTACCGCGGTGCGCACGTTTTTACGGCTAAAGGCTAATAGCGGTAGTTTCTTTACTAGCTAGGAGTAATGGGTCGGTCGCGATCGAAGCAGCTCTTAGATCCGGCTCTTTGAAGCAAACAACGGGAGCATGCTTCTTATTGGGAGCCGTGTTTTCTCTTTTTATCACTTTTTCTCTTCAAGCCGCTTGTAGACCCGTAGTTTGACAGCAGCAGCGGCTGAAAACGAAACTTTCAGAAATCTGCATGTACATAGGGTAAAAAAAAAAAAGTGCATATTTGGCTGCAGTTCAGCATAAAATGAATAAACCAGGACTAATCTGGGGCTCAAGTGAGGGAGAGACCGAGTCCCGACACTCAGTCCTGGTTCAGTTCTGGTTTAGTCCTGTTTTACACATGGTTTAAATCTCTTTTAGTCCTGGTTTAGTCCTTTTTCAGTCCTGGTTCAGTTTTGGTTTAGTCCTGCTTGCAACAAAACAATCTCAAGAGTCGCTTGGGAGCCAAAAGAGCCAGCTGCTTTAGTGAGCTGAGCCAAAAGAGCCTGTTCTCCAAAAAAAAAAAGGGGCCAACCTACTGTCTGTAAATATGATATAAAGAGTCACAATAACAATAAATGTTGCCTAAATAAACCCAATTTAGAATCCACTAGAGCCAAACCTAAGTTTTTTAAACAATTCAAGATTTACAGTGAATTTTTACATCACTAAATATATCGGCGATTATATCGGCTATCGGCAGCTCCAACGCCCATTATATCGGTTTCATATCGGCCACAACAAAATCCATATTGGTCGGGCTCTACTCCTTATGTTTATCTGTAAGATTCTGTCTAAGGCTCCGCCCACAATCCTACATTACCCATGCTCCCATACCACAATTCTCCTTAAATATACAAAAACATGATACAAAACAACTTTACAAACTTGACGCTATGTTCTTTAGCGGGATGGACGCTTGTTGTGTTGTCATGACGCTCTGAAAGGGGAGTGACTTAGCGCAGAGAGCAAAGAGCTGAGATGTGGGCAGATCTTGGGCTCGGTGGGTTTTCGCTTCGTGTTCTGGGCATCAGGGAATTAATCTGAGCACTGAGCATTGAGCATCGAAGAGTCACATCAGGGAATGAATCTGAGCGCTGAGCTGTCAAGTTGTGTGCATGGATTCTGCACAGACAAGGTGGGGAAAGTGTCTTGCCCAAGGACACAACAGCAGCATGGTACCACTGAGCCACTACAGCAGAAGTGGGCCCATCTCATGCAAAATAACTTTTCACAGTGTATCTTCTGCACATAAACAAGCACAGTTTGGGTTTTGGAACATCCATTACACAAAAGTTATGAACTCTTCTCTGATTTCTTGGAGGCAGTCACAGACCAGGAACTATGAAAGGCCGGCTATTGCTCATCCCCCCCGCCCTAAGAAAGCACAGGCTCTGCCCTCCAAACGTGACGTAGGCGACAAGTGAGCCGCCCTTCCTCCGCCCATCTCAGGGAGAAAGGGGGAGACAGACGTGCGTCCTGATAGCGGTAGGAATAAACTTTTATTCATCATGGCGATACAGCGCGTTCAGCCGCATGTGTTGGACCCGGAATCGGACGAGGACTTTGAGGTGCACGAAGCTCAGCTGAACATTACTGATTGGTAAAGTATTAATAAACACTAGTAGATTAACTTATTATATCGTGTACACTGCAGTGTAGAACAATACACTGAGGGGGTTTGTCGGGGGGAGGGTGTGAATCACTTTCTGCTACGTCAAACACATCATAGGTGTATCTGCCGCGTCATCGTTGTAGCAGCTTTAGTTCCTTGTCACGTGGGGGAGTGGCAGAAATACGCTGCAATTTGTTAAAAAAAATGCTGAATCAATCTAAAAACCACTTCGGTGACATATACAAGGCCCACACATCACTCTTAGAAGGTAGAAAGCTCTGAAAAGTTGATTTTGCATGAGATGGGCCCTTTAAGGAACACATGGCGCTTGTGCGTACTGTATAGTTATGGTAAACATCATCTCGGCCCTGGAATTGCCAATTTCTACTGAACTAAAAGTAAAAGGTAACTTGAAAATTACCGCTTCATGACATCACAAGGTGGGACAGAGCATTTTGAGCTTTGGAGATGGACAGACTAATAATAAAGTGTCACTCAAACATCTGTGAATAAAACAAAACACATCTCAAGGGCTGTTTTTGATGACGTAACAGCATAACAAGTCATGTGAAATATGGGAACCGATAACAATCATGCCCATAATTTGAGCTGTAATTATCAAACACATGTTGGATTGAGATGAAGCACTGGCTGCATTTACACACACACGCATGCGCACAAACTCTGATTACTGACAGATTTTTAGAGTTGTAAAGCGAAACAAGTGAATCAATTCAAATACATGTAAACAGTAAAACCAAATATCTGAGCAACCCTGTATTTTTAGTCTGTTTACATCTCCAAAGCTCAAAACACTCTGCTCCAACTTGTGATGTCATTAAGTGGTAGTTTTCAAGTTAGCTACTTTTTACCTTTAGTTCAGTAGAGATTTCCAAAGCTGAAATCATCCAAATGATTCTAGTGAAGATGAGTTTAACACAGTGAAGCACTTCTGATATTCCCACATGACATCACAAGGTGGAACAGAGTGTTTTCTGTTTGAGAGAAGAGCTCAAGCCTACATACGCAAGGCCTGAGCTTTAAAGATGTGTGAATGAAGTGTGTAAAATCCCTCAGTTGTCCAGTAGAATCCATGGCAAAAGGTGAAAAAAACTTTATTTGGTCGAATACGTTTCACAGCTCATCCAAGCTGCTTCTTCAGTTCTGGTGGAAATACTCGTGTATTTGTTTCAGAGTAGTTTCAGTGTAGTTATCTGCTCCATATAGGTAGGTATAAAGGAAGTGTCCTCCAACATTCCGACCAGAACTGAAGAAGCAGCTTGGATGATCTGCGACACATATTGGACCAAAAAACTTTTGTCCACTTGACAAACTGAATTTCTCCTTTTGCCATGTGTGAATGAAACAAAACACAACTCCAGGTTTGCAAAACTTTGGGGGGCAGGAGTGCTACTTGGATATACAAAAAAATTGAGCAGAATAGTGTGGCACTTGTACAATGCCACAATAGGGGTTAGAACAGATGGGAAGTAAAGTAGTTGTTAATTAATAAATAGCAGCAAGAGGCTAGATCAGAAGACCAGGGTTCGACTTGGAGGGAAGTGAGGTGTTTAATAAGACAACTACACAGGCTTGTAGTGCTTAGTTGTGGTGCATTTACAGTGTACAACAGACATTATTTACAGCATTTACAGGTGTGCACTTCCATATGATTGAGTTCAGAGTCTATGATCGATGAATTCAACGTGTTACCGTTCGAGCAACAAAAGTTCATATAATCCACACGGGGTCGCGGAAAAAAGCACAAAAGAAAGTTCCGGAGATGGTTATGGTAAGGTGGGTAATTCTCAGCAAAGTCAATAAGGGCCCAGTGCCCACAGCAGGGGGCAGTGGGTGTGCTAGTGTGTGTGTGGGGTTGAGCGGCTACTACGCCTCCTACCACACCGGCAGATGCTTGCACTCTGAGTTTGGTTTGAGCTCTAGGCCTTAGCTCAACATCCAGTGTCTGAGAGTCCAGTTTCTGGAACCTGGCCTGTACAAAACAGGACCAGCAGTGAGTAATACAATCATGAAGTACAACTAAATCACTATAAAATTTTTTTACAATATCATAACATTTTGTTATAATAAATCATAATCATAATATTCATCCATGTACATGTACAAGTATTTGTCAATATCAAGAGTACTCTATAGTAAAATATTTCCCATTAACAACAAGTAATATGTCATTTTAAATCACTTAGATCACAGGTGTCAAACATACAGCCCGGGGGCCAGATCCGGCCCTCCAAGACCTTTAATCTGGCCCTCAGGCCGATTTTCTACTAAAATATTTTAATTATATTTTCTATTAAAATATTGTAAATTTTCTGCAGTGCTGAGCATATCAGATTCTCCAGTGTCTCTGTGCGTGGCCCCTCCCACCAGAGCAGCACAAATGAAGACTTGTCTCTTTCCAAACGCTCTTAAAGGACGATCGTTTTGACTGTTGACCGTGACAACCTCATCAGAAAAACGTCCAACATGAGAAATGTAGAGCCGAGAGCAGGATTTAACAAGAAAAACTGACTTATTCCTATTTCCATACAAGTTCATGTTAAAACTTTGTGTTGAAATTACATTTTTCTTAAAGTTTCAGGTTGTTCATAATATTATAATATTTTATAAAAGAAAGATTTCATCAATTAAATAAGATTTCTGTAATAGATTTGCGTTTCTCTGCACAAATATTTAAACTTATTGTTATTTTTGGGGTTTATATGACATGAGTTTTCTGATCCGGCCCCTTTGGGATCAAAGTAGGTTGGATACGGCCCCTGGACCAAAATGAGTTTGACACCCCTGACTTAGATCAACAATTTAACAGAGTTATATAATAATCATAATTCGTTGTCAATATTACTACAAAACTTCAATAAATTGCATTCATCATAATACGTATCGCCCCTTTAAAAGCGGTCATATAAATGAATGTTAGAGAGTGCAGTTCGCGCCAGCACGCGCGCACAGCTCCGTATTGAATTACATTGAATCGGAGCGCTCAAGCATTAGCATTAGCATTAGCTCCGAACAACAACAAACAAAGTTAGCACTCACCACTTCCACTTAAATCTCACAGGATCACGACAGCACTTCATCATGAAGGCAAGAGGCATCTAGAGAGGTTGATGGCATAACAGTTACTTTAAAGTACTTTTCGAGTGAAACAGTGAGTTTGAACAGTGATAATCATGTACCTGCAGCAGCTCACTCACCCCCAGGACACACACAACACACGAGTGAACGGGAGCGCGCGGCCATGTTTAAAGAGCTGGACGCACTAAGTCTCGTGATAGTTGAGAATAGTAGTCTAAACCAGGACTAAACCAGGACTAAAACCAGGTCTAAACCAGGACTAAAATCAGGTCTAAACCAGGACTAAACCAGGTCTAAACCAGGACTAAACCAGGACTAAAACCAGGTCTAAATTAGATCTAAACCAGGTCTAAACCAGGTCTAAAGTCAGGACTAAACCAGGACTAAACCATCCTAGTCTTTGCTACTCTACAGCAAATCAAGTAATCCAAAGTATTCAGATTACGTTACCCACTTTAAATAACTTCATGGGTTCCATTACAAACTATATTTTGGGATATGTAATCTGTAATCTGTAGGGGAATACATTTTAAAAGTCACCTTCCCAACACTGGCCAGGGACAGAAAAATACCTGGGTTACAATAGTCCTTTCGGTGCTCTTCAGAGTAGGGACCAGTCACAGATACAAAGTTGAAAAAGATGAGAAACTCAAAAAGCACAAAATAATGAAAAGCCTTTAATACCACATGGCAGATAAAGTTAAAATTACGCCAATGCGCTTCGGCTCTTTGAACTTCATCAAGGTTTGCCCTGTTGCCCTTTTAATTATTTTGTACTTTTTGAGTGCCTCAGTTTTTTCACCTTTGTATTTATAACTCCAGGTCTGTTTGTGATGAGAAAACGACATTATGACATCAGAAAACAGTGTAATATATGCCCTTTAAAGGTGCATGGTGTAACTTTTCTTTTGAAGCATCTGTCAAACGCTTTTCTTCATGGAGATGTTATTGCTTTGTCTGGAATGTTTCACAGTATGACATTAAACCTTTCTACCTTCACGAAGACCAAACCAGTCCAAGTTACAGGTCAGATCTGTGGTGAGGTGACCCCACTCATAGTCAAAATGTTAGTTTTTCTAGGTATTTTTGAGCTATAAACCACCTGTAATGGACTAAATGTAAAATAGAGCTGTTTAATGTCACACTGTGGAACATTCCAGGCAGAGCAATGACATCTCCATAGAAACAAGCAGGTGTAAACGTAATCAGTGACATATATCAGTGAAATAAGATGCCGGTTACTAAAGGAGTTTGAGGTCTTTCTGTGAGTGACGGAGGAACAGCTGCTGAAAACCATGTCTAATCTCCATCTCCGTCTGAACATAATAAAACTACAGGGATCACCTCCACCCACACCTCCACTGCTGAACTCCACTCTCGAGCACTTATATGAGCTACATGGGGAATTTAAAGGTCCTAGGTTACACAAAATTGATGATGAAATCTGCTTGTTGCCATGGAGATCTTGTTGCTTTGTCTGAAATGTCTCGTATGTCACTGAACACATCCAATCCATTTTGCTTTTATTCAGTAACATGGGTTTGTACACATGCTGGAAAAGCAATATGGAGGTAAGTTAAAATGACTCAGATTTAGAACTTTTAGTAGCAGTAAAAAAAATTTAAAAAGCATGACACTGGTATAATAAGACATAAATTATATAAATGTGAGTTGTTGTAGTTGTAGGGAGAATTATCTGTTACATAAGACTGAGTTATTGTACAGTTGTAGGGAGTATTATCTGTTACATAAGAGTGAGTTATTGTACAGCTGTAGGGAGTATTATCTGTTACATATGCATGAGGTATTGTACAGTTGGAGGGAGTATTATCTGTTGCATAAGGATGAGTTGTTGTAGGTTGCAGGGAATATTATATGTTACGCAAGGTTGAGTTGTTGCACAGTTGTAGAGAGTATTATCAGTTACATAAGGGTGAGTTGTTGTAGAGTTGTGGGGAGTATTATCTGTTACATAAAGGTGTGATGTACAGTTGTAGGGAGTATTATCTGTTCCATAAGGATGAGGAGTTGTACAGTTGTAGAGAGTATTATCTGTTACATAATGGTGAGTTGTTGTACAGTTGTAGGGAGTATTATCTGTTCCATAAGGGTGAGTTGTTGTGTAGTTGTAGGGAGTATTATCTGCCTCTCTATAGTCTGGTGCAGTGGGTGAGCAGGAGTATTTCATATTTTAAACACAAAAAGTCTTGTTCCGTTGGTAGATTACTTTACTTGTCAAGTGAAATTGACTCAAATCGTGATCAAACTTTTAAAATTCAAACCTTAAAAACTTAAAACTTAAAAACCGCTCTTGAAAACAGCTCTTGAAATAAACAAAATTGGTTCAGCGGTCAGATCCACTGACCCACAGGCTGGCGGTGTGATTCCAGCTACTACAGATAAATGCTGTTGTTGTGTCCTTGAGCAAGACACTTATCCCACCTTACCCCCGATGTCTGCGTCCACTGGTGTGTGAATGTGTGTGTGAATGTGTGAGTGGTTCCTTGTTGTAAAGCACTTTGAGCCGTGAAGGTAGAAAAGCGCTGTATAAAAAAGTGACCATTTACCACATATGACATACCCTGTGCAGCTCTAGAAGTCAAACTAAGTCACCGTCTGAAATCAGGAAATGCACATTTGCATGCTAATTTTTGCATAGCTTTACAGCCACGTTAAAACTCTGTGCTGATCTCTAAGAGTTGTGGAAAAACTCATTTAGATGAATCATTAGGATGCTCTGAAATCATAAGTTAAGAAGAAATTTGGACCGCTGCAAACCATGTAAGATGAATTTGTGTTTCATGTTTTTAAGACGGTAAATCATGTACAGCATCTTTTAATGCAATGTGATAAGGACAAACTGCCTGAGCTGGATCTACAACAGGAGACCTGATTTGCACCGTTAAACATGTCTCAAATTACATTATAATCACAAACGAAAGCTCACTAGCATTTCCCAACAGTTTTTCAGTTAGTTACTCACATTATTTTGGCAGAAAATCAAACACCTACACAGGACCATGAAGACTCGTACTGATCAGAAGTTCTAGAAAATGTGTAGCTCGTTCTTCATTGAAAGGAATGGGATTAAGCAAAGCGGTGCAGATCAGAACCACAAAACTGAAACAAATGTGACTTTTCCTGGCGGAGGGTCTAACTACATTTTTGCCTCCATGACGATGTAATTGCTTTGTTTGTGTAACAGAGTGGTCAAGGTACTATAATGCGATTAGAAACTAGAAAAAGTTGAGCACGCCTCTGGGTTGTTGTCGGGGCTTTCTGCAGGTAGCTGTAGTTAGGTTGTAATGTGTTTTTATGGTAACTGTATTAAAGGGGTTGTACGGAGTTGGCGGTTTTGATGGCTGCTGCTAGAATTGTGTCCCAAGCCCCATGTAAGGAAAGAGTTTCAGAGTGCTAGGTAAATGTCCTTTTTGTTGTATACTTTAGTTGGAGGTGTTCAAAGCGTTCTTGATGTTAACCAGTGTTTTTTTTGTGTAGCAGTTTGCCGCTGCTGCTTGTGATTCTGCTCCCAATTTCCCAATTTCTCCAGGTTATAGTAACTTTAGAATGTAGTTGTAGTTTATTAGACGCTATTTAATGGTCAGATTATTAAGGCAACAGAGGTTAGTGCTATATAGGCTCCTAGCACAGTGCACTTTAACCCTTTATAACAGGGATCCTGTGCAGGGGCAGTGGGTCGTTTGGTACCGGGTCACGAAGGCACGAACCCCCCTCCCATACGCCGTGCAGACTGTGCCTCCTCCCGTGCATCGCATGGACCCTGTCTTCTCCTGTACGCCGCATGGACATGTCTTCTCACAGTGTCTTTTCGCATACGCCGTGTGGGTCGTGTCTTCTTATGTATGCCCCGTAGACCACGCCTCCTCCCGTACATTGCGTGGACCGTGTCTTCTCGCATATGCTGCATGGACCACGCCTCCTCTTGTACGGAGGATGACTGTCTTTTCTCATCTACATCAAGTGGACCATGTCTTCTCGCATACGCCACATGGACTGTGTCTTGTCGTGTACACCGGTGGACCATGTCTTCTCATGTATGCCATGTAGACCGCGCCTCCTCCCGTATGCCGCGTGGATTGTGTCTTCTTCCGTACACCGTGTGCACAGTGTCTTCTCACATACGCCACGTGTACCATGCCTCTTCCTGTATGCCGCGTGGACAATGTCTTCTCCTGTACCCTGCGTGGACTGTGTCTTCTCATGTATGCCACGTACACTGCACCTTCTCCCGTATGCCACATGGACAGTGTCTTTTCGAGTACAATGCATAGACCAAGCCTCCCCCCATACGCCGGGCCTCCTCCCGTGTTTCCTGCGCCTCTAAACCAGAATTAAAACCAGGTTAAACTAGGTTAAAGCTGGTTAAACAGGTCTAAACCAGGCCTAAACTAGGACTAAAACCAGGTTTAAACCAAGTCTAAACCAGGTCTCAAACCAGGACTAAACCACGACTAAGCCTCCTCCCGTGTGCCGTGTCTTCTCGCATATGCCGTGTGGACCATACCTCCTCCTATATGCTGCTGGTCTGTGAAGAACTGTCAGACATACAACCAGTCCGAGGCTCAAAAAAGGTTGGGAACCACTGCTCTAAAACTAAACACACCTTAGTTCTGTGTAAAATCCTTCAGTCGTCCAAGTAGAATCCAAGCAAGGCAAAGGAGAAACTTAATATGTCAACTGGACAAATGTTTATTTAGGTTGAAAACATTTTACATCTCATCCAAACTGCTTCTTCAGTTCTGAACTAAATAAACATTTGTCCAGTTGACATATTAAATTTTTCCTTTGCACCTTAGTCCTGTTACACTTAAAGGTTGTATGGAGGATTTTTTTTTGTTTCAAATTGTCAATGATAGCATTATAGAGATGCAGTAGCCTTGTAATTATGATGACCAAAAAAAAAGAGAATAAAAATTCATCAACTCTGGACGTGGTGGGGCCAGCTAAACATTTGCCAATAGATAATGACACTGCCTCGTTATCTGTTAGCTGACAGGCTGTCAATCAATCTCCCTACGTTTCTAGCGTAACTGACCTGCCTGCGCGCCGCCGGTACGTGGCTTATGTACGCCTGTCACGCAGTCCACAGACGCAAGCCGCACAGACGTTGTTTACTCCACCAACGCAACAGTTCTTAGCGGCTTTTTTTGACCTATATCTTCCTTGCAGTTCGCACAAAGTTTGTTGCAATGGCAGACAAGAATCTAGGAGCAGTTAGCCACAAAAGAAAGTCCCTTTTTGAGATTGCTGAAAGAAGAAGACAAGGGGAAAAGCAGCGAAGCCAAACTAAGGTGATTCTTGAAGATTCATTCCAGCGATGGCGCAACTGAAGCAGACGCAGGGTCTAAAGACTGACGCATTGGTCGCCAAATTACTCCTGGACAGGAAACTTCTGCTTATTATGAAAACATACTTTATTTCCAAGAGCTAGACAAACGTTTTTCAGGACACGAAAGCGATATCCTATGTCTGAAAACGTAATTTTCAGTGCAAAGAAAGAGTCCGCTTGCTGCTGCGTGTTGTAGCTAGTTCATTCGCACTGAATCTCCGCGCACCCTTCTCTGCACCCCTTTCCTGCTCCTCTCCCCGCTGTCCCGATCCGCTCTTCCCCCTGCTCCTCACTTCTCCGGGCACGGAATCTCCGCGCACCGCTCCCCTCTCCTCTCTCCTCTCTCCTCTCCCTGCTCCCTGCTCCGCTCTTCCCCTGCTCCTCACTTCTTGTCTGCGCACGAAATGTCCGCGCACCCGCTTCCCCCGCTCCTCACTTCTCCACCTTGCCTAACCAACACTGTAGTTAGTTGTTTACAAGTCATGTGCAGCACCGGCTGTAAACAAACCTGTTTCTGGCGTAAAGAGGAGGCGGGAGGAGGCGTTTCTACGTAGGGAGCTGTAGGGGAGGGGGGTGGTTTCACACATGCGCAACATTTGAAAAAGGACAAACAGTCGCTGGATTTCTCGTTCCTTGGAAAATCCTCTATACAACCTTTAAGCGCTTTATAAGTGAAAGACCAAGTACAGCACTTTCTATTGGAACTTGCACATTTTATTAAGCCATAAGAGAAACCATTTTTAATATGATTGTTTAAATAAAGAAACTGTACAGTTCCCACTGTACATTGCCTTTGTTCTTGTTTTGCCAGACTTACCTGTATTTTATTGAAAGATATTATTTGGTAACCCCATAGCCAATCGGAATGTTTCACAGTATGGCTTAACTCTCTCCATGGAAACAAGCAGGAGATGCCACCAGACCAAGATATGGGTCAGATCTGTGCAGAGGAGGGCCCACTGACTGGACTGTACTGTAGGTGTGCACTTTCTTTGAGCAATAAAAACATCTGTAACTGAATGAATGGTAGAAGGACAAGTTTAATGCCACACCAAGAAACATTTCAGACAAAGCAGGTGGTGGACCCTCTACCCGAAAAGTTACACAATGCGCCTTAAAAAAAAAAAAAGCATAAACTACTGTGTGATTGGAATGAACCTCTCATTTTTCATCAGGGCAGTGGTAAAAAGGGTCCATTTTAGTCCAAACAGCTCCAGGAAATGCCCTGATTGGTGACTTCCTTTTCCCACAAACAATCACTTTATCTCAATCAGGAATGCTGCTCTTGTACATGTCTCAGCCACTTGGAGAGAAGAAAAGATTTGTCAAGATACAAACGACTTGTTTTTCAAATCAAAATTATTAACATTTCTGATTCAGTGAAATTCTACACTACTTTGCTTTTGTATAAAACAAACGAAAATATACTGCCAATACTGCCTTTCAATATCCAAAAACTGTTCAGTACACAAAGAAGTACACTATGACTTAAGGGGAAGGGGAACATTTAAAACAAAGACAGTGAAAACCACCAGGAAAAGCACATGTGTATCTGTGTATCTGTGTGTGTGTGTGTGTGTGTGTGTGTGTGTGTGTGTGTGTGTGTGTGTGTGTGTGTGTGTGTGTGTGTGTGCGTGTGTGTAGGGTGAGTCTGTGGAATGGGTTGGGTGAAAACCTGAAACAGTGCCCAAACAAATAATCACAGCTTCAAAAGAAAATATAACAAGGTTTTGCTTTTGTGGGATAAGGGTGACAAAAAAAAAGCAAATAGCCTGATTCATCAGACGGTTTCACTTTGTAGAAATCAAGAACAGTGGTGGGTTCATAAGAGAAACGTGCTTTTCTGTTGTTTACAGTGTATATGTAGTATGTGTATGTAGTATTTGTACGTGTATGTAGTATGTGTATGTAGTATGTGTACGTGTATGTAGTATGTGTATGTAGTATGTGTATGTGTATGTGTATGTAGTATGTGTATGTAGTATGTGTATGTGTACATGTATGTGTACGTGTATGTAGTATGTTTATGTGTATGTAGTATGTGTACGTGTATGTAGTAGGTAGTATGAGTATGTGCACGTGTATGTAGTATGGGTATGTAATATGTGTCCGTGTATGTGTATGTGTCTGTATATGTAGTATGTGTATGTAGTATGTGTATGTAGTAGGTAGTATGTGTATGTAGTAGGTAGTATGAGTATGTGTACGTGTATGTAGTATGTGTATGTAGTATGGGTATGTAGTATGTGTCCGTGTATGTAGTATGTGTCTGTAGTATGTGTATGCAGTATGTGTATGTAGTAGGTAGTATGAGTATGTGTACGTGTATGTAGTATGTGTATGTGCATGTAGTATGTATATGTGTATGTAGTATGTGTATGCAGTATGTGTATGAGTATGTAGTATGTGTACGCGTATATAGTATGTATATGTGTATGTAGTATGTGTATGTGCATGTAGTATGTAGTATGTATATGTGTATGTGCATGTAGTATGTGTATGTAGTATGTGTATGGGTATGTGCATGTAGTATGTATGTGTGTATGTAGTATGTGTATGAGTATGTAGTATGTGTACATGTATGTAGTATGTATATGTGTACGTAGTATGTGTATGTGCATGTAGTATGTATATGTAGTATGTGTATGTAGTATGTAGTATGTGTATGTAGTATGTGTATGTAGTAGGTAGTATGTGTATGTAGTATGTGTATGTAGTAGGTAGTATGAGTATGTGTACGTGTATGTAGTATGTGTATGTAGTATGGGTATGAAGTATGTGTCCGTGTATGTAGTATGTGTATGTAGTAGGTAGTATGAGTATGTGTACGTGTATGTAGTATGTGTATGTAGTATGTGTATGTGCATGTAGTATGTATATGTGTATGTAGTATGTGTATGCAGTATGTGTACGCGTATGTAGTATGTATATGTGTATGTAGTATGTGTATGTGCATGTAGTATGTATATGTGTATGTAGTATGTGTATGTAGTATGTGTATGTGCATGTAGTATGTATGTGTGTATGTAGTATGTGTATGAGTATGTAGTATGTGTACATGTATGTAGTATGTATATGTGTACGTAGTATGTGTATGTGCATGTAGTATGTATATGTGTATGTAGTATGTGTATGAGTATGTAGTATGTGTACATGTATGTAGTATGTATATGTGTATGTAGTATGTGTATGCAGTATGTGTATGAGTATGTAGTATGTGTACGTGTATGTAGTATGTATATGTGTGTGTAGTATGCGTATGTGCATGTAGTATGTAGTATGTGTATGTAGTATGTGTATGCAGTATGTGTATGTAGTATGTGTATATAGTATGTGAATGCAGTATGTCTATGTGTATGTAGTATGTGTATGTAGTATGTGTATATAGTATGTGAATGCAGTATGTCTATGTGTATGTAGTATGTGTATGTGCATGTAGTATATAGTATGTGCATGTAGTATGTGCATGTAGTATGTGTATGTAGTATGTGTACATGTATGTAGTATGTGTATGTAGTATGTGTATGTGCATGTAGTATATAGTATGTGCATGTAGTATGTGTACATGTATGTAGTATGTGTATGTAGTATGTGTACATGTATGTAGTATGTGTATGTAGTATGTGTACATGTATGTAGTATGTGTACATGTATGTGTACATGTATGTAGTATGTGTATGTAGTATGTGTATGTGCATGTAGTATATAGTATGTGCATGTAGTATGTGTACATGTATGTAGTATGTGTATGTAGTATGTGTACATGTATGTAGTATGTGTATGTAGTATGTGTACATGTATGTAGTATGTGTACATGTATGTGTACATGTATGTAGTATGTGTATGTAGTATGGGTAATGTAGCCAGTCCATTACATAGGCCTGGTGCTCTCTAACAGGTGACAGTAATGACAGAAACAATGCAAAGTTTTAAAATGTATTGATAATTGATTAAAAAATGTTTCAGTGAAGTGACCTGTAAAAGGAAATAATATAAGTAAATTGTAGAAGTAGATTTATTTAAGTAATTGTGGTTAAAATGAATTGTACTAACCGTCTTGTGTTGTCTGCCTCAGGTGTTCCGGCTAAAAGAGTCCCTGGGAGCCAAAACACCTTAAGAAGGTTCCAGAGCAGACAAGCACTTTGTTGGGAGGAGGGGAGCACAACTTTTAACTCTTTTCTATTTAGTATTTTTAAATTAATAATAAAATATTGCTGAATTAGTAAAGATATCTATTTTTTATTTTGATGTAACTGAATATTTGGAGCATTGTTTTTGATTGCTAACTTTTTAAATATTGAATTGAAATGATCTGTAGTTACCTCTAGTTTGAGATGAGCTCACCCAATTAAAGGAGGTGGCCTATAAAAGGAGCAGGCCTCACCTTTGTCGAGAGGGAGGTGCTGTGTGTGGGTGCAGACTGTCATGCTTGTTTTTAACTTTTGAACTTTTTGTAAATATTTTTAGATTTTTTTTTTTCTTGGTTGTGGAATAAATGCACTTTGGGTCTGCACTAAAACACTGCACTTGAAACAAAAACGAATCAGTCAGTCAAACTAAAGATTGAACCAAAAATAAAAAATAACAAATTGCATGAAATGTTCCCTGTGTAACTTTTTGGTTGAGGGTCTGTCACCTGCTTGTTTCTAATGTTCCACAGTGTGACGTTCAGCTCTACTTTATGGCTACGTTCAGACTGCAGGGCTTAACGCTCAATTCTGTTTTTTTTGTGAAATCCGATGTTTTTGCGAGGTCGTTCACATTTCCAATTAAATGCGACTTGTATGTGAACTACAGTGTGAACAGTAAATGGCCCGAAAGTGTCCTGCATGTGACACTGGAGACACGACGACGTCATCCGCAGCGAGCGTGCTCTGTGTTTACGGAAGTTGTCCAAACATGGACGTGAGCATTGAGCACCTGGTGATTTTAAAGTTCCTCTCGTACCGGAGCCAGAACATGAACAACTTACTTGTTTTAAGGAGGAGATTGAGAAGGAGAAGGACGAGGTTTTTGGTCGTGGTGTTTTGTGGTTCAGTCCGTTGAAAGGAACGTGTGGATGTGGAGACGGAGCCAAGAGTGGTGAGTGGTGATGTGCTTCACTTCAGTGACACGGAGTTCATTAACAATTTTCACCTACTTCAGTGCAGAATAGTGACGTTTGTGGCTTGCTGATAACATGTAGGTCGGATGGATGCGCTTTAGCCGTTCAGACTGAAGTCACATGTCAAAAGATCAGATATGTATCAGTTTTAGGAGCACATATCCAAGTGGCCTGGGTCACATTTGAAAAAATTATCAGATACAGGTCACATAGGGGCCAAAAAATCGGATTTGGGCTGCAGTCTGAATGCAGACAAAATTTATTCAATTCCAGGTGGTTTTATAGCTCAAAAATACCTAGAAAAACTGACTGACTATGAGCGGGGTCGCCTCTCCACAGATCTGAAACAGCTCGCTATTGTGCGCTGATGCGGTTCAGCTTCTTTCGGACTAAAGGACACGACTCGAGTGAAATATGAGTGTGGTTTCTGTGACAGAGGGATGTTCTGCTGATGGTGAGTCTGTTCTGTGCTTCTATCATGTTGGAGATGGTTCATGTTAAACTTTTCAGAGATTATACATCTGCAGGTCGTACACACAGACCATATTTATGAATGGACATATATTCTAGCCTCTTGGTGTTTTGGAGGTGAATTACTCCACGGCGCACAGACCTGTATCAGCGTTTTCAGGCATCCGCATGGTGCCGGATCAGATCTGTACTCAGACGAATTTGTGTGAGATGACGGCACCAGATCGTTCCGTCTCTGGAGCCGTTTCCCATCAGATTCATACAGACGAACACTGCATCCACAACAAAAACAACTCATATACATACTTGTGTGGATGGGGCCATAGACTAGAAACCCCTTGGATCATGACCAAAAAGGTTTAGGCTGAAGTAAAAGTACTTATTATAACACCATACCATACTAAACAATGACAGAATTCCAAGAAAGAAAAGCAGTGTATGAACAGACTTACTGTATATATAAGAGACAAAATATAAATTAAACAAACTAAATATAATTTCATTCCAGAGCTCTATATCTTTCAAAACATAATGCTTTATACTTTTTTTTTAAAGGCTTCTACAGTGTTAGATTTTTTAAATTCTTCACTCCGATACACTAACCCCTCTAACAGAAATGCAGTCACTTTTTTCTTACTTCTTATCTTCATATTTTTGAAGATGCCATTTTTTCCCCCGTTTTACATTATACAAACTAATACTAATGTTAACAAAGGCACAGTTTATCGTTTATGATCGTACAAAATAAACTACAGTGAGAATGAAAAAATTTTTATGGTCATACAAACTAATAATAATGATAAAGAAGGCACAAAATGTATTGTTTATGATCAATCAAAATAAAAGGTAATGTTAAAGAAAAGCATGTAATTTTCATGTGAACATCTATGTTTTACCTTTGGTCCAGGGCTGAAATGATCCAAATGATTCTAGTGATTCTCGGGGTGTATGGAGTTTAAAAACACAGTGGAGCCTGTATTCCCATATTACCACATTACCATAACTATACAGCAGACACAAGCATCATATGTGTTCCTCAAGATGACATTTTCTGCTGTAGTGGCTCAGTAGTATCATGCTGCTGTTGTGTCCTTGGGCAAGACATTTCCCCCACCTTGTCTGTGTAGAATCCGCACACACAGCCTGACAGCTCAGTGCTCAGATTCATTCCCCGATGCGACTGTTCGACGTCTATGTCCAGAACACGAAGCAAAAACCCACTGAGCCCAAGATCTGCCCACATGTCAGCCCTTTGCTCTCTGCGCTAAGTCACTCCCCATTCAGAGCGACATGATAACACAACAAGCGTCCATCCCGCTAAAGAAACTACTGCACATCACGTTACGTTTGTCAAGTTGTTCTGTATTACGTTTTTGTATATTTGTGGAGAATTATCGTGTGGGAGCATGGGTGACGTAGGCTTGTGGGCGGAGCCTTGGACAGAATCTTACAGCTAAACGTAAGGAGGGTTTAAATAGGACCCGGGAGAGATCACTAGATTACCGAAACATGCATGAATGACAAAACTCTTCAGGCAGGTTTTTGATGAGAGAACAACATTATAACCAGTGTTGTACCTGAAAGTGTTGATATTTTAGGTGACTGTATCACTGCCTGATGAAGGAACTGTGAACATGTTCATTCTGGTGTCTGTGGACAGCTTCTATTTCACGTGTTTCTATTTAACTTTGTTTAATAGGTTTCTTTAGTGTTCCAAGTGAAAAAACGGCTAAACACACTATAAAGAGCCCGCAATATTAAGTGGAAAAACATTCAATCTGGCAACAACACGAGCCACCAGTATCGCATCGACACATGTGTCATCAAAACAAGACTAAACAAAAAAAACATAGAGGGATTATCAGAATATGTCACTTGGCGCTCGTGCATGTCTCCTGCAGAAAGAGTCTCTGTCCTGTCTGTATCATGTCAGTGTCTTGTAGGATTTCAGCAGATTTCAGACTCTCTCAGGGGGGCGGGGATAGGTGTATCGATCAGGTATGAGTGGATATTCAGCTATTGAAGTTTGAGACATTTCTTCTTGTCATTTACACACTCACCTGCGTATCCCACTCGCTAATGCTCATTTAGCATCATAACTTATTTTATCACACGGTGATAAACAGTTTTAGTGTTGACAACAGCATTAGTGTTGCAATGGACAGCAACACTGGGGAAGTGCTGTCCCCTAAATGCTCATGTGAATCCTGGTTGGATCAGGATTCAAAATTTGATATTAAGATGAAATCTAATACTAGTTTCATTGGTAAAACTGGGAGATCAATTGAAAAAAAAAAGTGCGATGCACTAGTTGATTTTTTGGAATTATGAACGAACTATTAACTCTAAACAATTATGAATTATGAAGTTAATTTTGAAATTTGTGAACTCAACTTTGAACTAGATCATGTTGAAAATGAACTTTCCCAACACAAA
Source organism: Boleophthalmus pectinirostris (assembly GCF_026225935.1). Classification (NCBI taxonomy): domain Eukaryota; kingdom Metazoa; phylum Chordata; class Actinopteri; order Gobiiformes; family Gobiidae; genus Boleophthalmus; species Boleophthalmus pectinirostris. The sequence goes on along the minus strand of NW_026571541.1, from coordinate 3,848,774 downwards.
TTATAACATGGTAGAAAAAAAAAAGGCTGAAATGATTCAAATGATTCCTGTATTACACAACATGACATCACAAGGTGGAAAGGAGTGTTTTCAATTTGAGAGAAGCACTCATCCTAAATGTGCAGGTTTGTGTGTTAAACATGTGAATGAAACAAAACACAAGTCCAGGTGTGTTTGTGACGAGGGAACATCATTAGAACATTGATCATAACCCACAGATTACAACGTAGATCCCAGATACTCTCCCGATGTCCTAAAGCCTGTTGCCGTGGAGATGGGGGGACGGCTGCTGTAAACATGGGGTTTCCTGTTTATTCTCTGGACTTCTCGCTCTCCATGACTGTTTCTGAAAACATTTGGTGATTTGGGTTCATTTTCCTGTGTGACCTCCTCTTACCGTGTCTTACCATGTTTGGTCTTCTTCCTGGAGCACCTTTTACGTTTCCGCACTTGTCAAAGATTTAATCTGACTTTTATTATAACTTAATCTGATGAAGAACTGACTTCACTGGAACTACAACAGATGTGCGCTCTTACACAACTCAGATAACATTACAGTTTTTTGGTTTGAAAATCAAACAGGACCATGAAAATGAATCTGTGTATTATTCATTCATTTGGTTTTCAAAATAAAACCAAAAATAAGAAAAAACAACTACTTTCTTCATTATTTGTCTCCAAAACAAAAATGAAAAAAAAAAACAGATAATGATTCATTTTTCCAGTTTGCGATTTTGTGTTTAAATGACAAATGGAAAAAATTGATAACAGCCATTTCCCATTTCATCCAATTTTGACCCTTACGGACTGAACCAGGACTAAACCAGGTTTAAACCAGGTCTAAACCAAGACTAAACCAGGACTAAACCAGGATTAAACCAGGTCTAAACCAAGACTAAACCAGATCTAAACCAAGACTAAACCAGGACTAAACCAGAAAACTAAACCAGGTCTAAACCAGGACTAAAACTGAACTAAACCAGGTCTAAACCAGAACTAAACCAGAATGGAACCACTGTATCGAAAATCAAATACTCATCGATACTAAAACTAGATACGTTTTGGTTTGATGGGGAAACTGGAGTGCTTGAACGAAACCCACCCAGACACGGAGAGCAGATGCAAACTCCACACAGAAAGGCCCACGTGACCCAGAGCTCAAACCCGGAACCTTCATGCTGTGAGGCCTGAGTGCCAGCCACTAAGTCCATCTGTACTTGTGTTGGGGACTAGGGTGGACATTGGGACACAGCCATGGACTCAGAAATGTTCTCCTCAGTTTCTGAGTAGAAATTCCGAGATGGCTGTGCTCTCTCCAGTCCAGTTATTCACCGGGTTGGTCCGCCACCTGCTTGTATCTATGGATATATCACTGCTCTGCCTGGAATCTTTATCATTATTATTAGTTTGTACGACCATAAATGAAAACAAAAAAGTTCTTACATTTTTTCTTTCTCGTTGTGGTTTATTTTGTACGATCATAAACAATAAACTTTTGTGCCTTCATTAACTGTTAACTAAAAAAGTACAACACTGTAGAAGCCTTAAAAAAAAGAGTATAAAGTGTTATGTTTTGAAAGATCTGGAGCACTGGAATGAATGAATTATGCATTACATTTTATTGGTGTTAATTTATATTTTGTCTCTTACACATTGAAAAAAGGACTGAGAGGGGTTGCTCAAATTGCAAAAACTAATTTGTCAACAATAACATAACTTTTTCCAGAGCTACCTCCGCAGGGTGTCTGGGCGCTCCCTTAGAGATAGGGTGAGGAGCTCAGTCACACGGGAGGAGCTCGGAGTAGAGCCGCTGCTCCTCCATGTCGAGAGGAGCCAGTTGAGGTGGCTCGGGCATCTGTTCCGGATGCCTCCTGGGCGCCTCCCTCGGGAGGTGTTCCGGGCATGTCCCGCCGGGAGGAGGCCCCGGGGAAGACCCAGGACATGCTGGAGGGACTATGTCTTTCTGCTGGCTTGGGAACACCTTGGGGTCCCCCCGGAGGAGCTGGAGGACGTGTCTGGGGTGAAGGAAGTCTGGGAGTCCCTGCTTAGGCTGCTGCCCCCGCAACCCGGCCCCGGATAAGCGGATGAAAATGGATGGATGGATGGAACATGACTTTTTTACGTTTCTCTGTCCAGCATGTTTAAATCTTACAAAGGTCACTTGACTGTGGCCGATGTGACACCTGCAGGTTTTAATCAGGTTGAGGAAACATGACTTTATATTATAATCTCTGGTGAGGCTCCTCCCTCTGGAATTCTCCTCCTCAAAACCTTTGGAGGGAAAATTCAAATGTCGCAGGACACAGGACAGATCCAGGAGCAGAGGACACACAGTGTGGAGCAGGAGGATTATGAGAGCTGATCTGGAGGTGAGACTTTTCAAAGATTTTATATGCTGCTCTGGACTAGAATGTCGTCATTGTTAAAACATGTTTGTGGTGTTTTATTTGAAATTAGAGTTAATGTAACGACTGTTTCCATGAAACAAATAGTCTTTGACTGTCCATCTACAAGAGTGTGACAGTTGTACTCAGATTTGAATGTGTTTGTTCCAGAGTCGTCTGCAAACACAGAGTGACGTCCAGAGCTCTGCTGGAGCTGTGGGGAAGTTCATGAATGTTACAGCTGATGTTTCAGAAAAAAGGAAGATGTTTGAGAACCAACAAAACACAAACCACAGATGAACAAAGTAAATAACTCAACTAAAATGATTTTAAATGAATTTTTCAAAATGAACTTCCTATTGAAACAGTTATTGTGTTTCTACAAGGTGATGTGGCACTAGGAGACTTTATACCAGATGCCCTCCCTGTTACTGCGTTTAGAGGAAGAAAAGCAACACATGGTGAGTTTTGTTTCTGCAGATACACTTCTAATGTTCTTGTGATTCTGTTCTGGTCCATTATTGTAGTAATAAGTACTTTAAATGTATTTAAACATGTAGAACAGAGTAGATCATCAGAATGTGATCATCATGTGTTATTCTGTGTCCACAGAGACCAGAGCTTCTTCACTGGAATAAATCTTCACACTGTCCAGCTCCAAACTGTGTGTCTCTGTACTTGTGTGTTTGATTCTGTTTAAGACAAAACAGAACTGTGGAAAACTAAAGACTGTTTTTGTATTATTTTACAGAATTAGATCAATTTAATTAAATTATACATATTTATACATTTCATGATAAGGTAACATAAGATAAATATGCACATTCAGCATGATTTGATCAAATTTCATCAACATGAAAAAGTGACATTCATGTTCTGAGAAAAATATGTGTAGAGGGGATTGAAATTTTAAAGCCTAAACATAATTTTATTGCATGCAACCACTTCCGTTGCAAGTCGCAAGTGAAAGAATAAACACAAACTTGGTGTTCATAATTCTGTCATGTTTAATCATTTTTGGCATTATCCAGTAAGTAGGGCGTGCGAAAATATTCACCCCCCCTAAGTCAAAAGTTTTAGAACCACCTTTTGCAATGATTACAGCTGCAAGTCTTTTGGGGTATGAATCAGTTTTGCACATCTAGAGACTGAAATTTTTGCCCATTCTTTCTTGCAAAAGGGCTCGAGCTTTGTAAGGTTAGATAGAGAGCATTTGTGAGCAGCAGTTTTCAGATCTTTCCACAGATTCTCAATAGGCGAGTTTCATTGTTGACAAAAGCGTGCGTTGCATGCTGAGAATTATTTTGGTTGGCGGCAATAAACACTAATTCAACATGACGGACGGAGCGAGAAAGCACGTAAAGGTTATTGATCCCGGTTATTTATCCAGTCTAACGGCAGAGGACCCAAGACCATTTGACCAGAAATTGGTCATAAGCATCGATGGACGACAAATCACCCTTTTCAACCCCGACAAAAGGTGGACCAAACCAAATTTCTGGTCGGAATCGCCAACTACCTGGACAAATATTCACTTCGGCGATATCCACAATGACCTGGTGGAAACTGTTGTGTTGTTGAACTTGTTGGAGTCCACAGTTTGTTAGGATCTTCTACGTTTGCTCTGCGGATGTTTGAAAGTCATTTAATTCACCGTTAGTGGTTCTTTTCACTCAGAATACGAAAAAGACATTTTCCTTCTTCCGTGCTTCTATTTGTGCATCCAATAATGCAGCAGGAATTTACCATTATCGCGGATAAATACGCGAGGTTACGCACTGTGTTTGACGCTATCGTGTTTCTTTCCTCCGACCAAAATATTTCCCAGCATGCAACGCGGGCTTTTAATAACAATGACGTCAGCTGAAACTCGCCTATACATACAGTAAGTCACAAGTGAAAGTATAAACACAAACTTGCTGTTCATACGCTGCTTTGTTTGTTGGAATTCTGTCATGTTTAATCGTTTTTGGCATTATCCAGTGCCTTGCGAAAGTATTAGCCCATTCTTTCTTGCAAAAGGGCTCGAGCTTTGTAAGGTTAGATAGAGAGCATTTGTGAGCAGCAGTTTTCAGATCTTTCCACAGATTCTCAATTAGATTCAGGTCTGGACTTTGTCTTGGACTTTCCAACACCTGGATATGTTTAGTTTGGAACCATTCCTTTGTAGTTTTTGCTTTATGTTTAGGATCATTGCACGGGTCCATTTTTGGAGACCAACACCCGCAATTGCCCGTTAACCCGTGATTATTTCAAAGTTAAAACCCACACCCGCCCGGACCCGTTAACGTTCTGCCCGTTACCCGCCCGTGCCCGTGATGAATCATACAGAAATTAAAAGCTTTCTAACTGAAGCATCCATCAGAATACGAATTGAAAAGAAACAGTTTCTTTCTTCAGTACGAACACGAATTCAGATGCAACTCGACTGTCATCACTTCACAGGATTTATTTACTGAGCAGAAGAAACATTGATCGAGATGCTGGACTTTTGTGCCGCACACATGATGGACTAAACCAGGTCTAACCCAGGACTAACTCAGGACTAACCTAGGACTGATTCCAGGACTGAGCCAGGAGAACTAAACCAGGATTAAACTAGGACTAAAACAGGACTAAAGGACTAAACCAAGACTAAACCAGGACTAAACTAGAACTAAAACAGGAGTGAACCAGGTCTAAAACAGGAGTAACTCAGGACTAACCCAGGACTAACCTAGGACTGATTCCAGGACTGAGCCAGGAGGACTAAACCAGGACTAAACTTGGACTAAAACAGGACTAAACCAGGCCTAAAACAGGACTAAAGGACTAAACCAAGACTAAACCAGGATTAAACTAGGACCAAAACAGGACTCAACCAGGTCTAAAACAGGACTAACCCAGGACTAACCTAGGACTGATTCCAGGACTGAGCCAGGAGGACTAAACTAGGACTAAACCAGGACTAAAACAGGATTAAAACAGGACTAAAGGACTAAACCAAGACAAAACCAGGACTAAACTAGAAATGAACCAGGACCCACTGTTAGAACAGGCCCGGAGGTGCGACCGCATAGACCGTTGGATGACCACAGGTGAAAGGACCGGCACAGAGCTCCACACCCCACAGAGGTAAGCGCATCCGTCGCCCGATCACGCTTTGCGGACACTGTGTTCCGCGGGCTCTGGGTTCTCTCTCTCTTAAATCCAAGGTTAAGCCTGGTTTAGACCTGGTTTAGTCCTGGTGTAATCCTGGTGTAGTCTTGGTTTAGTCCTGATTTAGTTCTGACCCACCCGTGTGTAATCGTTACCCACCCGTAAAATTCCATAACGTTAAAACCAGCCCGTTTCAGCAACTATTTGCCCGTACCCGTCAGGTCCCCGCAGGCACTCGACCCGTCCCAGTCTCAGGTCTTTTGCAGACTCCAACAGGTTTCCTTCCAAAACTGTCCTGTATTTGGCTCCATCCATCTTCCCGTCAACTAACTATCTAACTGTCTTCTCTGTCCCTGCTGAAGAAAAGCAGCCCCAGACCATGATGCTGCCACCTCCATGTGTGACAGCGGGGATGATGTGTTCAGGGTGATGTGCAGTGTTACTTTTACACCAAACACACAGTAAGCACTTCTACTTCAGTCTAAACTCTTTTGGTCATGATCCATGGGGTTGTGGTCTATGTTTGTTTTGTTTTGTAGTGCTGCAAAAAGACTGAATAAACTACTACTACTACTTCTAAATATTCCAGAGTATGACATTAAACAGCTCTACTTTACATTTATTCAGTTACAAGCAGTGTTGGGAGTAACGTGTTTTAAAAGTAACGATTTACTGTAATGCATTGCTTTTTGCTGTAACGCAGTAATGTAAGGCATTACAGGGCAAAAAATAGTAATATTTTACTCGGTACAAATGTGAGTAACGCGCGTTACAATGCTTTTTTAACCTGGATTGAAGTGGTAGATTTTTCTTCATACAAAAGCACAGCGATATCAGCAGCGGTGAAAGACCGGAGACACGGCCGCGTAGACCTTCAGGTAACCGCGGGCAAAAGGACCGACGCAGAACTCCACACTGTTTAGACCTGGTTGAGACTTGGGTCAGTTCTGGTTTAGTTCTGGTTTAGTCCTGTTTTAGTCCTAGTCCTGGTTTAGTCCTGGTTCAGTCCATATACGGCACAAAAATTCAGCATCTTCGCTAGGGGTGTGCAAAAACATTGAAATATCGATATATCGTATTGTTTAATGTAATGATACAGTATCGATATCGTGAGCTGCTGTATCGATATATCACAAAGAGTTTTCTTTGGTGTATTTTACTACATTAATTTGTTACAGCGCTACAGTTTTGTTGCTTGTTCAGAGGAAGGAAACTCGTTTATGCGACAAATTTGATATTTTCACTGTTTTAATGATTCAAATGTTTGGGTTTCACATGAACTTTGTACAAGAAGTGGTTTAACAAAGACTTTTGGTGTCACAGTCATGATTTAGACTTTATTTTTTATTGAACCTTATCGATTTGATTTGAAATATATATCGTATCGACTCACTGTATCGAGATATGTATCGTATCGTGGCCGATGTATGGAGGTATGTATCGTATCGTGGCCGATGTATGGAGGTATGTATCGTATCGTGGCCGATGTATGGAGGTATGTATCGTATCGTGGCCGATGTATGGAGGTATGTATCGTATCGGCAACTTCTTAATGATACCCAGCCCTAATCTTCGCAGTTATTTTGGTGAGATTAACTTAAAAGTAATGCAATAGTAATGTAATGTCTTACATTTTAAATACAGTAATATTGTAATGTAACAAAATACTTTGAAATGACAGTAATAAGTCATAAATTAAAGCCGCGCGCGGTGATGGTGGCCCTCGCCCTGGCGCGCACCGCCCCCCCATGCGACCGCCGGGGACTCGCGACCGCCCCGGCACGCCACTGTCTCTTCCCGACAGCTCCTGAGGCCGACAGCTCGTCCACCAGAAAACATAGTGTACCTTTAAATGTTTCAGAGGGGTCATTGCGCCCCTACTGGCCAACCATGAAAAATGCCCAATATCCGTAATATACTTTTTTGTTGACAAGCATGCATAGAATTTAATCCCCAAGTTTGGTACAAATCCGACAGTGTTGACATTTCATGTCTATGGTAGGGGGCGCTATAGAGTTCACATTCATATGTTTTATAGTGTATGATAATCAGGTCGAAATCAGGCATGAGTGATTCAAATTTCAGGACGATCGGACTAACCCTGTGGGTGTAATAATTTTTTAAGTATTTGTTGGGGGAGTCTTTGCGCCCCTGCTGGCCAACGGTGAAAAATGCACCATGTCCGTAATACACTTTTTTGCTTGTAATCATGCATAGAATTTAATTCCTGAATTTGGTCCAAATCCGATATTGTTGACATTTCATGTCTATGGTAGGGGGCGCTATAGAGTTCACTTTTCATATGTTTTATAGTGTATTATGTTTAGGCCGTGATCAGGCATTAGTGATTCAAATTTCAGTGTGATCGGACTAAGCCTGTGGGTGTAATTATTTTTTTACTATTTTTTGGGGGAGTCTTTGCGCCCCTGCTGGCCAACCGTGGAAAATGCCCCATGTCCGTAATACACTTTTTTGCTTGTAATCATGCACAGAATTTAATTGCCAAATTTGGTGCAAATCCGATAATGTTGACGTTTCATGTCTATGCTAGGGGGCGCTATAGTGTTCACTTTTATTAGATTTCATATTTCATTACATTCAGGCCTGGATCACACAATTGTGATTTGAATTTGAGTTCTCTAGGACAATGCCTGTGGCCGTGACAGGCCACCAAAAAAACAGGAAATGATGCCGTTTTTCGGCGGCGAGCTACGAGCGAACCGTAAGGAGAATCAAAATTCCTTCTGATGCATTTTGTGAGTTTATGTCTGTAGATGTGACATGTCAAATCTGAGCTTATTTGGACCAAACCCCGGGGACTTGAATATTTTTGTAGACACCCAAGTCAAAACGGCGGCGAATGTTTGATCCAATATGGCGGACTTCCTGTTCGTCATAGGGTCATGCTCCAATTCATCTTTTGGCTTGTCTCATTGTTCTCTATCAATGTCCCGAATTTCGTTTCCCTGCGACAAACTTTGCTTGTCCCCACTCCCATAGGGGTCGAATTCTAGGCGGCGCTGTTGAGTCGGGTCACTTTGGGCATTGTCACGATGCCCATTTTATCAAATTTTTCGCCGGGCCGATCGATCTGAACCCCGGATTTTTAAAGCTCAAAAATACCTAGAAAAACAAACATTCTGACTGAAAGCAGGGTCGCCTCTCCACAGATCTGACCTGTAACTTGATCTGGTTTGGTCTGAATCTCCACAAAGATAGCAAAGTTACACAATGTACCTTTAAACTGTCATTGTAAAGTTGCTGTATAACGTATGATTAGTTTCACTTTCATTTACTCTCCGCACATGTATCGGGGTTTTTTTTTTTTCTTTTTTTGGTCACATGGAAGTTTTGAAAATATTGAGAAATAAAATTATGACCGAAACTAATTTATGACAAGTTACAGTTACAGTTGCATTGTTTGAGATGGATTGTTCTCGTTCTCAGTAGTGCGTGTTTGAAATGACCCCTCATCACGAGGTTAAAGGCTCATATTTTATAAGTGTTCCAGTAAAAGTACTCAGCAAAAGCACAGGAAACTCCACTGATGCCCTTTCAACCTGGACTAAAACCTGAACCAAAACCGGGACCTGGCCCGAGAGCACACGAAGATCAGATCTGAGCCATCAGCGAAATGTGCTCAATGACAGGAAAAGCGCGGGGAATAAAAATGTGTGTGTTTTCATAAAAGGCCAAGTCATAAGTCAATAAGTCAGATCAGGGAGGAGGTGTATTCTGTTGAAAAATGTATTGTGCTTGATACTGGGGGTCAAAGCTGAGTGGCTGTTTCCAAAATTCAAACTATTTAAGGCCTAAGTATGTAACTCTATTGCCAAAAAAGTTTCAAGTGTAAAATGTTTTTTGTTTTCATTTTCTTAGATTAATTGTACTGAAAAAAAAATAAAAAAATAAGCTTCCTTCCTGTAAGCGGCCTCGCATCTCCACAAACCTGACTCTTATTGACCTGGAGGAGGGAGTCTTCCTGCTTCTTTCCATGGAAATGTCCTTCATTTGGCTCCAATCTTGCACAGTACAGTGAAAAATGAATCTAACTTATGTATTTCCATGGAGAATGATCTGAAATATGTTTTAATTTTCTATTACCAAGGAATTGTCCAAACGACGTGCTTGATTAACACTTGCATTATGTTGCTTTTCTGGAGGAGAACGTGCTAAGTGATTGTCTCCATGGAGATATTATTGCTTTACAAAATGCTTCACAATATGGCATTAAACTTACCGTATTTTTTTAACTATAAGGTGCACCGGATTTTAAAGCGCAATATCAATAATGTTGAATTGTCTTGTCTATTATCATACATAAGTTGCACCGGATTATAAGAGGGTCTGGTCAAGTGGTAACGGAGGGAAACAGGGGCAGATTTTTGACATTCAAATGTCTCTTATTCATAAACTAGAGGAACTACTGAAATAAGTAAAGTATCAGAATGTAGGAAAGAGTTACACTCCAACAGGGTCAAGTTAAACCTGTGAGATTCTTTCAAGTTGTTGACAAAAAATTAAAAAACTCATGTCGGTAACGGAGGGAATGAAATATGCAGCACTTTTTGGACAATAAATCCAAACAGTGATAACTCTTGGTTCTCACTTCCATATCCTTAACAAACTGGTTTGAATATTTGCTTCATATAGTTTTCTACCATATGGTACAAGATTAGGTTGAAAAACCTCTTACTTTTTGAGTCATGAGATTTTTTATTAAGAAAGGTCATGGTAACGGAGGGAAAAGTAACGGAGGGAAAATTGTACAAACAAGTAGAAGGTGCAGGATTTTGCATAATTTGTCGCTTTTTTCTTCTGAAAACTTTAATATTACTTCAAAATGAAAGGAAACTATTTCTATAAAATATGTCAGTCCTTCCAAGCAAATTTTTATCATTTTAAATACTTTTTTTTTTTTTTTTAAAATCATGTACCTTCATCAACAGTTCAAAGATGGAATAACACAAGATATGATGAAATACATCCATTTATTTGCAGGTCTTTGAAATTTGGGAAATAATTTTTGTTCCATGTTTCATACATGGTCTGTTTAAAACATATGGAACTTTAGAACCAAAAATGGTCCAGAAAAAAGGTCAGCAGTTTCATAAACTAGAGTACATATGTATCTGTTCAATACATTTTTATATCAGATGCATTAACTTGAATTTTTGGCCTTGTTGTTTACTTCTGCTTGACCAGACCCAGGACGCATTAAGCGAAACAAACGGACGACACTTGAGACTGATCCTTAGCTCAGTCGTCCATGATCCATTGGCAGATCGTGGTGTAATTCGCCCGGCGTTGTCTCCCTGTCTTGGTGAATGTGGATCATGAATGTGAATGTGGGTGGATCAGTTATTTAAGTTTGTTCTTTTTTTATTTCCTGCGAGGACGACTCAGATATACACTGAGTAATAATGTGTTTAAGGCATCTTTGAGCACATTTGTTTATGTTTTACAGAATAGTAGTAGTACTTATAGTAGTAGTAGAAGTAGTAGTAGTAGTAGTAGTAGTAGTAGCATAGTAGTAGTGGTAGTGCTAATAGTAGTAATAAGTGTTATATTTCTGTATATAACTTAAAACCACATGACTCATTTGCATAACTTTTGGTTCTCATAATCCCACTGTCTCTTGAAACTTGTTTTAGCTCAAGTAGAAATGAGCAGTTGTAGTAGTAGTACTAGTAGTAGTAGTAGGAGCAGTAGAAGTAGTCGTAGTCGGAGTATTAGTAAGTAGTAGTCTTAGTAGTACTAGCATAGTAGTAGTAATAGTAGTAGAAGTAGTAGTAGTAGTTGTACTCATAGTAGTAGTAGTAATGGTAGCAGTAGTAGTAGTCTTAGTAGTACTAGCATAGTAGTAGTAGCATTAGTAGTAGTAGTAGTTGTAGTTGTAGTAGTAGTCGTAGTCAGAGTAGTTGTAGTAATAGTAGTAGTAGTAGTAGTAGTTGTTGTAGTAGTAGTCATAGTCATAGTAGTACTAGCATAGTAGTAGTAGTAGTAGTTGCAGTTGCAGTAGCAGTAGTACTAGTAGTAGTAGTAGTAGTACTAGCATAGAAGTAATAGTAGTAGTAGTAGCAGCAGTAGTAGAAGTAGTAGTAGTAGTTGTAGTGGTAGTAGTCTTAGTAGTACTACCATAGAAGTAGTAGTAGTAGTAGCAGTAATAGTAGTAGTCGTAGTAGTAGTAGTAATAGTAGTAGTCGTAGTAGTAGTAGTAGTAGTCGTAGTAATAGTAGTACTAGCATAGTAGTAGCAGTAGTAGTGGTAGTGCTAATAGCAGTAATAAGTATTATATTTTGTTATTTTATTTTTGTTTGTTATATTATTTAATTTTGACTTGACTTGTACTTATAGAAGGAGTAGTAGTGGTAGTGATAAAAGTAGTAATCGTAACTGTTGCCCCTGTGTATTTCTATTTATAGTAGTAGTAGTTATAGCAGTATTACCATAGCCTGTGTACATAGCTACTTCCAATTCACTTCATCCTTCTGTCAGACTCTTCATTTTGGTCTTAAAATGTTTGTAATCACCCAACTCCAAATTCTCCACATGAGTTTGGTTTGACTGGAGCTGGACTCTGTGGGTGACGTCACACACTCCTTTACTCCACTTCTTTATACGCTCTATGAGTACCAGCGTTATTTGCGTCAGCTATAGGACGGTGTAAACATGACGGTCGTGAGCGGAGAGGGAGACCAGCTGCTCTCTGAGGAAAACCGTAAATTCCGGAAAACGAAAAGGAAATGTAAATAAAGCGGGACAGATCGTATCCACACTCCACCTGATGCACCACTCTGAGTCGCCCACAAACTCAAAAATGTGTAAACTCCAGACGGCATCAAACCGAGATCAGATACACAAACACAACGCGAGCCTAGAGCAAGACTTGTGAGCTAATCTGAGCTGCATGATGTGTGGCTCGAATTTATTTTGTTGTTTTTTTTTTTTTTGTAGATTTGTAGTTGAACATTTGTGTTTCTTGTAGCGCTCTTTCAGATATGATTTCTAATTTTTGTGTCTGTCTTTTGAAAATACCAGATTTTCCATTTAACTTCAACTTCAAATCATAAATCAGATGTTACTTCCTGACATTTACTCTTTAAGTTACTCTTACGTAAATTCTTGGAAATTTTGAAATTACTTTATTTTGGTTACAATTTTTGTCTACTCTGCCAACCTCTGGATATATTCTGCTGAATCAGTCTTTTCAGAGCTGGTTGTTCTCCTCTCGCTCACTCTCTGAACTTGTATGTAGTGAGATTCATGTTTGAGTCATCTTAATTCCCCTGAATTCGCTGCCCAGAGATGTTCCACATTTCCTCTATTTGTACATGCCATTTGTGTTTAATTAAAATAATAATAAAAAAAAAAAAAAAAGAATACTGTGAAAACTACTTTTGAAAATGTCCTTAATATAACATAATGAAAAAAACGGTGTCATAGACTCTAACTCTACAGCAGACAAACACTAATTGCCTGGAGAACACTTGTGGGTTAAAAACGACAAAATATTTTATTGGAAGTGCCTTTTGTTTAGACGGTGACGATGTTTTTGGGGTTTAAAAACACAAAAATCTGAAACCATCTTTCAAAGTGAAAAAGTTTAATACGCTCCATCGTAGAGTTTCCGTCTACACTGCCCAAGACACAAAACTCTGGTCAGATCTGCTCAGGTCGTGTACGTGCAGTGTTGGGGAGTAACAGATTACATGTACCAGAGTTACGTAATCAGAGTACAAATTATGAGTAACTGTATTTGGTTACAGTTACAGTTTCAGTGAGTGGGAATTAGATTACATGGTGGTATTTTCCTGTTTTCACATTTTGGGCTATATCCCTTTTTTTTTTTTTTTTTTTTCTCAGTAATTCCACTCATTGCTGTACACTAAACCAGGTAAACCAGGTCTAAACCAGGTCTAAACCAGGACTAAACCAGGACTAAACCAGGTCTAAACCAGGTCTAAACCAGGACTAAACCAGGTCTAAAACCAGGACTAAACCAGGTCTAAACCAGGACTAAACCAGGACTAAACCAGGACTAAACCAGGTCTAAACCAGGACTAAACCAGGACTAGGACTAAACCAGGTCTAAACCAGGACTAAACCAGGTCTAAACCAGGACTAAACCAGGACTAAACCAGGTCTAAACCAGGACTAAACCAGGACTAAACCAGGTCTAAACCAGGACTAAAACCAGGACTAAACCAGGACTAAAACCAGGTCTAAACCAGGTCTAAACCAGGACTAAACCAGGTCTAAACCAGGACTAAACCAGGACTAAACCAGGACTAAACCAGGTCTAAACCAGGACTAAACCAGGACTAAACCAGGTCTAAACCAGGACTAAACCAGGACAAAAAACAGGTCTAAACCAGGATTAAAACCAGGTCTAAACCAGGACTAAACCAGGTCCAAACCAGGTCTAAACCAAGTCTAAACCAGGACTAAACCAGGACTAAAACCAGGTCTAAACCAGGACAAAACCAGGACAAAAACCAGGTCTAAACCAGGACTAAACCAGGTCCAAACCAGGTCTAAACCAGGACTAAACCAGGACTAAACCAGGACTGGGCTTTTCATTGTTTTTTTTAGCAGACAAAACATCTTACGTGAAGATATCCTCATCTTTGCTTCTCTACAGAAAATCAGGTAATCCAAAGTAATTAGATTACATTACTCACTTTAAGTAATTTAATGGATTACGTTACAAACTACATTTTGGGGTATGTAATCTGTAATCTGTAGGGGAATACATTTTCAAAGTAACCTTCCCAACACTGTGTACGTGTTTACGTCACATACATACAGTAAACAGAAACAAACATGTCGGATCATTTCCATGTCTCCATAAACTTACAGGAGGCTCCCAACAAATGTGGAGAATCTGCAGAGATACTATTAGTGAACAGAGAAGGATCTGCAATCAATCACCTGTGTCAAATTCTGGATGCACCAGGTCATCACAGTCGAGTCAGACTGGTGAGTTTCAGCTGACGTCATTGTTATTAAAAGCCCGCGTTGCATGCTGGGAAATATTTTGGTCGGAGGCAAGAAACACGATAGCGTCGAGAGCGTCAATAAGTGACATTTTGTCAGTGCCCTTTGGCGTCAATACAAAACGAAAGTAGTGCCCATTTGCGTCCAGCAATGACGCGAAGTGTTTTTCATTCATCTTAAGGAGAGTCCCACAGCGGTCAAATGTGACGAGTTGCGCTGTTCTTTTTGAGACAATATTTTCAATATTTGTTCGAAATATTATTCATATTTTCTAGTCCTGGTTTAAGACCTGGTTTAAACCTGGATTTAGTTCTGATTTTAGTCCTGGTTATAGTTCCGGTTTAGAGCCACCCGCGCACGGAAGGCCGCCACGCGCGGGACGAAACGCAGCGCGGGTGGACGAACGGGAGGTGAGCGCACGGGAGCACACGGGGGTGCACGGGAGCGCACGGGAGCGCACGGGAGGCGGGCGTACGGGAGCGCTCGTGAGGCGGGCGCACTGGAGGCGGACGCGCACGGGAGGCGGGCTCGCACGGATGGCGGTCGCGCACGGGAGGCGGGCGCACTGGAAGAGGCGCTGCGCTGGAGGCGGGCGTACGGGAGGCGGCCGCGCACGGGAGGCGCGCGCGCACGGGAAGCGGGCGCGCACGGATGGCGGTCGCGTACGGGAGGTCGGTGCACGGGAAGAGGCGCTGCGCTGGAGGCAGGCGTACGGGAGGCGGCCGCGCACGAGCGCGTATAGCAGTAGGACTCTTATCTCTGCCACGATTAGACAGCGAGCGGAGAATCATTCTAGAATTTGTAGGCCATTGATTCTGACTGACTATAAGAAGTTACCATGGTTACCACTGACACGGAACTCTCAAAACATCGAATAACTTGACGCTTTTAAAGTGGCTTGTGCAGTGTTTGTAAAAGTAGCCTATTTCTCATGATATTGTTTTGTCAGTAAATTCTATTAGTGGTGATTTAAAAACAAAACTAAACAACTAAACATGATTTTTTTTCTCCCCCCCCCCCCCCCCCCCCCCCCCCGTTATCGTCATTTTCGACACTACACTTCCCATAGTTCATTGGTTTGGTAAGGCGCCAGGTTCATCGATTGTAATTTATATTTACATTTTTATTAATTAATCTTACCCATCGCTTTTATTACTCCCTTGTGTAAAATATCCGTCCGTGGAATATTACAAATTTTATACATAAAATATATTCATAATGCCGCGCAAATGACGTCAGCGTCCACGACTCTCCTATCCCAGTTCCCGCCATCTCCCACCAGCATTTGCTGTTTTCCGTTTGTGGAAGTCCGTGGAGCTATTAAAATAAGTAAGTAAGTCTTATACATGCTAATAACCACATAATAAACATTTGTGTAATTTAATGCTAGATAATATAGCACAACTTATCATAAAGCAACATTAAAAAAAAAAAAAAAAGTAAACAATACAGCCGTGGCACAATTCGATACTGTATGACTGTAAATCCACGCTATGGTGTTATAATCATTTTTAAGTTTAGCATTTTAAAATGTTCATTTTCATTGGCTTAGTATTAGGTAAACATTCTGTACACAATCCCTATGTCTATTTGCTCTAAATTGCTACACTTGTCAAAATACTACTTTTTTGATGAACACCTGTTATATACACTGTGTTTTTTTGTTTGGTTGTTTTTTTTTAGTTAAAATGACAAGGCCAAAAGTGAAGGCTTGCCCCTCATGTGGGGAGGCGAACCCTTTGGCTCGAAAAACCTGTGGGGCCTGCCTTGTCTTGCTTCCACAAGGTGGAAAGGTCCACCTTGCAGAAAGAAAAAATAAAGCAGTCTGGATGGGCCACAGGAGTAAAAAAAAAATAGGAATATTGGCAGAATTGTCAAGTCTGCCCAACTGTCTGTAAGTTCATTTTGTCTGTTTTTGCTCGTCACATCACTGATAAATATGAATAAAACAACTAATTTGTTAGTAATCTTTATTAACTTGCTATAATCTTTTTTTTGCAGACATTTAAGCTGCATGAACTTGGGCAAAACCCAATTTTGTTCATTGGGCAGCCTAAGAGGAAGGGGTTCTTGGCAGACATGTTCCACCATTTCAACCTCGACCCAATAGCGGAAGAGATAATAAAAAAAAAAAGATTAAACTTTATGAGCACCTGCTTAAAAGTAAGATTTCTGTTTTATAATTGTAGAAATTTTAGCATTACATAAGGGTGTATAGAAAAAACAGACCTACCAAAAACTACACAAAGATACAACCATCATACCACACAATAGCCCCAATCATAACAGCATCATTCCAGAGTCTGAAGAAAGAAAGATCTTTGTCCAAAGGGGCTTTTGTAGGCAGAGCTGCTACTTTGAGCTCAAGCTGGTGTTCAGTCTGGTGCTGAGTGCTGCATTAGTGCCAGGAACAGACACTTTGCTTTTATCTGATTATAAAACCCAATGGAGATCATTAGACATATTTTTTGCTTTAATAGAACACTTATGAAAACAATATGCATTGTACCTGTGTGTGTTTGAGTTTGTAATTGTATTCCAATGTTTGCAGGACTAGTTGTACCACAGACCCCACCATCCACTGCTCCACCGTCCACTTCCCTGCCATCCACTGCCATCCACTTCCACTGCCATCCACTGCTCCCTGCCATCCACTGCTCCACCGTCCACTTCCCTGCCACCGTCCACCGCCATCCACCTGCCACTCTACCATTCCCTTCAACCCCTGCCTCAATGCCCCCTGAGAAAGCAGCAGAAACTATTATACTTCATCTTGTCCCTGTTGACCCTATGGTCCCTCCATCCCCTGCTCCCCCATCTTCAGCTCCACCATCCACTGCTCCGCTGGCCACTCCTCCACCATCCCCTGCTCCAAGATCCACTGCTCCAAGATCCACTGCTCCGAGAGCCACTGCTCCGCTGTCCTCTGCTGCAAGATCCACTGCTCCACGATCCCCTGCTCCAAAATCCACTGCTCCGCTGTCCTCTGCTTTAAGATCCACTGCTCCGCTGTCTTCTGCTCCACCATCTACTGGTCTTCCATCCTCTTGCCTTTCTCATCTCGCAGTCTTCCTTTTCTCATTCTGGTTTTGTTGTGTTTTCAGCCTGCACTCCTTCATCTCCACCCTCTTTCTTCACCCAGAAAACTCAAAAACAGGCAAAAAAGAGACCTCATGTGAAAGGTTAGTTGTTGAACAGTTTTTGTTTTTATATGGGTACAGTGCTCATTATTATCTTTATCTATTTTTTGTAGAATGTAAAAGACACAAATATCAAAAGGTGTTTCGCTATGAAAAAGTAGTGGACAAAAGAGTTTCAAATGTAAGTATATGACAGTTTTGCAGACCAGTTGAGCAGTATGTTGAAGGTTTCTCTGCAGTGCCTTTACATATATTTTATTACACTGTAAAACATTCAAAATCTTACTGAGTCTTACTTTGCCTGGAGGAGAATCTCCTGCTTTTTTTCCATGGAAATGTTGTTTCTTTGACTGTAATATTATTAACTTTCTATTTCCATGGATTCCAGAAAATTACGTGTTGTTGCTTTAAATAACTCTAGACTTAGCTAAGACATCTGTCTGCCTCCCCTCACAACTGAGAGGCTGCACTATATCACACTCTTTCAACTTTTATATCATCCCCATTTATATCAGGATATATCTCCAGTAACATTATAAGGCCAGGTTTATGATGTGTATTATGAAGCAAGATTATGCTATTTTTCTTCATGGTTTAAAATGCATTCAGTATTATTATAATGCAATTTTTTTAGGGAAAAGCAGAAGTCAAAATCCGATGGTCACCATGTCCTGAGTGGTAAGTGATGTGCTATCAAATAATTGTAACTTAATTAGAACTTAGTTAAAAAATTTTTTTAAAAAAAGCTGATTTTTTTTTTTTTTTTTGTCTTATACTGTTTGCAGTGGTAAGGTGTGGGATGACACCTGGGAACCAGCAGCACAGTATTTGTTGTAATTGTAAAATAGTAGTAGTAGTAGTAGTAGTAGTCGTCGTGGTTGTTGTCATCATTCTAGTAGTAGTTGCAGTTCGTTTAACAATTAAAAAAAACATTTTCTCTGTATTGTTGTTGTTGTTTTTTGCGGATATACAGTCAAATCAGTCATGCTTACCATATACAGTTTTAGACCTGTTTTATTCTTTGTAGTCTGACATTTTTTCAAAATTCTTGTTTAGGTTTAGAGAAGTTATAGATATTCCACTCCAGCGTATAACTGCTCACACCCCTCAGACAAAAGATTGAAGAGGCTCCCATCCTAGACAACAACACTGCAGTTAAGCAAGAACATTTCATATAGTACCTATATTTCAAGTTATCAAATCTTAACTTGACTACAACCTATTGCTGTTCTGTAGAAGACCGTTACTGATCAACAGTATTTAATGGAGGTGGCAGGGGCAGTAATTGTTAGTGTGTTAACATTAGTGGGCATAGAGCAAGTCTGTATGTTATATTTTGCGAGTCAGATTTTCACCTCTCAGGGGCAGTGAACTACTATGGTCCTGTCAACAGGCTAATCCTCTGAATAAGGTAAAACTTACACAGATGTTTTGCGTATTTGCTTTACTCTAAGAGCTATTTTTAAAAAATGCTTTTCACAGGTCCAAAAAAAAATGAATCCACTGATGAAACTCTGATGATCCTTCATTCAGAGAACCCACCAGGAGACCCTGATGTTATAGCCTCTTCTGTACACTGTGTCTGGCTTGTGGTGTCCTCTCGACATGATGATAAAGAAAGAGAAGTTGACAGACCTGTGCTAAATGTAAGTATGTTGCTTTAGAAATTACACTTTTATTAATTATGTTTTGCAGCAACAGCATGAATGTACTTAGTAATACTACAGTCAGATTTTAACGTAACATTTCTCACCAAAAATAAGCACACTTCCTTATGCAATGCCAGTAATACAGTATGTCTATTCCCAATCATTGTCAAGTATGACGATGACAGACAAATCTAGACAAAGTAATGAATTTGGCTTGGCCATTACATTAATCTTACCGTAACCAGTCATCAGCTTTAAAATATGTTTGAGTCTTCATCTGTACTCAAGATGGAATGATGGCAAGTTAAGCCGCTGTAACATCCCTTGGTACAACAATCTGAAGTTGCCTGCTCAAGGCTGTCATTTGCTTGTGAGATATCAAGGCATATTTGTGTTCCTTGCTGTTTTATTTCATTACACACCCATGTATCCATATTTTTAGCCTTTTTCTGAACTATTGAAATGGTTGACCACTGCCAGTGACGTGCAATACAACATGTTTTAGCATAACTGTTTCACTATGGTCAGATTAAACCCAGGGATCACTTATTTCTAAACAGAGCACTCAGGATGAATGCAAGAGCATAGTATCTGCTTGATGTCAGGCATAAATGGGCAGCAGGTATCTTGACCTTTTTAAAAATGTATGTTTGCTATCTGTATTATATTTATATTTGTCCAGATGCGACTGTCTAATTGTATTTATTTATTTTGACATACAGACAAAGAACAGACAAACCAGGGTCAGTAAGCAAAAAGAATGAATGAACTCCGTGGTAGACTGCTGTATATCGTCTCAATCTACAATTGGCCCAGTCGGAACGGGACCCTCCCCGTAGGGGTATCATGACTGAAAGACAAAATAGGGGATGGGAGGGTGGGGTCGAGTTAGCCCAGACAAACTGAAACTGAAAGGCTGCTACATAAAGGCTTCTGGGAAATTAGAGGCGTAGTCGAGATGAGTTGTGGTTCGCTGGTGAGAGGAGAGGGCGGCTGAGGCGTGGGCCTGCTCCTGAATCTCAGTTAATCATAGTAACTACATGTATCAGCCCTAAACCACAGATGAGGTGATTAACCAAAATAAGGACAAAAACATGAAAACTGTAGAAACCCCATACACATACTAAAGTTATAAAATCATGTAACATAAAACATAGGCCAGAAAACAGCGTAAATATGGGCTCTTTTAACTCACAGTTGATTCCTAAATCCAAAACTAACTCACTCTAAGCCTTCTCCTTTCTGATCTGATCCATATAAATCCTTATAATACAAATAGAAAAATTAGTCAACTAGTACAAACTTTGGTGGACTGAGGACACCCTCGACCGATAAATGAATTAAACAATTTAAGGTCTATAGAACTACATTTTAGTACATGTCGTCCAAATCACTGTCCAAGTCACTGTCCAAGTCACTGTCTGGAAAATCAGAAGTCATCTGTAGGAAGTCACACTCTGCTCCAGTAAAAATGCTCAAGTAGCAGTGCCTCACATCCTGTATTTTTTGCCGAATGTTCCACAACTTTTTTTTTAATAGGGCCTGCATGCCATTCAGGGCCTCATCAGTGAGTACATCCTGAGTATCTAAAAGTAAAAGAAATTTAAAACAGTTACTAATAATTAATCATTATATTTTTTCATAAAACTACATACTCTGGAGGGGAAGTTTAGAGACCCGGTCAGAATGCTCTTTCAGCCAACCAAAACGAGCTAGGAGATAATTCCAGTGCTTAGCCATCTCAGCAACAAGAATCTTCTTCTCTTCTTGCAGTCTTCTCACTCCCATGACTTGGTCAAAGACTTGTCTCTTTGTCCTAATGGTAACATGATCTGAATAGCATAAAGGTAATCATCATCATTACTGATTAAAAATGCATAAAGTATGTGATAAAATCAAGTAAAATGTAGAAGCAGCACTTCCTCCAAATTGAAAGCTAAATACTTTTTTCATGATGGTTAATTGTAAAATTATAAATCAATTAATAGTTAATAACAAGTGCTTACTATACACATCCAATCGTGTGTGGGTGTGAATATGTATGAATGGATGTGTGTGTCTAAATTTGTATCTAAATAGAAAGAATATTATTATGTCTCCAGGCTAACTGAAGTAAATGTATTATGGGAAAAAACTATGGAAACAAGTGACTAAATTGTGAACAATGTACCATTTTGGTTGTCCTGCCATGGCCATGCGACATCTTCTCTGAGGATTGTGTCAATGCACAGAGCCTCTGCGCTTGAGCTCAGGGTGTTATACTCTTCAATCAAAGTACATAACATCCGCTTCTCCTCTCTGAGTTTGCGTCGGACCCTGGCTCGAGCTTTGCAGCCGTCTGTGTCTTTGTACAAATGCTGCGTGCGTCTCTTGATGCTTGCTACCAGTCCCTCAATTTTACTTTCCAAGGCATCTTCATCTGTTGGAGTGGTTGCTGCTATAGAGAAAAAAATTCCATAGTAACATGAATATACATCATAATCTCAATTTAGACAGAACATGTATTATTTTATATGTATGACAGTTCTCACATTCAGCCCACTCCTTCACATCAGCTACCCAGTCCTTTAACTGGACCTCAGTGAGCAAAAGTTCATTTTTTGTGGATTCCAGCATTTTTTCTTTTTCATCCAACATCTTTATGGTCTGTAAGTAAAAATGCAATCAATCAAAAATTGATATGTTCTTGATATGGTATGTCATTAACACACTATATATAATAGTTATTACTTTCAGATATCTGCGGGACAAGGATCCAGCCAAGTTTTCAAACTTGTGATCATTCCACCGTATGGCCATAAGGGTTAACATGTCAGAACGCCCTATAACAGAAAGGAAGCTCGTCACTCATTGGGAGTTTTATATACACTGTTAATGAATCACTCTTAAAGTATGTGTTATGTCACCTGCTTTTGACATATGCTTTGTTGTCACAGCAATGCGAGAGAGGAAGGCATTAACTTGTTCTACCTCCTCTCCAAGGGTTAAGCCAGCCCCCTCCTGATATGCTCCACTCCATTTAACCTGTTTGAAAACAAGAAGGTTACAGGAGGGATTAACAAGGATTCATTCTGTAACTTCACTTACTTCACATTTGAAGTCATGAGCTTTTGCATGGAACACGGAAAGAAAAGGTTTCATGCTGAGCAGTGCCTGGAGCTCTGGACAATGCTTTGAGACCTTTTTTAGGTATGGCCAATATTTGCAGGTAACATCCATGCAAAAAAAGGTGCTGTTTGTGACCTTTTGTTGGAGGTACAAAGGATAAGCAAAAATTTCCCCCCTGTACATGTTAAGTGCACAGAGAAGAACTCCATGCCGGCACACTGCTAGCTCAAGTCCCTCTTCATCCAGCTTGCTGGCAGATTTGCGGGAGGTTTCTCTGGCTGCCGACCACTCGCCACCACAAATACCTCTTCCAGACACCTAGTAAAAATGAGAAATGCAAATTATTTTGATATTTGAAGATTTTTTTAAATTATAGATTAAAATTAGCAACAATACATGTTTGGCCTTGCTGTGAACATAGTTCACAAAATTTGCAACATCATTATCATTTGCAAGGAAAACTCCATCAAATATTGCTGGTTCTTCAGATCTAAAAAGAATATAGGAACAGTAATAAATTAGCTGAAAACATTTTTGAATTCATATAAGAAGAATTGTGATATTTTATCTGTATGTACAGTTTACAATTATTTATTATTACCTTGATGCACTCTTAAAGCGGTAATGCTTACGGTTTCCATCAACAGAAACAGCAAGCATATCTGGACTACAGGCCGGACAAGTAAAGGGCTCCTCTTTACAGCACCTATCCAGCCCATACTTAACAGCCTCCCACTCAAAAAAACTTCTCAGGAAGGTGTCAGCAGAGATCTTCCCCATCTAATGAAAAAAGACACACACACACATACTGTGTATAGAGAGATAGAGAGATTGAGAGATAGAGAGGGAGCGAGAGAGAGAGATAAACAATAAATTACGTACACAGCCAAAACGGACAGTTCTAAGATCAAGCATTCTTAAGAATGCCTGACAAGACAAGCCAGGTGCTGCCATTTTCATGTCTTCATAAGTTGCAAACACATCAGTGGCAAAGAGAGTGGCAAAGTTGAGTGTTGCTGGCCAGAAGTCACTGGCCAGAATTGTATCAATTCCTGCAGACCATGTAGTGCAGCAACTGTCACACACGAGCTCTGGAATACTCAAATCATGTCGTCCTTAAAAAATAAAACATGTTTTTTTATATATACAAATATTTTTTCAAGTTACTACTTGTGTTATAATTTGTATTAGTTTTACATCCTATCCTATAAGTCCCAACAATCTTTCTGTTCAGTAGCATTATTTTGTAGGATACAAAATTAAGTTATAAAAACATGTGTAATATCTGTAGTGTAAGTTTTTTTCAACAATACACTGATTCCTACCATTCATTGTAACCACAGCCACACGCTTTCCTGGTTTGAGCTTTAGGGAGCTGGCACAACCACAGATTGTAGCAGGTATCTCCAGAGGCACAAGACGATCTAAAATGTAAAAAATCATTAGCACCCAGATTATGGACAAATCAAGGACAAATCCAGAATGGGCTGCAAATTGTATATAGGTATATGGTTTAGCACTTTTTACAAGCTTACCATAATGGCAAAGAGCCCCACTGCAGATGACTTTGGTTGGGGGCAATGGCTGATAAAAGCCAGCAATAGTGGCCTCCCTGTTGTGAAGGGGATATCTATCGTGCATTCTGCGGTCACACTCAGAGCAGAGGAAAGGGTGTGGACGGCAGTCACGGCACCGCACGACAGCAGCATTGCTCCAACATTCCTGGCAAGTCTTGGGAACCACGTGTTGATTTGCCATAATGGTGTTTACCAGGCGTGGTCTTTCTGTCCTCCAGTTCTCAGCAAACATGCACTTTCGTTTGCTCCACTCTGACGATGCTTGAGGAGAAGTTTGATGAGGTAGTTCTTCCTCCAACTGATCCACTGTAGCATCACTTAAGGCATGCTGGAGCTCCAGCATAAACTCCTCTGATGAAAGAGGTACAAAGAAAAGTAGAAATAAATAAGGATAATAAATAAGGAGGATTAAGTATTGTTCAAAACCATGCCATGAGAAAACAATAATATGTTACATTAAGCTAATGACTGACAAATATCATACCAATTGTCTCAGGAGTGAAGACCACCTCAGTCAGGTTCGGAGCAGCATCTGCTTGAGGCAGGCGGCTACAATCAGCTGTAACACAGAGAATATCATTCACTGTTCACTGTACTGATCATTGCCAAAAAATAAGAGAAGTATTATAGAAGTTAAGAAATATCACACTTCAACAAAATTAAAACAAGGTGTACAATTAGAAATATAAATGCATGTACCATATATAGACACATGCCAAGATAAAATCTGAGCACTGATGCGAAAATATGTACATTTTTTGTGCAAGAACACCACTCACCCTTAGAAGGTTGCTTCCTATTTGATCGTGGCTTTGTACAGATAAGGCTTCCATCATTTCTCCTTTTCTTCCACCTCACCATTGGCACTGCAGCCTCTTGAACAGCAGTAGCCTCCTTCTGCAGCTTGCAGAGGAACTCATCAACCCCCTTAAGATCATCACTGACCTCACTCTGCAGTAACTCCTGCAGCTCCGAATCGCTCATGATGATCAGAACAGACAACAAATTGACAAAGACAGTGACAAAGACAGAGATATGCAAGCGACAGGAACAAGACACAGAGAAAGAACCACAATACAATAGAAAAGCAGAACAGACAGAAAGACAGATGGGCTCTTAAAAGTGCCTTTGTGTTGTGCTCTAATGTATACCTAGTAAATACAGATCTGATGATGTGCTGGACCGGGTGGAAAAAAAAACATAGATTGCACAGGTAAGAATGGTATACATTGGTAATCACTGCATTACATCAATTTCAAAGAATTAAGTCTTTATAAACGGGTGGAGTTTATGTGCCATGATAATTTTCTATGACATACCTAATTCTAATCCTTTAGTTTAAAATGAAGCTGTTGGTTCAAATCCTATGGTGGTATTTGCTGTTTAGTTGTCAAATTGTAGTTTGTTGACCTCATTTATGGTTCATATCTCTGTAATTACTGGCCCTATGAAATCACTGTTGTTCGCCTTTAAGCTTTGGTCTTTCTTTCTTATTCTTTCTTTCTATTCTATTCTGTATATATTCCACATTTTGTATATATCGTACTTGCTGTTCCTTGCACTTCTGATGAGATGCTAAAACACATTTTCTTACCTTGTGTTTATACATGACCTTGTATTTATGCAAGTGTAATGACAAAAAAATTGAATCTAAATCTGATAGTTGTCGATAAATTCTTTATGGAAGAAGATTTGTCTACAAGTATGGAAGAATTTATATCTCTTGTCGACCAAACAAATAGCCTAAAGATAATCAAAAATGTCCTATTAATACGTATGGAAATTCTTTCCAAAACCACTGAATCTGTCAGATTTATGTTTGTCCTCCATTTGAAACATTGTAAAATTCTACCTGCTGTAATCATACTACCCATCGAGTCATTTGGGGCTTTATGGCTTTTCATAAATTAATAATATATCGCGTTTTAATGCATTCTTAAGATTCTGAAATAATGTGCTACTTACCTCCACAAACGGAAAACAGCAAATGCTGGTGGGAGATGGCGGGAACTGGGATAGGAGAGTCGTGGACGCTGACGTCATTTGCGCGGCATTATGAATATATTTTAAGTATAAAATTTGTAATATTCCACGTACGGATATTTTACACAAGGGAGTAATAAAGGCGAAGGGTAAGATTAATTAATAAAAAATGTAAAATAAATTACAATCGATGAACCTGGCGCCTTACCAAACCAATGAACTATGGGAAGTGTAGTGTCGAAAATGACGATAACCGGGGGGGGGGCGTCAAGTTATTCGATGTTTTGAGAGTTCCGTGTCAGTGGTAACCATGGTAACTTCTTATAGTCAGTCAGAATCAATGGCCTACAAATTCTAGAATGATTCTCCGGTCGCTGTCTAATAGCGGCAGAGATAAGAGTCCTACTGCTATACGCGCTCGTGCGCGGCCGCCTCCCGTACGCCCGCCTCCAGCGCAGCGCCTCTTCCCGTGCACCGGCCTCCAGTGCTCGACCGCCATCCGTGCGCGCCCGCTTCCCGTGCGCCCGCCTCCCGTGCGCCCGCCTCCCGTGCGTCTGCCTCCAGCGCAGCGCCTCTTCCCGTGCGCGACCGCATCCGTGCGCGCCCGCCTCCCGTGCGCCCGCCTCCCGTGCGCGGCCGCCTCCCGTACACCCGTCTCCAGCGCAGCGCCTCTTCCCGTGCGTCCGCCTCCCGTGCGCATCCGCCATCCCTGTGCGTCCGCCTCCCGAGCGCTCACGTGCGCTCCCGTACGCCCGCTTCCCGTGCACTCCCGTGCGCTCCCGTGCGCTCCCGTGTTCCCGCCTCCCGTTCGTCCACCGCGCTGCGTTTCGTCCCGCTCGGCGGCCTTCCGTGCGCGGGTGGCTCTAAACCGGAACTATAACCAGGACTAAAATCAGAACTAAATCCAGGTTTAAACCAGGTCTTAAACCAGGACTAGAAAATATGAATAATATTTCGAACAAATATTGAAAATATTGTCTCAAAAAGAACAGCGCAACTCGTCACATTTGACCGCTGTGGGACTCTCCTTAAGATGAATGAAAAACACTTCGCGTCATTGCTGGACGCAAATGGGCACTACTTTCGTTTTGTATTGACGCCAATACAACTTATCCGAGAGCGTCACTTATTGACGCTCTCGGAGTGAGACTGTGTTGTCAAACACAGTGCGTAACCTCGCGTATTTCTCCCCGATAATGGTAAATTCCTGCTGCATTATCGGATGCACAAATAGAAGCACGGAAGAAGGAAAATGTCTTTTTCGTATTCTGAGTGAAAAGAACCACTAACGGTGAATTAAACGGCTTTCAAACATCCGCAGAGCAAACGTAGAAGATCCTAACAAACCGTGGACTTCAACAAGTTCAACAATACATCGAGACTCTTGGAGGTTTTCATCTTTTCTGCTGTGAATGGCCCAGGAGTTTCCACCAAGTCATTGTGGATGTCGCCCAAGTGAATATTTGTCCAGGTAGTTGGCGATTCTGACCAGAAATTTGGTTTGGTCCACCTTTTGTCGGGGTTGAAAAGGGTGATTTGGCTCCATCGATGCTTATGACCAATTTCTGGTCAAATGGTCTTGGGTCCTCTGCCGTTCGAGTGGATAAATAACCGGGATCAATACCCTTTACGTGCTTTCTCGCTCTGTCCGTCATGTTGAATTAGTGTTTATTGCCGCCGACCAAAATAATTCCCAGCATGCAACGCGCACTTTTGTCAACAATGAAACTCACCTATATGGACGAGACCTGGAGAACCAGTCGATAGTGGGACAACTTTGTGGAAGGAGGAGCTGATGAAAATGCGTGGTGTGAAAACTTTCGTTTGTCCAAAGTCGCCCTTGTTGATTTAAGTACAAACACACACAAACGAATTCCACACATTTCCACACAGATTTCCTCCTGTAAACACTCTTCTAAACGTGGAATAAAAAGTGAAAAAGACATGACGCCACTTTTACGTCTTCTATTCAGACCCTCATCATATAAACATAACCTAAGTTTATCATTCTAAAGGTTTGATTTCATAAAGTTTGTCAAAATCTATAATCTATCTTCATTTAGACCAGTGCTTCTTCATTATTTTCTGTCACGCTCCCAATAAAAAGAAGAAACCATTTTGCTCCACAGAGCCACTGAAGGCGCCAGCATACGAGAGCAAACGCTTTAGTCGCGTCTCCAAAGTGACTCCCGGGACACACGCAGCATGTCCTCACGTGCATCACAAGACAGTCTGCTGTGTCCTCTTTGTCTTTAAAGATCATGTCTGTGTTATAGTTTGGGGCACTTGCATCATCCAGCGAGACAGAACCCAGGTCTAAGGCTGCAGCACTACCAGCTCCTCTGCTGTTGTGTGCCACCTTATATGACGCTAACAGAGTTCGCTGGTTTACTGAAGTAGCATTCACAAAGCCACATGATTGTTGGCAATATTTGGCATGTTTTCACTTCAAAAAACTCAAGCGTCTTATCAGCCTGACTGAGGTGTGATCTCTTTGAGCAACGCCAATAGATAACAAGGCTACCTCGTTATCTATTGGCTCTTAGGTTGTCAGTCAAACTCCCTATGTTTTTAGCATAACTGACGTGGTTTACTTTTACCTCTCATGCATTCCACATATGCAAGAAGGCATTTATTTGATCAACACAGTGATTCTTAGTGGCTTTTTTCAACTGTAGCTTCCTCACAGTTGGCGCAAAGTTTGTTGAGATGGTGGACAAGAATCCACGACCAGTTCGCCGCAAAAGAAAGACCGTCTTTAAGGTCGCTGAAAGAAGAAGAGAAGGGGAAAAGGAGCAAAGCCAAACTAAGGGGATTTTTGGAAATTCCTTCTAGTGATGGTGTTAGCACTGAAGCAGATGAAAAGTCTAAAGACTGACGTGTTGGTTGCTAAATTACTTCTGGACAAGTCACTTCAACAGATTATCAGTAAACAAAC
Source organism: Boleophthalmus pectinirostris (assembly GCF_026225935.1). Lineage (NCBI taxonomy): Eukaryota > Metazoa > Chordata > Actinopteri > Gobiiformes > Gobiidae > Boleophthalmus > Boleophthalmus pectinirostris. The sequence goes on along the minus strand of NW_026571541.1, from coordinate 3,819,857 downwards.
ATGATTTCTAGCATAAGGAGGAAGTGTTTCTACTTAGGGAGCTGTGGGGGGTGGTGGTTTCACAACATTTGCAAAGCACAAACAATATTTCTCCTGCCTTGGAAAATCCCCTATACCAGGGGTGGGCAAACTACGGCCCAGGGGCCGTATGTGGCTCTTTAAGCCTTTTAATCCAGCCTGCTGAACTTGACCAGTAGATGGTGTACTCTAGATACACTGACCTTTGTTGAGGTGTGGAGTATTATGCTGCATTCAGGTGGTGTCGAAAGATCCAACTTGCCAAGTTGTTTTCTAACATGCGTTCATGTGAATTTTCCTAGTGGGAAAGTAATTTGTCCGATCATTCCGACACCACATGAACACATCCTGAGACTCTCCACAACAAAACTCCCTCCAGACTTTGATGTGCTGGATAAAAAGAGACACCAACACTGTCCACTGAAGTCAAAAGAAAGGTTCTCTGCTGTTATGTAAAAAATGCATTTATGTGTTACATGCAATTTCTGTTAAAGTGTGCACGGGAGTGGTGTGCACGTGCACGTATGTTCTCAACATAAACAATGTGCACCAGATCAAACAGAACACGCTGCTCGCAGACTGGCACGTTGGCACTGTTCTGTCCTGGCGTTGGTCGTTGTTGAGTTTTGGGGAAGCACATTGAACAGAAGTACTCCGACTACAACTACTACTACTTCTACTGTTTTTGAAATAAAGACAGTCAGGAGGAGAGTGACGATGAGAATATCCAGAAGGAGAACAGAACTTTCAGTGTTTTAAAATAGTAACTGTTAGTAATAAAAAACGCTGTATTTTATTAATTTAATTTTCAGAGTAATTTCAATAAATAGTAAATACTGACAGATATTTTGTTGTAATGCTTTGTAAAGGTTTTCAATAAAAATTCAAGCACAGGTTTTCTACATATATCCATGTTATTTTTTTCCCTCCACTCCATCCATCTGCTCCTGGTCCGGCCTCTCCGTCAAATTTTAGAACCCTTTATGACCCACGAGTCAAAAAGTTTTCCCACCCCTGCTCTTTACAATCTTTAATGTTGACAATCACATTCTATTGTCTAAATACACAACACTAGTACCTGCTGTTGTGCCTTTGAGCAGGAGCACCTCTGCGTGTGATGGACAGGTGCAGTGGGTCTGTTAGTCTTATCACCGCTGCTGTTTCCTGCTCGTCACGCCGTCTCATCCTCTGCTCCTGTTCCCACGGCGATGGGGTCACAGGTCACCTCCGCACACACACAGACCTGCAAAGGACTGTGGGAAAAAAAAGGATCTGAGCGGCACCGCGCAGGACACACAGCGGAGGGGTGAGCTGTTAACGCGCGATGAGTTTATTTATGTCATTTACGACCAAAAGGTGAGAACTTTTTGAGAGGGGGTATTCTGTAAAATTGACTTTTTGGAGCTTTCTGCCATGTCGTATCTTATGAAGTTTTCAACACTTGAACACAACACACAAAACAAAGAGTCTGAGAATATATTTGAGTTTTTCTTATTACCCAAAACACACCAACCTGCTCCAACAGGCAAACCACAGCCGCGGCACTGAGTATGTACCTCTCTGTACACTGATACTGACATCACCGGGACACAACTCCTTAAAGAAATCATCATTACCTTTCAATTTTGACTCTTTAGATGGGCACGACTCTAAAAATGTCTTTATACCACCGGGTGACAGTCGCTGGCTTCTCATCTCAATTTTAATTTACTAAGTCTGAGCAGGTCCAAAATAAGTGAGAGGTGGTTTCATTTTTCAGTTCAAAATGTACAGTTTGTGTCCATTGTTCTTCTAAGATGATTGTGTAGCGGATAACAGTGAAGTTTGAAGTTTGAACAAGTTTGTAGCAGATTTCTCTTTGCTTGTTGGTGATGAGATATTTGTGAGGTCATGTCCAGACATTTTTCCATGGAATATTGTCAGTAGAATCAGGCTGCTGACAGCAGCAGAGTAGTAGTAGTAGTTTGGGAGGTGCACTTGTGGTGATAGTCGTTCTTTTTCTGCTGCGACTCATTATAAGACAAGTTTAATTGAAGATGAAGACAAGTAAGTTCCTTTTGAAAAGTTTTTCAGTAATTTATGGAAGGAATTTGATTGGAAGACAAAAATGAGATATTCTAGAACCTCTTTAATCATCTCAAGATTCTAGAAATTCATGCCTCCATTATGTTGGTGAAATTGTGACATCATTTGTATATCTTCTGGGATTGCCCAGTTCTTAGTAACTATTAGCAGGACATTAAAATCAAAATAGAAAAGATATTGTCTTGTGAACTCCCTATGGATCCACCAAAGTATTAGGAGCATTGTTAGATGTACGTGATGTATGTATGTGTTAACCCTCTCCAGGCAGAAGTTGCAGATTTGCAACAGCTAAATGCCAATTACCTACTGACTCCACATCCATATTTTATGAGCCTTTTTTACTGAGGAGTCTTTTTTCCCATCCATGCTGATAAACGTGGACGACGCAGACTGTGCAAGAATGTTTACACAAAAACGACCTGCCAGAAGTGCAAAGTACTTTTGTTGTTTACAAAGGATAAAAATTGTTTCTTGGAGCACCACATGAACTAGTGATGTTGTTCTGCCACTGTAAATCTGTTACACTGTGCTTTATGTTTTTATTGTTATGAAAAGTGGTTTACACATAAAGTTAGTGTTCATATCATTTTCAGTCTTCAGTGTTAATTTACCACACCGGACCAATACTGCAAATGTGCAACATCCCAGAACACACTGCATGTGAAGGACTCTCAAAAAAAAGTCAGGATTGTGTATTACTACCCCATATGATCATTTTCCCCAAATATCAGATTTTTTCCTGTTACTAAAATTTAATTTGAGCCTGAGAGGGATAAAGATCAACAGTATGTTCTTCGTCTTCTTTTGATGATTGCATGAAAAATAATAACTGTTAACTGGAGGAAACCCTGACCCTACGACAAGGACAGAGTGGACACAGACACTAAAACAAGTCTGTATCATGGAACAGCGGACAGTAAACTTCAGATGAAAATGGACTTAGAACTCTTAGAACGATGGACTCTGGTGACTATGTACCTGAATAATCACTAATTTAATAACCTTTTGTCAAGGATTGTTCTAAATGTTTATTTGCACTGCTGATCTTAATAAACTAAAGTAAAAAAAAAAAGAAAGAAACGTTTTTCAAGGTTTGGTGTGCAGCGTCTTCACTCACACCTGCTCAAGAGGAGCTGGCCCTGTCCTGTCGCTTCCCCAGTTTAGGCTCCTGGCTCCACTAATGACATCACTCTGTTACAGCAAATGAAAGAGCGGCAGGTGTAACCCTGTCAGAACGTCTAATAAACAAAATGGGAACTAAAACATGTTAAATTTATACTAGGGGTGTAACGATATCCAAGTCTCACCATACGATATCATTACAGTGTGAACCTCACAGTACGATATTTATTGCGATATCGTGGGAAAGCGATTAGGGATGTAACAATATCCAAATCTCTCAGTACGATATTTTCACGATATACATCTCACAGTACGATATTTATTACAATATTTTGTGGAGGCAACAAAATTGTGAATATTCTACTTTTCCCTCTTCAAATGCCTTGACAAGATTTAATCCAAACAACTAAGACTTAAAAGTGTTAGAACTGTTATTTCTTCTTGTAATCTGCACTGAAATGGAGCAAAGGATCATGGTCTGTGTAGTTCTCTCTGTATTTTTTTAGCTATTACTGCACCATAACTCTTCATTTAAACAAAGACACTTGTGATTCGATATATTGTGATGGTCCACGATATTATTGTGAGAACTTTGACGATACAATATCACGATATTTCGGTTTCTGTTACATCTCTAATTATTAATACTACTGAGTTTGGAAAAATATCGAAATCAATTTATATTTTTACATTTAAACGTTTTTCTCCATGGAGACGTTACTGCGTTGTCTGGAATGTTCCACTGTATTGCATTAAACCTTTCTATCTTCTCGGAGACCAAACCAAACTAAGTTACAGGTCAGATCTGTGGAGAGGCGACCCCACTCACACTCAGAATGTCTGTTTTTCTAGCTATTTTGGAGCTCTAAAACCATCTGTAAATAAATAAATGTAAGGTAGAGCTGTTTAATGTCATACTGCGGAACATTCAAAGCAAAGCAATAACATCTCCATAGAAACAAGGAGATGCCGGAACCTCTTCAGGAAAAGCTACATAGCGCACTTTAGTCTATGAAGTCCAAACAGTGTGTTTCAGGTATAGTAAAGACTTCAGCCTGAAACAAATGACCCCCCCCCCCCCCCCCGTGTTTGACCCTCCAAATATGGCGTGGGCTCACTTCCTGTTCAGATGACCTCCGACCTCCGGGGTCACGGTGCCTTTGGTGTTGATGGGGTCTCCTGCTGCTCATCTGCCACGACTCCACAAACGAAGCCCTCCTCTGTCTCCACGATGTTCGCCGCAGGTTCTGTTACGCATCATTTAGGCTCAGCGGTTTTTCACTTGAACATTTTAAAGGTGCATTGTGTTCCGTCAGAAGCTTTTCTTCATGGACATGTTTCACAGTATGGTATTAAACGTTTTTATCTTCATGGAGACCAAACCAGACCAAGTTAGAGGTTAGATGTGTGGAGATGTGACGCCGCTCACAGTCACAATGTCTGTTTTTCTAGGGTTTTTACAGCGATAAAACCACCTGTAATTGAATAAATGGGTCCGGTCAAGCAGAAGTAAACAACAAGGCCAAAAATTCAAGTTAATGCATCTGATATAAAAAATATATTCGACAGATAGCATATGTACTCTAGTTTATGAAACTGTTGACCTTTTTTCTGTACCATTTTTGGTTCTAAAGTTCCATATGTTTTAAACAGACCATGTATGAAACATGGAACAAAAATTATTTCCCAAATTTCAAAGACCCAAAAATCATGTCAATAAATGGATGTATTTCATCATATCTTGTGTTATTCCATCTTTGAACTGTTGATGAAGGTACAGGATTTTTTTTTTTTTTAAATGTATTTAAAATCATAAAAAATTGCTTGGAAGGACTGACATATTTTATAGAAATAATTTCCTTTCATTTTGAAGTAATATTAAAGTATTCAGAAGAAAAAGGTTGACAAATGATGTAAAATCCTGCACCTTCTACTTGTTTGCAAAATTTCCCTCCGTTACTTTTCCCTCCGTTACCATGACCTTTCTTAATAAAAAATCTCATTACTCAAAAAGTAAGAGGTTTTTCAACCTAATCTTGTACCATATGGTAGAAAACTATATGAAGCAAATATTCAAACCAGTTTGTTAAGGATATGGAAGTGAGAACCAAGAGTTATCACTGTTTGGATTTATTGCCCCAAAAGTGCTGCATATTTCATTCCCTCTGTTACCAACATGAGTTTTTAACTTTTTTGTCAACAACTTGAAAGAATCTCACAGGTTTAACTTGACCCTGTTGGAGTGTAACTCTTTCCTACATTCTGATGCTTTACTTATTTCAATAGTCCCTCTAGTTTCTGAATAAGAGACATTTGAATGTCAAAAAATCTGACCCTGTTTCCCTCCGTTACCACTTGAGCAGACCCATATGTAAGTTAGAGCTGTTTCATGTCACACTGTGGAACATTCCAGGCAGAGCAGTCACATCTCCATAGAAACAAGCAGGTGATGGACTCCCAACCAAAAAGTTACACATTGCACCTTTAGAATAATGTATAGAAAAGAACTCCAGGCTGCTTAGTGCTGATAAGAGCTGGTATTCAAGTAAGAGTAACGTTACTTCAAAATAACATGACTCAAGTAGAAGTACAAAATAGTGGTCCAAGAAATGACTCAAGCAAAAGTAAAAACATATTTGGGAAAAGTACTATTCAAGTAACTGTTGGGATGTTCTAATTTAAAGTTAATGTAAATGGTCCGTGTACCATTTGTTATTTTTGAATTTCAATAAAACGAAACAAACGAAAGACAATAAAATGGAAAAACTGTTTGTTATTTAATTTTTCCATTTTAGTGTCAAAGAAAAAAATGATTTCGACCTCTATTTCCATTATTTAATTTAAAGTTTATTTCAAGTAACACCAATCAAAAAACAGTCATGGTGTCTATTTCAGTTTTGATATTTTATTCTCTCTGGTTTATTTGCTCTGGAAGTTCTGCTACTATTTTTATTATAGTTCTGTGGAGTCAACTGAACAAAGAACAGTTTATCGCTGCTTCCTGTTTCTCGTCATGGATTTCAGCAGTTACTTTCTAAGACGTGAAAGTAAGAGTAAAGAGTAGATCAATGTTTGTTCACAAAACTGCAGCGATTTTTCAGGTGAGTCCTTCTAGCAGCAGAACTTCCAGGGTAAATGAACCAGAGAATAAAATACCAAGATTAAAATAGGCAGGATGACTGTTTTTTGATTGGTGTTATTTGAAATAAACTTTAAATTAAATATTGGAAATAGAGGTCAAAATCTGTGTTTTTTGTTTGGAACTAAAATGGAAACATGAAATAACAAACTGTTTTCCCATTTTACTGTTTTTTGTTCTTAATTGAAATTCAAAAGAACCAATGGTACGTGGACCTGGAAATGACAAAACATGAAATAATGCACAATATTGTTCGCATAAAGCTTTTGTCACTTGTAGACTTACTCAGAGTGAGAAGAGGAAGCAAAACTTTTAACCAAGTAACAAAAAAACTATATATATATATATACATTACATTTGCCTGAGTAACTACTCAGGCAAATGTAACCGAGTATAACAACCTGATAATAAAAACTACAACACACAGACACAAAGTGAATGTGAAAGGACTCTAAGGTCTTTTCTGAATGCTCGCTTTTCATGGAAATGTTTAATCTTTTCCTCATGTTTTGATTAACTCGTGCTACATCAATCTTTAAAGGTCTTGCATTACACAAAACTGACTCTTGTGAGCTTTGAGTCATGTTAGAATGATGGTTCCTCTGCAAAAACAGACCTGGAGTTGTGTTTTGTTTCATTCTTACATTTTTGATTAACCTTTTATTATTAGTCTGTCTTCATCTCCAAAGCTCAAAATGCTCTGTTCCACTTTGTGATGTCATGTCGTGGTAGTTTTCACATGAACAGCTCCTTTAGTTCAGTAGAGATTGTACATACAGTATATATTGTAAATGAAGTATAGAAGTATTAGTAAAAGTTAGAATTGTCAATTTAGCATAACATTTATGGCATAGTTTGTAGTCTCTAGTAGTAGCAGTAGTGTCAGTAATAGAAGTAGTAGTAGTACTAGTATAGCAGCAGCAGTAGTAGCAGTAGTAGTGGTAATACTAGTATTTATCCTTTTAAATTTAATTTATTTTATTTAATGAGCGCACAATTTTGACATGAACCTTAACAGGAGAGATGCATTGTACCAGGTTGTAGCACCAGTGCTACGTTCCACCTGTCGTCCCTGGGCAGATTCATTGACTGATTGTATTTAATTAACTGTTCTTCCTGGAGATGTGTGTAGCGTGTTTTGGGTAATTTAGTAATTTAGTAAGTCAGTTTAGCTTAATATAGAACATTTATGGCATATTTTTAGTTTCTAGTAGTAGTAGCAGTAGCAGCAGCAGCAGCAGCAGTAGTGGTAGCAGTAGTAGTAGTAGTAGTAGTAGTAGTAGTAGTAGTAGTAGTAGTAGTAGTAGTAGTAGTAGTAGCAGCAGTAGCAGTAATAAAAGTTACAAATGTCAGGTAGCATAATATACAACCTTTATGACATACTAATAGTAGTAATAGTAGTAATAGTAGCAGTAGTAGCAGTAGTAGTAGTAGTAGTGGTAGTAGTAGTAGTAGTAGAAGTCACAATTGTCAGTAACATAATATAGACCTTTCAGGCATATTGTGTAGTCTGTACAGTAGTAGTATTAGTAGCAAGAGTGAAATAATCCCTTAGAGCATAATATAGATTTTTATTTAGTTGTATGCATGCATGTATGTATGTATGTATGTGTGCATGTATGTATGTATGTATGTATGTGTGCATGTATGTATGTGTGTGCATGTATGTATGTATGTATGTATGTATGTGTGCATGTTTGTATGTATGCATGTATGTATGTATGTATGTATGTATGTATGTATGTATGTATGTATGTATGTATGTATGTATGTATGTATGTGTGCATGTATGTATGTATGTATGTATGTATGTATGTATGTATGTATGTATGTATGTATGTATGTATGTGTATGTATGTATGTATGTATGTATGTATGTATGTATGTATGTATGTATGTATGTATGTATGTATGTATGTATGTATGTATGTATGTATGTATGTATGTCATGTATGTATGTATGTGTGCATGTATGTATGTATGCATGTATGTATGTATGTGTGTATGTATGTATGTATGTGTGCATGTATGTATGTATGTGTACATGTATGTATGTATGTATGTATGTATGTATGCATGTATGTGTATGCATGTATGTATGTATGTATGTATGTATGTGTATGTATGTATGTGCATGTATGTATGTATGTATGTATGTATGTATGTATGTATGTATGTATGTATGTATGTATGTATGTATGTATGTATGTATGTGTGCATGTATGTATGTATGTATGTATGTATGTATGCATGTATGTATGTATGTATGTATGCATGTATGTATGTATGTGTATGTATGTATGTATGTGTATGTATGTGTATGTATGTATGTATGTATGTGCATGTATGTATGTATGTATGTATGTATGTATGTATGTATGTATGTATGTATGTATGTATGTATGTATGTATGTATGTGTGCATGTATGTATGTATGTATGTATGTGTATGTATGTATGTGTATGTATGTATGTATGTATGTGTGCATGTATGTATGTATGTGTGCATGTATGTGTATGTATGTGTGCATGTATGTATGTATGTATGTATGTATGTGTGTGCATGTATGTATGTGTGCATGTATGTATGTATGTATGTATGTATGTGCATGTATGTATGTGTGCATGTATGTATGTATGTATGTATGTATGCATGTATGTATGTATGTATGTATGTATGTATGTATGTATGTATGTATGTATGTATGTATGTATGCATGTATGTATGTATGTATGTATGTATGTGTGCATGTATGTATGTATGTATGTATGTATGCATGTATGTATGTATGTGTATGTATGTATGTATGTATGTATGTATGTATGTATGTATGTATGTATGTATGTATGTATGCATGTATGCATGTATGTATGTATGCATGTTTGTATGCATGTATGTATGTGTGCATGTATGTATGTATGTGTGCATGTATGTATGTATGTGTGCATGTTTGTATGTACGTTGTTTGTATTTTCTAGTAGTTATAGTGAAAGAAAACCAGACCTTTAGTCAAAAGCACAGACTAAAGCTGATCCTGACTCTCCCATGTTCTGTGTCGTGCCTCACACACACATAACTCATGCTCCTCTTCCTGCTTCCTCTTCCTCCGTCTGTTTCCACAACAACCAGCGAGCCCCGGGGTCAAAGGTGGCGGCGGGAGGAGGCCATGACAGCTGCGGTTCATCTGTGGCTGCTCTTCACCTCTCTGCGCTCTCAACAGCTCCTGTAAGAGCAGACCACATAGATCTCTGCTCACGTGGGCCCTTCAGGAGGGAGAACGCTCCTTTATCATGGAGGCTTTTTAGATTCTACAGTGAGACGATGTCATACTCCCAGATGGGGTGCAGGAGACTGTTTTACCTACATCACATTGGGGGTGTTCTACATGTGTCTCTATTGGTAAACTGTTCAGCAATTACCACAGAGACACAACACAAACATAAGCAAAAACTGCCCCAAAACAGTTGTAGCCTCCTTGAACCTGGCATCCTCATATGTCCAACACATTTTGAGTTGTTCAGACGCTTCATAAATAGTTTTTGCAAATCATTATTCAACTGTGACTTTATTGTGTTCTATCAAAATGATTAAAAACATATAATACAAATATAATTCTTTGTTTTTGCATTCATCAAGAGAAATCTATAAAACTGTGCAAGAGTTCCGGTCTTAGGATGATTAAGACGATCTGAAAACTCAAGAAAAAATACAAAACAGATTTAAGTAACACATTTTCAGGAGCCTGTTCATTGTCCTGTTTAGGGGTTTGATTTCAACAAAACAATGAGAGTTACTAGTTTGTGACTGTAATCTTAAATTGAGCAGATTTCAAGTCAAAAAGTGGAACAACTCTGGTATGGAGAGGTTGATAATAATAAAATTGTACAACGAGTGACTCGGTTTTAGCAGCTTTTCTGTATTTTACATAAACAAATGACAATGTATGCCTCTCTTTACTGTTGGTAGAGATCAAATTGGTCAAAAACATGGACATTTCTTGTATAAACTGGGACAAATCAGTGGTTTTGTATAAATCTGCTGGGACGGGGGACACAGGGCTCAAAACTGGGACAGTCCCGGAGAAATAGGGACGTCTGATCACCTTAGTGTAAGTTGTTTAACCGCACAAAGCAGCTCACCTGTTGTAGTTCCAGCTAAAACAAAAACGTTCTTTAAGGTCGGATTGTGTTAAAATAAAGCTCAGATTAAAGTCTAACAAAACTCAGAGAGAGCAGTGCCTACAGTTAGCATCACAAGCCCACGGTATGATGATGAATTCAGCTGCAAAGTATCGATACTATCCGGAGGTCGCCGCTTCTGCACTTTGAAGGATGGGTAAAAATTCTAACTTTTTACAAGTATTTTTCTGCAAACTTCAGTATTTGACAAACTACAACTTTAGTTTACTTCAATATTTTGTGTACTCAAGTAACACAGAGCACATTGAGAATAGTAGTAGCAAAAGCAGTACTGATAAAACACGCCTGCAATAATGTTATTTTTAAATTTATTTATGAAAAAATATATTTCTTGATTTGGACGAAGACAATAACATAGACGTATATACAGTTTCCATAAATACCAGCTTATGTACAGGTCAAATTAAATAGAGGTAAGCTATATTCTCAACTATTTACACATTGCATTGTTTCCATAAATTAACATGAACAGACGAACATTGAACGCACATTTGACATAGATTTTTGGTATCGTCTGGATCCGAAAACATCCTTTTTTTTCAAATACTCGGCAGTAGACGGGGCAGTGCGCGGACTCTAGCGGAGCCCCGAATAACTGGATAGCATGTGTAGTTCGGAAACAATCGTAAACATTGTCAAAAGCAGATTATCTTTCATTGACGATTGCGAGCATCTGGGTCCGTTTTTCTTCGCGATTTCTTCCGTAGAGGCACTTTCGCGTCATTGTTGAATTCAACCGTGATTTTAAGGCATCTTGAGAGCGTAATCATTGATTTTTCCGTTTAAAGGCCTCCAAAGGTGATCATTGTATCCAGCGTTTCCTCTGTTGATTCAAATGCTGCTTTTTGAGCTTTGTTCTATGTCCCAAAGTCCCAGCATTTTTCATAGCTTTTCCTAAGGCACCAGTCTTTACAAATGGCACAATCCGTATTTCGATCCATGTAAAAAAAGCGATATAAAAGTAAAAAAAACCCAAAAATTATATTAGGATTTAAGGTATAAAAGATAAATAGTGCAAAAAATGGCCAGACAGGCGGGCCCGTTTCTTATTGTCTGTCAGCAGCAATAAATATTAAATAAAAAAATAAGTCCGTAGAAAAACGCGTATTGCTAAAAGTGTCCAAAACAGGAAGTTGGGTGGAGCTGAGACACTTGAGGTTAAACCTGGAGAAACAAAGGAGACATTTCAATAAGTCAAACACAATAAATAAATAAGTAATGATTGTATTACAGATATTCTAATTCTTTTTAAGTGTCCGGAAGGATTCTTACCTCCGTAGCAATGACACACTGATCCAATTGGTCTGGTATTATGTAAATAGGATGATATAAGTTTTCTTTTCCGAAATTTAGTTGGGGAACAAGGATAGTCGACTCGCGTTTTTTACTGTTGAGGGAAAACCAAGGTTAGGAAATGAAGTCTGAATTTTACAATGTCACTCAAATACAGTTACTTACAAATCAAATTTATTCTTGTCGTCTTTTGCCAAGTTACAGTCTGCCACCTTGTTTTTGTAGTTATCACTTCCCTTTTCTAACGCTGCTTTCTTGTTGGAAACTTTAGCATGTGGGCCTGGGATAAGGAATACCTCTTTCTCTTTCAGGCTGGCTCCGTTGTTCGGCGTCCCACCTCCGATGATGGCGTTCCGATTGTTGACGTTTTCCAAATCGTTTTTCACCGACGTCGTAGCGGCCAGCTGCGACCCCTTACGCAACTGCCGAAGAATGAAAACCGCAGCGGCCATCATTAATGCTAGAGTGACAAAACCCAAAGCGAACGCCACCATCAAGACCGGGGTAGGCGGAGACGCCGGTGTGGGCGCCGCGATTGTCGTTTGGACTTTAAATTCGCACCTTGCTCCCATGTGACCGGCGGGGCATTGGCAAACAGGACCAGTAAAATGTGTATAGCATGTCCCGCCGTTTTCACAAGGGAAGTTGGTGCAAGGACTGTCCCGAACTGAGCAGTCCTTCCCGGCATAGCCAAGAGTACAGGAGCAGGTGTAGTCATTGACACCGTCGATGCAGGTGCCGGAGTTTTTGCATGGATTTCTGGCACAATCATCGATATTGGTCTCACACTTAAGACCTGAAAATCCCGGGCGACAGCGGCACACAAAGCGATTTCCGGCATCCAAGCACTGAGCACCTAAAGATGAGATAAAAATGACTGATGAGTTATTGAGTAAAAATAGTATTGGACCAAAAGTTGAGCCCTGAGGAACCCCAGTGACAGCAGAAATGCATTGACCGCTGTGTTCCTGCTGATCAGTTCTTTCTAGCAGATGTTTTGTGTCTGAATAAACACTGAGGAGGCGCTGTGAAAACAAGCTCCGCGCTCCATATTTGGTCGTGCTCGTTGCCAAGTTGCACAACTGAAAACACTTGAGCGGAAAGCAGGAATGATTCCAGATTCCAGATAAGTCGGCAGCCTCTTTTGCTAATGAAGACCTGAGGGACAGCTGTTAACGATATGCATTTAATTTTAGGCTTTTGTTGATTCATTTTCCCAGCATGCAACAATGTTCTCACTGCTATTTTTGTAGTTTAAGTTGGAGTTTTTTTGTGTAGCATCCTAAGATTGATAGCTCGTCTATCATCAAGTCTGTGCAAGCTGCTGCTATGTTATCCAACACATGAGAGGCTGCTGAGTTGTTTTGAGTGCAAGAGGGAGAGAAAAACAAAAAAAAATCAAGTTTGCATTTTTAAAAAGCAGTGAGTCGTGAATGAGGAGGAACACTGGTGCCATGATATAAGACGAGATAAGCTCCAACGTGACTGAACTAGCAAACATACTGTACTGTGTAAATGCTAAATTCTATATTACAATGATAATGAAGCGTACCATTGGAGCAGGGGTTTGAACTGCAACGATCCAGTTTTTTCTCACAGTTGGAGCCGGTGAAACCAGGATCGCATCGGCAGCTGTATCCACCGCCCTCATTTTCAACGCAGGTCCCTCCATTAAAGCAGGGCCCATCTGCGCATGTCATTGCACTGATTTCACAATTCTTCCCATAGAAACCTTGCGGACACGTGCATGTGTAGTCATTGATCAAATCCTACAAGAAGAACAACAAAACAGCAGATTTGAGATTCCAAATTTAGACGAAATTTATTGATCCGCAAGGGAAACGATTTGGACACAGGAGCTCACACATGACAATATAATATAATCACAGAGAGTAAAAATATAAATAGTAATGATAAATTCTAAATAAGAAGCAAAAAGGCTGCCTCAAAAAGCCCACTTCCATCCTGAAAGACTCATCACACCCCGGTCACAAACTGTTTGCACTGCTCCATCAGGCAGGAGACACAGGTCCATAAAAACCAGCACAAACAGACAAACAAAACAGTTTTTATCCAACATCCTTTATTTCACTAAACGATGCTACCAAAGCATATTTTTTTTACATTTTACATTTATGAACGTGGATGTGTGTGGCTGGGATGTGTGTGGGTGTGTCAGGTTTTATACACTTTTTAAAAAATGTTCATAGAGACTTTCTTGCCGCCTTTGCACTGAATGAATGAGGACTGCACTTCATCTCGTTGTATCATATTGTATTTTTGCAAGTTTTCTTCACTTACCGATAGGAATGTAACGATATCCAAATCTCTCGGGACGATATTATCAGAATATACAAAAAACTCAGGCTTAAAAGTGCTTAGAACTGTTATTTCTTCTTGTAGTCTGCACTGAAATGGAGCAAAGGATCATGGTCTATGTAGTTCCCTCTGTCTTTTTTTTTACTTTATTACTGCACCATAACTCTTCATTTGAACAAAGACACGTGTAATTCGATATATTGTGATGGTCCACGATATTACAATGACAAATAAACATATTTTATATTCTCTCTAATTTATGTCATTAATGTCTCTCTCTCTTTAATTTTATGATGATTATTTATGTTTTGATTTGATTTTATTGTGATTTTAATGTATTTCTTTTTCTGTAAAGCACTTTGAATTACTTTGTGTACGAATTGTACTATACAAATAAACTTGCCTTCCCTTCTATTTCTATTCTATTATTATATATTATTCTATTATTATTATTATTATTATTATTGTTATTATTATTATTATTATTATTATTATTATTATCGTTATTATTATTATCGTTATTATTATAATATTCAAAAAAGGAAGCAAGAGACAGATTGAAATATTAAAGAAAATATTAAAGGAGAAACATGGAAAATAACTTACACTGCAACTGCCTCCATTTTTGCACGGGTTGCTGTCACATTCATTTGTCTCAATTTCACAGTTGGTGCCGGTGAACCCAGGCTTGCAGGCGCATGTGTAGCTTCCTTGTCCGGTATTGGTGCACGTAGCGTCATTTTGGCACGGTCTGTGGTTGGTGCAGTAGTTCAGATCTGCCAGAAGATAAAAAACGAGATTAGACGTTGAACTTTCGTATAATTAATGGCGTTTATTTTGAAGAGAGTTTACCTTGATCGCAGTACAGTCCTCCCCATCCCTCCTTGCAGTTGCATTGCCAGGGCTGGCTGCAGGTCCCGTGCATGCACCCGGGATGCCGCGCGCACTCGTCGCACCGGTCGCCCTGCCACCCCTGGCGGCACACGCACTCGCCGGGCGCCTCGCAGAAACCGTGGCGATCGCTGCAGCCCGGGGCACAGATGGCTGATGGGAAAAGAAGGGAAGGAGAGAAGGTTACAGGAGGCGGTCAAACATCGATCTCTGTGTAGTTGTCGAGAAGGGAGGGAATGGTTCGGCAAGGGAAGGGAAGGGAAGGGGAGGAGGTAAGAGCAGCTGTCTGGGGAACAAAAGATGCCGTCTGTTTTCACGCACCAGGGGACACTTTAAGGCTGCGCGCGTGCCTCTTCTGTTTAGGGACCTAGAGCCATTGTTGAACGCTAACAAAAGGGGACAAATGAACACGACCTCAAGCGAGCGGCGAGTGTTGACAACTGCTTGACTTCACAATTTTCCAGACAAAAAAAATGACGCGCCAAAGTTTCTTACAGACGGAAAAGACGTTATAACTACAAAGGGGGGAGGGGAGGCGGCGAAGTGGTGGTGGTGGAGGTGGGAGGGGCCAGAATACTGTACAACAACAAGCAAAAAAAGAAAAAAATACAACGTTACAGCCACTGAGAAATCCGTGTTTTTCTTACGATCGGAGCAGTATTCGCCAGTCCATCCCTCTAAGCACTGCCGGGACCCTTCTTCGTCACAGGTGAAGTGCCCGAAAGGATCGTTCCGCGGTCGGCAGTAGGAGGCGCAAGCTTCGCCGTGGTAGAATTCGCTGCACATGACGTGATAGGAGAAGTGCAATTCGCTGCTGTCTCCGTAGTGGACGTCTTGAGACCACTCCTGTCCGACGCTGAGGGTACGTCCGGTCAACAGTCGAGTGATCAGGTTGTTTTGGTTTTCTGTCAGGAAACAAGTCCAAAATTAGATCGCTGTGTTGGTTCAAGAACAGACGAGAAGCCAAAAAAAAAAAAAAAACAACTATCAGAGTGCACTGGCATCGACTGCATTGAGTATTTCACCTGTAGATTCAGACGGAGCAGATTCGGCTTTCCATGCTTCCACAATGAGAGAGAAAGTACCCTGAGGAGCATCAACAAGAGACATGGGTTGGTAACAACAGCAGGTCCAGTGTCATGCAAAACAATGGCAATTCAGTAGTTCGTAAAAAGTGGAAGTGAATGACAGGAGGGAGCTTCAAGTAGGTGCTAGTTGACTTACCGGCCATTTGAACTGAAAGGGGATGACGATGGGGGCGTTCCCTGAGACGGAGTTGATGTTGTAGATGTCCGTCAGCTTGGTGCCGTAGGTGCAAGGGGGTTCGGGGTTAATAACGTCCTGCGTGTGTTTTAGGCAGATGCGGAAAAAAACCTGGCAGTCAGATGAGGAGCAAATACCCCTCGAACTGGTGAAAGAGTCGATTCTCAGTTCAAAAACGCCGCCTGAGAAAACCTGGGATACAGTAACAGAAAAGGTTAACGCTGTCAAGACATAAATACAATAAAGCTCATGTCAAAGTTCATATGAGCTCTTCAAATGGTCTTAAATTGTGCTTTTTACTACTTTGCATTGCAAACAGAAAGTTCATTGTACATAAAAATAACATGCAAAGCAGACTTTTGTCCCGGAGTACCATCATTAGTGATAAGATTAGGCTTATCTGAACCATTCTATTAGTGGTGTACATGTCCCGAGTGGCCACAAGAGGGAGCGCTATCTGCCACCATCTGAATCAGTGCCACCGTCAACTCGACAAGAAGGGCATCAGGGCACTGTTTAACGCACGCACGAGCACGGAGCGGTTACAAAACGGAAAAGTAAGTATTACAGACTTCTTTTTTTGCCATTTTTTGCAATAATATTATCATTATCATGAGAAAATCATAGATTATATCAAATAAAACATTGAGCAAACACCGTGTTCATTTCTATTGCAACAAAAAGATACATTCTGAGCTGCAGTTTGAAAAGATATGAATGGATATTGAGTGAGAGTCAAATATAGTGCAAAAGTAGCTCGGATTTTAAAACGTAGCTTATTTTTTAAAATCAAAGTCCACTCACCGACTGCGCGCAAAGAAGGAGCGCGGCACACGGCAGGAGTAGCCGCCCCATGGTGTCCCCAGGCAAGAACCGTCAAGGTTCCTAAACGTCTCCAAAGTTCAGTATCCAATTTACGCACAGGATCCACAGGCACGGAAGTCCAAGCGGAGCAGTGCGTAAAGCGAAGGTAAAAAGAAAAGCAAAAGTCTTGGTCTAGTTCAGTGTCTTGTGTTTGTCAAAACGGACTCTGAACTGTGCCACCAAGAGGTAGGCTTTATACGCGCCGAGGAGGGAGGGAGGGGAGGGGAGGGGGGGGAGCAGAAGGCGGGGAAAACCACAAACCCTGCGCGTGCCATACTGTTTTTTGTCGAATGAAACTCTCCCTCTCTGTTTCTCTCTCTGTCTGCATTTCATTAATGTTTCATTTAACACAAGACACAGATCCACCAATCTGCTGAACCGCGCACGGCACACTTTACTCTCCTGCGCTCGGGGAGGACGTGCTTCTGATTGGTTTCGATTCAGTCACTTAAGTCCACTTTGAAATGTTATATTTAAGTATGTCAGGTGCTTATTTGGTCACTGGTGTGATCTGGTTTAGTCACGTTTTATTTTTGCTGTTTTACTTTCAAAATCGAGGTTGAGTTTCCCTGTAAACATATTTGTTCAACGTTGTCTTTTGAAGAATTCTAAACTTGTATGGCACCGCTTTACGCACACGTCAGATTCAATCACGCACAAACTCATATTGACGACGGACTCCGCGCCACCTTTACGCGCTCATCATTCTAATTTCTCGTGACATTTGCTGATGTTTTGGTCAATATCTTGAGCTTTGGACAGCGGTGCGTAAACGTTGAGAAGGGGAGGGAGGGAGAGGAGGGAGAGGAGGGAGAGGAGGAGGCATACGGCGCGCGGGGGGACAGGAGAGGACCTTTTGGTAAATAGTAGGGGGATGGTTTTATTAAGACCCTTTGGCACAGCGCCGTGGGGCCAATTCGACAAACTGCCAGGCGTCACCAGCAAACGCTCACACCTCCAGGAGCAGAAGCACGAGGACGGGGAGGAGGAGGAGGAGGAGGAGGAGGGGGAGGAGGGAGGGGGCAGCGGCAGGCGGCGAGGTGCGAATATCATGGTGCCCAGAAAGATGCACATTTGCCCAGAGGTGCAGGTTTCTCAGGGAGAGGGGGCACCGACACGGCTCCGGGTGCGCTCACACGTACACGTTTACAATATCAAAAAATGGGACTAAACCAGGACTAGAACAGGACCAAACCAAGTCTACGTCAGGACTAGAACAGGACCGAACCAGGTCTACATCAGGACTAGAACAGGACCAAACCAAGTCTACGTCAGGACTAGAACAGGACCGAACCAGGTCTACACCAGGACTAGAACAGGACCAAACCAAATCTACGTCAGGACTAGAACAGGACCAAACCAGGTCTACGTCAGGACTAGAACAGGTTTAGTTTAGTGTGAAAGCTGCTTTAAAACCAGAATTTCATGATATTTGGAGTCGGTAATAGGTACGTCTCTCCATCACCATAGCAACAAAGCAGTTCTTATCAAACTGTTTTATCTTTTGTAGAGGAAAGGTTCTAAAATAAAATAAGGGCATGTGGGTTTGTTTAATGCAACCTAAGAGCTATTGCAAAATGGAAAAATAAAAGTTACAGACTTTTTTAGTATTTGCTGATTCTTTGTATTAATATTATCCACATCAAAAGCAAATTATAGACTAAAGTAAAACACTGAAGCAAAAATCCTAAAACTTGTATTCCCACGCTGTTGACCCGGCCTGTTTGAGAAACATTTGAATAAATATTTGATCACTTTTTTATCTCAAACATTTCTTTAAAGCTGAGAGATACAAATGCCATGGAACTGGATTGACAAAAACACAAATTTGAGGTATCTGTACTTCACTTAAGTACATTTTACATTGGATATGGAAACTTGAGAGTGTGTATGTGTACTTTCTACTCCACTACAGTTTAGATCTGGACTGAAAAGTAAAAAAGTAGTTTTCTTTACGGTGTGAGACCTGCTGAAATGGCTGAGACGTTATTTTTTAAGCACATTTCATTTGAATTAACGTCCCAACTTTGAGCAACACAACACACAAAAACACAAAAAGGGCAAGAAAAATTAAGAAAACAACTGAATCACTGAAGATCTGAGTTTACAAAATCACTACATTTCATTGTTTAATTGTTCTAAAAATCTCAGCAAAAATACTTTAACTTTTTATGCTTAATGTACATTTTTAAATAGGTACTTTAATACTTTTACTTAAGTAGATTTTTTTCATTTGGTACTTTTACTTCTACTTGAGTAACTTTTTACTTTTGTTTCTTTACTTATACTTAAGTAACAATATTGAGTACTTCATCTACCACTGACTAGACCGTCACTCGGCCTTTGAGCCCAACTGATGTGGACTTGGTCTAGTCCAGGTCTAGTCCTGGACTAGTCCTAGTCAGGTCCAGGTCTAGTCCTGACCCAGTCTTATCAAATTCATTGGTAAAGATGGGACTGCTCTACACAGTCCATGGACAGTGAATTATGACATGTGATCTGTTATTCTTCTGTACAGCCTAAAAAATCCTGTGCCTTATGGATAAATTCTGGTTGTGTTTATTGACCTCGAACTGATTTTATGTAGTACGCGGCGCTCAAAAATGTGTCAAAAAGTTTTAGTACGACTTTGGTAAACTACAAAGCCGCACTGCGTGAGGATTGTCAGAGCTTTATGGTTACGGTAATCAGGAGCCTCATGGAGAAAAGTCATGTCCTTTAGTGTGACAGAAGCTGACAGCAACACCGCACAAGGAGCGAGCTGTTTCTTTCAGAGCTTATAGTTTATGCAAATGAGTCATGTGGTTTTAAGTTTCGTTTCTGTAAAACGTAAACAAATGTGTCAAAGCTGCATTAAACACATTATTACTCAATGTATATGGGAGTCATCCTTGTAGGAAATAAAAAAACAAACTTAAATGATCCACCCACATTCACATTCATAATCCACGTTCACCAAGACAGGGAGCCAACACCGGGTGAGTTACATCACGATCTGCCAATGGACCATGGACGCCTGAGCTAAGGATCAGTCTCAAGTGTCGTCTGTTTGTTTTGCTTAATGCGCCTTTCAATCCGGTGCAACTTTTAGTCTGAAAAATACAGTATGTACAAAACGGGTTCAAACTGGTCTTCTCTCAAGGGAGTTTGAAGTGGTGGGCAGTGTTGGGAAGGTGACTTTTAAAATGTATTCTCCTACAGATTACAGATTACATATCCCAAAATGTAGTTTGTAACATAATCCATTAAATTACTTAAAGTGAGTAATGTAATCTGAATACTTTGGATTACTTGATTTGCTGGAGAGAAGCAAAGACGAGGAAATCTTCATGTAAGAAGTTTTGTCTGATAAAAGAAAATAAAAAAGCCCAGACTTTACTTAACTGTATTAAAAATATTATTGATAGAAGATGAGGAGACATGGTCCGCGCAGCCTGATTTAGTCCTCTTAAATTCTGTTTAGACCTGGTTTAGACCTGGTTTAGACCTGATTTAGATCTGATTTAGACCTGGTTTAGACCTGCTTTAGACCTACTTTAGACCTAGTTTAGACCTGGTTTTAGACCTGGTTTAGACCTGGTTTAGACCTTGTTTTAGTCCTGGTTTTAGTCCTGGTTTAGTCCTGGTTTAGACCTGGTTTTAGACCAAGTTTAGAATTGGTTTGGACCTGGGTTTAGACCTGATTTGGACCTGGTTTAGTGTCCGGCAATGAGTGGAATTACTGAAAAAAAAATAAAAAATGCCGCCTTGTAATCCATTTATTTCAACCAAGTAACTGTAATCCAATTACCACTCATTGAAACAGTAACTGTAACTGAATACAGTTACTCATAATTTGTACTCTGATTATGTAAGTCTGGTACATGTAATCTGTTACTCCTCAACACTGGTGGTGGGTGGGAGGTGTCAAAATAACACTAAAGGAAGTTGAATTAATTTGAACCACATCAACTCCTCAACTCCAACCCACATTTAACTTTCAAAGAGTTAAAATAACACTTTAAAATAACAGAAACGGTGATACTACAAGCAAAAGAAGCATCAGAAATAACACGAGAGTTAAATAAGGCCTAATGATATAAAAGTATAAAACACATGTAAAGAAATGAATAACAACAACACAAACGCAAAATCCATCACAATGAGAACAAAAACATTGGTTGTGTGATTGAGATAAAGCGTCTGCGATCGGTCCAAACACTGCTCCATTAAACAGTGAAAGCCCCTCCTCCTCCTCCTCCTCCTCCTCCTCCTCTCATCTCATCTTCACCTTTCCCTTCTTTCTTTTATCTGTTCATCTGTTTGTTTTGGTGAGTCTTTGTATAAACTGCAGTCTAAACACACTTACCTCCGATTTCTCTTCGTTTACGGGAGAAGAGGCCGCTCAAAGCTACACTGCGGTACTTTTTTTGCTCGTCTTTGCTGTGTCGCAATGTTATTTCTTTACCTAGAATGTTCCGCGGTTTGGCTTTAAGCGTGATCGGTGAAAAGGGACCCCGCTTACAGTCACGATTTTCTTTTCTTTTTGAGTGTAATTGGAAAAAAAAGAAAAGGAAATGAAAAGGTCAAGCCACACACTTCTCCATGGAGACAAAAAGTTACACAGTTCACCTTTAATATTACTAGTAGAGCTTAGCACTGTAGCATTAACGTTACTTCACTACTACGTATTACTACATAAAACTCATACTTTTCTCAGTGAGTACAATATATTTGTACTGTGGTTGTGTAACCAGGAGTGAACTGTTACATTTATTAGACGACCATCAAAAAATAACTTACAATTGTACTTCAAATGACCTCAAATGATGGTTTAGACCTGGTTTAGACCTGGTTTTTAGATCTGTTTTAGTCCTGTTTTTAGACCTGGTTTAGACCTGGTTTAGACCTGGTGTAGACCTGGTTTAGGCCTGGTTTAGACCTGGTTTAGACCTGGTGTAGACCTGGTTTAGACCTGGTTTAGACCTGGTTTAGACCTGGTGTAGACCTGGTTTAGGCCTGGTTTAGACCTGGTTTAGACCTGGTGTAGACCTGGTTTAGACCTGGTGTAGGCCTGGTTTAGGCCTGGTTTAGACCTGGTTTAGACCTGGTTTAGGCCTGGTTCAGACCTGGTTTAGGCCTGGTTTAGACCTGGTTAGACCTGGTGTAGACCTGGTTTAGACCTGGTTTAGACCTGGTTTAGACCTGGTTTAGACCTGGTTTAGACCTGGTTTAGACCTGGTTTAGACCTGGTTTAGACCTGGTTTAGACCTGGTTTAGACCTGGTTTAGACCTGGTTTAGTCCTGGTTTAGACCTGCTTAGACCTGTTAGACCTGGTTTAGACCTGTTTAGACCTGTTTATGACCTGGTTTAGACCTGGTTTAGACCTGGTTTAGACCTAGGTTAGACCTGGTTTAGACCTGGTTTAGACCTGGTTTAGACCTCTATGTCCCGCTGAAGCGTATGAAAATGCGCTAAGCTCGTCTTCTTATTGTCGAAACAAATAGCGGGGCATTGTTTGGCGCGCGTGGGGCCCGTGGGGGGGCCGAAGCGTGCCGCGTGCCGTGGGTGTGTCCGTCCGGCGCGTGGGGGGTGGGTGCGGGGGGCCAAGGCACGCGCTGCTGCATTACAATCACAAAAGAAAGCGACTTGCATAATGCGTAATGCGTAATGCGTAATGCGTAAAGAGATCCACTGTGAACGCGCGACTGGATCAATACACAACATCAGCACATGTCACCCCGAGTCTGGACCGAACCAGACCTGACTTAAACCTGATTTGGACCTGGTGTTTAGATCTGGTTTAGACCTCATTTAGACCTAGTTTAGACCTGGTGTTAGGACTTGGTTTAGACATGGTTTAGACCTGGTGTTTAGATCTGGTTTAGACCTCTTTGGGACCTAGTTTGCACCTGGTTTAGATCTGGTTTGGATCTGGTTTGGATCTGGTTTAGACCTGGTTTGGAGCTGGTTTGGACCTGATTTGGATCTGGTTTAGACATGGTTTTTAAACCTGGTTTAGACCTGATGTTTAGACCTGGTTTGGACCAGGTTTAGACCTGCTTTAGACCTGGTTTAGACCTGGTGTGGGCCTGATTTAGACCTGGTTTTTAACCCTGGTTTGGCCCTGTTTTTTAGACCTGGTTTAGTGCTGGCATCAAAAGCAGGTGGAAAATTCAGCCTTGTAGATGTAGATTTGTTTTCAGTTGTTGGTTTTGTTTGTGCACTTACACTTGAAAAAAGATGATTCAATCAATATTTACTTTGTAGCCAATGTTTGTATTATTATTTGAAGTTTTTATTTGTTTTAGATTAGTCGACATAAGTGGGTCTACACTGTAAACCAGAATACTCAAACAAAAAAAAAAAAAAAAAAAAAAAAAAAAAGGATTTCTGTATAATAAAAAAATGTTAGGTGCTGTACTTAATTATAATTTTGAGATGCAATTATGTGAATTTCTGAATTGTTTTGCACCTAACTACTTGAAGAAACATTTGAATTGTGTATTTACAAAAAAAGTGGTAAAGTTTAAGTAGAGCCTGGCACACAGATGTTGGCGTGTTTTTGGCACTGATTTGAAATAGTTTTGTCATTGGGCCTGTTCCAAAATGACGTGGGCCGTTTGGTATTTCATATTCTGGAATGTTCCATGTGAGCACCTGTAGTGTGCAAACGGATCTCTCACTTTAACACCGAGTAAACAACAACTCACCCACATGGAACAGATAATACTCCCTACAACTGCACAACTCACCCACATAGAACAGATGATACTCCCTACAACTGCACAACTCACCCACATAGAACAGATAATACTCCCTACAACTGTGCAACAACTCACCCAGATGTAACAGATAATACTCCCTACAACTGTACAACAACTCACCCTTATGGAACAGATTTATATCATTATGTATTTCACACGTGTCTCTTGCTCTTTTATGCTACTTATTTAAAATGTATTGTTGCCATTTTTATTTTTTCTCTTACTTTTTTTTTATATTTTATTGTGATGTGTGACTCTTGTGTCCAAATCATTTCTCTTGTGGATCATTAAAGTTTGTCGAAGTCTTAAGTCGTTATAAAAATCGAAAAGTGGCACCACGTGACGCGTAACGGAGCGCGTGTCACACCCTCGGCTCTCATCAAAGGAGCCGCTCGTGCGCGCGTGCCACCTTTTGTCCTCCTCCCCGCCACGCGCCCAAAAGGTGCGCCCCGCGAGCCCTTTGTTCAGGTGTGAGCACGAGGCGCGTGTCCAGAGGCGCGAGGAGCGGGGGGGGCCGTGGGAACACACCTGTGCGCGCGGGCAGGTGTGAACGCCAGCCGCGCGCTCGTTTGTCCGCGGTGTGAACAACAGGCGCGAGGACCCAGGCGTGAACAGCGACACCTGAGCCACGCATGCGCACTCGGCACCGCGGCAGTTGTTTGCGGGTGAGAAGCCGATTCACATGGCGCTAAATAAAGACAGAAGAGTCTGGATTTGAACAAGTTTAAATAAATAACTTATCAATAAACCTGTACCGCGTCCAATCCCCCCAACCACACACATGTACATATCCCCACTGCTGTATATATCTGTGCATATCATGTTTACATGTTCATATTACACCTGACACTTCACTTCAGATTACATTTTTACAGCGCACATGTTCATATATACAGTATCTTCTGCTCATTTATACATGTCATACAGATTTATATTTTACGGAAGCCAAGAGGGGTCACAACAAACGCAAATGTCGCAACAAATACAAATGCAACAATACAAATACAAATGCCGCAACACATTAAAAAGCCACAACACATCAAAAAAGCCACAACACACCAAAAAAAGCCACAACAGAAATGACCGCGGGACTCTATTTTAATGCAAACGCCACAACAAATACAAACGCCATGACACAAACGCAAATGCCGCAACACATGAAAAAAAAAGCCACAACACATGAAAAAAAAGCCACAAGACATGAAAAAAAAGCCACAACACATCAAAAACGCCACAACAAATACAAATGCCACAACACAAACGCAAAAGCCGCAACACATCAAAAAGCCACAACGGAAGTGACCGTGGGACTCTATTTTCCGACGGACCGATCAAGCGGCAAGTGAAGAAGAAGAACTACAACATGAAACAGATAATGATAAAACAATAAATTACTTTTACTTATGTTTCCAACTTCTCCGTTCCTTTACTTTTCAAGGAAAAAGAGACCAGACCAGGACTAAATCAGGACTAAACCAGGACTTTCACTAGAATCATTTGGATCATTACCTCCGCCAAGGAGGTTATGTTTTTGCCGGCGTTTGTCTGTTTGTTTGTTTGTTTGTCTGTTAGCAACATAACTCAAAAAGTTATGGACCGATTTTGATGAAATTTTCAGGATTTGTTGGAAATGTGAAAAGGAAGAACTGATTTCATTTTGGTGGTGATCCGGAAGAAATCCTGGATTCTGGATCACTTTGAATTTTAGTTAACATTGTGGTAAATGGGGCCAAAAATTTTGTTTCTCAATATCTCGGTTAATTATTGACCAAACCCCATGAAATTTGACTCAGGGATGGACAATGGGATCCTCTTTCATATTCCAAAGGCTGATCCGGATCTGATCCAGAAGACTGATTTTATCGCAATTTATATAAAAACTGGGGGTAGTCCTTGGCGGAGGTCTGCGCTCTCTGACTGCTTTTCCAGTTTTAGTTCTGGAATTGCTGGAAAATAGTTTTAAAGATGTAAACAGACTAGAAATGTCTGAATGAAACAAAACACAACTCCGGGTTTGTTTTTGAGGAAGGAATAAAATTCTAACGTGACTTAAATCTCGAGAGTCCGTTTGGCGTCTGTAGGAGCTTTAAGTGCACTGGACGAGCTCACTAAACAAACAAAGGACACTTAAAGGCCGTCTGTCCTCCCTCCTTCGCTCGATCTCTAAATCAGTGAAAGTGTGTGTTCGAGCTCGGGCCCCCGGAGCTGTGGTGAAAGTGTTTGTGTAATAAGAGATAAGTGCTATCTGCTCCCACAAGAACCACCAACCGTTACACAAGAGGATTAACTCCAGCAGCACCACCGCGTTTGTGTTTGGAGAGGAGCTAATCTGTTCACAAAGCACCACCGAGAAAACAATCCACCGCTCAAGACAGAACCACGCTGATCAAATTAAACCGCGAATGGAATTTCTAGTGTTAAAAAACCTGAATTACTCCATTTTCTGATCAGTTCTAATGTAGTTTCCAGTGTTGGGAAAATTACTTTTAAAATGTAATCCCCTACAGATTACAGATTACATACCCCAAAATGTAGTTTGTAACGGAATCCATTAAATTACTTAAAGTAAGTAATGTAATCTGAATACTTTGGATTACTTGATTTGCTGTAGAGAAACAAAAACGAGGAAATCTTCACATAAGATGTTTTGTCTGATAAAAGAAAATAAAAAGTCCAGACTTTACTGAACCAAATTAAAAATATTATTGATAGAAGATGAAGAGACACGTCCACACAGCAGGATTTAGTCCTGGTTTAGTCCTGGTTTAGATCAAGTTTAGACCTGGTTTTAGTCCTGGTTTAGTCCTGGTTTTAGTCCTGGTTTTAGTCCTGGTTTAGATCTAGTTTAGTCCTGTTTTAGTCCTGGTTTTAGACCTGGTTTAGTCCTGGTTTAGATCTAGTTTAGTCCTGTTTTAGTCCTGGTTTTAGACCTGGTTTAGTCCTGGTTTAGACCTGGTTTAGTCCTGGTTTTAGACCTGGTTTTGTTTCCGGCAATGAGTGGAATTAGTAAAAGAAAAAAAAAATCAATTTATTTCAACAAAGTAACTGTAATCCAATTACCACTCACTGAAACAGTAACCAAATACAGTTACTCATAATTTGTACTCTGATTACATAACTCCAGTACATGTAATCTGTTACTCCCCAACACTGCATTTAACACACAAACCCTGCAAGATTTAAACAAGCTCCATGTACAAGATTCATTTCAAGTGTGTCGTTAGTTTAAATAAAGCTTCATAAAACGGCGAACAGACGTTTCTAAACATCTGACGCGAGAGCTGCACGAGTGAAAGCCAAAGTCAATCACACCACTTCAATAGAGCTTCATTATTAAAGCCAGACCCATAATGTGGCCCGTTTCAACCTTCAGATGTACAGCTCCATTTCATTTACTCTTATCGGTTTATTTAAGGCTGTGTGTTTCTGTAGTGACATAACCACATCTGAAACACCGTCCCTCTGAGCCGTAAACAACCCCACACCAAACTGCCTCCTCCACCGTCGTCTGGAACAACAGACGAACGCTCCAGTCAAGTCCTCCTGACTCAAAGCACCGCAGACTAACACAAACCTTCAAAACATACCTGGGAGTGGGATTTTATAGACACCTTTATTATTATTATTATTATTATTATTATTATTGTTTTTTTGTCTGTTTGTTTTAAATGTATGTATTGTATTTATTTAATTTTAAATATAGTTTTAATTTATTTATTTTATTTTGGCTAATATGGTTAACATCTTCTCATCATTATAATGGACACCGCACATTCACTGGAATATGTACACTGCATAATAGGCCCCGGTCAAGCAGAAGTAAACAACAAGGCCAAAAATTCAAGTTAATGCATCTGATATAAAAATGTATTGAACAGATACATATGTACTCTAGTTTATGAAACTGTTGACCTTTTTTCTGTACCATTTTTGGTTCTAAAGTTCCATATGTTTTAAACAGACCATGTATGAAACATGGAACAAAAATTATTTCACAAATTTCAAAGATCTGCAAATCATGTAAATAAATGGATGTATTTCATCATATCTTGTGTTATTCCATCTTTGAACTGTTGATGAAGGTACAGGATTTTTTTTTTTTTATGTATTTAAAATGATAAAAATTGGCTTGGAAGGACTGACATATTTTATAGAAACAGTTTCCTTTCATTTTGAAGTAATATTAAAGTATTCAAAAGAAAAAAGCGACAAATGATGTCAAAATCCTGCACCTTCTACTTGTTTGTACAATTTTCCCTCCGTTACTTTTCCCTCCGTTACCATGACCTTTCTTAATAAAAAATCTCATGAGTCAAAAAGTAAGAGGTTTTTCAACCTAATCTTGTACCATATGGTAGAAAACTATATGAAGCAAATATTCAAACCAGTTTGTTAAGGATATGTAATATTTTTATACTCTTGTCTCAGGGAATGTTCTTATGTTCTTTTGGTAAAAAAGAAAAAAAAAAGTAAAAAAAAAAAAAAAAAAAGATTAACAGAAACCAAACTCAGGTCAGCAGGATCCAGACCCCTGTGGCCTGGCACAGTTTGGCACAGACCCCTGCAGAGGCGTGTGCCCACATCAGCTCCTGCGTTTGGAACCTGACTGACATTCCACACATTTGACATGAAGCAGCTTTAAACGAAGAGTCGTCTTCTCCAAAAGGTTTGAATTTGAACAATGTGGAGCTTCTGCTTTTTGCAGTTTGAAAACAGAAGAACACATCTGCTCCACTCTTCTGCGTCTCCTGCAGGAAAAAAAGAATCAAGGAAAATGATGATGAAAATAAATATTAGTTTCAGTATAGGAATTAAAAAAACAAACAAACAAACAAAAAGGAAGACAAAAGGAATTTCAATTATGAATTGGCCGCAGTGTGTCAATATTAGGGAGTTTAGCGGTGTATTTATGTTGCACTATCACATTTATTTAGTTTGATTTTGCCAAATTTGTGTTGGTGAAATGGGGGGGCTTTCTTTTTTGTATTTGTTGTGGAGTTGTGGGTGTTGCTTTATGTTTTTGTCTTTGTTTTATGTTGAATATTGTAATTGTTAAATGTTAATTGTTGTTTTATTTTCTAATTGTTATATTCTGTTGTCCTTAATAATAAAAAAAATATATATATATATAAATATATAGAATCAACAAGTGAAGCTCTAAATGTGACCAGAGAGAAATGTGATTTTATTCAAAATGAAGGCTGACCAATGAATGTCTCACACGTGTCACTGAAAGTAAACACATGGACATGTCTCTGTAAACACCATGCACACACGACTCTGGACTGATGCACACTTCACACAGATCTGACATTACTGTGTTCAGAATCACATGTTCAACTTTAAACTGAATATCTGAACTGTGATCAAATCGATCTCAGATGAACCTGCTCGTCTCTGTGGAGAGGTTATCGCTTTGTGGCATTAAACAGAGTCAAGCACCTGCTCGTCTCTATATGGAGATGAACACCACCAAGTTACAGGTCAGATCTGTGGTGAGGCAACTGTGCTCATGAATGTCTGCTTTTCTAGTAATGAAACACTTGTAACTGAACAGCTGCAAGGCAGATCAGTTTAATGCCTCACTGCGGAATCTTGTGTCAGAACTGAGCATGAACAAACTGGTGCGACACAGGGAGGACACGGACATTTCACTCACAACTACCTTGTTTATGAGGGAATTCAACTCGTAACCTTGTAGTGGTGGCGCCCAAGTCTAAACCAGTAGAACGCTGAGGATTAGGACGAGGGATGGGCATTCGATTAAATGTTCTTAATCAATCATCAGGAGAATTAACGATCGATTATCGATTAATCATTAACGTTTTTATATTAAAATTATCATCATTATTATTACTATCTGCACTACTAAATTCAACTTTATGACATATAAACTGTAACCACTCTAGAGCCACATCAGCCCGTTTGACAATAGAATGTGTTTAATGCAGCTTTGTGCAACTCTCACAGAAACAAAACTTGCTCTTGTGCACTGATGCGACATGACTCAGTGGAATACAGGTTAGTGTGACCATATTTGTGTTTGTCAAAACCAGGACACCGTACGGGGGGTGGGAGGTGGGGACTCGTCATCGACATTGGGCGACTCTCACCTGGCAAAACTTTTTCATGTTTTCGTGTCCTGAATTTTTTCACACTGGTCACCGAAACATATGTGCTGCTTTGTACACTGTGCACATGGCCTCACACTTGTCACGACTGGAACAGAAAGTGTGGAATTTCTTGTACATGTCATCGTTAAATACACAGTTGCATTTCGGTACTTTGCAGACTGACCCACTGTTTGTGTCTCGCTCCTTCTGAGTGTAGAGACACATGTACACACCCGTTTGTCCCCGGACACGGACGTTTGGTCACCCTACGCTACACACAGCAACCTACATTCGGTTTGTCGATTAAAAATGAATGTAATCGATGAAATTCTTAATGATCAATTATCGATTAATCGACTAATCATGCCCATCCCTAATTAGGAGCACGATGCACCATCACAAACACAATCCATTAGAAGCTTTTTGGTTGGACGCCTTCACACAAACCTTTATTACATGAACCAGATTCAACAACACACTTCATTTTTCATCTAGTCTCTTGAACGAAGCGCAGCGTTTTCAGTTTGAGTTTCTCCAGTTCAAACGCCGCTGCCGTCCTTTCTTTATTTCAGTACAAAACAACTGTTCTTTTTCATCCAATCAGCAGCTCCGAGGCGACCGAAAGGGGAGGAGTGACCCCGGCCTCAAGGCTCTGAGTGGTCCGTGGAGCAGTCCGTCGTCGTCTCGTTTGGCTCTTTTCAGTGATTGGCCGGCGTGGCTGCTGCTCTGCCCGGATACCGCATCCTGATTGGTGGACGAGTAGGGAGCGGACGGGATCACTGTTGTTTTGAACGCCAAAACCGAGACGTGATGGAGCCTAGAGAGAGACCCTGTTTTTTCTGCTGAGAGATTTCTGAGAGACGCTGCTCCTCCTCCTGGAAACATACAAAAACATAAATGATCAATATTAAGTTTGACATTTATAATTGTGAAACTGAAAATATATGGTCGAAAAGCTCCTATATTACGCAAAACGGCCTCTTGTGAGCTTTAAGACATGTTGGAATATTGTTACTTCCTCATAAACAGACCTGGAGTTGTGCCTTCATACTCCACGTTTAAATTTGGATTCAATATACAGTTATTTTGCGGACTATAAGTTGCACTTTTTTTCATAGTTTGGGTGTTTTCTGCGAATTATACTCCAGTGTGACATATATATTAAAGTTTTCAGACTGACAGCTGAGAGAGGCTCTAGTCTTGTGTGTCTGTATCTATTACTCCTGTACCACTGTCACTTCACTCTACTGCACGTCTCCTGTAGAAAAAGCCCCTGTTCTGCTGCAAATAGTGAAATATTCAGCCAAAAATGGTAATCGAGCAGAGAGAGAAAGTTTGGAGCGAGTGAAAACCTGTGAGGGACTGGGGAAAAGCGAACATGAAGAACACAGCTTCACGGTAAGAGGGCGGGTGCACCATGTAACTATCTTGCCACAGTTGTGCCTTTTTGTTTATGTTTTCCCCAGTCCAGCTCTGTTTCCCTGTCTGTTCTGCTCCTCTTTTTGCTGCCTCCCTCCTTTTCCTGCAGCTGACTCTTATTCACTAATCATCCCAGGGTAGTCTACATATACTCCTGCTCATTCAGTCTTTGCCAGACCAGTGAAGACATACTCTCTAGCTCTCTGAAACGCTGATCTTGTATTTGGTTGTTTGCATTTTGTGCATTCTGATTTATTCATTTATAGTATCTGTTTAAGTTTTATTCCAGCAGTATTTTCCCAGCTTTTGGAAGAGATTTTAGTTCACATTAAATAAATCATATATTCCTTTGTAGTTCCTTTTCAGTCTGATTTGCCATATTAAACATTACGTGTCAAGGACACTTTCTGTTATTGATTTAAGCCTTTGTTTGCCTGCATGCTTGTGTTGCATTTGAGTTCAAGTGACCTGCGTGATATTTCCTGAAGTCACTGTGGATGAATCGACAAAGCCTGGACTTCAGTGACACCGAAACCATCTTGTCGAGATTCAGAAAGGCCAGAATAATTCTAACTGGAACTGACGCTGAGTCTGACGACAGCGACACAGAAGAGGAAGTGACGCTTTGTTTACCTCATGGATCTATGGTTTATCTCCGGAGGTCGCGCAGAAGTGACACCGAGGACGAAGAATTCAATGGATTTAGTGATTTGGAGTGAGATCATGAGTTTGGTAAACTTATGTTCTGTTGTTTACGTGACAAATTATCTGAAGAGCTGTGAATATGTTACATTAACATAATAACAACACCAATTCAGTCTGTTGTTCTCTCTTCTATTGTTATTACTAGAACTTGCCTTTCAAGATGAAATGTCGCTTCCTGGTCTCTGATTTTATAGAATAAATTTCCCCAAAAAGTGCGACTTATGTTTTTTTTCTTTATTATGCATTTTTTGGCTGGTGCGACTTAAACTCCGAAGTGATTTATAGTCTGGAAAATATAGCAATGATCATGTCGACTGATATTGTCATTGCAAATTAAAAATCCTCTCTTAAAGCTCCCATGTGGTCTTCTACTAGTTAAAATAAAACCCCAGATCGTTCTAGAACTGTGATACTGTTGATACTTTTGATTGAATATATGTGATGAACGAGCCTGGTGGGGTATTTATTACTAATTATATTGAAAATGATTAGAAGTGAAGTAGATTTGCCGTGAGCAGAGGAGCAGAGGAAGTGGCGTTGTCCTTTCAGACCTGGGCCAGTTGAGCTTGTCGTCGTTTAAAGGCGTCGATGGGGTCCTCCTCCAGAGCGTAGTTCTCCAGCACCGAGCGCACGTCCTCCACCCCGCTCAGAGCGATGGCTGCAAACACAAAACTCTACTGTTAACAAGCCACCGCGGCCACAAACTAAGAAAAATGACTACTACTACTACTACTACTACTACTACTACTACTACTACTACTACTACTACTACTACTACTACTACTACTACTACTACTACTACTACTACTACTACTACTACTACTACTACTACTACTACTACTATTAGCATTACTAGTACTGTAGGAGGCTGAAGCTGAACACTTATTTTGCCTAACCCCCCTCTAAACACAACAACTACACAACTACTACAACTACTAAAAGTACAACACCTATTGCAACAACTACTACAAATACTACTACAACTATTTCAACAGCTACAACAACTACAACAACTACAACTACTACAACAATTATTACAACAACTACAACTACTACAGCAACTAAAAGTACAACACCTATTGCAACAACTACTACAAATACTACTACAACAATTATTACAACAGCTACAACTACTAAAACAACTATAACTACTACAACTACTACAACAACTACAACTATTACAACTACAACTATTACAACTACAACTAATACAAATACTACTACAACAACTATTACAACTGCTACAACTACTAAAACAACTATAACTACTATAGCAACAACTACAAATACTACAACAATTATTACAACAACTACAACTACAACAACTACAGCTACAACTACTACAACTACTACAACTACTACAGCTACAACTACTACAACAACTACAGCTATTGCAACTACTAAAAGTACAACACCTATTGCAACAACTACTATAACTACTACTACAACTATAATTACTACTACTGCAACTACTACAAGTATTACAACAACTATAACTACTATAGCAACAACTACAACTATTAAAACAACTACTACAACTATTATAACAGCTACAACAACTACAACAACTACTACAAGTATTACAACAACTATAATTACAACAACTACAACTATTACAACTACACAACTACACACTACTACAACTACACAACTACAACAACTACTACAAGTATTACAACAACTATAATTACTACAACTATTACAACAACTACAACTACTACAACAACTATAACTACTACAGCTACTTCAACAACTATAACTACTATAGCAACAACTACTACAACTATTATTACAACTACAACTACTACAACTATTACATCTACTATAACTGCAACTATTACAACAACTACAACAACTACTACAACTACTACAATTATTACAACAATTACAACTACTACAACTACGACACCTAATTCAATAACTACAACTACTACAAAAACTACAACTATTACAACAAATACAACTATTACATGTACTACAACAACTACAGCTGCAACTACTACCACAACTATAATTACTACAACTATTACAATTACAACTACTACAACTATTACAACAACTCCAGCAACTATTACAACAACTCTAACTATTATAGCAATTACAACTACCATAACTACTACAACAACTACAGCCATCAGCGATGACAAGACTTGTAGCAGGCTAATGTAGAGTTGTGTTCCTCCTACTGCAGCTCCAGATTCTGAGCAGTTCCCTGTCCACACAGCTCTGATCATTCACGGCGTGTCTTACTCTTGAGGAAGTTGGCGAGGTCGTATAGCGTTCGGTCGTCTGAGTTTCCGTCCCACTTCTTCAGGGCCATTCCGTTAAAAGGCTGCAGACTGAAGGCCTCGCGCTTACAGTCCACCACGATCACTCTGCTGGTGTCGCGGTTTAGACACGACACATCCTGCACAAAAAAACACAAACTGAATATTTACAAACAGGAATTAGATAAAGTTTAAAATGTCCTATCTTACGCAAAAGTGACTCTCGTGAGCTTTTAGACCATGTTAGAATGCTGTAACCTCACCAAAAACAGACCTGGAGTTGTGATTTGTTTTGTTTCATTCACATGTTTGAGCAATCCTTTATTATAAGTCCGTTTTTCAAGTTAAAGTTTTCAAGTTAAAAGGAGCTGTTAACTTGAAAACTAGGTTAGGTAACATTCTAACAATGCTTAAAGCTCTCAGGAGTCAATTTAGAATAATATAGGCCCTTTAAGTACACATTTTGGTCTCCTCTCTGACCCATGTGACCCGGAGCTCCTCAGTCTGAGTGGTGGCCTGCATTTGGATGGGATCAGACATCTTAAGTTTCCTCCACAGAGCAAAGACAACAGTGGGATTAACCTCTGTGTGGAAAGGGGACTGCCTAGACCCCAGAGCCCAGAGCCCAGAGTTCAAAGCCCAGGGCCTGCTGTCAGAGCTACCAGCAAGAGCCCAATCACAGTAAATACTGATGTGTTTTATCAGAGGAAGAAGGACATTCAAAATACAGGGACTAGAGCAGGGGTGTCAAACTCATTTTGGTCCGGGGGCCGTATCCAACCTACTTTGATCCCAAAGGGGCCGGATCAGAAAACTCATGACATATAAACTCAAAAATAGCAATAAGTTCAAATATTTGTGCAGAGAAACACAAATTTATTACAGAAATCTTTTTTAATTGATGAACTCTTTCTTTTACAAAATATTATAATATTAAGAACAACCAGAAACTTTAAGAAAAATACAATTTCAACACAATGTTTTAACATGAACTTGTCTGCAAACAGGAATAAGTCAATTTTTATTGTTAAATCCTGCACTCGGCTCCACTTTTCTCATGTTGGACATTTTTCTGATGAGGGTGTCACGGTCAACAGTCAAAACGATCGTCCTTTAAGAGCGTTTGGAAAGAGACAAGTCTTCATTTGTGCTGCTCTGGTGGGAGGGGCCACGTACAGAGACACTGGAGACGCCGCTCTGCTAAGCAACGCAGAAAATTACCAATATTTAAATAGAAAATATAATTAAAATATTTTAGAAGAAAATCAACCAAGGGCCAGATTAAAGGTCTTGGAGGGCCGGATCCGGCCCCCGGGCCTTATGTTTGACACCTGTGGACTAGAGCAAACATCGTCATTATAGGGTTAGGTTTAGTCCAGGTCTAGTCCAGGTCTAGTCCAGGTCTAGTCCAGGTCTAGTCCAGGTCTAGTCCAGGTTTAGTCCAGGTTTAGTCCAGGTTTAGTGCAGGTTTAGTGCAGGTTTAGTGCAGGTTTAGTGCAGGTTTAGTCCAGGTCAGTTTAGTCCAGGTTAGTCCAGTTAGTCCAGGTTAGTCCAGGTTTAGTCCAGTTTAGTCCAGGTTTAGTGCAGGTTTAGTCCAGGTTTAGTGCAGGTTTAGTCAGGTTTAGTCCAGTAGTTTAGTGCAGTTCAGTCCAGTCAGGTTCAGTCCAGGTTCAGTCCAGGTTCAGTCCAGGTTCAGTCAGGTTCAGGTTTAGTGCAGGTTCCAGGTTCAGTCCAGGTTCAGGTTTCCAGTTGTCAGGTTTAGTTGCAGGTTTAGGCAGGTTTAGTCCTAGTTTAGTCCTAGTTTAGTCCAGATTTAGTGCAGGTTTAGTGCAGGTTCAGTCCAGGTTTAGTCCAGGTATAGTCCAGGTTTAGTCCAGGTATAGTCCAGGTTTAGTTGTTAAAAGTGGTTGTACCCAACGTCTTTCCATGTAATTGACCAACAGTTGTTGTAACCCAGCACAGAAATGTGATAAATGACGCAAGCGGCTCTTGAGGTAAAAATGAGAGCTCTGTGTCCCGTCTGCATCTAATTATAAAGCCATTTAATCTTAAAGAATCAGGACATGAGCTGTTAACATGATAATCATTTTTTAAATAAGTTTGTTAGCGTTATTGCAACGACCAGTCTCCACTCTAGCCTCTGAAAGTTGTAAAAACAGTTTATGAATTTATAGTGGTAAATAAATCGGAATGCTGGGAATTCGTTTCTCATTGTGTTTTGGTTAATATTTGACATCAGTAGGAGTGTTTTTATTTGCTTTGCTCTTTCCATTCATTGGAGTTTGTGTGATTAATCTCTTAAAGCAGGCTGAAAAAGCACACGGCTCGTGTTAATTGAAATCCCAGTATTTTCCTGATAGCTCTAACTTTCTCTGCACATATGGAGCGGAGGCACTCTCTCCGGACATATGCCCGTCTGCTCTCTGCTTGTGTCTTGAGAATGGGAAGTAGGTTAAGACCCCCCTCCCTCCCCCTCCCCTTTCTCCCAAATACAAACTGAACAGTGAAGTGATTGACGGGAGGGAGGGGGGAAGGGGGCGGGACATAGTAATGAGGGCGACCAATCAATGAAGCAGAAGGCCGGACAGCAGGGTGCCCACTCTGCCATTTTATGTAAAAGGATTAAAAGGGGTGATTCTGTATTTTGTAAATCTCAAGTCTGGTTTAGTCTCGGTTTAGATAATACAGATCTTGGTCATTCTAGTCTAGGCCTGGTCAAGACCTGGTTCTTCCATGGTTAGTCCCTGCTTCAGTCCTGTTTCAATCCCACTTCAGTCCCCCTTCAGTCCCGCGTTAGATAATATAGACCTTGCTTAATTCTAGTCTAGGCCTGGTCTAGCCAAGACCTGGTTCTTTCACAGATAGTCCTTCCCCATTGTGTACACAGGAAGTACACTGAAGTACACTAGAGTAGAACAGTACTTGAAGTTGCTGTGTCATTGTGTATTGAAGTACACAGGAGTAGTACAGTACCTTGACGTGGTGCCCGTCCATGTACCGCGTGGCGTCTCTGAAAAGGCGGTACATGACGAAGCCTTGAGGGTCTATGCTGTCAATCAAAGGATACGCCGTCTGAGGGAAATAAAAAAACAAAAACAAAACACACACATTACGAAGTTTATACAGATCCTGGTTCTAGTCCCTGGGTCTAAGTTCTAATTCAAGTCAATGGTTCAGTCCCTGGTCCAGTCCCAGGTCAATTTTTTTTTCGAAATATCTTTTGAGGTAAATAAATACAAGTTAAGTGACATTTCTTTAAACATTTTAAAAAACAGTTCTCTTGAACTCCTCTCAAAAGCATGTGTGTTACTAGACGTGGAGTAGATTTATGGAATATCTTACATGACCATATCAAAGCTTGGACTAACTTGGTGCACTTCAAAAAACAATATAAAAATCTAATCTTACAGAAATCCAAAGAAAACTAGATCCATTGTCTTCACAAGTAAAACCACAACTATTAACAAAACACATGCTTTTCTTTAACATTACATTTAACATTATCTGTTATTCTGTTACGATTATAACCGATTCATTTTGTGCATTCTTTATTATTATTATTTGTTTCTACTAGGGGTGTAACGATATACAAGTCTCACGATACGATATTATCACTGTATGAACCTCACAGTACGACATTTTTTGTGATGTGGAGACAACTGTTAATATTCTACTTTTTCCTCTTAAAATGCCTTGACAAGACTTAATCCAAAGAACTAAGACTTAAAAGTGTTAGAACTGTTATTTCTTCTTGTAATCTGCACTGAAATGAAGCAAAGGATCATGGTCTATGTAGTTCTCTGTGTATTTTTTTTTTAGCTATTACTGCACCATAACTCTTCATTTAAGCAAAGAGACTTGTAATTTGATATATTGTGATGGTCCATGATATTATTGTGAGAACTCTGACGATATGATATCACGATATTTCAGATATTGTTACATCCGTAGTTTCTACGACCATAAAAGAAAACAAAAAATCCTTAAATTTTTTCATTCTCATTGTGGTTTATTTTGTACAATCCTAAATGTTAATAATGTTAACAAAGGCACAAAAGTTTATTAGTTTGTACACAGTGTTGTGAAGGTGACTTTTAAAATGTATTCCCCTACAGATTACAGATTACATACCTCAGAATGTAGTTTATAACATAATCCATTACATTACTTAAAGTGAGTAATGTAATCTGAATACTTTGGATTACTTGATTTGCTGTAGAGAAGCAAAGACTCGGATACTCAACCATATTAAAATATTATTGATAGAAGAAGAGGAGACACGTCCGCGCAACAGGATTTAGTCCTTGTTTAAACCTGGTTTAGATCTAGTTCAGACCTGGTTTTAGTCCTGGTTTAGATCTAGTTTAGACCTGGTTTTAGTCCTGGTTTAGATCTAGTTTAGACCTGGTTTTAGTCCTGGTTTAGATCTAGTTTAGACCTGGTTTTAGTTCTGGTTTAGATCTAGTTTAGACCTGGTTTTAGTCCTGGTTTTAGATCTAGTTTAGACCTGGTTTAGATCTAGTTTAGACCTGGTTTTAGTCCTGGTTTAGATCTAGTTTAGACCTGGTTTTAGTCCTGGTTTAGATCTAGTTTAGACCTGGTTTTAGTCCTGGTTTAGATCTAGTTTAGACCTGGTTTTAGTGGTTTAGATCTAGTTTAGACCTGGTTTTAGTCCTGGTTTAGATCTAGTTTAGTTTAGACCTGGTTTTAGTTCTGGTTTAGATCTAGTTTAGACTGGTTTAGTCTGGTTTAGATCTAGTTTAGACCTGGTTTTAGTCCTGGTTTAGATCTAGTTTAGACCTGGTTTTAGTCCTGGTTTAGATCTAGTTTAGACCTGGTTTAGTCCTGGTTTAGTCCTGGTTTTAGTCCTGGTTTTAGATCTTAGTTTAGACCTGGTTTAGATCTAGTTTAGACCTGGTTTTAGTCCTGGTTTAGTCCACGTTTAAACCTGGTTTAGATCTAGGTTAGACCTGGTTTAGTTTCCACCAATGAGTGGAATTATCGAAAAAAATAAATAAATAAATGAAATTAAAATAATGTGACAACAGGAAAACAGGAAATCCACTTATTTTAACAAAGTAACTTGTGTAACTGAATACAGTTACTCAAAAAAAAAGAAGACATCTTTAAAAAAATGAAGATAAGAACTTGTGTACCTATTTGAGGGGTTAGTCAAAAGAACAACCTGAATGATGGTAAAAAAAAAGTCTAACACTGTAGAAGCCTTTAAGAAAATAGCATAAAGAGTATAAAGTGTTATGTTTTTAAAGATGTAGAGCTCTGGAATGAATGAATTATGCATTACATTTTGTTTGTTTTAATTGATATTTTGTCTCTTATATACAGTAAGTCATAAGTGAAACTGTAAATGTAAACT
Source organism: Boleophthalmus pectinirostris (assembly GCF_026225935.1). Classification (NCBI taxonomy): domain Eukaryota; kingdom Metazoa; phylum Chordata; class Actinopteri; order Gobiiformes; family Gobiidae; genus Boleophthalmus; species Boleophthalmus pectinirostris. Next base: position 3,780,036 of record NW_026571541.1, on the reverse strand, counting down.
TGCTGTTCAGACGCTGCTTTTCCATCTTGAAATTCTGTCACTGTTTAAAAGGGTTTGGCTTTATAAGTATTTTTTACTTCAGCCTAAACTCTTTCGATCATGATCCATGGGGTTTGTAGTCTATGTTTTGTTTTGTTTTGGTTTTGTAGGGCTGCGAAAAGACCGAATAAACTACTAAACATGACCACTAACTGTCTATTAAAAATCACTGATCCATGTGTGTAGTATTGTAGAGTATAGAGTTGAAATGTTCTCACCATCCCGGTCTCTGCCGTGAAAATGACAATCTCATAAAGTGGTGCCAGCTGCTGGAACAGATACTCGATGCCCGGGCGCTTTTTAAACCTCCAACCGGTCGCCAGCTGAGGAGAGAGGACTGGGTTAAATACAGCAGTGTCTTCAAAATGTGATTTTAAAGATCCTATATCACACTAAATGGACTCTTGTGAGATTTAAACCGTGTTAGAATACTGTTCCCTCCTCCAAAACACAGCTGGAGTTGTGTTTTGCTTCATTCACACGTCTGAGTAACTCTTTATTATTAATCTGTCTGCATCTGCAAAGCTCAAAATGCTCTGTTCCAACTTGTGATGTCATGAAGCAGTAGTTTTCAAGTGAACAGCTCCTTTTAACTTTTGTTTAGTAGATTGGCAATTCCAGGACTGATTATCCAAATGATTCTACTGAAAATGTATGGAGTTTAAAAAGGCAAGGAAAGGCAAGTTTATTTGTACAGCACAAGTCATACACAAAATAATTCAAGGTGCGTTACAGAAAAAGAAATACATTAAAATAACAAAAAAAACAACAATCAAAACATAATAAATAATCATCACAAAATTAAAGATAAAAAAAAGAATAAAAAAAAAAGAGAGAGACATTAATTACATAAATTAGAGAGAAGAATGCAAAATAAAAACCTGTCAGTCATATGTAGGGGTGTGCAAAAATATAGGAATATCGATATATTGTATAGTTTAATGTGATACAGTATCGATATCGTGGGCTGCTGTATCGATATATTACCAAGAGTAATTTTAGGTATATTTTACTTAATTATTTTGTTACTGTGCTACAGTTTTGTTGCTTGTTTAGTGAAAGGAAACTAATTTATGCAACACATTTGACATTTTGACACTGTTTTGATTATTGAAATGTTTGTGTTTCATATGAACTTTGCACAAGTTGTTTAACAAAGACTTTTAGTATCGCAGCCATGATTTAGCCTTTATTGTTTACTGAACCGTATAAAATTTATTTGAAATATATTGTATCGTACCGAAAGTGCACTGTATCGAGATATGTATCGTATCGTGGCCTGTGTATCGAGATATGTATCGTATCTGCAACCCAGTCCTAGTCATATGCACAGTGAAACAACAGTTTTGAGCCTGGATTTAAACAGCGTCACAGAAGAGTCTGTCTCACATGTTCAGACTGTTCCAGGTTTTAGCTGCATGAACCCGAGCTGCAGCGTTCTGAATGTTCTGCAGCGTCTCACAGCTCGTTTGGAAAGACCAGTGAGCAGACCGTTACAGTATCGTATTTTCCGCACTATTAGGCGCTCTGGATTATGAGGCACACTGTCATTAAATGGTCTATTTTCAAACTTTTTTCACAAATAAACCACACCGGACTTTAAAGGAAACACAACAGTGTGATGGGTGAGTGGTTTTGTTTGTTTGGTGCGTTCACGGTGACTCTGGGCTTTGTTCAGTTGTGGCGTGTAGGGAGGGTGCTGTCTGGGGTCGCTGGATTTGTCGGCGTGTTCGCAGTGACTCAGTTGTTCAGTTGTGTCTAGAAGCGGCATATTCCTCCGTTCCGTTCCTCATCCACGTGGAGTGATGAGTGTGTCTGTGGGTGTGTTTCGCTGTGCAGTCGCTGTCTGCTCCGTGTGTGTTTGCGTGCGCTGCAGGTGGTGCGGCTTTGTAGTTTACTGAAGTCGTGCTGGGACACCCGAGTGGATTCGTGCATGGGGCGCTCTGGATTGCATTTTTTGATGTAGTTAGAGGCTTAAGAGTGCGTCTAATAGCCCGGAAAATACGGTATCTAACCTACTGGAGACAAACGCTTGAATAAGTCTCTCCAAGTCTGCTTTAGACAGTAAACCTTAGATTTTTGCCATTTTCTAGATTGTAAAAGGCTGCAGATGTTATTGATTTGATGTGACTGTTAAAGTTCAAGTCTGAGTTCATTATTACCCCGAGATTTCTTGCCTGATTTGAAGGTTTTTGAGAGAGACTGGAGGTGATACTGACACTGTCTCTTTGTTTCTGTGGACCAAACACTATGGCTGCGTTCAGACTGCAGCCTGAAGTGACCCAAATCCAATTTTTTGGCCTCTATGTTCCTGTATCTGATCTTTTATCGACAGTCTGAACCACACAGATCAGATTTTTTCAAATGTGACCCAGGCCACTTGGATATGTGCTCCTAAAACTGATACATATCTGATCTTTTGACATGTGACTTCAGTCTGAACGGCCAAAGCGCATTCATTCGACCTACACGTTATCAACAAGCCACAAACGTCACTATTCTGCGCTGAAGTAGGCGAAAATTGTTAATGAACTCCGTGTCACTGAAGTGAAGCACATCACCACTCACCACTCTTGGCTCCGTCTCCACATCCACACGTTCCTTTCAATGGACGTCGCTGCCGCTGCCCCACAAAACACCACGGCCAAAAACCTCGTCCTTCTTTCTCAATCTCCTCCTTAAAACAAGTAAGTTGTTCATGTTCTGGCTCCGGTACGAGAGGAACTTTAAAATCTCCAGGTGCTCAATGCTGCGTCCATGTTTGGACAACTTCTGACGCTCGCTGTGGTTGACGTCGTCGTGTCTCCAGTGCACATGTGGGACACTTTCGGGCCGTTTACTGTTCACACTGTAGTTCACATACAAGTCACATTTAATTGGAAATGTGAACGACCTCGCAAAAACATCGGATTTCACAAAAAAATCGGAATTGAACGTTAAGCCCTGCAGTCTGAACGTAACCTATGACTTGTGTCTTGTCTGAGTTTAGCTGGAGAAAGTAGAATGGAGCACTACTGGTATTACTGCATGACATCACAAGGTGGAAAAGAGTTTTTTGAGGCACATGATTTGAAAAAAGCGTACTATGGGCCCTTTAACCATAATATTGTATAGTCTTGCATGAGATGTGTAACTGTTTTTGTTTTTGTGAATGGGCGGTCTGTCGAGGCTCACGTTACAGGTACACCTGTCAGGTAAAGTGCGACAGGTGGAGGTCACGCCCCCGCACCGCGCACCTGTCCACAGCCTCTGATCTCCACCACAGCGTCGCTCCTTTGAGTCTTTGTCAAGCTCCAGATAAATGCCCTTTCCAATGTGTATCCGCTTTTAAAAGAATTTTAAAGAATAGTAAAAACAGGAAAGACAGATGGATAATGGGGATGATGTGAGCGACAGGTGCAGACAGGTTCAGGGGCCGTAGCAGTATATTGTGCAGATTAAAACCAAACTCTGTCTTTATTAATAAAAGATTCAGTGAGGGTAAGAGGAAACCAAAAAAGCTTTAACTTCAGGTTCAACAAAACTTGCATCTGGTACGTGTTAGACTAGTTTTCCACAATCTTTAGGAATTTGAAACTAAACGGGAGTATATTATGAATAATTGATCTTGTTATGGATGTGTTTATATCAATAAGAAAAAAAAAAAGTTATCAGAGGAAAATACAGAGACTGGTGCAAATATCATCATTATAGGTTCAGATTTAGTGCCAGGTCTAGTCCAGGTTCATTTCTGGTTTAGTGCAGGCTTAGTGCAGGCTTAGTGCAGGCTTAGTGCAGGCTTAGTGCAGGTCTAGTCCAGGTCTAGTCCAGGTCTAGTCCAGGTCTAGTCCAGGTCTAGTCCAGGTTCATTTCTGGTTTAGTGCAGGTTTAGTGCAGGTTTAGTGCAGGTTTAGTGCAGTTTAGTGCAGTTTTAGTGCAGTTTTAGTGCAGTTTTAGTGCAGTTTTAGTCCAGTTTTAGTCCAGTTTTAGTCCAGTTTTAGTCCAGTTTTAGTCCAGTTTTAGAGCAGGTTTAGTGCAGGGGTAGTGCAGGGGTAGTGCAGGTTTAGTCCAGTTTTAGTCCAGTTTTAGTCCAGTTTTAGTCCAGGTTTTAGTCCAGTTTTAGTCCAGTTTTAGTCCAGTTTTAGTCCAGTTTTAGTCCAGTTTTAGTCCAGTTTTAGAGCAGGTTTAGTGCAGGTCTAGTGCAGGTCTAGTGCAGGGGTAGTGCAGGGGTAGTGCAGGTTTGGTCCAGGTTTAGCCCAAGTTTAGTCCACGTTTAGTGCAGGTTTAGTGCAGGTTTGGTGCAGGTTTAGTCCAGTTTTAGAGCAGGTTTAGTGCAGGTTTAGTGCAGGTTTGGTCCAGGTCTAGTGCTGGGCTAGTCCAGGTCTAGTCCAGGTCTAGTCAGGTTTAGTCCAGGTTTAGTCCAGGTTTAGTCCAGGTTTAGTCCAGGTTTAGTCCAGGTTTAGTCCAGGTTTAGTGCAGGTCTAGTGCAGGTCTAGTGCTGGTCTAGTGCTGGTCTAGTGCTCTAGTCCAGGTTTAGAGCAGGTTTAGAGCAGGTTTAGTCCATCTTTAGACCGGGTTTAGTCTGGGTTTAGTGCAGGCGTAGTGCAGGTTTAGAGCAAGTTCAGTCCTGGTTCAGTCCTGGTTCAGTCCTGGTTCAGTCCTGGTTCAGTTGTTTAAAGTGGCTGTAGCCAACTTCTGATATGATATAAGCAGTTCTTGAGGTAAAAATGAGAGCACTGTGTCCTGTCTGCATCTAATTGTAAAGCCATTTATCCTTAAAGAATCAGGACATGAGCTGTTAACATGATAATGTTTGTTAAAAAAATGAGTCAGCTTGCATCTCCACAAACCTGGCCTGTTGTTCCTTTGACCATAATATTCCACAGTATGACAGAAAACTTATCTTTGTGGAGAATGTTAGAGAAAGTTACACACTAGTTCGATCTGAAGAGAGGCAAACGCACTCATAGTAAGAAGGAAAGTTTTAAGGTGTTTTTGTGCAATAAAAACAGCTGAAATAAAAAAGAAAAAGGCAAAAAAAGATCAGTTTAATGTCCCACTGTCCCACATCAATTTATTATTTTTTTTTATAACGCTAATGATTTTTTGTGCATTGTCCCTGATTGATTATTGCTTTGTCCGGAATGTTTGACAGTACAGCATTAAAAATTCTTCATCTACATTATCATCATCATCTTCATGGAGACCAAATGAGACCAAGTTACAGGTCAGATCTGTGGAGAGGCGACACCGCTCACAGTCAGAATGCCTGTTTTCCTGAGCTACGAAACTATAAAATGAAATAAATGTAAAGTAGAGCTGTTTAATGTCATACTGTGGAACATTCTAAGCATAGAAACAAGCAAGGGACGGACCTCCAGCCATAAAAGTTACACAGTGCATCTTTAAATCAATTCTAATTCTATTCTAATTCTAAGGAGAGATTTTTCTGGAGAGCTGAACGTGACGGTGTGAGGCCTCGTGGAGCGTGTTCCTTACCGACCACTCTGGATGCAGTAGTACGTCTGTGAGCTCCAGCACCAGGGTGTACGGAGGCTGGTAGTACGGCTCCTTTAAAGGGTCTGGGAGAAGCTTTGGGCTGGTCGGCTCGATGATCATCTGAGGAGAGGAGAGACGGGGATGTGGGTGAGAATTCTCCTGAGCAGACAATCTCTTCTACATTCTGTCCCACTCCAGAAAGAGTCTGGAATGGGACGGCAGAGCGTGAAAAAAAACTCCCTCTAAACTTGAGACGATCCAACCACAGCCGTTTATTTGTAGTGTTTCTCAAATGCTCCAAAATTCTTGTAACATTCAGAACAAAATGTAGAACTTCTTTTAACAAAGCTCAAAATGCTCTGTTCCACCTTGTGATGTCATGAAGTTGTAGTTTAAGTGAACAGCTCCTTTTACATTTTATTTACCGTATTTTCCGCAATATAGGGCGCACTTAAAAGCCTTTAATTTCATCCAAAAACAACTGCGCGCCTTATAATCCAGAGCGTTTTATATATGAATTTATTGGTTTGTCTTAGTACGACTTTAGTAAACTACAAAGTCGCTCCACTTGCAGCGTTCCAGCTCCCGTAGTCAGGAGCATCAGGAGTAATACAGACTGTGATTCCTTCTAATATCAAAATGCACCTGTCAAGAGACACGCTTACAACACCCACTTTAACCTCAAGGCTGTTATAAAGTGAAAGTTCGAGCTGTGTGGGAGCAGTAGATGAGAGAAGGAGAACACACATTCATCAAGACAGAGAGACAGCGCCGAGCGACTTACGCCACAATCTGCCAACGGATCTTGGACGCCTGGGCTAAGGATCAGTATCAACTGTGGTCCGAGCTTTCACCAAGACCAGAATCATCACTGAACTGCCAGGGAACAGTAACCACACTGACTCTGATAATGACGAGAGGGATGTGGGCGAACTAGACACTGGAATCACCCAACTGTTTGAACTATTATGAACAATTATGACTTATTGTGAATACACTTTTAACGCTCTCAGACAGTATTTTTTTACGCTTTATAATTGGACAAACTTGAGTTATTGTGAACGCGTTAAATAAAGTGTGACTGACTTATCTAACTGTTGTGTTTCATTTAATGTGCCTTATAGTCCGGTGAGGTTTATATGTGAAAAAACTTTGAAAATAGACCATTCAATGACAGTGTGCCTTATAATCCAGAGCCCCTATAGTGCAGAAAATACGGTAGTAGAGATTGATAATTCCATGGCTGATTATCCAAATGATTCTACTGAGGGTGTGTGGAGTTTAAAAATACAGTGGAGCACTTCCTGTATTACCACATGACATCACAAGGTGGAACAGAGTATTTTGAGTTCAAGATAAGAACTCAGTCTAAATACGCAGGATTTGTGTGTTAAAAAATTAAAGAAAACCCAACTCCAGGTCTGTTTGTGATGAGGAAACTACATTAGAACATAGATCTGTATAAACAGTGTAAACCTCAACTAACACGTTCAGAGACACATTTCAGTTAGCACTTTTTAACTAACTTTTTTTTATATGATAAACTTTGACAAGCATCACATTTTGAGACTCAAACTGTGCACCTCCTCCTCACCTGTCTGTAGTCTTTGAAGTATTTGACCGTCCGCTTCAACTGCTGAATGACTGGAGGTTCTGAAACACAAAACACCAGAGTCACTTTTCACCTCGCAAAAATAAAAATATAGTAGCCATTAGGGGTGCAACAAAATACAATTTCCACAAAAACAAGACGAGACACGACAGAGATTTTGACCTTCTTTATAATAAATAAATTGTGTAATCCAGTTCCCAATTTTGGGGTCACCATTTTTGATTTACTTTATTTAATATTTTGGCTGTCATTGTAGGGGTGCTTTTTGGGACTACAGCTTCTCAAAAAGATGTAACTCACCAGTACTCTCTATTGGAACTATTTTTTTTATCCAATCCAAACGTAAAAACATGGGAAAAAATCTCATCAGAAATCAGAATCTCATGGCAATTTTGTCTCGCGAGATCTTGTGGCACGAGAACTTGTCCCATCCCTATGAGCCATTTAAATAAAGACCTTTTAACTATTCTTTTCCTGGTGCAATTTTTATTTTTTGTGCCTGGATTTAGTTTTGTCTGAAGTTTTGATCCTTTTTCCAAGAGCACCTCTGCCTGTTCTCACTGACTCACTCACACCTGCAGCAAACAATCCACTCATCCAATCATGGGGTTTTTATTTTGCTCTTTTGTCCGTAAATAAATCCCTCTCCCAAATATGGAACTCCAAATTCACCACTGTAACCGCAAGCTTCAATGAGCTTCATTTGTCTGGAGCTGAACTCTGTGGGGGGGGGCGTCACACTCACTTAGTCCACTTTTTTTATACAGTTTATGGACTGGAGCGACACCAAACTGGAGTCTGTGTTACTCATAAAAAAAAAAACAAATCGCAACACTGCTCATTGTTGTTTCATGACTTTTAGTTACATAACTACAGTCATGTTACATAAGAGTGAGTTGTACAGTTGTAGGGAGTATTATCTGTTACATAAAAGTGAGTTGTACAGTTGTAGGGAGTATTATTATGTGTTACACAAGGGTGAGTTGTTGTGCAGTTGTAGGGAATATTATATGTTACATAAGCATGAGCTGTTACGCTGTTGTAGGGAGTATTATCTGTTAAATAAAAGTGAGTTGTACAGTTGTAGGGAGTATTATTATGTGTTCCATAAGCATGAGTTGTTGTACAGTAGTAGGGAGTATTATCTGTTACATAAGGGTGAGTTGTTGTACAGTTGTAGGGAGTATTATTATGTGTTCCATAAGCATGAGTTGTTGTACAGTAGTAGGGAGTATTATCTGTTACATAAGGGTGAGTTGTTGTACAGTTGTAGGGAGTATTATCTGAGTTAAAAGAGCCTGTAAACCGGCTTCTCTCCTGCTGTGAGTGAACACGTCGCATCCAAAACAAGACGGATGGGCTGTTGACGGCGACGCTGATAAGGAATCTGGACGCGTCGTAGTAAAAAACAAACGCCCAGCTGTCAGCGCCTAATGCCTCATAATAATAAAGACTTCATTTCCCAGGGGGCCGAGGGGCTCATTACAGCAAACAGCCGGGACAATGGTCACATAGAGCAGTGCGCGTGCCTCCCTATCCTGGCCATTTCTGAACACACGCCGTCCGCTCCCCGGGGACTCAATCCCCCAGAGTTCATTGCAGCATGTGGAAGCAGGAAGCACGGCCATCTGCCACCGACACGGGACTAAATAATAAGCAAAATTTGAGGAACAGGTAAAAAAAAAAGAAAAAATACAGCCAAAGCAACTGTTTCGAAAATACCTGAAGAAAAATACAAAAAAATCTACATCTTAATAGTTAACAAGTATTTGGCCTGTGCTCAGACTTTTTAAAAACTACTACAAACACAGCTGAACCTGGATCACCAGAGCCTTCACCTGCAGGTACAGACACATATGTCTCATCATTATATGATGAGGGTCTGAACAGAAGACACAAAAGTGGCGTCGCATCTTCACTTTTTATTCTACGTTAAGACAAGTGTTTTCAGGAGGAAACCTGTGTGTCTATGGTGACGAAAAAGTGTGTGGAATTGGATTGGGTATGCATGCCGTCTGGCTCTCCTGTGACCAAGTGATGCATGCAGAATTTGACAGAGGTGACTGCAGATCCTTCTCTGTTCACTAATATTATCTCTGCAGATTCTCCACATTTGTTGGGAGCCTCCTGTAAGTTTATTAAAGGTGTCAGAGCAACTTGAAATGGAAATGATCCGACATGTTTGTTTCATGTTTGTATGTATGTGACATAAACGTGTACGTGACCTGAGCAGATCTGACCAGAGTTTTGCATCTTGGGCAGTGCAGACGGAAACACTACAGTGGAGCATATTCAACTTTTCCACTCTGCAGGGTGCTTTTAGATCTCCTCGGGGTCACATTGACCCAAAGATTTTTTTTCCTTCCCCCTCTCTTGGTGTGGGTCACTCAGACCCAAAAACTTATTTTCAAATAAATTCTCACCAGGCGAGAAAATACATTTTTGGGTCTGATTGACCCGCCGCAAGAGAGCGGGAAGGAAAAAAAAATTCTTCGGGTCAATATGACCCTGAGGAGAGCATGAGGGTTAAGCCCCTTGTCGTTTTTACCTGTAAGCATTCTCGTGTAAACACACCCTCATTCTCAGTTTATGTTCAGGTCTCATGTGAAGCTCAGAACCTCCAGAATTCCCTCCCTGAGCTGCAGAGGCTGCACTAGCACTGACTCATGACTGGCTGCAGGGGCTGGGGTTTATGGACTGACCATTCAGATCAGAGAGAGACATTTTAGGATTTCACCATTGAAACTGAAACCTCATGTGAGGCAATGAGACAGCAATTAAAACTGTTAAGCTCTTATCTGTGGTGCACAGATAAGTTCATGAAACATACACACAGTCCCTTTACAATGGACTTGAATTCAAACATATTCATCATGATTTTAGTATTTTGACAAGATCTGTAAACTGTGGCAACTAAAATCAGAATTTCTGTTCAATTACAATATTTGCACTGGCCCAAATGATTCACTGTACACAGCAGGTGGGCTCCAGAAGAGAGAGAGGTGCTCCTAAAATAAACAAATGAATAATCAAAAGCCTGATCTGAGATTCTCTCTCACACTAGGCTGTCCCTAGAGACTCAATCCCCCAGAGTTCATTGCAGCATGTGGAACCAGGAAGCATCGCCATCTGCCACGATCCGACGCGGACGACACGAGAAAGTCCAATCAAAGTCCAAAAGACGAGAGGAAAAATCCACACGGCACACGCAGAAGTCACACACTGCTCACATCAAATATCAAGAACGAGGCAAAATAAGAACTAAACCAGGACTAAACAAGGACTAAACTAGAACTAAACAAGAACTAAACCAGGACTAAACCAGGACTAAACTAGAACTAAACCAGGACTAAACTAGAACTAAACCAGGACTAAACTAGGACTAAACCTGGACTAAACCAAGACTAAAGCAGGACCAAACCAGGACCAAACTAGAACTAAACTAGGACTAAACTAGGACTAAACTAGGTCTAAACCATGTCTAAACCAGGTCTAAACCAGGACTAAACCAGGACTAAACCAGGACTAAACTGGGACTAAACCAGGTCTAAACATGTCTAAACTAGGACTAAACCAGGTCTAAACCATGTCTAAACCATGTCTAAACCAGGTCTAAACCAGGTCTAAACCAGGGACTAAACCAGGTCTAAACCAGGACTAAACCAGGACTAAACCAGGACTAAACCAGGTCTAAACCAGGTCTAAACCAGGTCTAAACCAGGACTAAACCAAGACTAAACAAGGACTAAACTACGTCTAAACCAGGACTAAACCATGTCTAAACCAGGTCTAAACCAGGTCTAAACCAGGTCTAAACCAGGTCTAAACCAGGACTAAACTGGGACTAAACCAAGACTAAACAAGGACTAAACTAGAACTAGACCAGAACTAAACTAGGACTAAACCAGGACTAAACTAGGACTAAACCAGGACTAAACCAGGCTCACACTGCTCGTCTAAATGGAAATGTTGTTCCTTTAATAATATTTATCATAAAGTTGAGCCAAACTTTGTACTAGTTCGTGTTTGGTGCAGATAGATCCAGTAATGATCCAGAACCATGTCGCATTCAAACATCTGCATTTGAACCGTTTCAATGCCAATTCTCCCACACACGTCCAACGCTATTTGAAACTGCACGTTCTTTATCTCGCTACGCCGGGCCGTGATTATATTCGTAGAAATGGGGCCCGCGCGATGCGGAAGAATTCAGAAACGCCTGGAATGATCTGGTGTTTTGCTCCAGTGAAAATGAAGGAGGAGAAAAAAAAGAAAAGGAGGAGGAGGGGCTCTTTTCTAATGCAAATTGGTGAGGTAATGGGCGAGAGGGGCCACATCTGATCAACAGGAAGCCGCCAATAAATAAAAGAGCATTGATTTTTTTTTTTGGCGCCTAATTTAACTAAGCTTCCCATAAAGACCGACGGCTGCTCCGGAGGTCACGGAACGCAGAAATGTGGAGGTGCTGGGAAGTCATTACAACATCATTATAAAGTCGGACAGACTTTATCAATTAGATGACGTGATATACAAATGTAATCATAAAAATAATAACAATAATGTGGGATAATCAGAAAACAATGCAGCCCCATGTACAGCTAACTTTAAGTCATGTTTAGAATGTTGTTCCCTCCTCAAAAACAGACCTGGAGTTGTGTTCAATTATTATTATTAGTCTGTCTACATCTCCAAAGCTCTAAATATTCTTCTCAGTTCCACCTTGTGATGTCATGCAGTGGTAGTTTGTCAAGTTTTCAACAGCTCCTTTTACCTTTAGTTCAGTCGAGGTCGGCAATTCCACGGTTGAAACAATCTGTATGATTCTAGTGAAGGTGTGGAGCACTTCCTGAATTACCACATGACATCATAAGGTGGAACAGACAGATTGTTTTCCATTTAAGAGAAAGAACATAAATAAATAAACTATAATAACTGTTTCTTTTTTTATGTTAAACACGTGTGTGTGAATGAAACAAAACAACTGCTGGTATGTTTTTTACGAGTAAATTACATCATGTGAATAATTGCGAGGACTTGTACTGTTAAATGATTAAACCAGGACCAAACCAAGACCGAACCAGGAATAAACCAGGACTAAACCAGGACCAAACCAGGACCAAACCAGAAATAAACCAGGACTAAACCAGGACCAAACCAGAAATAAACCAGGACTAAACCAGAAATAAACGAGGACTAAACCAGGACTAAACCAGAAATAACCCAGGACCAAAACAGGATCAAAACAGGATCAAACCAGGTCCAAGCCAGGACTAAACCAGGACTAAACCAGGTCTAACTCGGGCCCCAACCAGTTCTAAACCCGGTCTAAACCCAGACCAAACCAGTACTTCAGACAGATTAAGATGTATTTAGCATAAAATGGAAGTAGTTTGTTTGACACAGATTCTCCTGTAGCCCTCTGAGCTTCACCCTTCACCTCTTTTGATTGTTTCGAGGTCAGGGTTTAGACCAAAGGCCGAATAGTTAATCTATAAAACGAGAAGTGAAACATGAGCAGTGTTTAATTATTAGAATATGAAAAAGAAGAACATGAAAACGAGTCAAACGCTCTTTAAAAGGTCCTGAATTATGCAAAATTTATGTTGTTACCTTCTCAAAAAACACACACATTTCTTTCACACATGTTTAAGCAACCCTTTATTATTAGTCTGTCTACATCTCCAAAGCTCAAAATGCTGCGTTCCACCTTGTGATGTCATCAAGTGGTAGTTTTCAAGTTAGCTTTAGGTCGTTTTCAGCTACATTTTACCTTTTAGTTCAGTAGAGATTGGCAATTCCAGAGCCGAAATGATCCAAGTGAAGGTCTGCGGACGTTTAAAAACACAGTGGAGCACTTCCTGTATGACCGCATTGCATCACAAGGTGGTTTGAGCGAAGAACTCAGCCAGGGTTTGTGTTTTAAACGTGCGTGAACGAAACGAAACACAACTCCAGGTCTGTTTTTTTCTGTTTGCAACGAGGCAACGTTTTACCGTAGATCGGAAAACGTCGTAATACTGACACTTTAAGATCGAGATGTCACCGTGCGCAACATTTGATCCGAAAACAAGCCGTTTCCACATCAGAGGGGCCGGTCAGGGGCCGACGGGGGGGTACAGGAGGGACCACCCAGAGCAGGCGTTTGCGAAGGGCCCCAGGGAAAGAAAAGAGCGACCGTTACAGAAGGAGAGGACATGAAAAACAGCGCATTAAATGGAATCTCAGACATGCTCAGATCTGCGGTGCCTCCGGACTCCGGCAGGAAGCATCAAAAACAAGGGAGATTCTCGGAAGTTACCCAGAAAATCTAAAAAAAAAAAAAAAAAAAAAAAACTCAAACTAGGCCACTACTGGTGTTCAGTGCTGTAAATGTTGTTATGGTAATTTTAAATATAATAGGTTGGTTAAAGGTCCCATATTATGCAAAATTTATTCTTAGGAGCTTTTAGCCGTGTTCTAATGTTCAAGATTTGTGTAAAATCCCTCAGTCGTCCAGGTCGACTCCACGGCAAACTGGACAAAAGTTTAACCGACCATTCGACCAAATAAACTTTCATCCAGTTGACAACTTCAATTTCTCCTTTTGCCATGTTCAGTGTTGGGGAGTAACAGATTACATGTACCAGAGTTACATAATCAGCGTACAAATGATGAGTAACTGTATTCAGTTACAGTTACAGTGATTGGATTACAGTTACTTTGTTAAAATGGATTACATGGCTCCTGTTCCTGTTTTCACATTTTGGGCTATATTCCCCTTTTCTTTTCTTTTTTTCGATAATTCCACTCATTGCTGGACACTAAACAAGGTCTAAACCAGGACTAAAACCAAGACTAAACCAGGACTAAACCAGGATGATGACAGGGATGACAATCGGGACTAAGACCAGGAGTAAAACTAGAACTATGATCAGGACTATGACCGGGGACTAAAACTAGAACTACAACTAGGACTACAACTAGGACTACAACCAGGGCTAAAACCGGGACTACGACCGGGACTACGACCGGGACTACTACAACCGGGACTACAACTAGAACTATGATCAGGATTACGACCAGGGACTAAAACTAAAACTACGACTACGAACAGGATTACGACCAGAACAAAAACCAGGACTAAAACTAGAAATACAACCAGGATTATGACCAGAACTAAAACCAGGACTAAGACCAGGACTAAAACTGGGACTAAGACCAGGCCTAAAACTAATACTACAGTTTTCACAGTATGGTATTAAACCTTTCTATCTCCATGGAGACCAAACCAGACCAAGTTACAGGTCAGATCTGTGGAGAGGCGACCCCGCTCACAGTCAGAATGTCTGTTTTTCTAGCTATTTTTGAACTATAAAACCACTTGAGTAAATGTAAAGTAGAGCTGTTTAATGCCATACTGTGGAACATTCCAGGTAGAGCAATGACATTTTCACAGAAACAAGAAAGTGACGGACCCCCAACCGAAAAGTTACCAATGCAAATTTAAAACAAATCTAATCACAATGCTTGTCGGAAAAATTGCAATTCCAGATTTTTTCCAAATATTTACCAAACCACAACCTGCTAAACCCATGTAGACTCTGAGCCATTTTTCCTCCAAACGTTCGTCAAAAGGCAGAGAAGTAAAAACAATGAGAACAGACGGTGGCGGTAGCAAAAGTCATTAAGGAGTGAATGGGCAGAAATGCAAAGAATGTTGAAAACAAAGGGTTAAAACGAGAACGTGAGGAGGGGTCAGGAGACAGAGCAGGGGGCAAATGGGGATTACCAAACTCCAAAACCTTCCAAAGTCTTCAGACCAAGACCAAACTAGTGCTGTAACGATATCAACATTTCGATGATACACAATACCGATTCCGATACCACAATGTATAATAAAAACAGAAATCCCTCAGTGGTCCAGGTAGGTTCCATAGTGAATCAAATCGGGAAAAAACCCGGAGAAAACCAGGACCAAACTATTTTATTCTAGGACTTTAAGAACTTGAATCATGACTCAGTCAAGTGCAAAAATACCTACAATGAAATTTCATTCTCAGGGCATATTTTTAAAAGTGTACCTTAAATGACAGTATCTATACATTTACCAAACCAGGTCTAAACCAGGTCTAAACCATGACAGAACCAGGACAGAACCAGGTCTAAACCAGGACAGAACCAGGTCTTAACCAGGACAGAATCAGGTCTTAACCAGGTCTAAACCAGGACAGAACCAGGTGTAAACCAGGGTGGAATCAGGTCTAAACCAGGTCTAAACATGGACCAGACCAGAGTGAAACCAGGACCAGACCAGGGCTGAACCAGATTTAAACCCTGTCTAAACCCCGGTCTAAACTCGATCTAAATCAAAACCAAACTAGGACCAAACCAGTTCTAAACCCAGTCTAAACCCGATCTAAATGAGGACCAAACCTGGTCTAAACCTGGTCTAAATCAGGACCAAACTAGGACCAAACCAGGGATGAACCAGGTCTAAACCCTGTCTAAACCCCAGTCTAAACCCCAGTCTAAACCCAGTCTAAACCCAGTCTAAACCCAGTCTAAACCCAGTCTAAACCCAGTCTAAACCCCAGTCTAAACCCCAGTCTAAATCAAAACCAAACTAGGACCAAACCCAGTCTAAACCCAGTCTAAACCTGGTCTAAACCTGGTCTAAATCAGGACCAAATTAGGGCCAAACCCGGTCTGAACCCGGTCTAAAGCTAATCTAAATCAGGACCAAACTAGGTCTAAACCAAGTCCAAACCCATTCTGAACCAGGACTAAATCAGGGCCAAACCAGGACAAAACCCTGTCTAAAATTAGTCTGAACAAGGACCAATCAGGTCTAAACCCAGTCTAAAGCCGGTCTAAATCCAGTCTAAACCCGGTCTAAAGCCGGTCTAAAGCCAGTCTAAAGCCAGTCTAAAGCCAGTCTAAACCCGGTCTAAAGCCGGTCTAAACCCGGTCTAAACCCGGTCTAAAGCCAGTCTAAAGCCGGTCTAAAGCCAGTCTAAACCCAGTCTAAACCCGGTCTAAAGCCAGTCTAAACCCAGTCTAAAGCCAGTCTAAACCCAGTCTAAACCCGGTCTAAAGCCGGTCTAAACCCAGTCTAAACCCGGTCTAAAGCCGGTCTAAAGCCAGCCAGTCTAAAGCCAGTCTAAAGTCAGTCTAAACCCGGTCTAAAGCCAGTCTAAAGCCAGTCTAAAGCCAGTCTAAAGCCAGTCTAAACCCAGTCTAAACCCGGTCTAAAGCCAGTCTAAAGCCAGTCTAAAGCCAGTCTAAAGCCAGTCTAAAGCCAGTCTAAACCCAGTCTAAAGCCGGTCTAAAGCCGGTCTAAAGCCAGTCTAAAGCCAGTCTAAAGCCAGTCTAAAGCCAGTCTAAAGCCGGTCTAAAGCCGGTCTAAACCCAGTCTAAAGCCGGTCTAAACCCGGTCTAAACCCAGTCTAAAGCCGGTCTAAAGCCCGGTCTAAAGCCAGTCTAAAGCCGGTCTAAAGCCGGTCTAAACCCAGTCTAAAGTCCGTCTAAAGTCTAAAGCCGGTCTAAACCCAGTCTAAAGCCGGTCTAAAGCCGGTCTAAAGCCGGTCTAAAGCCAGTCTAAAGCCGGTCTAAACCCAGTCTAAAGCCGGTCTAAAGCTGATCTAAACTCAGTATTTCCAGGGTGAGTCTTTTGTTACATTTGTCCATTATCACATCTTGCTGATTCAGTTTAACTAATTGATGTAATTGCTGTTGATGTTATTGGAAAGAGCGGAGCAGAGGTGGAGCTCCGCTGGACGTCCCAGGGGAGTCGTGAACTTTTACCCCGTCCTTAAGCACCTTCCCTGGGCTGGCCTCGGTCCCTGAAGTCCTGGGGGTCCCGAAGGTCATTTCACTGAAGCACGTTTATTTGAGCAGAGTTCTTTTGAGCTCAATTCAAAACCAACAACAAAGGAATTAAAACAAGTCAATAAGGGTTAATAATACTGGACTAAAGCAGGATTAAACCAGGACCGGTACAAGGACTTCAGGACTAACCCAGAACTAAACCAGGACCAAACCTCACACTCAAATGAGAACTAAACCAAGACTAAAACAGGGACTAAACCAGGACCAAACCTCACACTCAAATGAGAACTAAACCAAGACTAAACCAGGGACTAAACCAGGACTAAACCAGGACTAAACCAGGACTAAACCAAAACCAGGGACTAAACCAGGGACTAAACCAGGACTAAAACAGGGACTAAAACAGGGACTAAAGCAGGATTAAAACAGGGACTAAACCAGGACTAAAGCAGGATTAAACCAGGACTAAACCAGGACTAAAACAGGACTAAACCAGGACTAAAACAGAACTAAACCAGGGCCAAACCTCACACTGAAATGAGACCTAAACCAGGGACTAAACCAGGGACTAAACAGGGACTAAAACAGGGCCAAACCTCACACTGAAATGTGACCTAAACCAGGACTAAAGGAGGACTAAACCAGGACTAAAACAGGGACTAAATCCAGGATTTTACAACCAGGGACTAAGATGATGACTACGACCAGGGACTATGACCGGGACTAAGACCAGGACTAAAACTAGAATTACGACCAGGACTACAGGACTACGACAGGATTGAACCAAACCAACGTGGGCCAAAACAGGACCTCAGTGAGCAACACCCGATACAACCACTATGTTTATGACATTTTGTAAAAGTGAATGATTTTTTAAAGTATAATAACTATGTTCAGAATTGGAACAGAGTGTTTTCTGTTTGAGAAAGTGTAAATGTGCAGGGTTTGTGTGTTAAACATGTGAATGAAACAAAACACAGCTCCAGCTGTGTTTGTGATGAAGAAACTAGAGTAGAACAGTTCACAAACCAGTGGAATATGGGCCCGTTTCAAGGTCAATCATTTTGGCAATTCTTGTTGAAATAACCTCAAATTTTCACAGAATGTATAGAAACAGATCAAGATTTTATAATTAATGTTTTATTTTTGTTGTGTTTCCAGGTTGAGGTAAACAGGACTAAACCAGGACTAAACCAGGACTAAACAGGGACTAAAACAGGACTAAAACGGGACTAAAACAGGGACTAAACCAGAACTAAACCAGGACTAAAACAGGGACTAAACCAGGGACTAAAAGGACTAAAACAGGACTAAAGCAGGACTAAAACAGGGACTAAACAGGGACTAAACCAGGACTAAAACAGGGACTAAACCAGGACTAAACCAGGGACTAAAACAGGGACTAAACAGGAACTAAACCAGGACTAAAACAGGGACTAAACCAGGGACTAAACCAGGACTAAACCAGAACTAAACCAGGACTAAACCAGGACTAAACCAGGACTAAACCAGGGACTAAACCAGGGACTAAAACAGGGACTAAAACAGGGACTAAACCAGGACTAAACCAGGACTAAAACAGGGACTAAAACAGGGACTAAACCAGGACTAAACAGGGACTAAACCAGGACTAAACCAGGACTAAACCAGGACTAAAACCAGAACTAAACCAGGACTAAAACCAGGGACTAAACCAGGGACTAAAACAGGGACTAAACCAGGGACTAACAGGGACTAAACCAGGGACTAAACCAGGGACTAAAACAGGACTAAACCAGAACTAAAACAGGACTAAAACAGGACTAAAACAGGACTAAAACAGGGACTAAAACAGGACTAAACCAGAACTAAAACAGGGACTAAAATCGAGACTAAAACATTTTATATTTAATGTTTTATTTTTGTTCTGTTTTCAGGTTGAGCTAAACCAGGACTAAACCAGGACTAAACCAGGACTAAACCAGGACTAAACCAGGACTAAACCAGGACTAAATCAGGACTAAACCAGGACTAAACCAGGACTAAACCAGGACTAAACCAGGACTAAACCAGGACTAAATCCAGGACTAATCCAGGACTAAACCAGGACTAAACCAGGAGCCGAGTGTGTTCCTTAGTGATTTGCAGCTTTTTAATGACCCTGGCTTCGTTTACAGATCGGTCTTTAGGTTTGTCTGCTGTGTAATGACTTCATCCATACTCGTCGGTGTGGGCGGCTCATCAGTCCTGTTGTTTTAAGTGAATTTGTCCGACCGTCGTTTAAAAAAAAACAACTCCCAGAGGAACTGTAAGTCTGAGTCTGCTGTCTGTAACTTTACGACGCTCACTCCAGCCTCTGTTGGGGTTTGATCCAACACCTGGCAGTGGAGAAAGTGCGCCCTTAAAGCTTCTATATTACGCAAAATGGACTCTTATGAGCTTTAAGTCATGTTAGAATGTTCTTACTGCATCAAAAACAGACCTGGAGTTGTGTTTTATTTCATTCACATGCTTGAGTAACCCTGGCTTATTAGTCTACCTACTAGGGATGGGCATGATTAGTCAATTAATTGATAATTGATCATTAAGAATTTTGTCGATTACATACATTTTTAATCGACAAACCAAATATAGGTTGTGTGCGTAGTGTAGGGTGACCAAACGTCCGTTTTTAGCTGGACATGTCCTTTTTTCCACGTCCTGTCCTGGCCGTCCGTTTTTTTTGTTTTGTTTTTAAATAATGTCAAAACGTGCAAATGCAAATGTTCGGGTTTTCATTACCTTTAAATGGGACATTAAATTGAGCAGCTCTCGTAGCTCTCTGCACTCAGAAGGAGCGAGCTGACACAAACAGACAGACAGCCTGCAACATGCTGAAGCACAAATGCACATTTGACAATGACTTGTTCAAGAAATTCGCCGTTTTCCATCCCGGTCGAGACAAGTGGGAGACCGTGTGCACACTGTACAAAGCAGCACATATGTTTCAGTGTCCAGTGGTGGTGCCAGGGACCTCAAAGCACCAGGACCCAGAAAAACATGAAAAAGTTTTGCCAGGTGAGAGTCGCTCAATGTCGATGACAAGGCCCCACCTCCCTCCCCCCGTACGGTGTCCTGGTTTTGACAAACGCAAATATGATCACACTAACCTGTATTCACCTGAGTCATGTCCTTTAGTCCGACAGAAGTTGAACCGCATCAGCGACACAAGAGCTGTTTTTTTTTTCTTTGCTTAGTTTATGCAAATTAGCCATGAGGTTTTAAGTTTTGTTTCTGTGAGAGTTGCACAAATCTGCATTAAACACATTATAATGTCAAACGGGCTGATGTGGCTCTAGAGTGGTTACGGTTTATATGTCGTCAAGTTGAATTTATTTATGCAGATTAGTAGTGCAGATAGTAATAATAATGATGATCATTTTAATATAAAAATGTTAATGATTAACATTTGACGATCGATTAAGAACATTTAATCAAATGCCCATCCCTACAAGCTCCATCTCCAAAGCTCAGAATGCTCTGTTCCACTTGATGATGTTGTAGCATATCAAGAAGGGGTATGCAAGGGACAAAGGGGTGGAGTTGGTGTAGGTACGGGCTAGAAAACAGAAGGCTAGGCTGTGGCTCTCTGGGAGGTAGGGAAACAGTAAAAAGCACAACAAACTACAGAGATATGGTTGGTATTTTATATCGAAAAGTGAAATATATATATATATATACAATATTTACAATATTTACAATGCTCTTCAGATTTCCTCACATTTGGTTAATACAAGTGAACAATAGGAAACAGGAGTGGTGGATAAGGCACTTTGTTAATGTCCTTTATCATTGTCAAAAACCAAAGGGTGAAATTTAATGTCCGCACTTCGTGTAGAAGTGTACCTATAGTCCTTCAGGGTGTGTGCGTGTAATTGTCCAAACACGGGTTGAGTAGGTATGATGCGGGAGTGGACTGGCTGCAACAGCCCCTACCCGACCGTAGAAGCTGTTGAAGTGTCTTTCGTTGAATTCAAAGTTCCTGGGTTCAGCTCGCCATCGGGATGGTTTTCTCAACCTCAATCACCTGGCCAATTCCTTTGCGCTGCGCTATCATTTAATTTGGTCTTTTCGGCATCGATATTAGCGGTAAGGGCTCCTGAAACGTTGCATAATAAGCATAATTTTGCGAACAACCGATGTTAAAAAATCTGAAAATTTGTGATGGTAGCTCCATACCTGTGCAGCCGTCCTGTCTCGCCTCACTCCCGGGTGTGTATGGAGGGAGGGGAGCAGGTGACTTAATGAAAGTGCGAGCGTGCGCGTGACGCATTTAGTGACTCGTCGCCGTTGGAATATTCGCTATTGACCAAATTTGTCCATATTAACCTGGGTTACAATGTCAACATCAAAACTGCCCTGAAGTTCTGATAGAAGAGCAGAAGATTAATATTGTTTAAAAACGCACTGGAGTCCTTCCTGTATTACCACATGACATCACAAGGTGGAGCAGAGTGTTTTCTGTTCGAAAGTATGTTTTTGATGAGGAAACATTATAAGAGATTTGAAAATGGGGTAATATGGTCTCTTTCAGGTCCCAGGGTGCCATAGAGGAGATCAATAGTGTGAGCTGAAGCCGGTGTCTGTGGGCGGGTGAAGGATGAGCCTAACAGTGAAAGCGGGTGAGATGTATGGATTTATAGATGACTGATTGATGGATTGATTGATAAGCAGCAGGACAGCAGTGATGGAGGAGGAGGAGGAGGGGGGAATATTGACAGAAGCATTATCTGTATCCGAATCCGTTTAAAAAGAAGATCTGATCGAGCCAGAATGACATCTGTCTCACATAACCCCAGTGTGAAGTCTGCCCCGACACCGATGGCATCCTCCTGCAGCCTCATCCAGTCTGCAGCACTGCTGCCATTCTGAACACAAGTCACAGGCTACACTCTTTGGGTTGTGTGTGTGGAGGCGCTTGGCTAGCTAACTGTTATTAAGTAAGTTTGTCTAAGTCTAATGCCACATTCTACTGAATGTTGTAGTGGATAAATCTGAGTCAGTTCTCCTGACGTCCGTTGTAAATGAGTACCATTGCAACAGTTGCAGAAGATATGGATACCAGAGAAAGTTTCATGTTTATTTTGTTCTCTTCTGAATCCCATATACAGTCTGTAGAAGAACATTTGGTACAGGCTCCACAGAACTCACCAGAGCTACATCCAAATCTCAGAACTCAACCCTCTGACTGAACACTGACAGAGTTAACGTCAGGTATCACCAGCTCCTGCTACGAAATTTCATTTCATGTCATTTTTTATTTTAGTTTGAGCAAGGTCCATGACAAACATAAGGGTATGTACATGTACATGTACGGGATCATTTCTGGTGCTCAAAAGGAGCAGGTTGAAGTTTAAAAACCTTAATGTGCCCAACCGCAATTGTTTCCATACATATGTATGTACATACACATATACATACATATATATACCTATACACACACATACACACACACACAAACACATATTTACATACATGCACAAATACATTTGTGTTTGTGGTTGTACAAACTAATAAAAATGATAAAGAAAGAAGAAGTTTATCATTTATGATTGTACAAAATAAACACTAATGAGAATGAAAAAAGTGAGGATTTTGGTTTGTGTTTATGGCCGTACAAATTAATAATAATGATAAAGAAGACACAAAGGTTTATCGTTTATGATCGTACAAAATAAACAACCGTGAGAATGAAAAATTTTATAATTTTTTTCTTAAAAAAAAAAAAAAGTCTTACTATGCCATTCAAAATGAAATGTCGGTTCCTGGTCTCTGATTTTATAAAATACATTTCTCCAAAACGTGCGACTTATATATGTTTTTTTCTTCTTCATTATGCATTTTTTGGCTGGTGCGACTTATACTCCGGAGCGACTTATAGTCCGGAAAATACGGTAATAAAAATATACCTCAGCTACATACAGGGGGTCGTAATAAAAACAAGACAGATATGACATGATGACTGACAGGACAAAGGGTTATCTAATATTCATTAATAAGCAGTGGTTTCAATTCTGGGTCCATAAGACTCTGGGGCTCGGGACAACAGAACCCTCTGCCCCCCCACTGTCGACTCCCCTGGATAAAACTGACATCATGTTAAAAAAAAAAAACAGCATTAGATAAAAAGACGTTACCTAGGCCTAAAGTCTTTAAAGGTGCATTGTGTAACTTTTCTGGTGCAGGCTCAGTCAAAATCTATTCAAATGCTATTAAATCTTTCTATTTATGTGGAGGCCAAACTGGACCGAGTTACAGGTCACAGTCAGAATGTCTGTTTCTCAAGGTATTTCTGAGTAATAAAACCACCTTTAATTCAATACAAGTAGAGCTGTTTAATGTCATGTGTCACATAATGCAACCTTTAATATTAAGGTTACGTGGTTGTGTCCTTAAGCAAGACACAGTATGAGGCCCGGCGCGAGGTTTAGCTACAACTTTTGAAAAACACATAAGCAGACGTTCAGCAGATTGGACTTTTGTGGAACCTTTTGGAAAATAAAACACACAAAAGGTCAAAATGTAGAAACAAAAACAGCACTCACCTGAATCAAACTCGTCTGGAATCTGGAAAATAAAGCAAACAAACAACAAAATTCGTGTTAAAAACAATACAAAACAAAGACATTAAAAAGAATATCGTAAAATATCGTAATCCCAATATTGGTGATATCGGTGAAAATATTGAAAACTGCTTCGATCTTTGTCTCCGATATTTTCTCTGCACTGGATTTGCATTTTCTCTAATTTGGATCATTTCAGGCCTGGAACTGAAAATCTCTACTGAATTAAAAAATAAAAGGTGGCTGTTAAAATGAAACTTTGTCCTTAATGTTTTTTTTGTATGTTTTTTTTTTTTGTAATAAAGCCTGAAATAACAAACTGAAACATTATAATCAGGTAATGATGATGAGCCGCAGTAAAGAAAAGTAGTTCAAATGTTTGACCGGTACAAACTCTGACCAGTGTCTTTAATGAGTGTTTAAGAAGAAGAAGAAGATCTCAAGTGTGTTTTTGCTCCTTCTCAAAGCCCACGATGAGCGTCTAAATCCAAACAGCCTCTGGTGTGGAGCTCCACCTACTGACCTCATGCAGAATTACACCCAGTACTCATGCTGTCAAATAAACCAGGACTAAACTAAACTAGGACTAAAGCAGGATTAA
Organism: Boleophthalmus pectinirostris; assembly: GCF_026225935.1. Lineage (NCBI taxonomy): Eukaryota > Metazoa > Chordata > Actinopteri > Gobiiformes > Gobiidae > Boleophthalmus > Boleophthalmus pectinirostris. Next base: position 3,755,918 of record NW_026571541.1, on the reverse strand, counting down.
ACTAGGACTAAAGCAGGACTAAAACAGGACTATAGCAGGACTAAAGCAGGACTGAAGTAGGACTAAAGTAGGACTAAACCAGGACTAAACTAGGACTAAAGCGGAACTAAAACAGGACTAAAGCAGGACTAAAACAGGACTAAACCAGGCCTAAACCTGGGCTAAACCTGGACTAAAGCAAGACTAAAGCAAGACTAAAGACTAAACCAAGCCTAAACTAAGCCTAAACCAGGCCTAAACTAGGACTAAAGCAGGACTAAACTAGGACTAAAGCAGGACTAATCCAGGCCTAAACCTGGGCTAAACCCAGACTAAAGCAAGACTAAAGATTAAACCAGGCCTAAACTAGGCCTAAACCAGGCCTAAACCCAGACTAAACTAGGACTAAAGCAGGACTAAACTAGGACTAAATTATAACTAAAGCGGGACTAAAACAGGACTAAAACGGGACTAAAACAGGACTAAAACAGGACTAAAACGGGACTAAACTAGAACTAAAGCAGGACTAAAGCAGGACTAAAGCAGGACTAAACCTGGGCTAAACCTGGGCTAAACTAGGACTAAACCAGGCCTAAACATGGGCTAAAGCAGGACTAAACTAGGGTTAAACCAGGACTAATGCAGAACTAAACCAGGAGTCAGGACTAAACAAGCATTAAACCAGGACCAAAACAGGACAATTCCAGGGATAAAATGAAACTAAACTAACTGACCAGGATAAAAGTTTGAACACTTCTTGATCAGTTACACTTGTACAGTAAATCTTTCATTAAAATCACACATTTGAAACATTTTCCACTGAGCAGATGTGTCCTCTGAGCACTCTTCATGTTGTGGAGTCTGTGTATAGTCCACAGATAAATTAGTTACTCATTATATTGCAGCCTACTCAATACTGATTCCTCTCATTTGGCAACAGTGTGATTTTCTAGTTTTGATATTAGTTTTAGTTTTGATTAGTATCTGATTTTCTATACTTCTGACAATCCTGGTGCAAAACATCTGCTCTTGGGTTTGTGTGTCAGTGGGATAATATTAGTTGTATTTTTGTTTATCCATATTTACTTCAGCAACTTCAAAATTTGTTATCCTGACAGGTCTAGTCTTTGTCAAACTATAAAAGTACTGCAAAACACAAACACAAAAAGACAAAATCAGACTCCAAGCAGGACTCTTGTGAGCTTTAAGCCACTTTGTAATCACTGTTGGGCAAGTTACTTTAAAACTGTAATGTGTTATTATGTTATTGTCATTTCACAGTAATTTGTTACATTACAATATTACTGCATTTAAAATGTAAAACATTACATTACTATTGCACTTTTGTGCCATATATGGACTGAACCAGGACTAAACCAGGACTGAACCATGGACTGAACCAGGACTGAACCAGGACTGAACCAGGACTGAACCAGAACTGAACCAGAACTGAACCAGAACTGAACCAGGACAAAACCAGGACTAAACCAGAACTGAACCAGAACTGAACCAGAACTGAACCAGGACTAAACCAGAGCTGAACCAGGACTGAACCAGAACTGAACCAGAACTAAAGCAGAACTAAAGCAGAACTGAACCAGGACTAAAGCAGAACTGAACCAGGACTAAACCAGGACTAAACCAGGACAAAACCAGAGCTGAACCAGGACTGAACTAGGTCTAAACCAGAAATTAACCAGGAGTAAACCAGGTCTAAACCAGTTCTAAACCAGGTCTAAACCAGGTCTAAACCAAGACTAAATCAGGACCAAACCACGACTAATCTTGGACTAAAACTTGGAATCTAGGACAGCCCCTCACGATCACGGTCACTGCTGATATCGCAGTGATTTTAGCAAATTTGTATGAAGAAAAACCCACCACTTCAATCCAGGTTAAAAAAGCATTGTAACGCGCGATACTCACATTTGTACCGAGTAAAATATTACAATTTTTTTCCTGTAATGCCACATTACTGCATTACAGCAAAAAGCAATGAACTACAGTAATTCCTTACTTTTATATAACGCGTTACTCCTGGTTTTACTGTTGTTACCTCCTCAAAAACATACCTAGAGTTACTTCATTCACGTGTTTGAGTCATCCTTTATTATTAGTCTGGCTGCATCTCCAAAGCTCAAAATGTTCTGTTCCACCTTGTGATGTCATGAAGAGGTAGTTTTCAAGGTAACAGCTATTTTTAACTTTTAGTTCAGTAGAGATTGGAAAGTCCAGGGATGAAATGACTGAACTATATATAACCATATATATCAATGTTTTTTTTATAAATCTGTCTCCATTTTATCTCATTAATGTTAATTTAATCTTAAAATAAGCAAAGCAAACTGTACTGTCTGTTAAACATGTGTGGATGAAACAAAACACAACTCCAGGTCTGTTTGTGATGAGGAAACTACATAATAGATATATATAGGTCAGAAAACGGCGTAGTATGGGCCCTTGAATCTGACATTCCTGGAGAAGAGGTGGGGCTCAGCTGTTGGTAGTTCTTTTCTACGGAGGTGTGAAGAGGGTCATTAGCGCCATGTTCACACCTCCAGTGAGACCCAGTGTCTGAGAGTGACAGGAGCACAGGTTCCCACAGTCCGGACCCTCAGGGGGCAGTACAGTTGTCAAAGTATCGGAAATCTGATACTAACCGATACGAAAACTAGCAGCAAAACTAGAAAATCATCTGAGAATGTACTGATACTAAAAAAAAGCTACGATACGATACATATCTCGTTACAGTGAGCGTTCCATTTGATACGATTCAATATGATATATTTCAAATTGATTCAATACAGTTAAATAAAAATGAAGGCTAAAAAATCATGACTGTGATACTAAAAGTCTTTGTTAAACCACTTCTTGTGCAAAGTTCATATGAAACCCAAACATTTTAATCATTAAAACAGTGAATATGTCAAATGTGTTGCATAAAGAAGTTTCCTTCCTCTAAACAAGCAACAAAACTGTAGCTGTAACAAAATAATTAAGTAAAACATATTTTAAAAAAATCTCTAGATCGTCTTGATATATCGATACAGTAGCCCACGATATTGATACTGTTTCATAGGGATGTAACAATAACAAAAATATCATGATATTGTATCGTCAGAAGTCTCACAATAATATCGTGGGCTGTCACAATATATCAAACTACAAAATCCTTCACTTAAATGCATTGTTTTATAGTACCAATATCTAATAAACATCAGGAACTACATATCCCATGATTCATTTCAGCGCAGACAACATGAAGAAACATGTTTTTACTTGAATTCTTGGGATTATTATGGTAATAATTCACATCAAAATCTTGTCAGGGTATTTTAAAAGCAAAAAAGTGTCCTATCTACAATTATATCCACCTCTCCAAAATATTGCAATAAATATCGTACTGTCAGATGCATATCGTGATAATATTGTACCGAGAGATTTGGATATTGTTACATCCCTACTGTATCATCACATTCAATGACGCGATATACCAATATTTCAATATTTTTGCACACCCCTAGACATGAACCTTTCCTGAATGTCTTTAGAATGATCTTGAGTTGTATCAAAACAAGAGCAACTAGACTAGTATCTGGCCACAAACCACTATGGAACCTACCTGGACTACTGAATGGTTACACACATATAAGTACACATGGGAATAGAAAAGAAAGTACTATGATTTAATGTTGAAAATCACATTCTATTGTCTAAAGAAAGAGTTTTTAATTACCACTGTGGTATCAGAATCGGTACTGAGTTCATGAAATCAAGTTTGAAATTTTAAGATCGTGACAACACTAAGGGATAGGCAAAAAACTTCCAATTTATCCTTATGGCAATTAATCACGATAACAAATTTTGAATCATGATCAATTGCTACGGAGAAACATCACAATGAACTTGAATAACAAAGTTGGATGAGCTGCAACAAAAAGAAAGAAACTATAATCAGTTGTAGAAGTACAGATCCAGAGCAACTCATGGTCGATAAGCTCTGACGAGATTTTGGTTGATGGAATATAAATCGACTACAAACTCACCCGCAGTAACTAACCTTAACCCCTAAACCCGCTTTTTACTACAACCCTTCGAGAGAGCTGTATAGTCATGTTTATTACAGCTACCTCTTCACATTCTAGTGTTCAAATAAAGCTTTATGAGTATTCTTAAGGAAGCTGGTCGGCTAAAATGAAATATTGTTCTGTGCAGGAGATTTAAAACTGATATCTGCTGCTCTAAAAAGGGAAAGTATCGGCTCAAAATCGTCTCTCTCTACATAGAAATTACAGGTTTAACAGGTTTAATGCAGAAAAATAAGAAAAAGTCTCCCCACAATTGAAAGGAAAATGACAAACTGACCCCAAAAATGCACCATCCATTATTTCTTCAGCGGTAAGTCGATATAGATCTATATAACTTTTGTATTTTTCTTCATGTAAGGTCATTTACAACAAAGCACGTTCCCCACATGCTTCGAGTAGCATTATCGGCATACACTGTTTGCATTTGCATTAGGGATGGGCATGATCAGTCGACTAATCTGTAACTGATCATTAAAAATTTCGTCGATTATGTTCATTTCTAATCGACAAACTGAACGTAGGTTTCTGGGCGTAGATATGAATCAGCGTCTGACAGCACAAACACTGGAGTTGTGGCCTCAGTCCCACGTTTGGGCTCTGGCACCTCCTTGGAGAATGAGTGTGTTTTTATGCACATCTGTGTCCCAGTTTCGTCATGTTGCATGTGAACGCAGAATCCCGGTTACTGCGACATAAAGAGCTGCGCTAAACCTGCACATGTACGATCTTTGAAAACATCTCAACACACACACAGAACAGACTCACCTTCAGCATCAACATCCCTCTGTCACAGAAAGAACACTCATATTCCACTGAGTCGTGTCCTTTAGTCCCACAAAAGCTGAACCACATCAGCGCACAAGAGCGTTTTTTTTTTTTTTCTTTGCTTAGTTTATGCAAATGAACCATGTGGTTTTAAGTAGTGCTGTCAAGCAATTAAAAAATTGAGAGATTAATTAATTATGATCTGTAATTAATTAATCTAATTAATCTCTTTTTTATCCTCACCTAAAAATTGCTGAGAAAAGCCTCAACTTGAGGTATTTTCATTTAAATTCATTATTACATTATTTCCATACTATCATTAACGTTTTTATATAAATATCATCATTATTATTACTATTACTAATCTGCATAAATAAACTCAACCTTACAACATATAAACCATCACCACTCTAGAGCCACATCAGCCCGTTTGACATTATAATGTGTTTAATGCAGATTTGCGCAGAAACAAAACTTAAAACCACATGGCTAATTTGCATAAACTAAGCAAAGAAAAAAAAAAAACACTCTTGTGTCGCTGATGCGGTTCAGCTTCTACTAAAGGACACGACTCAGTGGAATATAGATGTTCTCTCTGTGACAGAGGATGTTGATGGTGAAGGTGAGTTTGTTCTGTGTGTGTCGCGATGTTTTCAGAAATCAGACGTGTGCAGGTTTATCGCAGATGCGGCGAGCACGGGAATGAAAATTAGGCTACAATTCTTTGCGGGAGCGAGTGGAGCAGGACTGCACAGTGCGGGACTGTGTCCTAACAACACATAAGAACAGATTTTATAATAAGGCAACTCGTGTACAGAAACAGTAAATTTAGAGATTAAATAAGATTAATGTGATAAAAAAACAAAGCACTAAATATGACTAATTAATTAATTGCAATTAACGCGATAATTTGACACCCCTAATTTTAAGTTTCATTTCTACTTGCGCAAAGCTGCAATAAACACATTATAATGTCAAACGGATTGATGTGGCTCTAGAGTTGTTACAGTTTATATGGTAAAGTTGACTTTATTTATGCAGATTAGTAATAGGAATAATAATGATGATACTTATTTTATAAAAACGTTCATGATTAATCGAAAATCTATCGTTAATTCACCCGACGATCGATTAATAAAATTTCATCGAATGCCCATCCCTAATTAGAATATTAGCATACACTGTTAGCATTAGCATATTGAAAGACAGAAGTGTGCCGCTCGTTTGAGGAGTTTGCATTCTCAAAGCCTAAAGGTGTCAACAAGAATATGTTAAAGAGCCCAAGTCTCTCATAGTATTTCTCCTTTTTAAGCCTATTTTAATTTAATTTCTTTCCAGCGACTAGGTCAGGAATCAAAATACTCTAGACGGTTCGTAAAAACCCTGGGAGAGCGAGTTTGGGCATCAGTTAATCAGCAAAGAGCCAGACATTTTGTGGCCATTGTAATAAAATTGTGAAACAACTGAGTAATTAAAGAAAACTTTCTTTGTGTTTTCTGTAATTAAATAAATAAAAACCTAAAAACAAAAAAAACCGAGACAATTTATGCCTCTCTTTACAGTTGGCAGGGATCAGATTGGTTAAAAATAGGAACTCACATGTAAAGCTCTCATGTAAACATGGAAATAGTAAGAAGAAATCATATTAGGCTACTGAAAGTTGCCCTGCGCAACTTTTGGGGTGGAGGGTCCGCTACCTGCTTGTCTCCATGGAGATGTTCTTGCTTTGAATGGAATGTTCCATGAATGTTCCATTAAACATATACATCTAGCATTTATTCATTATAGCCGTTTCTATTGCTTAAAGAAACAATAACTCCTTCTGTGAATGGGGTGACTCTCCACAGATCTGAACTGTAATGTGGCGTAGTGCTGAAGGCTGCTTGTCTCTTGTGATAGAGTTTAATAGTTTAATATATATATTGATGTATTTAATATACTGTGGACTCAAAACATTCTAAACAAAGCAACAACATTTCCAAGGAGACAACCAGGTGGGTGACCGTCCACTAGAAATGTTACGCAGTGCACCTTTTCAGTTTGCTAATCTTGCAACCATTCAAATTGCGTTATTGATTCGATTTGTGAATAATCCTGCAGCCCTAAGCGGAACTCAAGACCTCCTTAAAGTCGCGAGATGGGACCAGTGCCTTGTCTGAGGTCCTGGCCGACAGTTTATTGGGATTTGACACTTCCTGAGAATCCCCATTGTCGTCTTTAATGACCCCTGCGCTCCCACACTCTCCAGCGGCACACTCCAGAACCTTCTGGGATATTTGGCACGTGGAGGTGAGAGCACAGACTGAGATGGAGTGAGAAGTGTGCCATGGAATTGTCATGGAGACGTGTGAGCGGAGTGTGCCTTTGAAGAGTCCAGACGATAGACTGTTCCCACGGACATTACCCATTCATAAAGCCACTGTGTGAAGGACAAGCACGAGGACAAATGTCTCTAAAATCAAACTACACGCAAGTGACACAGATCTCCGTAGATTTCTTTTGGGTACATGGAAAATTTAAAGGTGGACTACGCAACTTTTCTGATGGAAGCAGTCAGCAGTCTCCATGGAGATGTTACTGCTTTGCCTGGGATGCTCCACAGTATGGCATTAAACAAATATGTATTGTATTTATTACATTACAGATGTTTGGATTTTTCAAACCTACAGTTAAAACATGCATTGTTACTGTGAACTGGCCCACTTCTCCACAGATCTGAACTATAACTTGCACTGTGCAACTTTTCTGGTGGAGGGTTCACTACCTGTGTGTCTCCATGGAGATGTTCTTGCTTTGCCTTAAATGTTCCATGGTATGACATTAAACATGCCCATCTAGCATTTATTCATTACAGTTGTTTCTATTGCTCAAAATACATTAATTCCTCCTGTGAATAGGGGTGACTCTCCACAGATCTGACTTATAATGTAGTGTAGTGCTGTAACCTGCTGGTCTCCCTCGTGATAGATACGTTTAATCCAGGGGTCTCCAACCTATAGCTCATAAGCTACCGGTAACTCGCTGCCTCATTTTGAGTAGTTTGCAAATGGATTTCCAAAAATCTATCTACATTTAGCAGTCAAGTTTGATTTGTCATTTTAAAAAAAACTTTCATGGATTACACGCATTTGTACAAACCAGATTACCAAAGACCATTTTACCAAAGTCCACAGCAAGTTTTTGCATGAGTTTCCCACGGGTAGCAACGTACGCAAAAAGAAGGTAAAGAAGGATCATTTGAGCCCTGGAATGGCAGTCTCTAATGAACTAAAGGTAAAAGGAGCTCTTTACTTGAAAACAATCACTATGTGACGTCACAAGGTGGAAAAGGGCATTTTGAACTTTGGAGATGTAGATAGACTACTAAAGCAGGATTCCTCAAACTTGAGTGAATGAAACAAAACACAATTAAAATATTGTAAACAAGTTCAAGTTTACTCCCACCTCTACATCTGGTGAGAGGAACGCAGACTTAGACTTAAACAAACTTTATTGATCCACAAGGGAAATGACACTGTAGCTCACACATCACACTATATTATAGCAAATATATAAATGGTAATCATAAATTCAAAATAAGTAGCAAAAATAGCAAGAGACTGGTGTCAAATAAGTTATAATTATTAGTGGTGTAACGATGTTCAAGTCTCACAATACGATATCATCATGGTATGAACGTCACAGTACAATATTTATTGTGATATTGTGGGAAAGCTCATGATATGGTGGGGAGGCTCACGATTAGGGACGTAACAATATCCAAATCTCTCGGTACAATATTCTCACGATATACATCTCACGGTACAATATTTATTGTGATATTTTGTGGAGGTTAACAAAACTGTGAATATGCAATTTTTTCCTCTTAAAATGCATTGACAAGACTTAATCCAAAGAACTAAGACTTAAAAGTGCTTAGAACTGTTATTTATTCATGTAGTCTGCACTGAAATGGAGCAAAGGATCATGGTCTATGTAGTTCCCTCGCTCTTTTGGCTGCACCATAACTCTTCATTTAAGAAAAGAGACTAAGAGAGTAATTCGATATCTTGTGATGGTCCACAATATTATTGAGAGAACTTTGACGATACAATATCACAATATTTTGGTTATTGTTATTATTATACATCTCTAATAATCATATAAATGTACATGTATAAGTCAAAATTAAATAAAATATAGAAATAAAGTAATAAAAATATATCTTAGCTACAGTATAGAGGTCATAGGCTATGATACGATACATTAAGCAAAAGATGTTCATTTTGTCTTCTTATATACTTTAACTTCTTGGGTTCTTTTTAAAGACAATGCAGTAAAGTGTGTTTACCTTGTTGACATGTTTCGGCTGCTAGCTGCAAGCCATCTTCAGAACATCCCACTGCACACAAACTTTCAGTAGTAAGAACATTATTGGAACGGGCCACACTCATCACAGACCACACCAACAGGGAGGAAGAGGAGAGACACATCATACAAGCACTCAAACAATGTCAGTATCCCAGCTGGGCCATAAACAAAGGCAGACAACAAGTTATCAATAAAACCAACAAACCCCGGAAAAAAAACACAACAATCCAACACAATGCAGCAGGACAAAAACATAGTCACACTACCGAACATCAGAGGTATAACCGAACCCATCCAGAGCCATGAAAAAACACAACATTAGCACTGTAGTAAAACCAGACACAAAACTCCGCCAACAGCTCGTACACCCCAAGGACAAAATCCCACAAGAACAAAAATGCAATGCCATCTACGAAAGTCAATGCAAATCATGCAATAAATCATACATAGGGGAAACAGGCCGGGCATTTCACATCCGAAAAAAGGAACACCAAAAGGAATGCGAGAAGGGAACGTCAGGGAGACTCACCAGAACACAAAAAGACAAAGCAGAACAGGAAAACCTAAAATCTGCCATATCAGACACTGTAAAAGGAACAACCACATTCTGGATTGGGACGGGGCTCGGATCATTGGATCGGAAAACAACAAGTTCAAACGCTGGATCAAGGAGGACGGTGAAATCAGGAAACGAGGCACGGACAACATTAACCGTGATGATGGCGCGTTCCTCCTTTCACACACCTGGGACACCCTCCTCCAGAGACACCGGGCGACGGGAGGCGTGGCGCCTACAGGAAGTAACAACAGCTGATATACGACACGTCACCACCAACACCGGTGACAGTTTTGAAGATGCAGCAGCAGCAGCCGAAGCATTTCAACAAGGTAAACACACTTTACTGCATTGTCTTTAAAAAGAACCCAAGAAGTTAAAGATACGATACATACCTCGATACATAGGCCTAGGTCTGTAACGACAATCAGTGACAACATGTGCTGTGTTTATCAACACAGTGGATGTGCGCGCAGCCTGAGTGCAGAAAGCGCCACTGTCTGTGCAGTGTCAGAGTGACAAAACAATTCATCGCCGTGTGCCATAACAAGTCACGATGCCGAATCAACACTGGTGAGCGGGACACGTCTCAACAGCCACATGTGTCAAATGCAGCGAGCGCGAAAACAACAAGAAGAAATGTCTCAAACCCCAACAGCCGACATAAACCCAAACCCAAGCGACAGAACTAGCCTAACCCCTGGGAGAACCCGAAATCCACTGAAATCTCACATGACACCGACACGACACCGGACAGGACAGAGACTCCCTCATAGTCAAACAGGATCCTGTGTCGCAGGTTAATACAAACACTTCAAGACCAAAATGACGAGGCTCACAGCAGCAGCCACAGAGAGACAAGACAAAATATACCAATGTAAGTCAATGACTAAAACCACTTTGAAGAGCAATTTTGTTACAGAGACTTAATAATCCATTTTATTTAATATTTTGATTGCGTTTAGTTCAACAGTGGTTTATTCAAGTGCATTTTTGTTATCAAGTCCTCGCTGTGAGCCAGACACATTAGGCTAGTCCTGTGTTAACAAGTCTGTTTTATTTAAACCTGTTGTTTTTGGTTCTTGTGCAGTTCCTGTGTTAAATGTTATTTAGAAAGTCAAGTTTATTGATCTTTGAAGGGTGTATTAGCATTTTTATTCCATGGTCATTATATTAGTTGAAATTGGTCTCAAAATGTCAATATTATCATTTATCGCAATAAATTCTTGGTCAATTAATTGTCCTGCAAAATCTGTTATCATTAGAGGCCTACATAGGCCGCGATATGATACATAAAAGATAAAAGAGTTTCCTTCCTCTAAACAAGCAACAAAACTGTAGCAGTGTAACAAAATAATTGAGTAAAATATACAAAAAATTACTGCTGGGCTGCTGTATCGATATATTGATACAGCAGCCCACGATATCGATACTACATCACATTAAATGATACAATATATTGATATTTGAATATTTTTGCACACCCCTACTGTGAAACATTCCAGACAAAACATCTATATGAAGAAAAGCATCTGATGGAAATGTTACACAGAGGACCTTTAAATATTAGAATGTTGTGATGTCATCTGAAACAAAAACTGCCAAATCCCTCTACAGTGGTCCCACGGGTGCCCTCTCCTGCCCTGTTTCCCACCAGAATCGTCACCTCTGCCTCAGACTGGCTCACTCCACCTTCTCTGTGTGAACGCTCCCATGGTGACATATGAAAGATCTGATACGACCCCTACTTCCCCGAGAAACTAGACCCGGACTAGACCAGGACCATTCACAGGATCAAACCATAAACCGGACTAAACATGCATACAGTAAAAAGGAACGGATGGGGACTGGCCAGTTATAGATCAAATCACACACACATTTTCTTTGCATTATTGGGATTTTTATTATTATTATTTTTTGCCTATATGATACAATTTAAGGTGTAAATGGTAGAATTTGTAACTTCTATAACTCATTACAGATGCAAAGTAGTAAAGTGTTTGATTCTGCCGTTTGATTATTGCAGCTCATGATTTTTAGTAATATAGTAGATTTAGAATAATTTTTGTGGTTTAAACATATCACACTTCAAATTTGGTCATTGTGACAGGCCTATGTACATACAAATAGTAGAGAATACAGCTTCCCTCCAGTTCAAATTTGTTAATACCAGTGGTTTTCAAACTCTAGTATGTGAAACCATATGGAAAAAACTGGAAAAAAAATATAATTTACCACTGTCTTTGTAGTAAATCTTTATATAAGGTTAATATGTGTCATGTGGTTTACTCCTGAAAGTGGCTCCTTTTACATTTTTCTCATACAACTATATTATGAAAAACTAGTAAAGATAAAGTGAACATTTTGCATGACATTTACAGGTAATGTGCATGATAAACTACATTTTCTTTGTATGTTCCATGTAATGTTTGTATTCTTTAATTATATGTTGCAGAAAAAATAATCAGAGTCTGAAGGGGGATTTGAACCCAGATCTACCATGTGGAGGTCCAGTAACTTACCAATTCAGCTAACTACTGATCCTAAAAGGAACAATAGCAGATATTGAGGACAATTATAAGTACCTTGGTACTTGTAATTAATATGACCTCTTGTCAGTTGACACATGTGAAAAAAACATAAGTGTATAGCTGCTTTTTGGAATATTACAAGTCAATATAGACTTTTGTAATAATTAGGATTTTGCAGAGTAAAAATCTTTTTACAGCCTGATGTATGTTCACTGTGAGATCAGTGGAAGATGTTTTTTAAGCTTGTAATGCAATATTTGCATTACTGTGTTAACCCCCATACTGCCCCACACACACACACACGCACATGCACACACACACGCACACGCACACACACACACACACACACAGAGACACATGGTGTATGATTTGTCTATAACTTTTCCATGTACTGTGTAAGATTATAGCCAAATAAGTGTCAGGTTTGTGGAGATGCAAGCCTTGCTGTGAGCGGTCTTGCATCTCATTTTTTTCCCATTCAACAAATAGAACTAAACTTTTGTCGTGGCATATTTTTTGGTAAAAAAGTTACATATTGTGATTTTAAATAGCTTTACATAGCTCAAATATATTTTTATTACAATACTGCTATATTTTATTTGTACTTGTACATATACATTTATGACATTCAGCCTTAACTGACACGAGTCTCTTGCTATTTTTGCTGTAAATTTAGAATTTATTATACCATTTCTCTTTATTATTATTGGTGTTATAATATGCTGTGAGCTACTGTGTCCAAGTAATTTCCCTTGTGGATCAATAAAGTTTGTTTAAGTCTAAAAATGAAAAATAAATAAATAAATATATAAAAGAACCATCAATGTTGTATACGTATACAAAAGATCTGCTTCCACACAGCTATCAGCAAGTAATCCAAGACATACACAGCACATTAAAAAGCTATTTTAAACAAAGACAACACCAATAGTCAATGTGTAGAATCCCTCAGTCATCCAGGTAGAATAAATGGCAAAGGAGAAATCCAATTTTTCCACTGGACAAAGTTTTTTTGGTTGAATATGTTTCTCTTGAATGAGCTGTGAAAAGTATTCGACCAAAAAAAACTGTCCAGCTGACAAATTGAATTTCTCCTTTGCCAACAACAGTCAGTATTATTCTTTAGTCTTGGCTTTGTCATGGTTCAGACCTGAGCTAGACCTACTGAGACCTTTTCTGTGATGACACCTGAAAAGTACAGAAGGATGAAAATGCAAGAGTCATGTGTGAGAATGAACTCCTATCAGCCTGGTTTATGGCTAGACTCTATGGCAGGTCCTGGTCTGGTCCTGGTCTAGTCCGAGTTCAGTCCTGGTCTTGGTTCTCGGGGAAATGGGGGCCGTTAGTGAAAGGAGCAGATCTTTGATGCGAAGTGTGCCGCTCTTGTTCAGAGGTGATGATTTTAGCGGGAATCAGAGCTGGAGAGAGTCCCCGAGAGAAAACGGTGTTAACATTTGGTGTTTAATACACATTACAATACTGATTCTGCTGGAGGATCTGTCAAATGTTTTTTTTTCATGGAGATGTTATTGCTTTGTCTGGAATGTTTCACAGTATGGTATTAAACCTTTCCGTCTACCAAACCAGACCAAGTTACAGGTCAGATGTGTGGAGAGGTAACCCCACTCACAGTCAAAATGCCTGTTTTTTGAGCTATAAAACCAGCTGTAATTGAATAAATGTAAACATATTGTGGAACACTTGAAGCAGAGCAATGACATATCCATTACAGTTGTTTCTCTTCTCATTTATCATCTTGATCTTGTTTTCAAAGCCACTGGCACACGCCCACTGCTCTGTATTTAGTTCATTTGATTTTTGGTCGTCAGAGGAAGCCAGCAGACTTGTTGTTTAAATCAGTATTTCTATATAAAATATGCAAATTACAACATAATAATCTACGGGTCCATTTTATATAAGGGCTGGGCAAAAATAAAAAATATTAATTGCATTAATCGCATGAGTTCGAGTGCGATTAATCACTATTAATTGCATGTTACACGCAAAACCTATTAATGAATTAAAAAGTAGTGTATAGTGCACTTTTATTGGAAATGTAAATGAAAGAGCCAAACATTTGTTGTGCAAACAGCATTTCCTTCAGAGCTGAACCCTCAGAGCCTTCAAGGTATTCAGTGAAGGCTCATGGAAAAAATCTTTTTGTACTACTAATATATTTTTTCAATATTTTTTTATTCAGTGAGTAATAAACACCACACTAGTAATAATTTCTAGATCATTGTTATAAACTTGTAATATAATGGAATGGAAATGGACCAATCACATTTTTTCTTTGAGTGGTCTCTGGGTAAAGCAAAATTAACGTGTTAATGTGCCTGGCCCTCGTTTATATAATCGCCAACAAAGAAAAATCACCATAATCATCTGAATGTGCAGCAAGAAGCTACTTATCCAACAAAGTACAATTCTATATCAGTTTAATTAAAGAACCTATTTGTGATATTAAAATGACAAAGATTCATATCCATAACATAACAGCAACTTAAATAATTATTGTGATATAATCAGTTATCGCATATATTTACCATGATAATTGTGACACCATATTGAAAAATCCCCCCATGCCTGGTATTTTGATACACCGCTTTAGAACTGAAGTGAATCTGAGGAGGACCACACATGCAGAGCCAATCAGAGCGCTGCTTTTGGTAACTACTTCCTGATTGATGAAAGATACAAATACTTTATTATGAGTTACAGACGGTGTGCATGGGTCTCATTTTGTCACTAGGTGCTGCTTTTATAATATACTCTTCTTTAACCCTATGTCCTGTCAATCATCATAGCATCTTTGTACTTTTTTTCCCTTATGACCTCTTGTATAGAGCCGAGTTGTATTTGTAGAACTATAATTCTATATTTGATTTTGACTTGTACATATACATTTATATAATTATGCCTTATTTGACACCGGTAAGTGATACAGAACTACATTCATACCATACTCCCTACAACTCCCCCTTATGTAACAGATAATACTCCCTACAACTGTACTACAAGTCCCCCTTATGTAACAGATAATACTCCCTACAACTGTACTACAAGTCCCCCTTATGTAACAGATAATACTCCCTACAACTGTACTACAACTCCCCCTTATGTAAGAGATAATACTCCCTACAACTGTACTACAAGTCCCCCTTATGTAACAGATAATACTCCCTACAACTGTACTACAACTCCCCCTTATGTAAGAGATAATACTCCCTACAACAACTCCCCCTTATGTAACAGATAACCCTATGTCCTATCAATCATCATATCATTTTCACATGGTTTTCTATACAACCTCTTGTATATAACTGAGATATTTTTATTATTTTTTGTTATATTTGTGCATATACATTTATATAATTATGCCTCAAGGCCAAATAATAGTTCTGTGTTGACTCAACACACACCGTCGCCGTCGTTTTTGATTTATGGATCTGCGTCGAGGTCTATGCGCCGCAAAGTAATTCACCACCACAACACTATAGGAGGCTAGGATTTAAAACTGGCATTCGTGTAAACAAAATGAAGTGGGAAAGTGGAGTATCAGAAAGGTAAGTAGAGTGAATGTAGAGAGGACTAATCACAGCCCTTATTGTCTGCGTCGCTTTGACGTGTAGTTAGAAAATTTCGGAGGTGCACATTGGTCGAGGCAGACGCAGACTCACAACCATAAATTGGGCTTTATTTGACACCAGTCTCTTGCTATATTCTGGCTTATTTAGAATTGATTATTAACTCTTTTTTTCCCCCTTTATTATGATAATATATTGTGAAATAGTTTCCCTGGTGGATGAATAAAGTTCTAAGTTCTTTATACAAAAATGTCTCATTCACAAAGCTACTATCTATGACGGAGTATAAGGGTCAGATAAAAAAAATTAATTATGCTGGTGCTAGGAAAATAAAGTCATAATATTTCAATATTAAAGTCATAATTTTACGAGAATGATGTCGAAGTCAAAATAAAGTAATATTATCAGAATAAAGTTATAATATTACGAGAATGAAGTCGTAATAAACTCAAAGTCAAAGTGAAAAATGCGGCAGAAGAAGAATTCAATCCGTGTATCATTCTTTCATTCGTTTTTCAATATAAAAAATCAGAAAACGAAAAAACAACTATTTTCTTCAATATTTGCGCCTCCGGACTGAATCAGGACTAAACCAGGTACGGGACTAGACCGGGACTGAGGCCGGGACCAGACCAGGACCAGACCGTGACACCGGGACCAGACCGGGGCTCAGACCGGGACCAGACCAGGACTGAAAATGGTTCAAGTCCTGGTTCAGTCCTGGTTCAGTCCTGGTTCAGTCCTGGTTCAGTCCTGGTTCAGTCCTGGTTCAGTCCTGGTTCAGTCCGTATGCGGTAGAGTCCCGCATCGCATTTTAAATCACGGAAACCCCATTTCCAAGATTTAAACTAGGACTAAACCAGGATTGAACCGTTTTTAGTCCTGGTCTGGTCCTAGTCTCAATCCTGGTCTTAGTTCTGGTTTGGTTCCGGACCTGGTTTAGTCCTGATTCGGTCCTGGTTCAGTCGTATGAAGGAATGATACACAGATTCTTCTCCTTTACAAAATGCTCTAAATTGCCCATAGTGCAAAAGCCTCAGACTCATTCACACTCTCAGAGTAGTCTTTATTCTCGTAATATTACAACTTTATTTTGACTATGACTTTATTCTCGTAAAATTACAACTTCTTCTGGCTTTGACTTTATTCATCTTTTTTTTTCTTTTTTTTTTTTTTTAATCTGAGCCTTATACTCCGTCGTAACTATCTCCTCTTTAAATGGCACTTCTTTCCAATCTTCTGCAGCCCTAATGTGTGACACTAAACAACTCTAATGAGCTTCTATTCTAAACGGGAGCCTGCTTTAAGTCTAATGTTGATTGGCTTTGGGGGAAATGGGGGTCGTTAGCGTGAGTATCGGGTCTTTCATGTGTCACTGTGGGAGCGTTCACACACACATAAGGTGGAGTGTGCCAGTCTCACTCAGAGGTGACGATTTCAGCGGGAAACTGAGCTGGAGAGAGCACCCGAGGGACCACTGTGGCAACATTTGGTTTACATAGATGTTGGCACTATGATGCAAATAAGCATCAACTCCTCTTTTATCAATTTGAATGGCTACTAATGAATAGATAATACTCCCTACAACTGTACAAAAACTCACCCCTATGTAACACATAATACTCCCTACAAATGTACAACTCACCCTTATGTCATAGATAATCCTATGTCCTGTCAATCATCATATCATCTTTTTTCTTTATGACCTCTTCTATAGAGGCTTTGCACCGTCACGTGACCCCTACAGCAACGGTACCTACGCCGCCATGACACCGGGCACACTATGTCATTGACTTCAGCAGCATCGGAGAAACATGGGCAGGTTTTGTTGTGTATTTGGTTGTTCTAGATGCTCTGAAAGGGATAAAATGATTCGTTTCTTCACTGTTCCTCTGGAAATGACTCATCAGGATCAAACAAGGGAATTATTTATTAAAAAAGACACGGATTATGACTAGAGAACATAAACCACAAAGAGATTTCCTATGGTACCATCAAGACACCCGAAGTTTCATCAAGGTATTTGCTATTTAAATTGTTTCATAGCTTATTTAATGAAAGAAGCACATTTACGGAACTAAAATGTCATGAATTTATCCAGGAAAACTTGCACTAGTTTATGATTCAACAAACCCACACTGGGCTCCTATGATCAACATGGCGACAAGTCGAAGAGTCTGTGAGCCGAACCTCGAAAGAATTGGCCATGAAAAGATCCTCGCGAACATTAGAGATTAGAGATCCGCTCACAAAAAGCAATTAATTCTAGAAGACATAGTTGTGGATAAGCAAGACAATAAAGAAAACATGGGTCCTACGTCACCTTATCGTGGTGGAGGGGTTTGAGTGCCCGAATGATCCCGGGAGCTATGTTGTCGGGGCTTCATGCCCCTGGTAGGGTCACCCAAGGCAAACAGGTCCGGGGGGACGGGTCAGACGAAGAACGGTTCAGAAGCCCCTATGATGAGTGTACGAGCAAGGCCAGTTACGTCGCCCGGATTGGCGTCACCGGGGCCTCACCCTGGAGCCAGGCCTGGGGTGGGTGCTCGCCAGCGAGCGCCTGGTGGCCGAGCCTCCCCCACGGGGCTCGGCCGGGCTCAGCCCGAAGGAGCGACGTGGGGCCGTCCTCACGTGGGCCCACCACCCGCAGGAGGATCCATATGGGGCCGGTGCAGAGAGATCTGGGCGGCAGTCGACGGCGGGGGCCTCGGCGACCGGATCTCCGGACATGGAGACTAGCCCTGGGGACATGGAATGTCACCTCGCTGGGGGGTAAGGAGCCTGGGCTTGTGCGGGAGGTTGAGCGTTACCGACTAGATATAGTCGGCCTCACCTCCACGCACAGTTTGGGCTCTGGAACCCAACTCCTTGAGAGGGGCTGGACTCTCCATTTCTCTGGCGTTGGCCGCGGGGAGCGGCGGCGGGCTGGTGTGGGCCTGCTCATTGCCCCACAGCTCAGTCGCTGTGTGTTGGAGTTCACCCCGGTGAACGAGAGGGTCGCGTCCCTGCGCCTTCGGGTCGGGGACAGGTCTCTCACTGTGGTGTCGGCCTACGGGCCGAACAGCAGTGCTGAGTACCCGGCCTTCTTGGAGTCCTTGGCAGGGGTACTAGACAGTGCACCGACCGGGGACTCCGTTGTTCTCCTGGGGGACTTCAACGCCCACGTGGGC
This sequence comes from Boleophthalmus pectinirostris, assembly GCF_026225935.1. Lineage (NCBI taxonomy): Eukaryota > Metazoa > Chordata > Actinopteri > Gobiiformes > Gobiidae > Boleophthalmus > Boleophthalmus pectinirostris. The sequence continues at coordinate 3,736,892 of NW_026571541.1, read as the reverse complement.
AACGACAGTGACACTTGGAGAGGGGTGATTGGGAGGAACGGCCTCCCCGATCTGAACCCGAGTGGTGTTTTGTTATTGGACTTCTGTGCTAGTCACAGTTTGTCCATAACGAACACCATGTTCGAGCACAAGGGTGTCCATAAGTGCACGTGGCACCAGGACACCCTAGGCCGGAGGTCGATGATCGACTTTGTAGTCGTGTCATCTGATCTCCGGCCGCGTGTCTTGGACACTCGGGTGAAGAGAGGGGCTGAGCTGTCAACTGATCACCACCTGGTCGTGAGTTGGGTTCGCTGGCGGAGGAGGAAGCCGGAAAGACCTGGCAGGCCCAAGCGTGTAGTGAGGGTCTGTTGGGAACGTCTGGCGGAGCCTCTGTCAGAGGGACCTTCAACTCGCACCTCCGGGAGGACTTCTCCCGGATTCCGGGGGAGGCTGGAGATATGGAGTCTGAGTGGGCTTCATTCTCGGCCTCTATTGTCAATGCAGCTGCTCGGAGCTGTGGGCGTAAGGTCTGTGGTGCCTGTCGCGGCGGCAATCCCTGAACCCGGTGGTGGACACCGGAAGTAAGGGATGCTGTCAAGCTGAAGAAGGAGTCCTATCGGGCCTTGCTGGCTCGGGGGACTCCTGAGGCAGCTGACAGGTACCGGCGGGCCAAGCGTGCTGCAGCCCGTGTGGTCGCGGAGGCAAAAACTCGGAGCTGGGAGGAGTTCGGGGAGGCCATGGAGAAGGACTATCGGACGGCCTCAAAGAGATTCTGGCAAACCGTCCGGCGCCTCAGGAGGGGAAAGCAGTTCTTCACCAACACTGTTTACAGTGCGGGGGGAGAGCTGTTGACCTCGACTGGGGACGTTGTCCGGCGGTGGAAGGAATACTTTGAGGATCTCCTCAATCCCACTGTCACGTCCTCCGAGGAGGAGGCCGAGGCTGGGGACTCGGAGGCGGACTCATCCATCACCCTGGCCGAAGTCACTGAGGTGGTGGGCAAGCTCCTTGGTGGCAAGGCTCCGGGGTTGGATGAGATCCGTCCTGAGTACCTGAAGTCTCTGGATGTTGTGGGGCTGTCTTGGCTGACACGCCTCTTCAACATCGCGTGGCGGTCGGGGACAGTACCTCTGGACTGGCAAACCGGGGTGGTGGTCCCTCTGTATAAGAAGGGGGACCGGAGGGTGTGTTCCAACTATAGGGGGATCACACTTCTCAGCCTTCCCGGTAAGGTCTATGCCAGGGTACTGGAGAGGAGAATCCGGCCGATAGTCGAACCTCGGATTCAGGAGGAGCAGTGTGGTTTTCGTCCTGGCCGTGGAACACTGGACCAGCTCTACACTCTCCATCGGTGCTCGAGGGTTCATGGGAGTTTGCCCAACCAGTCCACATGTGTTTTGTGGATCTGGAGAAGGCATTCGACCGTGTCCCTCGTGGTGTCCTGTGGGGGTGCTCTGGGAGTATGGGGTCCGGGGCCCTTTGCTAAGGGCTGTCCGGTCCCTGTATGACCGGAGCAGGAGCTGTGTTCATTGCCGGCAGTAAGTCAGACCTGTTCCCGGTGCATGTTGGACTCCGCCAGGGCTGCCCTTTGTCACCGGTTCTGTTCATTGTATTTATGGACAGAATTTCTAGGCGCAGTCAGGGGCCGGAGGGGGTCCGGTTTGGGGACCACAGGATTTCATCTCTGCTGTTTGCGGACGATGTTGTCCTGTTGGCTTCATCGAACCAGGACCTGCAATGTGCACTGGGGCGGTTTGCAGCCGAGTGTGAAGGGGCTGGGATGAAGATCAGCTCTTCCAAGTCCGAGGCCATGGTTCTCGACCGGAAAAAGGTGGCTTGCCCTCTCCGGGTGGGTGGGGAGTCTTTGCCTCAAGTGGAGGAGTTCAAGTATCTCGGGGTCTTGTTCACGAGTGAGGGAAGGACGGAACGTGAGATTGACAGGCGGATCGGTGCAGCTTCGGCAGTGATGCGGTCGCTGTATCGGACCGTTGTGGTGAAGAGGGAGCTGAGTCGAAAGGCGAAGCTCTCGATTTACCGGTCAGTCTTCGTTCCTACTCTCACCTATGGTCATGAGCTCTGGGTAGTGACCGAAAGGACGAGATCGCGGATACAAGCGCTCGAAATGAGTTTCCTCCGCAGGTTGGCTGGGCGCTCCCTTAGAGATAGGGTGAGGAGCTCAGTCACACGGGAGGAGCTCGGAGTAGAGCCGCTGCTCCTCCACGTCGAGAGGAGCCAGTTGAGGTGGCTCGGGCATCTGTTCCGGATGCCTCCTGGGCGCCTCCCTCGGGAGGGGTTCCGGGCATGTCCCACCGGGAGGAGGCCCCGGGGAAGACCCAGGACACGCTGGAGGGACTATGTCTCTCGGCTGGCCTGGGAACGCCTCGGGGTCCCCCCGGAGGAGCTGGAGGACGTGTCTGGGGTGAAGGAAGTCTGGGAGTCCCTGCTTAGGCTGCTCCCCCCGCGACCCGGCCCCGGATAAGCGGACGAAAATGGATGGATGGATGGGTCCTACGACGAGTGACATGTTTATATGTGCGCTGGAAGATCCAGTTTCTACTGCCACTCACACTGCAAATGTTTTTTTTTTACATTTTAGTTCAGTAAATGTGCTTCTCTCATTAAATAAACTATGAAACTATTTAAATAGCAAATACCTTGATGAAAGTGACGTGAGTGTGTCTTGATGGTACCATAGGAAATCTCTTCGTGGTTTATGTTCTCTAGCCATAATTCCCGTCTTTTTTTTTTTCAATAATTCCCTTGTTTGTGCTCCCTGATTAGTAATTTCCAGAGGAACAGTGAAGAAACGATTTATTTTATCCCTTTCAGAGCGTCTAGAACAACCAAATACACAACAAAACCTGCCCACGTTTCTCCGACTGCTACTGAAGTCAATGGCATAGTGTGCCATTGTGTGTCATGGCGGCGTAGTTACCGTTGCCATGGGGGACACATGACAGTGCAAAGCCTCTATATAGCGGAGATATTTTATTACTTTATTTCTATATTTTATTTTGTCTTGTACATATATGTTAATATATATTTACACCTTATTTGACATCTGTCTTTTGATATTTTTGCTACTGATTTTGAATGTATTATTACCAATTATATATATTTTTTTGTTTTGTTATTATATTGTGATGTGTGAGCTCCTGAGTCCAAAGTCATTTCCCTTGTGGATCAATTAAGTTTGTCTAAGTCTAAAGTTTCAATAGATAACAAAACCTCCTCTATGACAACTAAATATCCAGTCTTATGTAAAAAGAGAGGATACTTTTGTCCAAACTTTTGTCCAGTTAACGGAATAGAATTTTCTTTTGCCTACCTAGAGGACTGTTAGGGTTATTGTTTATAGCTTATTGATAGAGCATTGATGTGATTACTGTGGTTCGAATGAGATAACGCATGCATGCCAAATTTCGGACTTCCGGTCATCGCGCAATGCATACTGGGAAGGATTTTCTGAAAAAGTGAGCATCAAACCGCCATGTTTGTTTTTTCCCAGTGGGATGTCTACTGACAAAGTCGATCTTTTCTAGTCTTTTGAACCACATCATTTTTGTTTCTGGTTCTGATATTGTCATATTTTAGTTATGGGATGTCCTAACACCGGAAAATGGGCTTCAGAAGTTTGCGAACTCCATAAATATAAAAGGGAATCAGATGTGTGTGACTGCAAACCTATATAATAGTGAAAGGTGAAGGCGATGGGAGGGATTGATCAACAGGAAGGACCAAAAAGGAAACCGCTGACTGCCTAAGAACTCATCCTGAGTTTGCAGTGAACATTTTGTATGCGGCGCGTCATCAAAGCGGGATCAGAAGGTGCAGAAGACAAACAGGCTGAGCTGCACTTTCTTGTTCTTGTGGTTTTACAGCAACATCAGGTCTTGGTCGTGGAAGGTGTTTCTTGGTGAACAGTTGGTGCCTTTCACTTTGGCGTTGACTTTTTAAATGCGTAACCAAGGTTGAGCGAGGGATCGAGATTTTGCTTTTGACCTACCTTATAATTTTTAAGAACTTAACAAAATTCTAAATGTGTGGTATTCTTCTATATTTTAGCAATGCATCTTCCCTGCAAGCAGCTGTGTTTGTTTTGATATGAACAGACCTTGTGTGTCCCTCATTGGTTAACCCACCTGTCAATCATGCCTATCACTATGCCTATTGGTTATTAGAAAAAGCCTTACTGAATATTTTATGATTATTTTATTATGCAAAAACTCTTGTGAGCTTTCAGCCATGTTATAATGTTGTTACCTCCTCAAAAACAGACCTGGCTTTGTTTCATTCATACATGTATGTTTACATCTCCACACACACTCCACAACAAACGCTCTGTTGCACCTTGTGATGTCATGATGCAGTAGTTTAATTGTTTTAAAGTTTTCAAACCACCTTTTATCAGCAATTCTGGGCTGAAATCATCCAAATGATTCTAGTGAAGGTGTACGGAGTTTGAAAACACAGTGGAGCACTTCCTGTATTACCACATGACATCACAAGGTGGAACAGAGCATTTACTGTTTGAGAGAAGAACTCAGCCTAAATATGCATGTGCAGGTGTGTGTGTGTTAAACTTGTGTGAATGAAACAAAACCCAACTCCAGGTCTGTTTAGATGAAAAAACAACTTAATAACATAGATCAAAACATTTAAACAAAGCGTGAAAAAATATGAAAAAAATGGAAGCCCCAAGGATAAAGTAACAAAATTTTCAAATAACCCCCGGTTTGAAGTGGTTGTAATGTGGTAATAATAAAATTGTAAAGGAAAATTGTTCTGCACTCGGCTCATTCATGACTAACACCTGAACCAATAGAGTCACATTTTCTTTGTGTTTTGGTCATTTTTAAGCAACTTTTCTGTATTTTACTGAAACAAATGACAATTTATGCCTCTCTTTACTCTTGGCAGGGATCAAAAATAGGGACACCTGAGACATTTCTTGTAGAAAACTGGGGCAAATCAGTGGCTTTGGATAAAACTGACACTGTCCAGGGTAAATAGTAGGTGTGCAAGAAAAAAAAAAATCGATTCAGTGACACGTCAAGATACTTTGCATACATTGGACAATTCTCGAATCGACTCAAAATGCTTCCAAATAGATTTTCTAAATAATACTTTTCACAAAGATGTATTAGTTACATTCACTGTTCTCATGATTTAAAACACGTAAAACAATATATTTCATACAATTTTGCTCTTGTGAAAGCATAGTTGAATATATTATTAGAAACAATTATTGATAAATCACAATATCTCATCCATTGTTTTAGTACAGAGATACTGTAAAATACCAAATAACAGCCGGGTTTCAATTTACCACCGGGCCCCTTTAAACACCGGATGAAGGTGTATCATTTGATAAGTAACTGTCAGTTCCAAATAAACACCAAGTCTAATATAGTCTAGTCCAGCAGTCAAGTCTAATGCAGTCTGGTCCAGCAGTCGAGTCTAATGCAGTCGAGTCTAATGCAGTCTGGTCCAGCAGTCGAGTCTAATGCAGTCGAGTCTAAAGCAGTCTGGCCCAGCAGTCGAGTCTAATGCAGTCGAGTCTAATGCAGTCGAGTCTAATGCAGTCGAGTCTAATGCAGTCGAGTCTAATGCAGTCGAGTCTAATGCAGTCGAGTCTAATGCAGTCGAGTCTAATGCAGTCTGGTCAAGCAGTGGTTGTGGCTTGGAGCTGCTCAAACTCTCATTTCCTGTTTTTTGTGCTTTATTTAACCAAGATCTGATGATTAGTGCAGCGACACACAGAGAGTCTGATGTTTACAGCAACACAGGAGCAGTTTGACTTCAGGTCAGTCGTGTCTTTAGCAGACTAGTTGTGTGACTGAATGGATAGGCTCTATTCTCAGTGCTGAGTCTGATCAGCCTCACCTTCACTGGAAAAGTGGAGGAACAGATGCGCTGCTGTGAAATCCCTATTTCCAACTGACATAAAAAACAAACAAACATGGTGGGCAGGAAATGGAAGCAGTTTTTAGAAGTTTGGTAATATTTAGGGCTGGGTATCGTTAAGAATTTACCGATACGATACATATCTCGATACGCTTTTCTATACAGTGAGCTTTCGATTCAATACGATTCGATACAATATATTTCACATCGATTTGATACGGTACAGTGTAAAAAAGGCTAAATGATGGCTTTAATACTAAAAGTCCACTAAGTTTGTGATAAGTGAATGTGAAAAACATCCATTTTACTCAAAACAGTGAAAATGTTAACACATCTGTAGCTCGCCTCTTACACAAACTAGTTTAGGGAAAATATACCTAAAATACTCTTGACGATATATCGATACAGCAGCCCACAATATCAATACTGTATCAGCACATTAAACAATACGATATATCGATATTTTGATATTTTTGCACACCCCTAGTAATACTACTTTAATTTGGCAATTGAGAGGAAGCAGCAAAGTCACCGTGGCTGCTGTGGCAAAGGAGCGAGGAAAGGCAGGGGACGAGGAGGCAGGAATTGTGCCCACAAGGTTGGAGTCAGGCCATTGTATAACAGCGAAGCCTCCTCTGTAAATGATAGTCATACTAGGTAAAGAATTTGACTACAATATTTTCCCAGTTTTGCTGAGCAAGATTTTTGTGAAGAAGGAATGAATTTCCTGTCCCAAATTGCCAGATGGTCTTAAATGCCTGCGCTGTTAAGTGACTGAAACAAATAAAGGCCCTGGCAATTATTTGATATTTTAGAGTATATTGTGACATATGGAATAGAGACGTGCATATCATGATATGTATTGTATCATCTAGGGCTGAGTATCATTGAGAAGTTGCCAATACGATACATATCTCGATACACAGGTGTGGGTTTTTTCGGAAGGTTCAATGCGTGTCCAATTACAACTGCCACCCCGGAACGACGTCTCTGCCCTACTCAAAATCAGGGGTAGCTTTATACTACATCTTGACAAAACATTAACTTGTTGATTTAGCATATACAGCAAGAAAATGAACAATACTGCTGACCCAGTACACCTTATCATGGGTGGGAACATGCCACGGGGTCCACATATGTCAGTTTTTCTGCTTCATGGCATCTCAAAGTACAGAAAAACATGTTCTATAAACCTATAGATAGTCATACGTGTTTTCCACCCTGTTGTCATTCCAAAGTCCATAATATTGGGTGAATTAGCATGACCAACACATAATATTTCCCACACAGGCCACGATACGATACATATCTCGATACAGTGCGCTTTCGATTCAGTATGATATATTTCAGATCGATTCGATATAGTTCAATAAAAATAAAGGCTAAATCATGTCTGTCATACTAAAAGTCTTTGTTAAACCACTTTTTGTGCAAAGTTCATATGAAACGCAAACATTTTATTCATCAAATGTCAAATGTGTTACATAAAAAAGTTTCCTTCTGATGTAATAAGGAAGGAGGACATGTATTTGACAAAAATTGTTTTAGCTGCATCTAAAAGGGGAATTACGAAAAGTTGGTTACAACCAGATCCACCTGCACAACAAGACTGGATCAGGATTGTGGAAAGAATAACATATAATCTTAAACTGAAAGGGGACAAATATGATGAGCAATGGAAAAAATGGAATGTATTCATAAACGACACCAGTAAAACAACATAGTACATAAAAATGTCAATACCAAATGCATGTTTAAAAAAGAACATGTAACTCCAGACTGTTGTTACGTTGTTTTTGATTTTATATCATTTTTGTATGTTTTGAAATATTACTTAAAACCAATAAAAACAAAGTTATTAAAAAAAAAAGTTTCCTTCCTCTAAACAAGCACCAAAACTGTAGCTGTAACAAAATAATTGAGTAAAATATACCAAAAAATACTACTCTTGGTGATATATCGATACAGCAGCCCACGATATCGATACTGTATCATCACATTAAGTGATACGATATATCGATATTTCAATATTTTTGCACACCCCTAGTATCATCAGACTCAAGTCAACGCTCACCCTGGTAAATAGGGACGTTTGGTCACCTACCCAAGGACCCCAGTGGTGGGAAAAATGACACTTATTTAAAAGCGCATGAGCGCAAAGTGTGATATGTGACCGTCTAGTTAGAACGACTAACACTACAGCAGGTGAGATAAGTGTGCTGCTTCCTCTCCCGCGCTCGACACAAGTCGCACTGACCTGCAAAGTGTGCCCCGACATGCTAATGTATGCTAACGGGAGCTAACGACACTAACAGGAACCAGGATGTTAAAAGGAAGTGTGCCAGAGCGTCAAAGGAAAACACTGAAAGGTGCTTAAAAGGACACTTAGTAAAGTTGGGTGAGACTGAGAAAAATGTGGGAAAGTTGTATTTGTGGGAAACAGGAGGAAATGTTTGAGCATTAAAATAATGCTATAAAGATCAAGTGGATATTACTAAAAACCTGATGATTCTTGTTTACGAAAAGATTTTAGATTTAATCCAGATACAAACCCGGAGTAAATCTGGTTTAAACAACAGAAAATCCTGGTTTAAGCCCAATGTAGTCCAGAACTGGTTGAGTCTGGGTAAAGTCCAGGTTTAGTCCCAAATCTTCATGTGTACAAATGTAAACACACCATTAATCAAGACTTCAAACCAGAAACCAGAGCCAAAAGAAAATGAATACAGCTACTACCACTACTACTACTACTACTACTACTGCTACTACTACTACTACTACTACTACTACTACTACTACTACTACTACTACTACTACTACTACTACTACTACTACTACTACTACTACTACTACTACTACTACTACTACTACTACTACTACTACTACTACTACTACTACTACTACTACTATTACTACTTACTACTACTGCTACTACTATTACTATTATTACTACTACTGCTACTACTATTATTACTACTACTACTTATTACTACTACTATTACTACTACTACTATTACTACTACTACTACTACTATTACTACTACTACTACTACTTATTATTACTACTACTACTGCTACTACAACAATTACTACTACTACTACTACTACTGCTGCTGCTGCTGCTGCTACTACTATTATTACTACTGTTACTACTACTGTTACTACTATTGTTACTACTATTGTTACTACTACTGTTACTACTACTGTTACTACTACTGTTACTACTCCTGTTACTGTTACTGCTACCGCTACTGCTACTACTACTACTACTACTACTGTTACTGCTACTACTACTGTTACTGCTACTACTACTGTTACTGCTACTACTACTGTTACTGCTATTGCTACTACTATTGCTACTACTACTACTACTACTACCACTACTACTACTGCTACTACTACCACTACTACTACTGCTACTACTACCACTACTACTATTTCAAATGTTTTTGTTGTTGGCATAAACTATTCACTAGGCTGTTATTTAACAACGCAATTGTCAAAAAACAAAACATAAAAACCTATGACTAAACCAAACTTCAGTATATTCCCTGTTTTGTCTTAAATACATTGTAATGTTATCACGGGTTTCTACCACTAGATGTCAGTATGTCCAGAGTGTCATATCCAGCAAGCTGCAGTAATGGAAGATATAATGTACAACAAAAAACAGATACGAATCGATTCTAAAACTCGTATTGAAACTGGACACTCATTGAGGACTGAGGGATTACACAGATAGTACATGTCAGAATACAAACCAAAGAGTACTACCATTTACTGTTGAAAATCTCATTCTATTTTACTCCTTGGTATCGAAATAGAGTTTGAATTTTTAGTATCGTGACAGCACAAGTAACAAAACAAACTAACACCAATTTTGAAATAAAATCTACATACCTGGTTTCCCTGTTCATCCACAGAGTTGGTCCCTAAAAGACAAAGAAATGAGAAATATTACAATCTGATATGATCACTGAAGAATTTCTACATACGAATATAACATTGAGTTCGTTTTATAATATATTTAAAAATACTGTCGACTGAGACTTTACACACCTAATCAAAGCCAAATAGGATCAAAAAGTGATATGATAACCCCAGTTGATAATCCAGTGAATGATCATGAGTGTGAATTAATCCATCTTTATGTTTGAAAATCCACTTTGCGCCATTGAAAAAATTTAAAACTGTATAGTACAGTTTAGACCAGAGGTGCTCACACTTTTTCAGCATGCAAGCTACTTACAAAATGACCAAGTCAAAATTATCTACCTAATACAAAGCCAAGCAAACTGCACTGAAACACTCTGTGCCCCTTTTTTGGACCTTCACCCACAGTTTGAGAACCCCTTCTTTAAGAGAACTTCCTCTGGCACTTTACACAAAACTGTGAAAAAAGTGAAGGAAGATTTTTAAACCTGTTTTTTAAAGTTCCAAACTGGAGTTACATTCTTTTCTGGTTTTGCAGTGATATTTACCAGCCTCTGCACATTTACCAAACCAAACGCACATCGTGACAAACACAGATGCATTTGTGCACTTTTGTTAGACAAACTTCAGCCAAATGTGGCAGTAGGTCTGTTCTGTAGATCCGCTCTATGCTGTAGACCTGCTTTGTGCCAACACTGGAACACAAATTTAGACCGGTTTTTGCTTCACGTTTGGTCTTGCTCTTCTAATCAGCCGCACTGTGGGAGGGGCTTGTGTTGGCTGTACGCAGGAAGGAGCGAGAGCGTGAAAAGGCGAGGGGCGGCGTGCTGACGTGAGGCAGATGGACAGGTAGGATGTTTAGGAAGTTGAACCTGCCCTGTGATGCACGCTGGTACACGAGGGCACACGCTGTTGCAGACGAGCCGTGCATAGGGAGCGTGTGTGTTTGTGATGTGCCGTAGAGTCTCCGCGGGTTTCAAATGAGCGCACAGGCTGCACTGAGACGCCCCACACGCTCCTGCACCCGCTACAAGTTTATTGCCAAAAGCAGCGGCCGGAATGAAATATGATCACACTTGTTGAGTGTCAGACCTTGAGTGAGAGACAAGACCGAGTCCAAACGCGAGTCCGAGACGAGACACAGCGATCTACCCACACGACCTTGGCGATCGACTGGTAGATCGTGATCGACATATTGAGCACCCCTGGTTTAGTTAATCTGACACTGATATATCTTAAAGTTACAGCTGTGCCTTTGGTTGACTCTGACCAGCCCGTTTAAACTCATTTGGAATTACAAAATAAACATATTTTATCGTTTTGCTGACTAAAGCTGCATTGCTTTTATTTTTAATGACATTTTTTGTAAGTCAGCTTCACTTTTTCATTGCTTAGTCGTAACATAAACTCTTACCAGTCTGACCAGCTCATCAAAACAATGATATTTACTGCTTTTTATCAAAGAAATACAATTCATATTGTGCAGAACTGAGCAGAACATTTTGGCCCAGCCCTCCACAATATTTTCTGTTTCTAATGTGGCCCTATGGAAAAAATAATTGCCCACCCGCGCTATAGACTGCAAAGTAGTGGTCAAACGAGGCTAACGGGTAAACAGGTGCTTTTTTTTTTAACAGACAAAATAGTGTCATAAAAACAACAGGATCACATAGAGCGGGTTAATAAGAACATTTTAATAGGAGCCGGAAGTGCCCACATGTGAACTTTGTATTTGGAACACAGTGCCTAGAGCCTTAGCTGTGTCCATTTATATGTACAGTCTATGGTTTAAACTAGGGATGGGCATTCGATGAAATTTTCTTAATCGATCATCAGAAAAATTAACGATCGATTATCAATTAATCATTAACGTTTTTATATTAAAATGATCATCATTATTATTACTATACTGTATTCCACTGAGTCATGTCCTTTAATCTGACAGAAGTTGAACCGCATCAGTGCACAAGAGCTGTTTTTTTACTTCACTTAGTTTATGCAAATTAGCTACACTGGTTTTAAGTTTCGTTTCTGTGAGACTTGCACAACGCTGCATTAAACACATTCTAATCTCAAACGGGCTGATGTGGCTCTAGAGTGGTTATGGTTTATGTTAGGGATGGGCATTCGATGAAATTTTCTTAATCGATTGTCGAGAGAATTAACAATCGATTATCGATTAAATCATTAACGTTTTTATATTAAAATGATCATCATTATTATTACTATCTGCACTACTAATCTGCAGAAATAAATTCAACTTTACGACAAATAAACCGTAACCACTCTAGAGCCACATCAGCCCGTTTGACATTATCAATGTGTTTAATTCAGTTTTGCACAACACTCACAGAAACCAAACTTAAAACTGCATCGCTAATTTGCATAAACTAAGCGAAGATAAAAATACAGCTCTTGTGCGCTGATGCAGTTCAACTTCTGTCAGATTAAAAGACACGACTCAGTGGAATACAGGTTAGTGTGACCAGATTTGCATTTGTCAAAACCAGGACACCGTACGAGGGGTGGGAGGTGGGGGGACTCATCATCGACATTGTGCGACTCTCACCTGGCAAAACTTTTTCCCACTGGACACAGAAACATATGTGCTGCTTTGTGCACATGGCCTCACACTTGTCCCGAACGGAACGGAAAGCCTGGAATTTCTTGTACAAGTCATCGTTGCACATCGTTCGCATTTGTGCTTCGGTACATTGCGACTGACCCACTGTTTGTGTCTCGCTCCTTCTGAGTGCAGAGACACATGTACAGACCCCTGTTTGGTCACACTACACACAGCAACCTACATTCGGTTTGTCGATTAAAATGAATGTAATCGATGAAATTCTTAATCAATTATCGATTAATCGACTAATCATGCCCATCCCTAGTTTAAACATGAAAATATACACAGGCATAGTAGGGGCGGCTAAATCTTCAGCAAAGGTCAATATTTTGTTTTGGTCAATATGCTGCTTAAAAATACAGATAAAGCTTTTTATTACCATGGAGAGATATGATATTATTATTATTATTATTAACACAAAGAGATAACTGTATGAAGTGTACTACACATCTCTCTCAGAGGTTTGTGGTACAAATGGGCTGTGGGTGATTTTGTAGTCAATTTAACCAAAAAAATGTAAATCTAAATTGAGGTTAATCAGCCACCAGTTTATCTGGATTCTAAACAATCAGTATGGGCATCGGCAATGAAAAATTAAACATATTGGTCAATCTCTAATACCCCAATATAACCCCCCAAAAAAAGAAAAAAGAAAACTTCAGACGTAAAGCCATTCTCTGTAGCTATTGTGAAAAATATATTATTTTTGTTTATGCTGACAGAGAAAACAATGAACTTTCTGTCAGATTTGGTTTCATGTGAATATAAAGAAGTGGAGTGAGAGAGTGTCACGTCACCCTTAGCGTTCCAAAAGAAACCAATAGAGCGTTTTCACACCAGCTGAAAGTGCCCCGCTGTATCATTACTAAACTTTCGGTTAATGTTTTTTTGTGGCAAAATGTGTGTGGAAATGTGTGTCGTATTCTCCAGCAGACTCATAAATCTTCAACCAACAAGCTCCACAAAGGATAAACATTCTAACATGAAGAATTTATCCACAACTATCAAGGGAAGAAAGACCAAAACTTAAAGGAGAAGAATAAGTGAACTACTGAGCAAAACAAACATTATGGTCATGAATAAAACAGAAGTAACTTAAAACTGATTCTAGAATTCAAATTAAAAAATCAATTTCATGATGTCGAAACTGGCATAGATAGAGAGGTTTGTGCAGTTTGAATGTTAGATATGTAATCTGAGAACATCTCTAGATTTGTTGATGGGGCAGATTTATGAAGCTGATGGAAAATACGCCAGTTTCTACACACACATTTAGCCACAGAAAACCATTAACAGAAAGTTCCACAACACTTCAGCGGCGCACTTCCGGCTGTTGTGAAAAAGGTCTATTGAGGCTCGCAGTTATAGCGGCTAAAGTGGTGCCTAGTTCCATATTTGAAATCCGACCGCGAGTATCACAGCAACCAAAGAACCAATGAGGAGCAAGCTTTGTTGAACATAACAGCCTTTCACTGTTCACTTCTTATTTGGGACACAGCGGATGGTGGTCAATTTATATATACAGTCTATGGGATAGGCCTAGTAATTAGGGATGAGCATTCGATTAACCACATCAGCGCACAAGAGCTGTAGTTTTATCTTCGCTTAGTTTATCAAATTAGTGATGTGGTTTTAAGTTTGGTTTCTGTGAGAGTTGCGCAAAACTGAATTAAACACATTATAATGTAAAACGGATTGATGTGGCTCTAGAAACGAAACTTAAAAGCAGTGTAGTTAATTTGCATAAACTAAGTGAAGTAAAAAAACAGCTCTTGTGCACTGATGTGGTTCAATTTCTGTCAGATTAAAGGACACGACTCAGTGGAATACAGGTTAGTGTGACCATATTTGTGTTTGTCAAAACCAGGACACCGTACGGGGGGCGAGAGGTGGGACCTCATCATCCACATTGAGCGACTCTCACCTGGTAAAACTTTTTCCCACCAAACACCAAAAACATATGTGCTGCTTTGTACACTGTGCACATGGACTCACTTGTCCAAAACGGAAAGCGTGGAATTTCTTGCACAAGTCATCGTTAAATATGCACTTGTGCTTCGGCATATTGCAGACTGACCGACTGTTTGTGTCTCGCTCCTTCTGAGTACAGAGAGACACATGTACAGACCGGTTTGGTCACGCTACACACAGCAACCTACATTCGGTTTGTCGATTAAGATGAATATAATCGATGAAATTCTTAATGATCAATTATCGATTAATTGACTAATCATGCCCATCCCTACTAGTAATAAATACAAATATTAACTATTAAGTCAACAACTCTGCAGTCTGCCAGCAGGTTCTACGATAGACCTGTCCTCCAGCTCAGTTTAAACTCTGGGGATTACAGCCTGTGGTGATGTTCCATGAACCTGGCCTGTTGTAGTGAGATGTGCCACTGACCAAAGACGTAGACCATTCCGACGGCTCCTCCGATGCCCATGAGCCCGGCCAAGCGCAGAACCATCTTTTTGGCGTACGCCGTGTTCTCCTTCTGCTTCTTCTCGTCCTTCTTCTCACGCTCCTGCTCACCATCTCCCTCTGGTGGCGGCTGGCCCTAGACAAAGCACAAAAAAAACAAAACTAGAACATAATGGCTACGTTTACATGATGTTTTTTAAATTCTGAATGAACAGTTTTGAATTAAATAGTTATTTCCATGTAAACTCCTTTTAGTTTGGTCTGACAAACTGAGTGTGAGGCTGCTCTACCTCAGCCCACTCCCACATCCCGCTCACAAATCCAAAGAGACGTGGATGAAAGTCCAAAGTGAGGACTAGTGGAGTCAGATTGTCCGGATTGCGTCAGAAGGGCGACACGAGCATGAGCTGAATGACTAGGGATGGGCATTCGATTAAATTTTCTTAATCGCTCGTCGGGAGAATTAACAATTGATTATCAATTAATCATTAACGTTTTTATATTAAAATTTATCAGCATTATTATTACTATCTGCACTACTAATCTGCATAAATAAAATCAACTTGATGACATATAAACTATAACCACTCTAGAGCCACATCAGCCCATTTGACATTATAATATGTTTAATGCAGTTTTGCACAACTCTCACAGAAACGAAACTTAAAACCGCATCGCTAATTTGCATAAGGGCCCGGTCAAGCAGAAGTAAACAACAAGGCCAAAAATTCAAGTAAATGCATCTGATATAAAAATGTATTGAACAGATACATATGTACTCTAGTTTATGAAACTGTTGACCTTTTTCTGGTACCATTTTTGGTTCTAAAGTTCCATATGTTTTAAACAGACCATGTATGAAACATGGAACAAAAATTATTTTCCAAATTTCAAAAATCTGCAAATCATGTCAATAAATGGATGTATTTCATCATATCTTGTGTTATTCCATCTTTGAACTGTTGATGAAGGTACATGATTTTTCAAAAAATAAATGTATTTAAAATGATAAAAATTTGCTTGGAAGGACTGACGTATTTTATAGAAATAGTTTCCTTTCATGTTGAAGTAATATTAAAGTATTCAGAAGAAAAAAGTGACAAATGATGTAAAATCCTGCACCTTCTACTTGTTTGCACAGTTTTCCCTCCGTTACTTTTCCCTCCGTTACCATGACCTTTCTTAATAAAAAATCTCATCACTCAAAAAGTCTGAGGTTTTTCAACCTAATCTTGTACCATATGGTAGAAAACTATATGAAGCAAATATTCAAACCAGTTTGTTAAGGATATGGAAGTGAGAACCAAGAGTTATCACTGTTTGGATTTATTGCCCAAAAAGTGCTGCATATTTCATTCCCTCTGTTACCGACATGAGTTTTTTAATTTTTTGTCAACAACTTGAAAGAATATCACAGGTTTAACTTGACCCTGTTGGAGTGTAACTCTTTCCTACATTCTGATACTTTACTTATTTCAATAGTCCCTCTAGTTTCTGAATAAGAGACATTTGAATGTCAAAAATCTGGCCGTTTCCCTCCGTTACCACTTGACCGGACCCATAACCCAAGCGAAGGAAAAAAAAAACAGCTCTTGTGCACTGATGCGGCACGACTCAGTGGAATACAGGTTAGTGTGACCATATTTGCGTTTGTCAAAACCAGGGTTGATTTTTGATGGGGTTGGAGGCTTAAGAGCGTGTCTAATAGCCTGGAAAATACGGTATGTGTTTATATGGTCTTTTTAAAGCAGAATGGATTTGTATTTAGAATTAAATTATTTTTATTTGGAGTTTAAGCTCTCATGTAAATGTGGCAAACGACTGACTGATTGACGGAAGAAGAATATACGGTTCACACTTCACGGATGTATGCCACGACAATGACATCATGTAATTAGGCCTGTCGACATGTCCTACCGATCAGCTGGTCGACTAAAAAGAAAGCGTGGCAATCCTCTCAAAACTATAACATATCTGTGTCTCTGACTCAGACTGCACTCACAAGACTACACCTACAGGGGGAGCTCATGTAAAAACTATTTACGCAGAAAACAAAAAGTACTAGCAAACAGTCTATTTATATAAAGACAGTTTACATTTGTGAATCATGAGTTTAATCTGCCTTTTAACACACAAATACTCAAAAATATCAGCACTTCGCTAACTTCTCCTTTCTGCTGTTGCCCCATACAAATCCTAATAACGTAAATAAAATGAGTAGTCGACTAGTACAAGAAACAGAGAAGAATATAAAAGAAATCACTATTTTTCATTCTATCCTATTGTAAAGAAAGAATGTATTTTGTTATCGTTATTTGGTATCAGAATCGGTATTGAGTATTGAGTCTATTCTTTAGTATCGAAATTGAGTGAACTGTTAGTATTGTGAAAGCTCAGCACAGCACCTTGGCTTTAGACCTTCAAACCAAGGCCCTGGGCAAAGACTTCCACAGGGTCGTATCCTGCTGAAACTACAGAAACACCACACTGTGATTATTCCAGTCTCTCAAACATGTCACAGTTTTAACAATATATCAGTTGTTTCAACCAGGACAAACAAATGAATCAAATGAACAGATTTGTTTACGTAGCTAGGTGCAAACATGAGTTATCTCAAATATACAACGAGCTAGTGTTGTCATGATACTAACACTTCAGTGAAGGCTTTTTATAGCACAGAATGTCATTTTCAATGTAAAATAATTGCATTTTTTTAGCACACAGTTACCATCTTATATTCTTGTTGAGATATTAAAATGTCTAATTTGATTTTGATACTAAGGGATATTGTCTCTCTGTATGATATTATCTCGATATGCATTCGATATTTGTTGCGATATTTTGGAGAGGCCGATATAATTGCAGAAGGACATTTTTTTTTTCTGACAAGAGTTTGGTGTGAATTATTACCATCATAATCCAAGAATTTAAGTAAAAACATATTTCTTCATGTTGTCTGTGCTGAAATTAAACATGGGACATGTAGTCCCTGATGTTTATTAGGTATTGCTACTATAAAAAATGCATTTAAACAAAGGAAGTTGTAATTCGATATATTGTGACGCCACACGGTATTATTGTGAGACTTTTGACAATACAATATCATGATATTTTGGTTATTACGGCATTCCTAGTCTATCCCAATTCTGATACCACAAAGAAAAGAAAAAAAAATACAATAGAATGTGACTGAATGTCATAGAATATGTATGTTATGAAATTGTTTATTCATTTTGATTTAAAGGCCCTATCTAATTTGTACTCTTGTGCTTAAAGCCATAACACTCTTACCTCCTCAAAGAGTCTAGGTTGTGTTGTTTCATTCACACATGTTTGAGTAACTCTGACTAAATTTGTTAGTCTGTCTACATCACCAAAGCTCAAAACACTCTGTTCCACCTTGTGATGTCATGCATGCGATAGTTTTCAAGTCAACAGCTACCTTAATTGTTAGTTGAGTAGATTGGAGAACTTCAGCTTTTGCCAAATGATTCTAATGAAGGTGTATGGAAGTTTAAAAACACAGTGGAGTACTTCCTGTATTACCACATGACATCACAATGTGGAACAGAGTGTTTTCTGTTTGAGAGAAGAACTCATCCTAAATGTGCAGGGTTTGTGTGTTAAACATGTGTGAATGAAACAAAACACAACTCCAGGTCTGTTTGTGATGAGAAACTACATTATAACAAAGATCAGAAAACAGCACAATATGGGTAAAGATTTTAGCTCAGTCAGACTAATGTGGTGACCCAATGATATCAACAAAATACCAAGCATTATCACAAATATGTCATAGCTCTCATACCATATCAAGTGTGTTGCACAAAAGCACAGAGGCCAGAAGGTACTGAATGTTCTCCTTAGTCTACTGAACACTGAGCTAAAGTTACAATAACCTACAAACCTACTAAGCACTCAACGGGGCATTTCACACGACAACATGTCCCAAGTGAGTGGACACACGCGTGGAAAACAAATGTCCAAAACTCGAGGTCATTTTCAAGTCATTACGAACTACAAGCTCTGCTCAGTCACGTGGGCCTGTTTGACCAATAGAATCGCACGCTGGAGGACGTACGTCAGGGCAATAGGAACTGTCAAAAAAGAGCGTTTTTAATTATAGATCAGTGATTATCTCCAGAAGCAGCTCTCTGGAAGGTTCTGAAGACGAGCAGGCTGTGAAATGGACATAAACATTGGTTAGCAGCGTAGGTGAAGTATGTGTTAAGCCTTCAGAGCTGTTTGCTACGTGACTGAGGGTGCTATAGTACACTCCCTTTGACACATAACACACAGAAAAACCCGTATATCCATCTCCACACGTGGACCGGATCTGACCCTCTTCCTGGTCCCACACTACGGGCTAAACGCGCTGAGCCTTCCCCTAAAAGCAGAGGCATGTCCCGGGTAGAAGCGCTCGTACCTGGCTCTGCTGCTGGAGTCTCTCCTGGAGGATCGCCTGGGCCAGCCCGCCCGTAGCGCTGTCTCCTCCCGACGCCGGCTTCTCCGTGGACAGTGTGCGGATACCGTCCACCATGGCCGGGCACAGGACGCCCGCTGCCCCGCTCCTGAGCCGCAGAAAGCCGCGGCTCGCTCGCACACACATGGGGACGACACACGAAGCCGACATGTTGGATGCTGGAGCGCACTGCCGGTGAGTGACGCAACTGCAAAGGACAAATGCGCGTCATTGGTCTGCGCGCGGTTGAGTGACAGGGATGACGGCCAATTAGAATAACGATAAGCCACATTGAGCAGAGAATAAGCGGGGCTTGAGCTGTTTTGCCCAATCAGAATCAAAAGTGCCGCTGACCTTCGAACAACCCACACAGAGCGCCATGTTTGTTTGGGGCAGTGTGGGCAGAGTGGGCAGGAGTGTGTGAGGCTCACGGGCGGAGCTCTCCTCAACTGAACCCGGGTCTGCGGCTGCACGGCGCATCACTCTGGACATACATTAGTCTCAATGATTACAGATTACATACCTCAAAATGTAGTTTGTAACGTAATCCTTTAAATTACTTAAAGTGAGTAACGTAATCTGAATACTTTGGATTACTTGATTTTCAGTACAGAAGCAAAGACGAGGACATCGTAACATAAGATGTTTTATCTGCTAAAAGAAAATAAAAAGTCCAGTCTTTACTTAACCAAATAAAAAAATATTATTGATAGAAGATGAGGAGACACGTCCACACAGCATGATTTAGTCCTGTTAAATCCTGGTTTATACCTGGTTTTATCCCCAGTTTAGATCTGGTTTAGTTCTGGTTTAGACCTGGTTAAGATCTAGTTCTAGATCCGGCAATGAGTGGAATTACCCCCCCCCCCCCAAAAAAAAATTATATATATATATATATATATATATATATATATATATAATATATATATATATAAATTAAAAAAGGGATATAACCCAAAATGTGAAAACAGGAAAATACCGCCGTGTAATCCATTTATTTCAGCAAAGTAACAGTAATACAATTACCACCACTGAAACAGTAACTGTAACTGAATACAGTTACTCATCATTTGTACTCTGATTACATAACTCTGGTACATGTAATCTGTTACTCCCCCACACTGATTAGTCTTTATTATTTATTATTATTAACAGTGCTGGGGAGTACTACTACTACTACTGACCTAACTACTACTACTACTGCTATGGACCTAACTACTACTACTACTACTACTACTACTACGGTCCTAACTACCTCTAGTACTATGGACCTAACTACTACGGACCTAACTGCTACTACTACTACAACTACTATGACTACGACTACTACTACTTCTACTACTGCTACAGTACTACAATGGACCTAAGTACTACTACTGTGGGCCTAACTACTATGGATCTAACTATTACTGGTACTATGGACTACTACTTGACACTAAAACAGAAAAATGAAATAACAAACTGTTTCCCATTTTATTTGTTTTTTGTTCTTTATTGAATTTCAAAAGAACAAATGGTACACAGACCAGCGCCTCTCCACAGATCTGACGTGTAACTTAGTGGTGTTACTTTTTCTTTGTCTCTAGGGAGATAGCTACATTTAATGCAACACTGTGGAGGATTCTAGACAAAACAACAACATATCAAAACTAACAGAGACTTTTCAGATTGTCTCCTTTAATTTCACTGTTGGTGGATTCTTGTGTTGTTGTGGCTGCTTCATTTCTTTGCTGAGCAGCCTTCATCACTGAGAAAATCTGTTGCTTTAGTTAAACTTTTACACTTGGCTTCATGGGCAGGGTTCTTGCATTGATCTTCTGTCGGCCACAGCTCCACCCAAGTGTTATCACCCAGAACATAAGTGATTCTGCAACAAAAACAACACCAACAAAGATTAGATTTCAAACTCCAGTTCAATACTAAGGATTAGACTCGATGCACAATACTGACTGTGATACTAAAAACAAGACAACAGAACGTGATTTTCAACTTTCTTCAGATCATTCTAAACTATGGAAAGGTTCATTTCTGTCCTCTGAATGTGACTTTTTTAGTATTTATACCTGCTCATATGAGTATCTAGTTTTTGTATCGATTATCCAATCCAATCCACTTTATTTCTATAGCACATTTCACAAACAAACTGTTTCCAAAGTGCTGCACAAGTACATAAAAATAACCACAATAAGATGATAAAATAAACTACTAAAATAATACTAGTCTTAAAATAATAAAACCAGTAAAATAAAATAAAATAAAACCAGTAAAATAAAAATAAAAACAAAATCATAGAATAGAAATAAATAAACCAGTAAATAAATTAAATCAGTAAAACCAATAAAAACATAAAAATAAATAAAAGACACAGAGGAGCACACAACTCACGCGGTGTTAAAAGCCAGAGAATAAAAGTGGGTCTTCAGATGAGATTAGTATCTAATTTTCTTATAACCATCTGACGACCATACCACTGTGCCTCTAAGCAACGCATTGTGGAATTACTCAATTATCAAACTTGATTTCAAGACTGAGGAATAGACTTGATATTCACTTCAAACTAAGCAATGCATTGTGGAATTGCTAAAATTTCAAACTCAATTTCGAGACTAAGGAATAGACTTATGAAACAGATGTAATGTATCACCCTTATGTAACAGATAATACTCCCTACAACTGAACAAAAACTGAACTCACCCTTATTTAACAGATAATATAAAGTCTATTTCTGTCCTGGGAAGTGACTTTTTTAGTATTGATATTGGCTCAAATCTACTTTTGGATCAGTATCTGATTGTCGATACTTTTGAGTGTGTTTCTGCAGTTACTTGTTGGTGGCGGGGTCTCTGGACCACGTGTCCCTCTCTGGGCCAATGATCAGGTACTGGGAGCCCTTCTGGAGGACACAAGTGTCTCTGCAGCCCGAGTGAGAGAAGAACAGTCTCCTGTCAGACTCCACCACTCCACTCTCCACACCTGCACACACAAAACACACAGTATGGCTTTAAAGCTGCATTGTGTAACTTTTCTGGTGGAGGGTCTGTCAAATGCTTTTCTCCACGCAGATGTTTCTCCATGCAGATATTTCTTCACGCAAAAGCTTTGTCTGGAATGTTTCACTGTATGGCATTAAACCTTTCTATCTTCATGGAGACCAAACCAGACCAAGTTACAGGTCAGATCTGTGGAGAGGCGACCCTGCTCACAGTCAGAATACCTGTTTTTCTAGGTATTTTTGAAATATAAAACCACCTGTAATTGAATAAATGTAAGGTAGAGCTGTTTAAAGTCATAGTGTGGAACATTATAAACAGAGATATGAGATATCCATAGAAACAAGCAGGTGACGGACCCTCCACCAGAGAAGTTACACAGTACACCTTTAAATAATAATAATAATAATAATAATAATAATAATAATAATAATGATAATAATAATAATAATAATAATATAATAATGATAATAATAATAATAATAATAATAATAATAATAATAATAATGATAATAAAAATACATCAAGCTTATACACTCCTGATAAAAATTTTAAGAGTTCTAAATAGTGCTTCAAAAATTCAAAAGGAAGAAATGGGAGTGAGACAAGAAAAACATTTTGAGCAAGCAATTGCTTAAGCAATTTATTGTAAACAACCATTAAACTGAAATAGATTGTTCATCAGCTGAGTGTTTTTGAAGTCCATACACCTTCACTAGAATAATTTGGATGCCCTGGAATAGCCAATCTCTACTGCACTAAAGGTGCACTAAAGGAGCTGTTCATTTGAAAACTACCGCTTCGTGACATCACAAGGTGAAGCGGAGCATTTTGAACTTTGGAGATTTAGACAGACTCCAAATAAAGAATTACTAAAACATGTGTGAATGAAACAAAACCAACTCCAAGTCTGTTACCGAGGAGGTAACAACATTAGAACATGGCTTACAGCTCATAAGAGTCAATTCCATGTAATATAGGAGCTTCAATTGGCCAATGATCTTAGTTGACCAAATTTTGTATTACTTGACTAATCATATTTGGTTTGAACTTCATCTGCTACGTTGAAATGGACATGTAGGTGAAGACAATGATCCTCCATGCACCATTGTCAAATTCTTTATAGCAGCAGCGTTTTCAATGCAGTTTAAAACAAAACTCATTTGAGTTTTGAAGTGTTACTTGATGTTGGGTCAAATCTAAAATCCCAGGTATGACTCATCACTGGCCCTAACACACAGACTTATTCATGTGTTTGCACTCACCCATCTTGATGACTTTGGTGATCTCCATTTCATATATGTTGTTGTATTCTCTGGAGATGTTGAGCACCTTCACCTTAAAAACTGAAGCACAAAATGTCCACAGAATGTTTCAAAATGTTTCAATATTTTTCTATTATAAGTGGACCCACCGTGGTGTAGTGTTTCACAGGCAAAAGTCTCTCGTTCCTTGTCCTGTATTGTGCCCTCCTTAACTTGACAACAATCATCTGAAACAGAAACCAAAATGTTTTATTACACAAGTGAAAAGTTTGGATACTTTTTAATCTACAGTATGTTTTTTTATTCTTTATTTCCATACATTCTCACCGAAGGAATCAAAACTATGAATGAGCACACGGAATGTAGCAAACCACAAATGAACTCAAAATAACTAAAACTTGTTTCAGATTTTTTTTTCCTGCTTTTTGACATTTCTTGACCCTGATACAGCACAGCTGTGAAGTGAAAACCATTTTAGGAGACTTCATCAAGTTGTTTATAGAGAGAAGGCCAAGAGTTTGCAGCTCTGTCAACAAAGATAAGGATCTAAAATATATTTAAAAAATGTCTTTACTTACTTGTAAGGCAAATCTTTCGATTAGAAGTTCATCTGTCTGCAGTACTGGTGTTATCCACTGTGTCGCCACTAGAGGTCGACATTGTCATTAAAACTGGAGACATTTGTCACAGTGAGGGACATGAGGACACTGGACAAACTGCTCTCCCTCCTGCTCCCCCACTGCACCAGACTTTAGAGAGACAGATAATACTCCCTACAACTGTACAACAGCTCACACTATGTTTCTGAGATTTTTTATTACTTATTTTTCAGTTTTATTTTGCCTGTACATGTACATTTTTATATATGCCTTATTTATATATATGCTTTATTTGATACCACTCTCTTGCTCTTTTTTGCTACTTATTTAGAATTTATTGTTACCATTTATATTTTACACTTCGTATATATGGAAACTGAAATCTATTCATTCCGATTCTGTATTGTATTTTCCAGACACCTGCCACTGAGGACTCCTTTTGACAGTTTTCAAGTGTCTGTCTCAGTGATGGAGACTATCATTTTGGACTGCCTCATAGAAGAGTTTAAAAGTTTATCTGTCTGTCTGTCCCCACAGTTTCAAGGGGATGAGATCACACCTGCAGGGATGGGCCTTCCTCCTGCAGGTGTCAGGTTCTCATCATCTCGATGAGTGAGTCATCCTGATTCTACTTTACACATGACACATGGCACTGTTCACTGAGTAAAAGGACTGATGCAGGACATAAAGTATTGTTAAAGATTACACTTGAGCACAGTTCTTCATACAGAAGTTCTTTGCACTGTAGGAAAAATAAAAAGGTGCTGTTTCTATCTGGTACAAGCATTTACTGACCATGTACATACACATTTACCTTCCACAGCACTTCAAGTCATATTTGGCTAAGCTGGAGAGGCAGAATGCCACAACAACAGAGAAATAATTAACAAACTTTAAATCTAATTTAACAGGTAAATTGTCATGTGTTTCATCATGCCTTTGTGTATCTTTATTATCCTTTATATGTTTATAAAGTGGTATTTTTTTTATTAATGGACAGTTGCATTTCTATATTTATTTATCAAAATAAATTGATTACTTGAGTAATTTCACATTGTTGCAATTATTGATGCATTCAGCTTTTGATTTTCTTATTATGTTAATATGTAATTAGGTAAACCGACTTGCATATTTCAGTATTATCATTAATGATGATAAAAATGCTAAGCAGTTGTCAAGAATAAATACATGATCATATTTATTTTGATATAATGGGCCTATATATTGTATTGTCTTGTATAGTTCAAAATGTTCAACTCTGATGAATTCCCCACTTCATTTACGTACCTTATACATGTTTTGCAACTAAAAATGCTAATTTTAAGGCAAACTAGGTACATTTGCAGTATTTCAAGTACTACAGGACATCACACAGGACTACCCTGATTAAAACTGGTTACAAATACCTGGCTGCAGGGAGGAGTTATGAAGTATGGACAGACCAATCAAACTGTCTCATATGTCCATTTTTACCAAATACTTTTTACTATTGAGTCATTTCTTGGACCACTACTTTGAACTTCTATTTCACTCATATTATTTTGAAGTAACATTTTTGGCCAATCTACCCACCTTTGGCTATTTCTTTAACGGTGGTTTTCAGATTCTAGAATGTGATGATGTCATACTCCCACATGGGGGCAGGAGACAGATTTCCTTATCACATTGTACTTTTCCATGAAATATCCAAAAGGTAAATTCACAAATGTCAAACCTGGTATTTTCAATTATTGACTAAACCCAAGAATTCACTGTATTACAATATGTTTTTGCAGTTTAACAATATTCATTTCAGCTTCCCTATCTTTATTCCTTAATATTGTCAAATCCACCAATTGCAGCTCCTGACATTTTATCCTCCATATTGTACATTCTGATCATTCTTGCGTGGCTGATTCTGCTTTAGAGTTTTTGTGTCAGTGGCATAATCTGGTCCGTGACCTGAGACTGACCTTGTGCGCACACACAGTTGTTGTTGGTGCAGATGGTGGTGAGGTCAATCTGGTCCTGGGGAAGAGAGTAGAGCTGTGTGCAGCGCTGACCTGACCACACAAAACAAACAAACACAACAGAAACAAAGAGAAAATGGGTTTCAGAATGAGAGAAAATGAGGACCGTTGCCATAGAGATGAACAATTTGAAGGTTCACCATGGAGATGTTCTGCTTTGCCTGAAATGTTCCATGGTGTGACATTAAACACGTCCATCTAGCATTTATTTATTACAGTTGTTTCTATTGCTCAAAAACACATTCATTCCTCCTGTCAATTAGGGATGCAACGATATTCGATATAATATCAAATTGTTCGATACTGGTGTCACCATTCCATACATGTGTTCCTTCGATATGCACGTGTCCCTCCATGCACACTGTGTTGCCATTTATTTTGGTCCAAAAGAGAAACAGTTCTCTTGGCGTCCTTCTCAGATGCAGCAGAAAACAGCTGGGACTTACAGCTGAAATATTCTAACAGAGGAGGGTTTTATCTTTCACTCACTTTTTATTTTACATTAATAGACGCAGGAATGACAAAGACATTCACTTTTAAATACTTTAGAATCACCTTTTTGAGCTGATTTTTCACTCACGTGACTGTTTTTGGGATCAGGCCGACTTTTGTCTTAATCGTGTGTCCTTCTTTGTGTAGTAAATATGGGCTAACGAGAACCGATTAATACCTCACGACCAGCTCCCGATCAGCATTCTTAGGTCGCATGAATATCAAACCTTTTTGAAATCCAGTCGCCTCTTTTGAGGGTTTCACAAGTAGTTCCACAAGCTGTGAACTTTTAAACCCTATGATTTGGTCGTACAGTTTGAGCTGGAGCTGAGGGAAATGATCAGAAATATCGCACAGTGTACAGTACGTCCAGCATTAATCGAATGCACGTATGCACAGATGACCCAACTCGCAATATGAGCAATCTATTTCTCAAACTCTTATCTTTTTAGTCAGAAAACAGTGTGTTGAGACTTTTCTATGTTTGAGTGTCCAGAAAGAGGATGAGAGAGCTCTGTGTGACACAGACTGTAGGGGGCAGTGTGGGGGGAGTTACTGTCTGTCTCTACTGGAGCACAGAGCAGCACTGACACAGGCCTGAGGCGTGTGAACACTGTGAGACTCAGAAGGAAAAGAAATCATCAAATCATCATCAAAAAAGGAAAAGTCTGATAGTGTAAATCCCCTACTGCTCTATACTAACAGACTGGTTCTATGATGAAATATAAAACAGCCAGAGAAAGCTCTGTTCTTATCTTTACTGAATTAAAATGCTGTAAATCACTGAACCAAATAAGCCACTTCACACATAAACTATACATTTACAGTAATAATACTGTAATGTATTGTATGTGTTGTATGTAATGTTTCATTAACATCATAGTGTTATTATATTACACCTGTTAGCAGAAAAAATGACATGAGATTTTTTTTTGCATCTTAAAATGTTTCCAAATCGAATCGATATCGTGACCTGTGTTTTGAGATATGTATCACATTGTGGGAAAACCGTATTGTTGCATCCCTACTGTGAACAAAGGCGACTCTCCACAGATCTGAATAGTAATGTGTTGTAATGTCTTGTGATAAATAGGTTTAATTTCTACTGTGGAACATTCTATGCAAAGAAATACCATTTCCACGGAGACAAGCAGAAATATTGCACAGTGTACCTTTAAAACAAAAAATGATATCGTTTGAATAAGAAAGTCCTCAAAAAGTGATTGATTGATTGTATTTATATAGCGCCTTTCAAGATACTCAAAGCACTTTACAGTTCATTATTCAGTCACTCTGACTGACAGAAGCGCGGCTGCCAGTCTGCGCCATCAGTCCCTCCGACCACCACCATCACTCACGCTCACACCACTTTCATACTAGGCAATGTGGGTGAAGTGTCTTGCCTAAGGACACAACGACAGTTTTTTGCCACTGGCGCCCCACTGTGGCCAATTGATACTTCGCAGTGACATAACACTGGGCGTACTGCATGTATGTCTATGGTGGAATGTTTAGCGGTTACCTTGGTGATACAATGCACATATTCGCAAACACAGCCTGATAAGTTTTTAGTTTTTAGACAGAAAAAATACTAAATAGATTCAAACAACACATTTTCAGGAGCCTGTGAATTTTTTAGGGGTTTGATTTTCACCCAGCTCGTCATTAGAGGTGTCACCACCATCAAAATCAAATACATTTACACAATGATCACACAGAAACAATATTAAGGATGTAAAATGCATTAAGAAGGTTTTATATTCCGATACAATACCAAATACCAAATATTTCACTTTTGCTTTAAAGGCCCATGTTACACTATTTCCTAATCTCTGTTCAAAAGTAGTTTCCTCATCACAAACAGACCTGGAGTTGTGTTTTGTTTCATTCACACATGTTTAACACACAAACCTGCTTATTTAGGCTGAGATCGTCTCTCAAGCTGAAAACACTCCACCCTGTGATGTCATGTGGTAATACATTAAGTGCTCTACTGCGTTTTTAAACTCCATACACCTTCACTAGAATCATTTAGATGATTTCAGCCCCGGAATTAGAAATCTCTAGTGAACTTAAGGTAAAAGAAGTATCATGACATCACAGGGTGGAACAGAGCATTTGGAGCTTTGAAGATGTGGCGAGACAAATAAACCAGACTCACTCAAATGTGTATGAATGAAACAAAACACAACTCCAGGTCTGTTTTTGATGAGGTAACAGCGTTATAATATGGCTATAAACTCACAAGAATCTTTTTATTTTTTGTGAGTAACACTTGAAGCTAGTATCCTCACCTTTCTCTTTGTAAAACTCGTAGACTGTGACAGACGAGGGCTGGAGGAGGCCAACATTAAACTGCTGCAAAAGCCTGAAGGTCACAGTCTGTGGCCATGTGTTTGAAACCTGCAAAACAAAACAGAGCTGCAACTAAGATTTCACACAGGCTTATTACAAATGCAGTTTGAATAGACAAATCACAACATCAACAACATCCCCTTCCAAGAATGTAGCAAGAAATAACTGTCTTCTCTCTCTCTCTTTTGCTCAAAGAAGCTTTTTGTTGCATTATTCACTCTACACTCGATAGTAGTAACTTTCCACAGCTGCCCTGGGGCAGACTGATGGAGGAGAGGCTGCCAATCTGCATCATCAGCTCCTCGGAACACAGGTTTGTTATTAAAACTGAGTGAAGTGTCTTGCCTAAGGACACCACTGTAGTTTTCCACTTGCCACTATTACTCAAGTATTATTGCCAGTGTTCTAGCAGGTCCAGCCCTGCTCAGCTCCAGAGATCTGACACCATCACCAACTGACAATGAGGATTTAAACATTAGGCTCTAGCAATATTTGTCAGTATTTCTTAGTAATAGTACTATAGTACTATTCCTCTAGAGGGTGCTAGAATACTCTTCTCCTGTATTTACTGTTTTTTACCTGGTACATGTGGATGATCATCGAGTTTCTGTCACTCAGTTTAGTGTCAAAGTAGAAGTGGTCAATGAATTTCTCAACAGTATTTAGCAGCTGCACCGATCAAAGAAGGAAAGAAAAGAATGTTTATAAATCACATTATGTATAACAGTAAACTCATAAGAACTTAGCATCATTAAATCTGAAATGATAATGGCTGCCATTAGCATTAGCACAAAGTACTATCATTTCCCCCACAAATAAAACATCCTGTAATAATAATAATAATAATAATAATAATAATAATAATAATAATAACGTTGGATAATTATAATGTCTCACATTTTCCAGATCTCTGGTTTCAGCAGTAAAGCCGGTGGGGAGACTTATGTCCAAAACCACAGAAACTGCAGGGACTGGTCCTAGGGCCCTAAAGAAAAAGAAACCTCATTCATGTTATAGGATACACTTTAATCTAGAGATAAACTTCTACTGACTTTAAATTACTGTAAAAACATCACAAAATTGTTCAATTACTGTTGGAGGACTCTTACTTGACGGAGATGCTGAGTTCAAAGATGTTGATGATCCCTGGTATAGTTTCAGGCCTCTCTGTTTAACAGTGGAAAAACGTGTCTTTTAAAGGAACTGTATGGAACATGTAACTGTATATATAACTGTATGTATCTAGCTGTTTTAAAAAGCTGCTCCAACTGAACCTGGGTTTCCTGTGTCTAACCTGCAGATAGAGACACATACAAGTTTGTGTCATTCTCAGTTTATGTTCAGGCCTCATGTGAAAGATCAGAACCTCCAGAATTCCCTCCCTGAGCTGCAGAGGCTGCACTAGCACTGACTCATGATTAGTTTAAACCCACTGGATTTCACCATCGAGACGGGCAACCCAAATGAGAGTCTGAGGCTCAGTCTGCTCTCTGATTGGATAATTGTCTTCAGAACAAAAATGATAACATAAATAACTTGGCCACCATGTTTTTGTAATCAAAAATAAATAAGGAGTTGTTATCGATAAAAGTTATATTCAACACTTATATGGGGACACAGTTATAATGCATATGGTTCCTTTAAGTTTAGAAGTCATTTAAAGGTTGTATGAAGGATTTTCCAAGGAAGGAGAAATACAGAAATGTTGAGTATGCACCTCCCTCCTCCACAGCTCTCTAAGTAGAAACACCTCGTCCTGCCTCCTCCTTATGTTAGAAATCATGTTTGTTTACAGCTGCTGCACGTTCAGAATTACTGAACAAATTGCTGTTGAATTTACTTGACCAGAAGTAATTTAGAGACCAGCGCGTCAGGCTTTAGACCTTTCTTCTGCTTCAGTGCATGCCATCAAAAAATCACCTTACTTTGGCTTCGCTCCTTTTCCCCTTCTCTTCTTCTTTCAGCGATCTCAAAAACACACTTTCTTTTGCGGTGAACTGGTCGTGGATTCTCGTCTGCCATCGCAATAAACTTTGTGCCAACTGTGAGGAAGCTACAGTTGGAAAAAGCTGCTAAGAATCACTGTGTTGATTGAGTAAACGGCGTCTTGAGTATGTGGAATGTGTGAGAGGCAAACGTAAACCATGTCATCCCAGCGCGCCAGCGAGTCAGTCACACTCGAAATGTTGGGAGTTTGATTGGCGTAGATAATAAGAGGTAGATAATGAGGTAGCCTCGTTATTTATTGGCTTATGTTTGTCTGACTTCACCACTTCTACAGTTGATGGATGAATTTTTAATTTTTAATTTTTTTTGGTCATCATAATTACAAGGCTGCTGCATCTCTGTAAGACTAATTTGAACTTTCATTGACAATTTAAAGCTAAAAAATCCTCCATACGACCTTTAAAATTTTACAATTTTTTTCTTTAAAAAGTACAGATACCGGAGCAAAAGGAACAGAAGATTACTCAAGTAAAAGTATCACATGAAAAAATCGACTCAAGTAAACCTATTGAAGTACTTGTTTAAAAATACATTTTAAGATTAAAAGTTTTTTGCTGAGATTTTTAGAACAATTAAAGCATCAAATGTAGTGGTTTTGATAAAGAATTTAGCTGATTTTAAGTGAATCAATTGATTTTTAAATTTTTCTAGCTGTATTTGTGTATTTGGTTTGCTCACATTTGGGATGTTAACTTTTAAATTAAATCTGCTAAAAAAATAAATAAATAAATAAAAAAAAAGCTGTGAAACCATTAAGAAAATTTACTTTTTACTTTTCAGTCCAGATCTAAAATATAGTGGAGTAGAAAGTACACATCCATGGTCTCAAATGTAGTGAATAAAAGTAAAAACTATCCACTGTAAAACATAGTTAAGTACAGTTACCTAAAAATTGCATGTTTACTTTTGTACTTTGTTACCTTCCAACACTGATATGCAAGTACATAGAAAATACCATATACAACAACTTCAAATGACAGTACCTTTGGATTTCTGAATGCTGACTTGCATTTCAAACGTTTCACAGCTTCTGGAATTTGGAAGCTGGTTGTAATATGTCACCACCTTTGAACAAAACAGCACTGACATGAGTAATATTGATTAAAGCTCAGTAAGCAGGTAGGTACTTAACTTGTTAAATCATTTTAACAGGGAAAAAAATGACAAAATTACTCAATAGTTATGATTTGACAAATAAAATAAATAACACCTTTATTTTGTTAAATTAAGGTTTAAAGTGTGAGAAAAATGCCTCGATTGTTCATAAATTGTCTGTATTTTTGATGGAATTTTCCGTGTTGATGATGTAGGTAGAGGAATGCTGTTTTACTTCCTGTATTTTTCAACTTTTTTTTCAACTTTCCACAAAAGTAAAAAAAAAAAAAAGATGATAAATATTTACCACCAAATATTTACCAGGTCAAAAATAGAAAAATATATCATCCGATGTCCAATGCTCAAACAACAGGTTCCAACTTCAATCATTTTTACTAAAACTCAGTGACACTTTACCTCTAGTGTTCCAACGCCGGTTCCCTCAGCCACCACCTCAAAGTCGGCATTTTTCTGTACCTAAAACACAGATATGTAAAATGTTCATATGTTGTATCTTCTTGGAATTGGGGTCACACATTTGGTATAGTTGTCTTGTGGCTTAAACAGAGGGTGTCATGACTTTTTTGATCTTTATACCATTTAATATTGTTGCTTCACCAAAAACCTGCCTGAAGAGGTTTTTTCTAGAACAGGGGTCTCCAACCTGGAGCTCGGGAGCTGCCAGTAGCTCTCCACCACTCCAGCCCGCCAAGGGATTTCTGAATGACACATATTGTCCTGAATAACTCAAATTTGATAAATTATATCAGGGTATCCATAGGTTTGATTACCCCAAATTTAAGACTTTTTTAAGAACTTTTGAAGACCACATAAATGAAAATTAAGACCAACACAGCACCTTATCGTGTAGAGAGAACCGTGATGACACTATTTTATAACATATTTACGGAATCAGTTTTAACATTTTCATTGGTCTCTTGGTTTGGGAGCGTCTCTGCTAAAAACAAGAACAGTTGGTTAAACGGGCGAGTGAAGTGATCGTTCATCTTCAGAGCCGCTGGACTCTCTGTACTCGAGACATTTACAGAGGACGTCCCAGAGGATTTTAAAAGACGTGCAACATCCACTAAACTCAGAGTTTCAGCTGCTTCCCTCTGGTCTGAGGCTTTTAGTCTCTTTAAGATCTAGAACAAATCGTTTTAAAAGGAGCTTCGTTCCGGCTGCTGTCGTACTTATGAATAAATTGTAATCTATTTATCTAAAATGGTGTGTTTTTATATATTTAATATTTATTGTAATTTTAGCCAAGCGTGATGAATGAATTTAACTAACTGTTTGTGGAACAAACCCTTCTGCATTGGAGCACTGTAACACTTTATTTTGTAATTGTGTTTTTATACGTGTTTTGTGGATGAATGAAATGTGAAATGTGGAACCTGCCTCTCAAATCTGCAAAGCAAATTTACCTACAGGTACGAATAAAGCAAC
The DNA here is from genome assembly GCF_026225935.1 of Boleophthalmus pectinirostris. NCBI lineage: Eukaryota > Metazoa > Chordata > Actinopteri > Gobiiformes > Gobiidae > Boleophthalmus > Boleophthalmus pectinirostris. The sequence continues at coordinate 3,703,297 of NW_026571541.1, read as the reverse complement.
CTAACCTAACCTAACCTTTATGTGGGTGAAAAACAATCCAATTCTAATAATGACCAACCAACTACTTTATCTAGAATCTAAGAGTCACTGTGGATTAAACTACACTTCCATCTAACGTCTTCCAACTGATTTTGTACTCATCACCTCCGGTGCCAGAAACCAAAGTATTTGTTTGAGCACAGTCCAAACTAGACGTTCATTCAAGTTACGTGATTTCAAGCTGTTGTTTTTTTCCGCCCTCCGTTTAACATCAAACTGTAGTTGAGTAAACAAAAAATAGGCTAATGAAATTTAATACCTTTGTGAAAAAAATAAGACTTTAACAACATAATTTAAGACTTTTTAAGGCCTTAATTTATGAATATGAAATTTAAGACCTTTTTAAGACTTTTAAGTCCCTGCAGCTACCCTGTATATGCCTGTTATTATTTTAAATCTATCATTTTGATGCCTGACTTTGTGCACTCATCAATAAAGGTTTTATGTTTTACATTTTATCTAACTGTACCCCAGCTACATCTTGCCATGACTCTTATGTATTCAACTTTAGTTCCTGCGACCGCTGAAATGAGCAGCGTCATTTGGCTGGAGTCGTTACCTCACACTCACTCAGTCCACTTGTTTACACAGTATGTTGATGAACATATGTGACTCACGTTGAAAGATCGTGTCTGGGAGCTTGTTGCAGGGATGAAGATCAAGGACTCCGAGCGTGCGCCGATTTGGAAATTGACGTTGAGATTGGCTGTGACTGGAGGAGGCTGAGAGATGAGGTACTTGGACAGAGCGAGAAGTACCACCATGGTGGACTACAAAAATGAAAACAAAGTATGTTTTTACTTTTCTTGTCAGATCTGATTAAGTGCACATGTTTTCACACTACAGGCAGCAACTTTTTGGGACAACGTGTCAATAAAGGCAAGAAAATGTACCGTGAAAAATAAACCGATAAGATAAAAATAAGTCAGATTTGTATGAGATTTTAAAAGCGACCACACACTTATGCTAGATATATTAGTGTTCACCGTTTCCTGTCCAATGTAATGGTTTGAAAACCTCAAGTATAAAACTTTCTGCATTACACTAATTTAAAATTAATCTGACATACACGGAGAATGAATAATTAGAACTTAAAAGCAGCAGTTTCATGTAAAAGTGCAACAACTAATGCCTCTAACATTCACAGAGAGTGAACTGGTTGTCAGATTAAAGCCGACCTATTCTGTAAAATGAACTCCTCAGATCTGTTAACCACGTTACAGTTTTTCCTGGGACTGGGCAATATGGGGAAAAAAAGAGTCACCATTTTTCCCCCATACTGATCGACCTCGATTTTTGATTTGATCTTCTTCCACCTTATTAAAGCACAGACAGACATACTTCAGGTAGAAAGAGCAGTGTGTCACACACAGACACAGAGGAAGAGAAAGACTGGACTTTTAGTCACATTTTTTAAGACTGAAGTTAAAACTTGTGAACATGTGAGGAGACAAAGGGACAAGAGAGTGTAAATCTCATCAGCCCCACACACTCTTACTGCCGCATGATTGGCTGTTGACCTGTTGATTAAAATGCACATGCCTTATCATCGAGATCGACCAAAGATGAGATCTATCGATCTATCGACTTTTGGCACAGTCTTAGTTTTTCCCTTCACCATTTACTCTCTTGAGATTGTATTTTCAAGTGATTTGTGCATGTTTGAACAATCTTTAATCACTTATTTTCATGGCACCATATTACCGAGCAACCCCCATTTTCACTGCCATCAGTACACGGCCACTGCTCTGGACTTACTTTGTTCTTCAGTTTAGTTTTCTTAATCGGTGATACATGTAGGAATTGGCAGTGTTGCATAGTGATTTTGGTACAGCTCTGCAGCTGTCCGTAGGAGGTTCTGTCTCTTTGTTGTGATGATGTTTACTCTGAAGTCTGTTCCCACTGGGCACCACAGTTTTCTAATGTGGAGGTCACTGGTGTAAAATGGCCAAATTTATAAAATAACTTTTTTTTTTTTTTTTCAATTTTGAAGTTACTTCTCCTTGCGTTTGCACATCTGTAAAGAATGTGTTTTTTTCATCCTTACAGCATGAACTAGCACTGTTCATTTGAAGATGAATGTTTTGACCAATATTCAGTACAAAATAAAAAGGCTACCTGAGTGTTTCCAGAAGCACCATTAATATTTCTGTTCTCTCTCAGAAAATCAAAGGGTTTCTTGGCTTCTGTCAGTCGGCCCATCTTCACCAGTGTTAGGAGAGCGTAACCAGTGGCCTCCAGTTTGAACAGGGAGTCAGAATCAGGCCAGTAAGTGCCACCTACAAAAAAGAACATGTAAACTAAAACCACACACAACAGTTTTAAATCTGTGTTTAATGAGATGTAGTGACGGGCCATTTGGATTTTTTGAGGTGATACCGATATTTGATACTTGGTCTGCTGCCGTTAGCGATAACCAATATTTGCTGATATGTAGCTTTTAAAATCCAGTTCAAGGTCCACACATTTATCCTTAATTGAAGATCTCTAATTAACCTTTCACTTAATAACAAAATGTATTTATCTTATTTATCTTGGATATAGAATAATGTGTCACATGTTTGTGTAAACCTACAGACATATAACACTCTTCTATGTGCACATTCAAGTAGGTTTATAGGAATTGTGATAAAATCAGAATCTAACATTACTAAGCAGTGCCGATAATTATTTGCTTGTGTTCATTGTAACTGAATTAGAACAATCATTTATGTTGTCAACTAGTCAAAAGATTGATTCAATTGTACACTGAGACTTAAAGAGGGGTGTTACGTAAATACTTTTTTTTTACCTTTTCCACCCTCATTAAGAAGGTTTAGATGTCATCCAGTAATTTAACCTATTCAAACTCTCCTTATGGTTAACTGTAGATTCTGTGTAATGTTCCGCTCACAACCCTACTTCACCTATGCTCCCACACAACAATTCACCATTAATATACACAAGCATGATCTAGAAATGCACACAGCAACCTGACAAACCTGATGTGATGACATGTGCAGTAGTGTGACTCGGAGGATGGGACAGTGTTAGTTATGGCTTAGTAACTGTAATTGTGGCCAGATGGTTTTCCATGAATAGTTCATTGTTGGTAGTTACCTTCTGATTTTGCCAGTAAACTGTCAGTTGGGTTGTAACCTCCGTTAGTGAGCAAAGCCAGGGCATATGAAATAATGGCCGTGGTGTATGGTCTTGGTGGAGGGCTCCTTAGAAGCTGCCCTTTCAGGTATGGTACTGCCTTAGCTAGAGCAGACTGCAAGGAAGACTGCAAAGAAATGTACAATTATTATCAGTAAAAATTATATTGAAAAAAAACAAAAAACACACAGTGTTGACTTCCATTTTATATTTAAAAAGGGGGTATTTTACTTGGGGGGGTGTTAACTGCTACCATGTAACAAAGCTTATGCACTTGTTTTATAAATTTCATTTTTGCTTTTGCTCCCTGCGCTAAATCCATCCTCCTTCAGAGCACTATCATGGCACACTCAGGGCCCGACTTACCCCCAGTCTTAGTGCTTAGCACATGTGGGGGCGTGGAGTTCTAAACAGGAGTTTGTTTTGATCTGGATCTGTGCAAAAGCTGCTCATTCACATGAGGCCGTTTACAGCGATGTCCTAAAGTGTGTTTTCTTACTCTGTCTGTGTCCTGGACTCTGACAGGGATCAGTGCATTCACTGACAGCATTTATATGACAAGAAACATATTCTATAATCCACAAGACATCCACCTGTGTGGGACCAAATGCAGTGGGCACCAGTGAGACGAGAATGTGAGCGGTCAGGGGGAGCAGCGATTTTTACCTCAGGTGAGTCTGTGGGAGTGGACTGCTGGGACAGGAAGGAGTAGGAGCGAGAAAGCAGTGGGTCTGCTGTGGGAGGGGAGAGCATGAGAGACACTGGTCTGCTGCATAACGAGAGGAAAACGAACACAGAGAAAACTATACAAGGTGCACGGGCTTACAGTGGTGCGCGTGCATGAGAGGGGCGCACGTGCACATGGAGTGTTCGGAACACAAACCCAGTCAGTTCTGACCTGGCCCATACTAAATTTTATATTCCTTGTGCGTTTGCTGATGTTTACTTGCATCGTGAGGCTCTGGAGTTACACACATTACCCACACTGACAGTGAGTTTTAAATGCCACAGCGGTCACAGATGGTTCAGATGCCGTCACCATATATGTACTTGTATCATCCCACTCCAGCCTCTAGCAGAGAAGTACAGCCCCACCTGGACACGCCCCCTCCTTAACACTTGTCCTTAGTGCTAAGACTGGGGGCAAGATTGGGCCCTCAGTGTGCATCCTGATAATGAAACTACTGCAAATCGCATCAGGATTGTCAAGTTGCTGTGTAAAGTTGTGTATCATATTTTTGTATATTTATGGAGAATGTGGTGTGGGAGCGTGGGGGACAAGGCTTGTGGGCTGAGAATTGGACAGAATCTTAGAGCTAACTGTAAGGAGGGTTTGAAAAGGGCCTGGGAGAGATTTATAAATTACTCAAACATGAATACTTCACATCATCAACATCCCTTCAGGTATGTTCTTGATGAGGGAACATTATAAACATGGTAGAAAGCTAAAACCTGTAGAAACCTGTAGAAAGCTAATTACCTGTATGTTTGTTCCACAGTCAATATTTGATTCTTTAAATTCAGCAAGTGCAATTGAGACAAATGCAGTCAATGTTGCTTCAGAATCTGAGCCTCGTAGACCACCCTGGAAACATACAGTTAAGAAGTAGGTCACCCACAAATGTCTAATATTATTTTCCTGGCAAATGCACTTTTTTAGTCCGTGACTGTTGCCATTTGAAAATCTGCTAATGAAAGGATTCTCCAACTGTATTCCCCAGGTGTAGCAGGTGTCCACTTACCGTCATAAACTGGTTGCTTACAGGATTATTCTCTAAGAATTTCCCATCTTGGGACTGTGTATGCTTCAGAAGAAACTCCAGAGGATCACAGATTTCATTAGTGTCCATGTCCAAATGTTGACGTCTCTGTGTGTACAAGTCGAAGGCCATAGTGAAGATCTTCATCACATACGCTGTGACCCTGTATTCAAAAAGAACAGATCAGGAGTCAAATCAGTCTGTTTTACTAAATGTGTCAAAGCTGAATTATACATTTTTACTGGTTGAAGTGCATATGACAGGAACAATTTACATACAACAAAGGCATTTTTGACAGTTTAAACTTTTTAACAATGTAAAGTCTTATTATCTATTATTATTAGTCCCCATTCACAACTTGAGTAATTTAGACTTTGTCAACATGATGATTGCTAGAGAAAAGAACTGGAATTATCTCTACATATGTCATGTCTGCTGTCCACGTCCATGCGAAAGATTACAAAAATATATATAAAAATAACCAAAATTAAACTTGCTAAATCTTAAATATAATTTTAATTATGTTTAAGTGGAAAAGTGCTTAAAGATCTGTCAAAGGTTCTGTAACGCTCAAATGAATTAAACCCAAATGTGTCCTGGGCACAGAGCGTATAAAGACACAGGCGACTCTGACGTCACCCATAGCATAACGAGTTCCATATTAGGAACAGGAATTTATTAACGGACAAAATAGTGAAATAAAAACACCAGGATCATGTAAAGTGGGTTAATACAAATATTTTAAGACCAAAATGACGAGGCCCACAGCAGCAGTTCCACAGAGGGGTTTAATATAGTGACTAGCAGTTTAGCTCTGTCCATATATACAGAGAGTGTAAACTCTCTGTATATATGGACAGAGCTAAACTGTCCTGCTCTGCAGGGAAAACATGGACATATTTCATTAACTGATCAAATCAGTCAAAGTCTGGCTCGTACCATGTGCTTGGGCCGTGCTTGGCGTAGGGAGGGTAAGATCCATCACTCCGTTTGAAATTCAACTGATTGGATATTCCTGAAAGAGCAAACTTTCACTTTGGCTCAAAATAATCTCGCACATTAATTTGACATATGAAAGAACAAGAGAAAGTTGCGTGCATCACCACGTCACCTTCTGGAGGTGGCACATCCCCTGCATGTGTCCATGGAAATAGACATTTGAACCATCAGAACATTCACATTCAGAAGGTAAGAGTCATTTTTATAGAGATGTAAGCTCAGAGTAAGGATGTATGTTGTTCTGTTTTTCACTGCCATAATTTTTTTTTTTTGAGATTGCAGATCTCCAGTTTATTTATAGAAATAAGTTCATCTGTAGTGTCAGACAAACTAGGAACATTTACTTTGACAAGTATAAACAGAAGTGGCACAATGACATTTTATGTAAACTAAAACTAAGAACATATATTTTAATTAAAAACTCTTTTGGTCCTGAGCTCTACGTCACTCTGAACAGGAGCAGAGGTCAGAGGTCAGTATGTGTCCAGCTGAGGTGTGGGACTCTGGCTCAGAGGAGGACACTTGTGTTCTGTGTGACTTAAAGGACATTGAAAATGAGATGCATTTTCTGTTCTACTGTCCTTTGTATCATGACCTGCTCTGTCAGTTGTGTCTAATGTGTCTTACTGTTGGTTTGTTCTGTCTGATGAGGAGAGACTGAAGTATTTGTTTAAATGTAATGTTTTCAAGATGGCTCTGTCTGGGACCTTCATAAGAGGACACGTTATGTTTGATGTGTGACCTGTCTGCTTATTGTTTTATGTGTCTTATAAGTCCATGCGCGCTGGGCACAAACTAAATGATGCATGACACTAAATAAGTACCATAAACTAAACTAAACTAAACTAAAGCCATAAAAATATTCAGAATGACAAAAAAGTCTTTGAGATGTCTTTAGTCCTGAGAGTTGTTACTCTCTGGCACACTGTCTGTTGGCCATGTCTGATGAATCCTCCTGTTTAACATTTAACTAATTATTGATAATGAGTCATTCTAATGAATAATCAATAATAAGGTTAATACTTTTAAAATATATATATTTTAAACTGTGAGTGCGGTTTTACTTCCCCGTGTTTTTATGGGCTCACTGATTAACTTGTTCTCTTTACAAAATTCTGATGATTGATGTAGAAACTAGAAAGGCAGGTGTTTGAAGTACTTCAAAAACACTGCATATTCTTAGCCAACATGCCACTTAGAAGGTCCATACCTTTTTTTATGTATTGGTCAGCGTCAATCTTGCGCTGTATTGCTACCGTTTCCCAGCCATTGGTCCGGTCCAGGTACAGTGCGGCAATCACTGGAAAAGTGACCGCTGCCAGGTTCTGCTCCACACAGCCTCCAGGCATCCGGATTAACCTGGCTAGTGGGTCATCGTGGATGGCGTTCTCAATGCTTTCAGCCAATACGTCTCCTGCAACAGGACACATGCCACGTTTTTGTTGGGATGTGATTTTAGGGATAGTTCTGGTTTAAACATGTTATGATTTACCTGACAGTTTGATCTTTGTTTGTGGCTCAGAGTTGGGCACCACCACTCCCTTCAGGACTGGTTTGATTGTTCGAACTACTTGTCTGCCTGAAGATATAAAACAGGTGATGACAGTGAAAACATAACTTCAAGGTTCTACATTATGCAAAATAGAATCTTATGAGCTTTAAGCCACGTTAGAATGTGGTTGGTACCAGATACTTAGGTACTTAGGTCTAACTTTCTGAAGGTAGCACTTGGCACGACACCTGCATGATCCATGTAAACAGAAATTTAAAACCATACATCAGAACATTCTCAAAAGAGATTTCTGATATTTCTATGCCATAATTTCCATGGAAACCAGGAGGAAACCCTCCTCTAGGCCAAAATAAGAGTAAGGTCTGTGGACACGTGACCCCGCTCAGAGTAAGTAAGCATGTTTTTTTTGTTTTTTTTTCACACTGTTGCTTTAAAATGAATATGCTGATGGTTGCTTTGTCTGTCTTTCACCTTTATGTGCCGCGGGTTCCAAGAGGATGATGTTGCTTTCAGCCGTTTGCACTCCCTCCATCTGATCAGGTCAAAAAAACAAAAAAACAATAGAATGTAAAAGCCTTCATACTGTCCACTAAGGGCCTCGGTTATCATTCCAGGGGCTAAACTGTGAGTATAAACCGAAAAAGAGCATGTAACAGTTTGTGGCCATGTTGCACCTGATTTACTACTGGGAGGTGTGTTTTATTTCTTACTGTGTATTATTTCTTTAGGACATGAGACAGACTTTAGGACATGGGACAGTCTTTAGGACATGGGACAGTCTTTAGGACATGGACAGACTTTAGGACATGGGACAGACTTTAGGACATGGGACAGACTTTAGGACATGAGACAGACTTTAGGACATGAGACAGACTTTAGGACATGGGACAGTCTTTAGGACATGGGACAGACTTTAGGACATGAGACAGACTTTAGGACATGAGACAGTCTTTAGGACATGGGACAGTAGTGTCCAGTTTGTTAGGCTGCTGGTGTGGACTGCTCAGGTTCAGTTGGAGACTTGTGGGAGTCAAGGTCAAAGTGTTGCAGGTAAAAAGTTTATATTTTATTACTGTTGCTTTGAAATCAACATCTTACCATCTCATCTCTTCTTTAGCGTCAGAGAAGCTGTGTTGTGTTTTCGCTCCATTTTTAGCCTGGTTAGCTGTTTAGCACATAAGCCCAGAAAGAATTCTCTCACAGAAGCAAAATGCATTTTGGGAATTCAAACTGCCCGTGTTTGGCTGACAGGGCATTCAGCTTTCACTAAGGCTGGATGTTGCAGGGATTTCTTTCTATTTTCACAACATAAACTTTCTAAAAATTTTACTCAAAGTGCCTCAAAGTGATCTTTGTAAGACGTCTGCTCTAGCTCCCCTCTAGCAGCTCTCGCTCTGATTGGTCCAAACGCTCCACCACACCGTGCAGGGTACGGACATCACACAGGTGGGAGGAGCTCACCCGTACTGAGGGAGTAATGCAAAAGAGAATATTATTTTGGGCCCATGTGCCAATGAGCCCAGGCCACTGAAAACAATACGACACCATCTTGGGTTCAGCTTCCAGATTTGATGATAGTTCTATGGAGCAACCGCTTGATAAATGAGGCCCTAAGACTAAAACTACATTTTTAAGAATTCTGTCAAAATTGACTCACATTCTAGAAGAAAAAAAAAAACTTACCACAACATTAAGTGTCTTCGTAATACCATCGTTGTGCATGTTCTTAACATATGCCGACACCTCGATGGGGAGTTTTCCAGCTTTTAATGGCACAATGGTATAGGGCACAACTTTGGAAGACTTGGGCTGCACTCTAATCCTCTGTGTATTCGCCCTCTTGAAAGCCACACTGCACATGTCCCTTGTCTTCCCCAAAACCACTTTCACCTAATAAGAAGAACACAGAAGACGACATATTATTCTCAAATACAGGGGTGCTCACACTTTTTCATCATGCAAGCTACTTACAAAATGACCAAGTCATAATTATCTACCTAATACAAAGCCAAACAAACTGCACTAAAACACTCTGTGCCCCTTTTTTGGACCCTCACCCACAGTTTGAGAACCCCTTCTTTAAGAGAACTTCCTCTGGCACTTTACACAAAACTGTGAAAAAAGTGAAGGAAGATTTTTAAACCTGTTTTTTAAAGTTCCAAACTGGAGTTACATTCTTTTCTGGTTTTGCAGTGATATTTACCAGCCTCTGCACATTTACCAAACCAAACGCACATCGTGACAAACACAGATGCATTTGTGCACTTTTGTTAGACAAACTTCAGCCAAATGTGGCAGTAGGTCTGTTCTGTAGATCCGCTCTATGCTGTAGACCTGCTTTGTGCCAACACTGGAACACAAATTTAGACTGGTTTTTGCTTCACGTTTGGTCTTGCTCTTCTAATCAGCCGCACTGTGGGAGGGGCTTGTGTTGGCTGTACGCAGGAAGGAGCGAGAGCGTGAAAAGGCGAGGGGCGGCGTGCTGACGTGAGGCAGATGGACAGGTAGGATGTTTAGGAAGTTGAACCTGCCCTGTGATGCACGCTGGTACACGAGGGCACACGCTGTTGCAGACGAGCCGTGCATAGGGAGCGTGTGTGTTTGTGATGTGCCGTAGAGTCTCCGCGGGTTTCAAATGAGCGCACAGGCTGCACTGAGACGCCCCACACGCTCCTGCACCCGCTACAAGTTTATTGCCAACAGCAGCGGCCGTAATGAAATATGATCGCACTTGTTGAGTGTCAGACCTCGAGTGAGAGACAAGACCGAGTCCAAACCCGAGTCCGAGACGAGACACAGCGATCTACCCACACGACCTTGGCAATCAACTGGTAGATCGCGATCGACGTATTGAGCACCCCTGCTCTAATATATAGTAACAAAATATGACCAGACCTGATGAGAGAAGATGTCATGCCACAAGACTGTGCACACATGTAGAAAATGATCATTTTACTCAAGTAAGAGTAACTTTACTTCAAAATATTTCTCAAGTATATAGAGTTGTGGACAAAATTGTTGGTAAGGAAAGAAAATCAACAATGGTCACTGAAATAACTTGAAACTGAGAAAAGCAATAATAAATAAAAAATTCCTGAAAAATAACCAATGAAAATCAGACGCTGTTTTTGATTTGTTGTTCAACAGAATAATTTTAAAAAACTAACTAATGAAACTGGCCTGGACAAAAATGATGGTACCCCTAGAAAAGATAGGGACATGTTAAAATTCTGCAGCACAGGTTCTTCAAACTTATCCTCAGTCAGTCTGTCTGTTTAAAGGGCGACATGTGTCATTGTGCTGTTTGGAGACATGATGGACACAAGATTGAACATGGACCAGAGAAAGAGAAGAAGAGAACTGTGTCAGGAGACTAGAAAGAAAATAATAGACAAGCAGGATAAAGATAAAGACAATAAGACCATCTCCAAGCAGCTTGATGTTCCTGTGATTACAGTTACACATGTTCTTCACAAGTTTAAGGTCCACAGGACTGAAGCCAACCTCCCTGGACGCGGCTCCAAGAGGAAAATTGATGACAAATACAAGAGTTGGATCATATGAATGGAACCAAAGAGCCCAGAACAACCTCCAAACAAATTAAATGTGACTTTGAAGGGTGAGGTACATCAGTGTCAGATCACACCATCCATCACTGTTTGAGTCAAAGTGGACTTCATGTGAGGACACCACTGCTGAGAGCAAATCATAAAAAAGTGAGACGGGAATTTGTCACAGTGCATATTGACAAACCCCCAAAGCTTCTGGGAGAATGTTCTTTGGACAGATGAGACAAAACTAGAGCTCTTTGGCAAGACACATCAGCTCTATGTTCACAGACGCAAAAATGAAGCAGAAAAAGAAAAGAACACTGTCCCTACTGTGAAACACGGAGGAGGTTTTGTTTTGTTTTGGGGCTGTTTTGCTGCGTCTGGCTCAGGGTGTCTTGAATCTGTGCAAAATACAACGGAATCTCCAAACTATCGAGGTATTTTGGAACAAAACGTGTTGCCTAGTGTCAGAAAGTTTGGTTACAGTCATAGGTCATGGGTCTTCTAACAGGATAAAGACCCAAAACACACAGCTAAAAACACACAAGAATGACTAAGAACAAAACATTGGACTGTTCTGGAGTGTTCTTCTGTGAGCCCAGATCTCAATCCTACTGAACATGTGTGAAAGGAGCTGAAAAATGTGTCTGGAGAAGGCATCCTTCAAACCTGAGACAATTAGAACAGTTTGCTCATGAGAAATGGGTCAAAATACCAGTTGACCAGTGTAGAAGTCTCACTGACAATTACAGAAATCAGTTGGTTGCAGAGTTTGCCTCAAAAGGTTGTGCAACAAAATATTAAGTTAAAGGTAAAATCATTTTTGTCCAGGCCACTTTCAATATTTTGTTTTTTTTAAAATAATTCTGTTGAACCACATCTGAAAAACAATGTTTGATTTTTGTTGGACAATTTTCACCCAGGACACGCTGGAGGGACTATGTCTCTTGGCTGGCCTGGGAACGCCCCGGGGTTCCCCCGGAAGAGCTGGAGGACGTGTGTGTGGAAAGGGAAGTCTGGGAGTCCCTGCTTAGACTGCTGCCTCCGCGACCCAGCCCCGGATAAGCGGAAGAAAATGGAATGGACAATTTTCAGTAAATTTTTATTTGTTATAGCTTTTCTCAGTTTCAAGTTATTTCTGTGATTATTGTTGATTTTTTTACCAACAATTTTGTCCACAACTGTATACAAAGTAGTGGGCCAAGAAATCACTCAAGTGGTATTTTCAAGGAATAGACCACAAAACAGAAAAACTACATACGGGTAGTGTCAAGGAAGACACATTTTGACTTTTAGTATGGTCAACATAAAGCTTTTGTCAAATGTAGAAATACTTTCTCAAGTATAAGAGTACTGTTACGTCAGTAAAATATCAGTGAAGTGGGAGTAAAAGTATGTTGCTAGAAAAATATTCGCAGCATTCCTTTAGAAAAGAACATTAATAATAGACATAGGCAACAGGTTTGATTGACAGCTATCAAGCCTTGTTGCTAAGCACTGGTTGCTCATTAGCCACTATAACTGCTAGCCTTGATTAGCTTCATTTGTCTGAAGCCAAACAGTATAAGCAGCATCACAGTGCTGCAGTCCACTTCTCTCCAGTCAGTACGACCCACCTCTGCTGCTGAGATTCTGTTTGTTGTTTCTATGTGACTAAAGGTTAAGATCTGGTTTGTTACATCTCGGGAGAAGCTGTAGTTGGACAATGACAACAAAACTAGAAATGAATAAACTGAGACACAATCTCCCATCTCTCAACTAGCAAACTGCAAATGTATTTATAATATTTCCTCATCATTCCCACATGTTTAAAGCTGCACATTTAGGCTGAGTTCTTCTCTCAAACTGAAAACACTCATGTCATGGGGCAATACAGGAAGTGCCCCACTGTGTTTTTAAACTCCATGTGCCTTCATTGGAATCATCTGGATAATCTGAGCTATGGAATTGCCAATCTCTACTGAACAAAAGGTAAAAGGAGCTGTTCACTTGAAAACTACAGCTTCATCCATCACAAGGTGGAACAGGGCATTTTGAGATTTGAAGATGTAAACGGACTAATAATAAAGGATTACCAGTACTCAGACACACAGTGAAACAAAACACAAGTCCAGGTCTGTTTTTGATGAGGTAATTACATTTTAACATGTCTTAAAGCTCACAAGAGTCAGTTTTATGTAATATAGGACCTTTAAATCCAGCATTGTTATACTAAGCAATTCAAAGTATTATACTGCAGTACAATATAGGATTACTCAAATATGCAAGAAATCAATTAAAATACAACTTTGAGTAAAGTTGATTTGAAAGTGTCATGTCTCAGTTAAGATCTAAAAAGGTTCAGGAGGAGATAATGGACTGACTGAGTTTCCTTACATCCAGTGGGTCATCCAGATAGTTGTACACCACTGCTTTAATCTCCACCTGCTCATTTCTTGCCACTGAAAACGGCAGCTTCAGATCCACAAAGAACGGAGTCATCACCACAAATGTCCATGGCTCACCCACACAAAATCCTGCAATGAATGTAGTTTTGTCAGGGAGTAGAGAAGTAGGGGAAATCAGATGGTACAATTAGCACAATACAATAAAGTCACTTCCACAGTACAGAAATAAATCCTTCCTGAAGAGCTTCAGAATGATCTTGAGCTGTATCAGAGCAAGTTTAACAGCACATAGACTAGTATACGCCCATGGACCACTATGGAACCAACCCGCACCACTGAGGGATTACACACATATAAGATCACAGGGAATAAAAAAGAAAGTACTCTTATGTTGAAAATCCCATTCTATTTTTATTGTTATTGTGGTACTGAAACCCTAATAAGTATCAAGTCTAGTGGTTAGTATCAAAGTCAAGTTTGACATTTTAGTATCATAATAATGCAAAGTGAATGACAGTCTTTTGTACAATTTTACATCCAAAAGATCAGTTTTGTAATGGATGTTTTTGTCTTACCTGTTTCCACGGAGGAGCTCACGGCGAGGACGGACCATTGGGTAATGCTGTCTGGTATGGCATCTGTATGATGTAAAGTGGCTACTCTGTAAAGCATCATTTAATATGATTTTAGTCATTTGTAAATATAAAAAAATGTTTCAAAAGTAGTCATCTGGAAATCAAAACATCTTTAAAAGAAGACATATGGACTTCCATCCAAAAGTCATTTTAAGTTTCATGGTGCTGTTTGACAGTTATAATGCTCTGAGCTACATAAGTCCTGGCCCCAAAATCAAATGCAAATGTTTTTTTTTTTTGAGCTTTCTACCATGTTATAACATTTAACCCTCTCAGGCTCAAATTAATTTTTAGTATCAGGAAAAATCTGATATTTGGGGAAAATTATAATATTGGGTAGTAATATACAATCCTGACTTTTTTATCCTTTGTAAAAAAAATTAAAAAAAAGATTTTGCACTTCTGGCAGGCCGTTTGTGTGTAGCCCTTCTTGCACAGTCTGCATCACCCACGTTTATCAGCATGGATGGGAGAAAAGGCTCCTGAGTTAAAAAGCTCATAAAATATGGATGTGGAGTAAGCAGGTAATTGGCATTTAGCTGTTGCAAATCTGCAACACATGCCTGGAGAGGGTTAAAAAATGCAAAAAACCCAAGGCACTCAGTGGTTAAAATAAAATGCCTTTATTAATTTACGGCATGTCTTGGGCACCACTGAGTTTTCTCTACTGAGTATTATCCTCTGGAGGTCCAGGAAGAGCTTCTTTTGAAACCTTTTTCATGTTATAACATGTTCCCTCATCAAAAACACAGCTGAAGAGTTTTTATGTGTCATCCGTGTATGTCTGCTGGGCTCTTGTCAAACTCTCCTTGTGGTTAGCTGTAAGAGTCTGCCCAGTGCTGACTGTGCTGTGACAGTTCTCTGAAGCAGGAGTAATAACTCTTTAGACTCTTTAACTTAATCTGCTGTTGTCCCATATAAATCCTAGTATAAATCTAGTTCAAATTATTGGTTAACTACACTTTTTTTGTCAGTCGTTTGGATGCTTAAGTAAAAACGTTATCATAAATTTTCAAAACTTGCCACTGAATGAGCTAATCAGCTGATGTTGGAACAACCCTCTGTCTATTTTCAAGTATTAACTTGCAGAATCTGAAAAAAACTGTTGTCGACTGAGACACCATGGACTGTTTACTTTTTTCAGTCTCTTTGGCCAAATTTTCTGAAACTTTCTGGCAAACCTCTTGCATTCTTTGCAAAATGATTCACACACAAAACAAATCTGAATGTAGCTTGTGTGTGAATAAAACTCTCTTGTAAACCAGAAGAGAGAGTACTTGTAGATGTACACATCTAAAAGTACAGAAGCCTGTAAGTCCAGTATCACACTGTTTCTACTTTGACAGAGGAGGAAAGGCTGTAAATATGATATGTGAACAATACTATAAAAATAAACATTTAGGGAACAAAAAAGCTCAATTTTCAAGGTTTTCTCTACAGCAGTCTTTTACATTGTGGTGCTAGTGCTTCTGTATTTGCCTATAAAATCTCTTCATTCTGTGATTCCTGTGTGTTCACTTTTGTCCCCTGTGTTTTTGGTCTACAGACCTTGGTGAGAATATGTAATATTTAGGTAGAGACTATAGCACGCGCAGAGAGAGTATTATAGTTGCAATCTGTGTTTAACTAGTTGATCATTGTGTTTCAGGTTCTGCAAATAGTGTTTTAAAGTTTTCATATGAGAGTTAATGCTTAAAATTAGAGATAAGGTTCAGCCAACATGTGATAAGTGAGTCTCTTTCAGTGGCAACTTTAGAAAATCTTTGCCTTTAGACTTTAGAGTCAAAGCAACTGAAAGAAACTGTAACTGACTTAAGGCCTACAGCCCTAATGTTTAAAAAAATGAGCTCAGCATGGGGAGGCCTTACCCTTCATTGTTGGTTTGATCAGGCATGTTTTTATCCAACCAAAGCCATGAATCTTCTAATTTTTTACGCATATAGAGATCTTCGTCTTCGTCTTCATCTTCTTCGTCTTCACTCTCTCCTGATGCCCCAAGAGCTTTACTGTCAGAATCTGTCAAAAGATTCAACCTCTTTTGAGATCATTCTAGTGCCAGATAAATATGTGTAGCATGGCTCTCATTGAAATTGACCAGGATAAATACTCCAAGCTTAGTGGTTATGGAATAAGCTGAAAATATAACTTCTGTTAGATTCAGATGAGAGAAATGCACAGACATCTTTCCCTCCACAAATGCACAAAGAACCACTGCACATTTTCTATAAATAAACTAGTGTGTATTTTCACTAAAATGGACTGAAGTACGTTTGTCGGCATCGCCGTATTTGTTTCAGAGCTTCGCCTTTGGCTTCCACCCAAACCACAATGCTGCTCTGCTCTGCTCTGTGCTCCAATCTTCTCCCATCAGCCACCAGGTCCTATTGCACTGACGGGAGCAAGCCAAGATGGATTCTTGTGAGTTTGTGATCTGTGCTTTTTAGGAGTTGGTTTCTAAACTGTTTGACTTAGAAGTCTCTGATGAAAACCTGGTTTCCACAGTTTTCCACTACAGAAGTCATGTACATTGTGGTACTAGTGCTTCTGTTTTTGTCTATAAAATATATTCATATTCATTCCTGTGTGTTCAGTTTTGTTCTTTGTGTCTGTGGACTGTGGTAAGTGTGTGCAGTATTTAGGTACACCCAGCACGTGCAGAGAGAGTGTTACAAACTGGTTTGATTTCTGGTCATCAGCAACCAATCTCCGATCTCTGGTCATCAGATGCCATCCCATACGGACTCGGTCAGCCCGACGTTCCCTGTACCTCCAACTACGCGGGCTGTCCTCACCTCAACTTATCGCCATGATCTCATGAAACAGCAGCATGTAGAACTTTGGACGCAACTCACCACACATCAGCCCAGAGCAGAAGCTCTGAGCCCCTCAAGACGGGATTGGGGGTCTGGTCCTTGGTTTCATCACGTCCTCTGAGCATGTCGGTCAGATTGGTCTGGAGGCTCCGTCCTCCATATGCTGGTTCCAGAAGGGGGCGAGCAAGACCAATGCACAATGGACTGAGTTCAAGCGGTTCCATGCAGTCGTCTGCGTGCTGGACCCATGCGGGGAAAGCAAGAATGCGCTGTGGACTACAGGTCCGGGCGGGCTTTTCCTGTCCTCCGCGCTCAAGAACTCCGGCTGGTTTCGAGATGGTGCAAAGCATCGGGACAGAAACGTGAATCCAGTTTGGTTCGTTAAATGTTGTTCTGAGCATCCTTGGTTCTTGGTTCTTACTGGGAAAAGCGCTTCTCAGGCTGAGGAACCCAACACCACCACTCCCGCTGGGTCAGGACTCTGGTTTTGATCTAGTCCGACTGTAGCATGTTGTAAATAACAATTTAGCCATTTTATTTATTTTCTCCAATTAATTTTAAACTGCAGCCCTGTAGATAATGTAGACCTACTGTGTGTTTCAGTGTCAACAATAAATGTTTTGAACTTGTATTTTCATTGATTTGTCTGTTGTTCATACATTCAGACACTGATAAAACTATGCTGCTTCTGTATCACAATCATAACACAAGTTAGACATTATGATGTCCCGGACCTCCTCAAACTTTAGTTGAATACCCCTGCTATAGTCTGTCTGTGGCATCCACCGTGGTGTCTTTTTTCACATTTGAGTCTGTATTGCTTAACAGTTAGGAGATGGGGACCCCCTGAATAGTGACAGGTATTTACCTGAGGCATCAAAGGCGGACCCGCTGCCTCTGCTTCTTCCCAGATCCTGGCTGTCCTGGCTGTCTGAACTCTGAGAGTCGACCTGCTTTTTGTAAACGTTGCAACATTTAAGGAAAGTCTTGACACACTCTGGTTCCTCTGTGATGTAGCTCGCGCGCTGCTCACAGGAGTACGGCATTAGCACCCTCCTCAGGCCGTCCCGGCAACAGCGCCGCAGGAGTTTCTCCTGAAATTGTTCCACTGCCAGGATTAGAAATAACACACCATGTCAGCACTCATTCAGGTGTGATTTTAATTCCAGATGGAGTTTACTGTCTCACATAGCTGTGCCTGTTGCTCCATCAGAACAGACCGCCTCCTCCTCATGTGGTCTGAACACTTCAGTTCTGTCAGCACATCATTACAATATTAATTAGCAAATTTCATCTAAATGTAACTTCATTTTTCCTTTCTTTCTTTGGTGTTTGGTTACCTTGCCTGCTGTCTGTAGAGGGCCCATTTTTCATGGCAAAAAGCAGCCCCGCGTCACTGAAAACTCCCATTGCATTCTTCCCGCTTCCGTGGGTGCAGCCCATGTCTCTGCTGTCCACCTCATTCAAAATCTTAATTCAGTAATGTAAATGTAAGATGGTTTGAGAAATGCCACACATTTTTAGGGATGTACAGTGCATATTTAAAGACATATAGTGTTTTTAAAAGACAAACTGACGTGTCTTTGGTTGAAGCGTCGCTTGCTGAGCAGATACACAGCTTGGTCCACTGCCACCAGACTGATTTTGGCCCTCGGTTCACCTTCGATCTTCAGTTTCAGTGGTTTGCCCGGCCTGTATGCTATTGGCATAGTATCCACTGCGCTGATAACTGGCTGTAGTTTTGGTTCGATACAAGAAAAAAAGTTATAAAAATACTTGTAGTATATGCTTCTGTTCTCTTCTTTGTAGAGCAAAAAAATGGACAAAAAACATCCCACAAAAAGCAAAGAAACACATTTCATCTGCTGCTGCCCATTGTTGTTGAATGAAATGTTTCATATTAAATCGGGTGTGACAAATTCTCACATGGAATTTAAGACGAAAGTGTTTCATATTTTTAGCAAATTATTTTACCTAATTAAAAATGTTACTTCGCATCCCCAAATAAATAATCTGGCCAACCAAAATCTCATGCTTTGACAAACCTTTACAAAGACAGGTACCTGTCCCCCCGATTTCAGCTTGGTCTGATTGAAAGGCGGATTACAGAGTTTCCATGAGGCATTAAAAAGCATTTCATTTCAAGTGGCATTAAAAATATTGGCAGTTGTGCCAAAAACCTTTCTAGACAGCTATCTAGTTGAACATTTATTGCAATATATTTAAGGAAGTTAATTTTGCCAGATGTTTAGTTCCCACCGGTGGGATGTCACCTCCGGGGTTCTTGCTGAGTAGAGGCTAACTTCACGTCTGGGAGGTACAGGTGAGGTGTGTGTTGTGGTTCGATGTGGGGACAGTCTGAAGAGAAAGTCTCCTCGCTCGGACCTTGGCTTTGTTTGCTCACGTCACAGAATCACGTGCACATAATTAGGCTCTGATAGTACTGACTGTGAAACATGCATGGATGAAAGAGCTGTCCAGAGAACTTTGGCGTTTCAGTTCCCTGTTTCATGAGATGTGCATGCTGTTTACATCCAAGTGCAGGGGCCACATAAGCCAGACTGCTGCATCTAAAGTCCACCCAGTATTAAATGCACTGTGGTATAATGCCTAACAAATGTAGGCTGGTCTGTGCAAAGACGTCTAATGACCTGCGCTCCCGTAATGTGCCAAGTCTAGAGCTATATGTGCATGTTTGGAGTTGCAAAATCAATATGACCAGTCATCAAACGTCACAGGAGGTATGTGACTACAAAGTCTGGGAACCATTGCTCTGTGAGGAGTGTTTTAAAGGTATCCTTCAGTTCTGAGCACTTCACACAGGCTCAATGTGCGACTTCATTTGTTTCTTTAAATTTGTGTGTGTAACATTATAGTGAGTCTGGGGCAGTAATTTTAGCTGGGAATGTTTACAGTCCCTCAGTCATGCAGGTAGAATCCATGGCAAAAAAAATTCAATTTGTCAACTGGATAAAAGTTTATTTTGGTTGAATACTGAATTGAATGATTCTACTAATAAGACCCCACACTCGGTGCAGTTCAATAGGCCTAGCTAACAAACAGAAAGTGTAAAAAAGTAGGTGTGTTAGTTTCAGAGTAGTTTCAGTGTAGTGGATGAGCTGCAAAACTTATTTGACCAAAATAAACTTTTGTCCAGTTGACAAATTGAATTTCTTCTTTTGCCTTTAGCTGGAAACATTTTCAGTAATGTACTGATCCCTAATACAAAAGATATTTGGTGGAATTAGGTTCAAAACACCCAATTATATATTGCAAGGAATAAGCTTTACAAAATGTTTTGCATTATAATAACTACCTATAGGTTCTTGTTATTCTGCTGTTACAAAACTAAATGTCTTCCTTTTCACATCTGTTAATAGCATTAAAATACTAAACTGTGGCATTAAAAATGCATTAAAAAGCATTAAATGTGGTTTGTTGAAACATGAATAACCCTGGATTAACCAGAGAAAGAGATTTATCAGAGCAATGAAATGGTTTACATTTAAAATAAATAAGACAGAGGACTGAAAAACATTGTGGATTTCGTCAGAATCCCTGAAGTAAAACAAGTTTATATTGTTCTGAATGATATGAGAATTTTCTTCAACATTTATAGACACATGCACAGACACATCACCTGTTGTGGCTGGACCGTCCCAAGTTAGTTGTCACGTTCAATGGTCTACTTCCAGACTCTTCTGGATTTTAACTGAATGTAGGAGGAACTAACAAGTTCAAAATGCTCTGTTCCACTTTGTGATGTCATGCACTAGTAGTTTTCAAGTTAACAGCTTCCTTTTGTTTAGTAGAAAAAATCCAGGGTTGAAATTATCTAAATGATTCTAGTGAAGGTGTACGGAGTTTAAAAACACAATGGAACACTTTCTTTTTTTTAACACATGACATCACAAAGTGGAACAGAGTGTTTTCTGTTTGAGAGAAGCCTAAATATGCAGGGTTTGTGTATTAAACGTGTGAATGAAACAACTCTTTTGACTAAACAACATTATAGAATAGAAAGAAAGAGCATAATAGGCTTTTTTATACTCACTGGATGGACACATGTCTCGGACACACGCAGTTTCACAGAGTCTGACACCACCTCATTTCCAATGGTATAAAATGCCACAAAACGAAAAGTGGGCATCATGTCAGAGGTGACTGTGATTGTGACGCTGGTGATCAAATGTTCGCTCACTGGAACACGCCTGGCATCCAGAATCTTTCCTTTGCTCAGGACCTGTGGAGATGACAGAATGATACAGTTTATAGGCACAAAAGAGCTGGGAATTTATCAAAGTCGAACCGATAGTGGTAATATATTTTTCTTAATTTACATTTAACACTCAAGGTCGTTTTACAGCGAATAAACACAACATAAACAGCATTAATATAATTAACAGGGCCCATATGACACTGCTTCCTGATCTGTTCTAATGCTGTTTCCTCATCAGAAACACCTGGACTTGTGTTTTGTTTCATTCACAAATGTTTAACACACATAATCATTTGGATGGAATGGTCCATCTCTACTGACCTTAATGTAAAAGGTAGCTGATAACTTGAAAACTACTTTACAACTTTGTAACTTTACTACTTTACTTTACAACTAACTCTATGACATCACAAGGTGGAACAGAGAATTTAAAGATGTAGACAGACTAATAATAAAAGGTTACTTAAACTTGTGTGAATGAAACAAAAGCAACTCAAGGTATGTTTGTGAGAAGGTGTACTATAAAATGGTTTAAAGGTCACAAGAGTCAGTTTTGTGTCATATAGGACCTTTAAACAGAATAAGCTAATCTGAAAAGATGAGTTTTGGACTTGAAAAGAAGAAGTTTGTCTAAGTTCAGGCGGGAGGGAGTTCCAGAGGGTGAGGGTTGAGCAGCTGAACATTTGTTATATTAATACAGACTGGGGATTGAAAAGTACTGATTCTCTTGCAAATACATTGATACTTCAAAATAAAGGCTGTTTTCTGATGAAATTTTAGTCAATTGATGAAATACATGGTTTTTATTTTAGTTTAACAGCACTTAAATTAATGATTTTAGATCAGATCAAGCTAGGCTGAAGCAAAGATCATGATGGTAATGTCAATTCTTTAGTGGAGAAATGCATTTCAGTCTTGGGCTCAAACTAAGACCAGACCAGGGCAGACCAGGGCAGACCAGGGCAGACCAGGGCAGACCAGGGCAGACCAGGGCAGACCAGGGCAGACTGCAGACTGCAGTCATACGTTAAAACTGCATAATGTATGGCTCCTCATTGTTTAATGCTTACTAATATTCTGTCAACGTCTATTTATTGGCCTTATTTTTAATGCACACTCCTATTTTAGTTTATAAATAAATATATTTATAACAGTTCTTAGTTTGTACTGTCACTGTTACTGACAATGCTAATTAAACTAAATACTAAATAAATTATATTTTCTCACCAGATATGTGACTTCTTGAATGGAGCTTTCAGACTTGATGTTCAGAACCAGGGATAGTTCTCTCATTTTGATTTCTTGGGCTTTAGAGTCGATGAACAGGTAGTTCGGTTGCCATGGACGTGCAGGTCTGTAAGGATCCACTGTCACTTGTATTTTAGCCTGTTTCTCTGCACTTAGATCTGTTTTGTCCGTAGTTACCTTGAGAGAGAAAGCAGAGCATAGCAAGCAGTACATATGTATTTAATGTACAGAAGTGGACTGAAGGAGTGTGACATCACTCATAGCGTTTGGTTGCAGAAAGTCAGGGTTAGTAGTTATAGCAGCTCATTTGGAGCCAAGTTTCATCTTTGGAAATCTGGCTGTGCAACTAAAAAGTCGATCAGAAGCACAATGTTGAAGATAACGTCCATCCAGGCTGCACCACTTGTTTGGCAGGAGGTGTGTGCTTAGCAACACTGTCACTCCAACCTGTTACTAACACTCGAGGGTACGACCTCAGGGAAAGATGACTCCTCACTGGTCTGTTATTAATGTTCATATCTGGATTTATGGACAGAATAGTGAAATAAAAAGGGATCATGGGGCTGGTGAGGATTTCTTTTTTGCTGTGATACCAATGAATGGCCACTAGTCCAACTCACAACAGGTCTGACCTAGCAATAGCCAGTTATTTTAAAAGATCCACGGTGGATAAAGTCTATGACCACAGCACAAAAGCCAATGTGTCTGATATTTACAATGATTGTCTGGGGGCTGATCTCTTTGGGCATGTTGATGGACACTGCGGCGATCCCATAGTGGCTGGTCAGAGGTTGGTCGTGCAGGTTGACCCTCAGGTTGATGTTGTGGACTGGACTTCCATCGTGATGAGTCACATGGATCTGAAAGAGAAACAGGACACTTCTGACTGCATCTGTACTAAACATGATTTACACTAAAGTCCTACAAATCCAGTTTAGAGATGTGGGATGGAAGCGGAGAGAAATTAAAATGCTGTCTACCTTGAAGCTTGTACCTTTTTATCCAAAAATAGACATAAGATAAGATACACATCTTATTGTGACTGGGCTTGCACCTCCACAAATCTGATATACCGGTGTATACCGGTATCTAGAATGTTCTCAAATATGGTTTTAACTTCGTATATCCATGGAATTGTGACGTGCCACTTGCAGAAAGTTACATAGTGTTGCTTTTAACTTGTTCTTAGTCTACTAAGACCATAAGGCCTAAGAGGCAACTGCTGTTGTGATTTTGGGTTTTACGAAAATAAATTGAATTGAATAATCACACTTCACTGAGCATGAATTAACCAGAGATCATTTTGACTCTGTTTAGCTTAACTATGTGGACTTAACATAAGCAGAAAGTGCAAAACAAAAATCTTACTGCAAAATATAAGGGCAGGCCAGGTTTGAAGTACTTTTGCATGTCTTTTAGTTCTAAGACATAAGGTGAATTCACTATTTTAATGTTGCTTAACTCGACCTCAACCAGGTCACCACCTGTAAGAAAAGCACAAGGTTCAGCAGTGCAGAAGAGAGGAGGAAGTCCACTCCACAAGTTAAAGCTTTACACAAGAAACAGACTACACTTCTCACTTTCCCCCAGAATGATCACGATCATAGTTTAACATGAATGAAAAAGTGGGACTTTACTTTGGAGGCCTGGTTCTTCATGTGTCTTTTCAGCATGTTTGAATGGGATTTGCACCTCACTTTACCTGATGCTGTGAGCACTGTGACTTTGAGGTACACATATTTGTCCACCAGAGATGTGACAGAGCAATCCGACTTCACACTGCCAGACTGCACTTCACAAGCCTGTTTGATTTCATCCATGGTGAGTATAAGAGTTTCTTTGTTTCCCTCCTACAAACAAGAATAAGTAAATAAATAAAGTAAGTAAATGGAAGGGCACTTGCACAATAACTTAGTCACTTTTACACATTTACTCCACACTCGGTGGTGGTGGGATTACAACTACTCTGGGCAGACTGATGGAAGTGGGACTGTTAATCTGCACCATTGACCGATCGACCGCTCCCCCCACCACCAACACACACACACACACACACACACACACACATACATACACATACATACACATACATACATACATACAAACACACACACACACACACACACACACACACACACACACACACACACACACACACACACACACACACACACACACACACAGACAGACACACACACATACATACACACACACACACACACACACACACACACACACACACACACACACACACACACACGACACAGACACACACACATACATACAACACATACACATGCACACACAGACACACACACGATACAACACGCACACACACACACACACACACAGAGACACACACACACACACACACACACACACACACACTTGGTACTCCCAACGGTCTCCCATCCAAGTACTAACCAGGCCCCAACATGTTTAGCTTCAGAAATTTGATGAGATCAGGCTTTGAACAAGGAGGATAGTGTATTTCATTTTAAGGTTTGGGAGTTGAAATATTGGATACTGTGTATTGTTTCAGTGAATATTGCCTTACCAGTTTCATTTGCTTCACTTTGGGAGCCCTCATGATCTTTTGACCGTTTTTCAGTCCATAGACCACATATGCAGTTCCAATAACAGGTTCACCATAAAGATATCTTAAATACAAATGCAAGAAAGCATCACATTACATCACAATAATCACACTGTTCTGTTCTTATTAGATTATTACAAGTGTACTCTGTAACTTTTCAGGTGAGGGGTCTGTCATTTGCTTGTCACCATTGCGTTGCTTAGTGTGTCCCACAGTATGGCACTGTTACTGTATATCTTTATTATATTTACTCAGTGTTGGGAAGGTGACTTTTAAAATGTATTCCCCTACAGATTACAGATTACATACCCCAAAATGTAGTTTATAACGTAATCCATTAAATTATTTAAAGTGAGTAATGTAATCTGAATACTTTGGATTACTTGATTTGCTGTAGAGAAGCAAAGACGAGGATATTGTAACATAAGATGTTTTTTCTGCTAAAAGACAATAAAAAAGCCCAGACTTTACTTAACGGTATTAAAAATATTATTGATAGAATGCATGGTTTAGTCCTGTTAAATCTTGATTTAGACCTGGTTTTAGACCTGGTTTTAGTCCTGGTTTTAGTCCTGGTTTTAGTCCTGGTTTTAGTCCTGGTTTAGACCTGGTTTAGACCTGGTTTGGAACTGGTTTAGACCTGGTTTAGACCTGGTTTGGAACTGATTTAGACCTGGTTTAGTGTCCATCAATGAGTGGAATTACCAAACAAAAAATAAACAAAAAAAAAACAACAAAAAAGGGAATAGCCCAAAATGTGAAAACAGGAAAATACCGCAATGTAATCCATTTATTTCAACCAAGTAACTGTAATCCAATTACCTCTCACTGAAACAGTAACTGTAACTGAATACAGTTACTCATAATTTGTACTCTGATTACATAACTCCAGTACATGTAATCTGTTACTCCCCAACACTGCATTTACTTGTATTTTTATTGCTTAAAAAACATTGAAAAACATGCATTCTAACTATGAATGAGGGGCCTCCTTAATACCATAAAGTGGAACATTCCGGGCAAGGAAACTGTATCCCCATGGAGACAAGCATGTGACAGACCATAGACCAGAAAAGTTCCATAGTGCATTTTAAGAAACAGTTTTGATTGACAAACCTTGCACTGATGTCCACAATCACTTGAGTGTCATCCACATTCAGGTACGGTTTTGTGGGCGTGACAGTGAGATTAAAGGCAGGGAGCACTGAGTTAAGAAATAAAAATCAGTAGATTCAAATCAAACATAAAGGTGCATTGTGTAACTTTTCCGGTGGAGGGTCCGTCAAATGGTTTTCTTCATGGAGACGTCATTGCTTTGTCTGGAATGTTTCACAGTATGGCATTAAACATTTCTATCTCCATGGAGACCAAACCACAGGTCAGATCTGTGGAGAGGCGACCCCGCTCACAGTCAGAATGTCTGTTTTTCTAGCTATTTCTGGGAGATAAAAGCACCTGTAAGTGAATAAATGTGAAGTAGAGCTGTCATACTGTGGAACATTTCAGACAGATCATTTACATATCCATAGCAACAAGCAGGTGATGAACCTCCAACCAAAAGTAACATAGTGCACCTTTAAAGAATATTCAGTTAAGTGAAGTAAAGCTGTCAGGGGGCCTGTAGAGTTCAGAGTGAACAGTGAGACATACACACTGATAATCCTGTGTTATGGTAGATTATTACTACTACCAGTGTTGGGAAGGTGACTTTTAAAATGTAATCCCCTACAGATTACAGATTACATACCCCAAAATGTAGTTTGTAATGTAATCCATTAAATTACTTAAAGTGAGTAACGTAATCTGAATACTTTGGATTACTTGATTTGCTGTAGAGAAGCAAAGACGAGGAAATCGTAACATAAGATGTTTTATCTGTTAAAAGAAAATAAAAAGCCCAGACTTTACTGAACCAAATTAAAAATATTATTGATAGAAGAAGAGACACGGTCCACGCAACATGGTTCAGTCCTGTTAAATCCTGGTTTAGTCCTGTTTTAGTCCTGGTTTAGTCCTGGTTTAGTCCTGGTTTTAGACTTGGTTTAGACCTGGTTTAGACCTGGTTTAGATCTAGTTTAGACCTGCTTTTAGTCCTGTTTTAGTCCTGGTATAGTCCTGGTATAGTCCTGTTTTAGTCCTGGTTCAGTCGTGGTTTTAGACCAGTTTTAGACCTGGTTTAGATCTAGTTTAGATCTAGTTTAGACCTGATTTTAGTCCTGTTTTAGTCCTGGTATAGTCCTGTTTTAGTCCTGTTTTGGTCCTGGTTTAGTCCTGGTTTAGTCCTGTTTTAGTCCTGGTTCAGTCGTGGTTTTAGACCAGTTTTAGACCTGGTTTAGATCTAGTTTAGATATAGTTTAGACCTGCTTTTAGTCCTGTTTTAGTCCTGGTATAGTCCTGTTTTAGTCCTGTTTTAGTCCTGGTTTAGACCTGGTTTTAGTCCTGGTTTTAGTCCTGGTTTAGACCTGGTTTAGTTTCCAGGAATGAGTGGAATTATCAGGAAAAAAAAAAAAAAATGGGGGGATTTAGCCCAAAATGTGAAAACAGGAAAATATCTCAATGTAATCCATTTATTTCAACAAAGTAACTGTAATCCAATTACCACTCACTGAAACAGTAACTGTAACTGAATACAGTTACACATAATTTGTACTCTGATTACGTAACTCTGGTACATGTAATCTGTTACTCCCCAACACTGACTACTACTGTTTACATATTTGATCAAAATGTGTGGTTAAACAGACACTTTTGAAAAGTAATTGCCTCTTGTTTAAACAATAAGGAACAAAAACACAGCAAGAAATCAGATGTGAAGTTTCAGGTTGGACCTGGAAGTGACAACATTTAACAACTCTGTAGAACTTTATGGGAGATACATTGTTTTTGACAGAAATATCCAAACTTATGATCCACAAATGTTGAACCTTTATTCATTATTTGTTAGAGATTGGCTCCACATATTTATAATCTTATTTACTTTTTATTTAAGAGGGGATGTTATACTATTTATTTAGTTTTTTAGTTTTCTACCATGTTATATTATTGCTCCCTCGTCAAAAGCCTGCCTGAAGAGGTTTTACATGTCATCCACGCATGTTTGAGTAATTTAGCGGTCTCTCCCAGGTCCTATTCAAACCCTCCTTACATTTAGCTGTAAGATTCTGTACAATGCTCCACCCACAAGCCTACGTCCCCCATTCTCCCACCTGACAATTCTATAAAAATATACAAAAGCAACATACAAAACAGTATACGGCATCTTCACAAACCAGATGAACTGTGCAGCAGTTTCATTAGTGGGATGCACGGTGATTGTGTTGTGAAAGTGCTCTGAAGGGGGAGTGACTTAACACAGGGAGTGTCAAAAACTAAAGTCCATCCATCCATTTTCGTCCGCTTATCCGGGGCCGGGTCACGGGGGCAGCAGCCTAAGCAGGAACTCCCAGACTTCCTTCACCCCAGACACGTCCTCCAGCTCCTCTGGGGGACCCCGAGGTGTTCCCAGGCCAGCCGAGAGACATAGTCCCTCCAGCGTGTCCTGGGTCTTCCCCGGGGCCTCCTCCCGGTGGGACATGCCCAGGAGGCATCCAGAACAGATGCCCGAGCCACCTCAACTGGCTCCTCTCGATGTGGAGGAGCAGCGGCTCTACTCCGAGCTCCTCCTGTGTGACTGAGCTCCTCACTCTATCTCTAAGGGAGCGCTCAGACACCCTGCGGAGGAAACTCATTTCGAGTGCTTGTATCCGCGATCTCGTCCTTTCGGTCACTACCCAGAGCTCATGAGCTAAAGTGACACTTATAAAACATAGGTAGATAACATACTGATCTAAATATGTTATGTGTCAGCAGTTAATACCCCATCAAACAAAAATACCCACCTTTTTAAGAATTATCCAGGTTTAAGTAACAGTGATGTCAAATAATGTAACAGTCCAATTAACATACCATATTTTTTCACTTCAAAGGTGGTATTGAAGTTGTTCTGAGGCCAGTGATCAAATTTGGCTATTATAGTCCACTTTCCTTCACTGCAAAGAAAACAGAAGTTGTCAACACTGTACAATAGTTAATAATATTTACACTTTCTTTTAAAGAGTAAAAAAGACTTGCTTCACAATTTCAGGAATAGTGTAGGATTCAGGTAAGATTCCATTATATGGTATTTTGGTCTTTTTCAATTCGACAATAACACCGTCTGAATTCTTAAAAATACAAAATAAATGTGTGAGATCATCATAATCAGACCATTTCTACAGTTCATTTTAAAGGTGCATTGCACAACTTTTCTAGTGGAGGGTCCATCACCTGCTTCTGTTCATGGAGATGTTATTGCTTAGTCTAGAATGTTTCAAGGTAGAGATTATACGTCTTTTCAAGGGAGACTACTATAAATTATCTTACAGGTCAGATCTGTGGAGAGTCTTCTCTCCTACTCACAGACAGAATTATTCTATTTTTGAGCAATAGAAAACAACTGCAATGAATAAATCCTAGATGGATATGTCATACCATGGAACATTCCAGGGAAAGCACTAACATCTCCATGGAGACAAGCAAGTGACAGACTCTCCACTAGAAAAGTTCCGCAATGCACCTTTAATGTTTATTTAATGTTTATAATAGTACCAACCTTGATATCCAAAGCTACGCCATTTGAAGCACTGGCTTTGAACGACGTGGAGGCGGCATATGCACGTATCCGGACTGAAAAGAAAAACAGATTTTCAGTGTTCAGTGTTCAGTTAGGGTGTAGCTTTACATAAAGAACACTGGGCTTCATTCATGAATCTTTTTTTTTTAAAATGTTTCCACTTTAAGAAGATGCTGAAAGAACTCTGCTCCAGATTAACAAAACAATTCCTTCTTAAGTGACAACTGCACTGAATTCACCAACACTCAGCTCCAAACACCTCCATGCACATTTATATTTCATTTACATAGAAAATTAACATGCATTAGAAACGCCCTCTTAACTTCCAAATATGGCTAATATTGGTTTGACATTATGATGTGTGAAAGTGTGAGGGAGCCTGAACGAGGACGTCAGGTGAACTGTGATTTCAAACATCCAAATTCACATGAACACACTCAAGGAGGGAAGATTTAAGTCAGAAACGCAGCTTTGATCATATTTATCATGCTTTCCACTATTGTGGACCTGTGGTAAATACCAAGGGAGAGGGGCTGGGGTGGAGGTGTACAAGAGTGAGCTCTGGTCATGGGGGGTCAGGGGAGATGAAGAGGTGTTGAGTCCAGCGCGGTGATCATGCGCAGGGCTGTGACAGAGGCCCATATGGAGGCACTGGGGCTGGGACAGACTGAGGCTCATTGCAGCCTGGAGAAAGTCTGTTCGACCCAATCATAGACCGTATATATGAATGGACGTAGCTAACTCGCTAGTCGCCGCGTGCCAAATAGAACGTTTGCCAGGAGGCTCTTCCGGGTCCTTCTAACCCTGGCTCCAATTGACTTACATTATGAGCTTGTTGCTCCTCTCTCTGTACCTGCTGCTGTGAGCCTCATCATTTTGGCCTTAAAATATTCGTATTAACCCGCTCTACATCATCCTGAATTTTTTTTTTCACTATTTTGTCGGTCAAAAAATCCTATTCATAACATAAAGCCTGGCTCCAGATTGGGTCCTCCTAACCGTGAGCATCACGAGCCTCATTTGAGCGGAGCAAAGTCACACTCGCTTAGTCCACTTCTTTTATACAGTCTATGGACCCAGTAGACACATGCTCTATAAAACAACTCATAAATGTCATTGGATCACATAGTAACATGTTTATTGAAAATAATTTAAGAAAATATACAACTTACAATCATGGAGGAACTTGCATTATCAGAGTAATAATATTCTAAGACAGTAGAATTTTTTTTCTCACGAGTGCTTCTGACTGTTCATTGGATTTGTTTTTCCAGAAGAACATTTTCAGTTAAGAAAAAATGATTGAGTGCCAAAAATGTTCGTAAGAAGGCCTTAAGTACAATGAGGCCCATTGTGTATTGTGCCTATGGCAGGTTTTCAGATTTTTCTTATTACTACTTGGGCCAGTAAATACTTGTGGTTTATATTTCTCATAGTTTTACAGAAGTTAAGTGGCAGTTTGTGGGAAAAAAGTGAAAAAGAAAAGTAGAAACAGACAGGAAATAGCACTGAGTTGATGTTATTCCATTCAAAATGCAGGTGTAGTGCTGACTGCGTCTGTAGGCTGAGGGTGTGTGGTCCCCAGTAATCCAGTGCCCTGTTCATCCCAGTAACAGATCTATCACTTCAACCAATTATTTTATTACAAATTCTGCTCTTGTTGGTGCGTGCTCACAGCCCAGGTTTGCCACCGCTGCCTTGTACATCTGTCTTTGTGCCACACTAACTTTATTGTATGAACTGAAGATGGGATTGTTTATGAAATGTTGTGTTCTACCCATAACAAATTCTCTCCCTTAAAGGTGCACTATGTAACTTTTCGGTTGGAGGTCCGTCACCTGCTTGTTTCTATGGATATGTAAATCATCTGCCTGGAATGTTCCGCAGTGTGATGTTAAACTGCTCTACCTTGGTGGCTTTATTGCTCAAAAATATATAGAAAAACGGGCATTCTGACTGTGAGCGAGGTCTCCGCTCCACAGATCTGATTTGTAAATTGATTTGGTTTGGTCTCCATGAAGATAGAAAGGTTTAATACTATACTGTGAAACATTCCAGACAAAGCAATAACGTCTCGATTAGGGGTGAGCAAAAATATTGAAATCTCGATATATCGTATCGTTTAATGTGATGATACAGTATTGATATCGTAGACTGCTGTATCGATATATCGCCAAGAGTATGTTTTGGTATATTTTACTAAATTATTTTGTTACAGCACTACAGTTTTGTTGTTCAGAGGAAGGAAACTCGTTTATGCGGCACGTTTGACCTTTTCATTGATTTGAGGATTAAAATGTTTGTGTTTCATATGAACTTTGCACAAAAAGTGGTTTCACAAAGACTTTTAGTGCCACAGCCACTTTACCCTTTATTCTTTATTGAACTGTATCAAATCCCTTTGAAATATATTGTATCGAATCCTATCAAATCGAAAGCTCACCGTATCGAGGTATGTATCGTATCGTGGCCTATGTCTCGAGGTATGTATCGTATCGTGGCCTATGTCTCGAGGTATGAATCGTATCGGCAACTTCTTAATGATACTCCAGTGCTAATCTCCATGGAGAAAAGCATTTGACGGACCCTCCACCAGAAACATTACAGAATGCAGCTTTAAAGCAAATTTTCCTATAAAGAAATAATTGTGAAATATGATTCTGTCCTCAATAATCAATGAACGTACCTGTGTCCTGATATGTGTAAAATCTATATTTCTCACTGGGTTTCATGGTATGTTTGAGTGAGATGACCGGTCAGGCCTGTCATTGAGTGTGTATATGTTAGAGAATTGTTATGTTATAAGCATTTCTCATTTAAAGTCTTCATCATTTAAAGGCTGATTCATCAACATTGGCTTTTTGTTTTGTCTTGTTTTGTTGTGTTCAAGCTGTATCAGGTGATCTTGCTGATGCACCAGCTGACTCATTAAGATAATGTAGAGGGAGAAACAGCTAGTAAGAAAAGGACGCCTCACCACGGATCTAATAAAGATTTACCGACACCGATACACCCTTCTTTCCTTCTTTCCCCAAAAATTAACTTAAATCAATTTAATAAACCAAGAAAAATACAAACCATGAGCTCCTTTAGCAGAGGAAGCTCGGGAGGTTTAACCAGCTGTACGGAGCTATGAGATATCCCACAATTAAATCCCACATTAAAATCTTCTGCATAAATAAACTCAACTTTACAACATATAAATCATAACCTCTATAGAGCCACATGATCAGATCATTCAGCTCTGATCACATTTGTTTACATTTTACAGAAACGAAACTTAAGACCACATGGGTCATTAGCATAAACTGTTAGCGGTGATAAAAACAACTGCTTCTTTGTGCTTCTGTGATCAGCTTCTTTTTGACTAAATGACACGACTCAGTGGATTATGTGTGATCTTTTTGTGACAGAAGAGACGCTAAAGATGGTAAGTCTGTACCGTGTGTATAACGTATATGCAGTGTTGGGAAGGTGACTTTTGAAATGTATTCCCCTACAGATTACAGATTACATACCCCAAAATGTAGTTTGTAATGTAATCCATTAAATTACTTAAAGTGAGTAACATAATCTGAATACTTTGGATTACTTGATTTGCTGTAGAGAAGCAAAGACGAGGAAATCTTCACATAAGACATTTTGTCTGTTAAAAGTCAATAAAAAAGTCCAGACTTTACTGAACCAAATTAAAAATATTATTGATAGAAGAGGAGGAGACATGGTCCGCACAACATGGTTTAGACCTGGTTTTAGTCCTAGTTTAGTCCTGGTTTAGTCTTGGTTTAGTCCTGGTTTAGACCTGGTTTAGACCTGGTTTAGTCCTGGTTTACATCTAGTTTAGACCTGGTTTTAGACCTGGGTTAGTGTCTGGCAATGAGTGGAATTATCAAAAAAAAAAAAAAAAAAAAAAAAGGTATATAGCCTAAAATGTGAAAACAGCCATGTAATCCATTTATTTCAACAAAGTAACTGTAATCCAATTACCACTCACTGAAACAGTAACTGTAACTGAATACAGTTACTCATAATTTGTACTCTGATTACGTAACTCTGGTACATGTAATCTGTTACTCCCCAACACTGCGTATTGGAGATAGTTCATGTTTTAGCTTTTCAGTGATCACATGAGCGCAGGTCGCATGAGCGCAGGTCGCATGAGCGCAGGTCGCATGAGCGCAGGTCGCATGAGCGCAGGTCACATGAGCGCAGGTTGTACATGTGCAGGTTTAGCGCAGCTCTTTATTTTACAGTTATTTCACTCATGTATGATCACTTTATTTATGTTGATCACTTTATTTATGTTGATCACTTTATTTATGTTGGTCAATTTATTTATGTTGTTACTGCTGTGGTGAAAAGACTGGAAAGTGTCTTTTGGAAGCATGCGCACTCAACTTTATGTTGCAGTAACCGGGATACTGCGTTTACATGCCACAGTATCCCGGTTACTATCGGAATAAACCAGCTACAGTAACCCGATTTCTAATAACTGGGATACTGCCATGACCAGGATACTGAAACCGGGGTACTGTGTTTACATGCACCATGAAGAAACCGGGATACTCAAAAAACCTGATCATAACCAGGATACTGACGTGCATGTGCATGTGCATTATGCACTTTAAAGAGTTCTCACCTGTCTCCCCTGGTCTGTAAATGGGTTTGTCCGTCTGAATAAAGATGTATCCAGCTTGAAAAGAAACCAACATGGCTCTTTTTTCGGTGTGCAGATTGCCAAACCTCACCTCCAGATTTACGTACTGCTTTTCTTTGTCATTGCGCCTTATATTTGTTGATGATGGTAACTGTAATTTAAAAAAAGACAGACCAACTTAAAGCTAGGAATTTCACAGTAATTACAATATTGATCAATAGATTAAAGGGCCCATATAATGTTGTAATGTATTTTGTTTTTTGTTTTTTTATCAAAAACATAACTGGAGATGTGTTTTGTTTCATTCACACATGTTTAACACAAACCCCGCACATTTACTTCTTCTCTCAAACAGAAAACACTTTGTGATGTCATTTAGTAATACAGGAAGTGTTCCACTGACATATTCACTAGAATCATTTGGATCATTTCTGCTTTGAAATTGCCTGTCTCTGTTGAATCAAAGGGAAAAGGTAGCTGTTAACTTGAAAACTATGTATGTAGATGTAGATGGACTAATAATAAAGGATTACTCAAACAGAGTTGGGAAGGAAGTGAATACATGCACTGAGAATATGTATTCTGAATAGTAATTTTGAGTAACTGTATTCCAGTATAGTTACTTTTTCATTTGGTTGTATTCAGAATATGGTTAGTTTTTTAAAAACTGAGAAATACATTATAGTATTTGATGACGCATTTAGTCTCTAAGCAAAAAAAAAAATAGACAACTCTGTTTTTGTGGTATTTTTGTGTGTGATTTTTTTTTTCTCCAGTTAGTGAGATGCATAACAAACATTGAAACAAATATGAAGATAGTCCGACGAGGTTCATTTTGTCTTCTGATAATTTATGTTATTAGTTTCTTTTTTCAGACCAAGAGTTTGTTTTCATACCTCAGAGTGGTCATGTGATGTTGCTGTGACGTGTCTGGTCAGATGATTTAAACAAGTTTTGGCGCTGTCTTCCTACCGGTGGAGGCAGGACGACAGCGCCATCTGCAGTCCCACTTCCTCAGAACGGTATCCCAGGTGTGTGAGAGTAAAAAGCCCCTCGTCCTGGTTTGGGATGGAGCAAACATCATTGGGACAGAGGAAAACAAACATCGTCGCTGGATTAAAGAGGCAATCGAAATACAGAAACGTGCCCACGGGATTATAAACCGGGACGAGGGGGCTTTTTTACTGTCACATACCCGGGATACTGTCCTGAGGAAGTCGGACTGCAGATTACCTGTAAAACCTGTATAAATCAGCTGACCAGACACGTCACAGCAACATCACGTGACCACTCTGAGGAAGACGCTAGTGAGCAGTCCAAACTGTCAGGTATGAAAACAAACTCTTGGTCTGAAAAAAGAACCCAACAACATAAATATGAAGATGTTTTTAATAATATGTTGAGTTTTTACAATATAATTTAAATGCAACTTGATGTAGAAGTATTCTAAGTATTCTGAATACAGTACTGTGATTGGACATTGATCAGAATACATTACAACATACTATTTAATTTGGGTATTCAGTATTCTGTAACTAAATACATTTCAGTAGTATTCATCCCATCACTGCTCAAACATGTGTGAACAAAACACAACTCCAGGCATGTTTTGATGAAGTAACAACATTCTAATATGGCAAAAAGCAATTATGCACAATTTAGCATAATATAGAACTTTTAAAAGATAAATAACACAGCAAAAAATGTTTCTAGACATTTCAAAATATTGTTATTCTTTGTAAACCCGATATGACAAGCATGCTCTCACCCGGATGGGTACCAGTGTGTGGTGTTTGTTTGCCACACTGAGGGATGTGTAGCCCTCAAACAGTTGTCTTGTGTCCGTTTTGAAGTCTCTTATCGTCACGGTAACTTGGATGGTGTCTGTAACTCCGGTGGCCTGCACGAAAATCTTCTCATCACTGTCAACCCGAATCAGGTTTGGAGCCACAACCACAAACCTTTAACCAAAAACTCAAGATTAGCTGCAAGAAAAAAAATTGCAACTCCAAGGGCCAGATTTACAAAGCGTTTACACATGAAATGGATAGGCCACACTGCTATAGGAGCTAAAAACATATGCAGTTTGTGTCTCTCTTGTATGAGTGCTAGAAAAAAAATTGGTTGCGATCGTGCGAGAATCATGAGAAAATGCACTATATAAAATAGTTACATTTGGATTTGAGCATTTAAGGGGAAGTTAGCCAAAACACGAAGAGCAACTGTTTATTTGATTCATTATTCTCCACAGTATTATACATTTGAACCCACAGGTTCTCATGCACGAGCGCATCCACTTTCCTGGACCATAGACTTCTATAAACCAGTCTGTGGCTGTGACCCAACACAGACAAAACGAAATAATGACCAGACCTGAAAGAAATCTCTTCCCTCAGACGGAGCACAAGAGCCAGGCTTTGGTTTAATGAAGCACTGGGGTTAAAAGCAGTATATACACTTTACATTTGTCTTTACGCACTGAATGACAGAGTGGCTTGAGTCCGCGTGCGACAGCCTACTGGTCGAACCTGACCCGAACTCAAAATATTCCATGTATTTTTGTGTAATAGGGAGCTCTTGCTCTTGCTCTCAACAGTATAAAGAACACAATAATGTCTGTATCCATCCTGAGCCAGCCCTGTACACTCACAGAGGTCAGACCCAGGCCCGTGCACACAGGTAAGCAGAGTTTGGATATTTTGTGTGGACTTTAATTGGCAGAATAACAGTGCCTGATATGTATCTGATGTGTTACATGCCAAATCTTCTGTTCTACATGCCGCTGATCCACGTATCCCTTGCTCCTTTTACTCTTCCAGGGAGGGCATCTAAATCTCTCTGCCCCCTCCTTTGACCATTCAGACCCCCGCGTGCACATATCTATGCACATATGTGTATAAACACGGCCAGTCCCCACACAAATATCATAGGCATACTTAAAAATATAGCTATAAAACTCTTGAAACATCAAGCATCAGAGCAGCGGCAGAGGGACACACATTTGTACTTGTACTTATTTGTACAGTGTTGTTTCGTTCTGTACCTGGGTTGCTAAATCTGACCCTTTGTATGTATGACAAAAGTGGAACTAAATAGGGTCTAAAGCCAGAAATAGGATGGTCAAAAGTATCAAAAATCAGATACTAATCGATACCAAAATTAGAATTGAAACTAGATACTCATCTGAGCAGGTATTGAAGTCACATTCACAGGACAGAAATGAACCTTTTTAGTATAAGGACAACACTAGCTGGAACTAACTCAAACTAGGCCCAAACCAGGACTAATTAAAGACTAAAATGACTGCATCCTATAGTTTAAACACAATAACTTACTGTCCATTGCAGAAGTGGAGAGTTGAGAGAGTGAGAAGCAAAAATCTGGGAAAGGTCCAGTGAAGCATGTTGACCACTGCTTGCCTTGGCCCCAGACTGAGAGAGAGCTGCTGTCTGGGGGGGTTTCCACACAGGTCTGCCAAATACATCCAAACCTTGTACTTTACTCAATTGATAAAGACCATTTCTCGTAAGTGATTCTCTAATTTGTTTATTTAGTGTTGGAAAAACCTTTGATCTTGGTGCAAACATGGTCCTGTAAATGCAATTTCAACTAGACAGAATGTTTTGTTCTTAGTCATTCTTGTGTGTTTTTAGCTGTGTGTTTTGGGTCTACCTACGACTAAGCCCAAGCTTTCTGACACTAGGCAACACGTTTCATTCCAAAATACCTCGATAGTTTTGAGATTGCCTTGTTTTTTGCACAGATTCAAGACACCCTGAGCCAGACGCAGCAAAACAGCCCCAGAACAAAACCAAACCTCCTCCGTGTTTCACAGTAGGGACAGTGTTCTTTTCTTGGTCTGCTTCATTTTTGTGTCTGTGAACATAGAGCTGATGTGTCTTGCCAAAGAGCTTCAGTTTTGTCTCATCTGTCCAAAGAACATTCTCCCAGAAGCTTTGTGGCTTGTCAATATGCACTGTGGCAAATTCCAGTTTAACTTTTTTTATGATTTGCTCTCAGCAGTGGTGTCCTCACATGAAGTCCACTTTGGCGTAAACAGTGATGGATGGTGTGATCTGACACTCATGTACTTTGCCCTTCGAGTTCACATTTCATTTGTTTGGAGGTTGTTCTGGGCTCTTTAGTTACCGTTCGTATGATCCATCTCTTCAATTTCTCATAACTTTTCCTCTTGGAGCCGCGTCCAGGGAGGTTGGCTTCAGTCCTGTGGACCTTAAACTTGTGAAGAACATGTGTAACTGTAATCACAGGAACATCAAGCTGCTTGGAGATGGTCTTATTGTCTTTATCTTTATCCTGCTTGTCTATCATTTTCTTTCTAGTCTCCTGATACAGTTCTCTTCTTCTCTTTCTCTGGTCCATGTTCAATGTTGTGTCCATCATGTCTCCAAACAGCACAATGACACATGTCGCCCTTTAAACAGACAGACTGACTGAGGACAAGTTTGAAGAACCTGTGATGCAGATTAGAGACACACCGAAGTTTAACATGTCCCTATTGTCCAATCTTTTCTAGGGGAACCATCATTTCTGTCCAGGCCAGTTTCACTAGTTTTTTTTATTTTTATTTTTATTATTATTATTATTATTATATTGATCAACAATTCAAAAAGTGTCTGATTTTCATTGGTTATTTTTCATGACATTTTTATTTATTATTTCTGTTATTTCAGTGACCATTATTGATTTTTCTTTCATTACCAGAGGGGTACCAACAATTTTTAACATGCTTTGTATGTATGTTTTATACCCTCAATGTAATTTTTTTCAAAAGGTGTGATTGAGGGTTAGTATAAGACCACAGAGTAATATTAAGAAAGTACCGTTATTTTGAGTTGATCTGTAGTTGAATTTACAGTAAGCTAAAAATTAAAAAAGCTACTATTTGTAAGTCTGATTTGTGGCATTTGTGAAACCTGTTCCCCCTTCCCCTCATTTTTATTTTCACTTTCACACAGCAAAGCAGAAGAAAAGACTCTCTGGTAAAGAGGCCGGAGTTTGTTTTTCATGGCAAATGCACATTTTTACCCCGTGGCATGAGCACCTCTTCTAGTCTGCTCCAGTGTAAATGGAACAGCTCTGGTTTTACAGGCATTTTAAAAAATGAGTTTAAACTGAAGTAGGCCAGTAAACGGTAGTAACCGTAATCAGACAGCAGTAACGTGGATACATCTTGTGGTGATATGTGAGAATACAACATGGCCATGTTGACCAGCTAATTACAGACAATAGCTTTAAAGTTCAAGTGCACTGATACAGTTCAAACTCCATTTCTAGACTTAGACATACAGTTGATACTTGATATTGATTTCTATATCACGGTAATAATGCAAAATATGCTGTGTTTTAAACATGTCATTTTCAACCAAAATCATAATAATAATGTTGCTTATACCATGTGGTCTTATTGTTCTGATAGAGCTCAAGATCAGTATTGATTATTATCAATATTTGCTCAAAACAGTTCCCAGTTTGATAGTATTAGTTTTGATTAGTATCTGATTTTCAATACTTTTGACAACTCTACTATGGATACACATATGTTTTGTTTTTGTTTGTTTGTTGTTTTTTTCTCACATAAATTTCATTTAATAGGTAAAAAGTGTAACTTTTCCTTAAGGTTGTGGGGATATTATGTGTCCAGCAGTGATGGGCCTGACAGATGATTGGTGCACACTGAGGTTTGTGTGGAATCCAAAGATGAAGGGTCCAAATGAACCCAAACATAGTGACACAGACAGATTAAGACTTAGACAAATTTAATCTGTCGGTGTCACAAGGGAAATGACTTGGACACAGTAGCTCACATATCACAATATATTATAATAAAAAAGAGCAAAGGTTATAGATGCTAATAATAAATTCTAAATAAGTAGCACAACAGATACCAAAAGACATCATTATATAAATGGATATAATAAATAATATATGGATATATAAATGATGTCAAATAAGACATCATTATATAAATGGATATGTAAATGTAAAATAAAATAGAAAAATAAGTAATAAAAAATGTCTTTTAAAAAATCTCTCTATATAAGAGGTCATAAGGAAGCCTATAGGATCTAATATTACAGTTATTATACATCATACATACATGTTTTGGAATGTTATAAAAGCATAATATTTGTTCTTTAAATATTTGGTTGTATTGCATACAATACAATTTAAATCTGTCATAAAAAATAAATAAATAATCTGTCAGACAAAAGTATCAAATACAAATAAATATTTATTGCTAAACGTTTCTGTTTATCATTCACATATTGGTGAAGAATAAATAAATATAAATGTATAATCATAAAGGTAGCTGTGATACACTTTACATTTGGAGATCTGACATTATTTGCATGCATGTATTGTGACAACTGAATTCACTTTTCAAGTTCAAATACTCTAGAAAGTGCAAAGTATAAAAGTTTATGGAGCACTTATATTCAATATTCAGTGTTTTGACAAAAGAGTAATGTTTTTGATAAATAAGTTCAATCCAAAGTTGGCTTGGTGAAGTGAAAGGCATTTAATTCTTATCATTCAAGAAAACCCTGTAATATGGTACATGCTTAGAGACTTTTAGAGATTTGCTGTCCCCTGCTGGTCAAACCGTCACATTATTTGTGCTTATATGTACTATATTAAAGTACTTTGTACCACAACAAAAAGCTTAACCATTTGATGAAGTGTTTATGTTTTTGTAGCCACAAGAGTCTTATCTTTTGTGCAGGAAAGTTAAGAATTGATGTACTTGCTTGTATTTAACAGAATGAATTAAATAAGATGTTCTTGATCAAATTTGGTGTATCTAAATGCCGTGGTCAGAAATAGCAAAATAACTACAATAAAATCTATAGCCATATATTGATACACCCAGTCTCCTATTGAACATTAGACAATCCTACTGTACTGCATACAGAGATGTTACAACACTGTGGAGAGACACAAAGAAGTAAAAAAAAGCAGAAAAAGTTGATGATCAACCTGAAGTAGTTTTGTGTTTACTCTAGCTTTAGCCATGTCTCACAGCACCCACTTGGAACTTGGAATTACTAAATCCCTTTTTATCCTGGTGGTCAAAACGTGACATTATTTCTGTTTCAGCAGAATATCAAGTGTTTAGAAACGTTGTGGGTTTAACTATAGCCACACTCCTACCTTTTCTCTATAGATCTCTCTAATTAGGAAAAATAGCAGCACGGAAATGATATTGACAACACACTAAACAACATAATCAGACCTTTTACAAAAAAAAGACTATTTGTGCTGAGGAATTATGTTTTGTTGTTTTGTTGAATAATTTAAGTTTGGACTTTTAAAATTGACTTTTAAAATTTTAAAAGTCTTTCAAATTGACATTGAGCATTTCATTTGAAAGTAAGCATCAAACAAATGTTTTGGTTTTTTTTTTACATCCAGAGATAAAATTCTGTGTTGAGCATACAGGTAAAACAAGCAGCCTTATCCTCATTGTCTTTTAGAGTATTCAAGGTTGCCGACCCCGTCCTAAACAGAATTGGAAAAATATATTAACCCATATATGTGTGTATGTGTGTGTGTAATGTAATATAATATAATGTAATGTAATGTGTTGTAATGTAATATAATACAATATAATATAATATAATGTAATGTGTTCTAATGTGTTATGTTATGTTATGTTATATTATATTATATTATATTATATTATATTATATTATATATTATATATATATATATTATATTATATTACATTTCATATAATATGTTATTTATATCGGCCTGAACAAAGTCAGGGTTACTCAATGGTTGGGAAGTATGACAAAATAATCATGGCCATAAGGGCCTGTTACACACACTGCCATGGCTAGACAAAGGAAATAAGCCGTTTAGTCTGACTCTCTAAATTAACCAATTTATGAAAAGAATAGTTAAATATATTCACAAGCGGCAACGATTGGCCCTTGTACTCGCCTACGCTGCGCCCCGCAAACGCCGCGCCCCACAAACAGGCACGCTGTAAACACTGTGCCCCTCAAAACAGTCCTTCCAAGCAAATTTTTATAATTTTAAATAATTTTTTTTTGAAAAATCATACCTTCATCAACAGTTCAAAGATGGAATAACACAAGACATGATGAAATACATCCATTTATTGACATGATTTGCAGGTCTGTGAAATTTGGGAAATAATTTTTGTTCCATGTTTCATACATGGTCTGTTTAATAAAACATATGGAACTTTAGAACCAAAAATGGTACAGAAAAAAGGTCAACAGTTTCATAAACTAGAGTACATATGTATCTGTTCAATACATTTTTATATCAGATGCATTGACTTGAATTTTTGGCCTTGCTGTTTACTTCTGCTTGACCGGGCCCCAATATGCAAATGTTAAAAGTGCACTGTGCGGCTCCATCTGTGGCTCCATCTGCAACTTCAACTTGTACCACTTCTCTGTCTCTCTTCTCTCTCTCTCTGCCCGTTCTAACTCCATATGGTGAATTTCAGCATCAGTATATTCAGGTTCATAAAGATTTCCCCTTGGCTTTGTGGTAAAGGCAAAGTCTTTATTGTCTGTGTCATAATCAGACACGTTGTCGCTAACATTCCGAGCAGTAAACAAAGTGGACCAGGTGCGGCTGTCACCTGGCGGCCGCGCGCAGTGATAAGAACGGAGAGAAAATAGTGCCAAGCGCTTATGAGGTCTAACTTTTTTGAGGGTGATGGTTTTGTGATGCAAATGTATCACTCTTTTGAACACAGATTGTTTTGAGAAGAAAAACGCTTTATTTTAATGTCCCCAGCCAACTTGCCAGACTACTTTCGTCAGCACCAAAAACGGCCAGTATCTAGGCTCACTGGACGCTGTCGGGGGTAAGTCAATGTTGATGCACGACACTGCTCATGGGGATGCCATACAGATTCATGTCAAAAAACCCGAACTATCCCTTTAACCCATCAGCTGCTTGGGCACTATTAATCATCGCCGAACTCTCAGGATTCGTAATACCTTTAGTTTTGGTGATAGCTTGCACTTGTTTAACAGCTTGGAGTTTGTGGCATCCAGCGTCAGAAGCTATCCCAGACCGCAAGAATTCACAATTTGAAAGTCAAATCAAGTCAAATTTTTTGGGCCAAATGATTCTGTTCTCAATGGTCATAATGTTTTGGTTGACGGGTGTATCTGCCACATGTATGTGAAAATAATATGGGAATATTATATTTATTTTAAGCATGTATTTTGTTGTACTTTCTGCATACTGAGCTTTAGAATTGAGCCAATATCTGCACCACTAAAATCAACAGGAAAAATGGTAACTATGTACAAAACTCTGCTTTGAAAAAGTCACTGCTTTATTTATATGATTACAATTATTAAAATGTCTTATAGCTCAAAATGCTGGAGCTGTATGGTGCAGCTTGATCTGTTTCAGACTTCCTGTCTCTTTTTTGTAATACCCAACTACAGAACGTTTAATAATACATACACTTTTTTTATATTTGGTTTAAAAATACAAAATGAATCATTTTGAAAAAAAACCCTTTTGCTAATCAGGATCATACATGAGACAAAATGGGTTTAAACATCTCATTTCAAGAGCCTGTGATCAAACGAGGTGTTTAATTTTCAACCAAAAAGGCGAGAGTGTCAAAGTGTTACTAATGTTGCTGTCCCATATGGAAAAAAACAGGAAAAAAATATAAGAATTTACCACTGTCTTTGTAGTAAATCTTTAT
Source organism: Boleophthalmus pectinirostris (assembly GCF_026225935.1). Lineage (NCBI taxonomy): Eukaryota > Metazoa > Chordata > Actinopteri > Gobiiformes > Gobiidae > Boleophthalmus > Boleophthalmus pectinirostris. The sequence continues at coordinate 3,659,352 of NW_026571541.1, read as the reverse complement.
ATAAGGTTCATATGTGTCATGTGGTTTACTCCTGAAAGTGTCCCCCTTTTACATTTTTCTCAAACAACTATATTATGAAAAACTAGTAAAGATAAAGTGAACATTTTGCATGACATTTACAGGTAATGTGCATGATAAACTACATTTTCTTTGTGTGTTCCATGTAATGTTTGTATTCTTTAATTATATGTTGTAGTTAAAAACACATGAAATCTGAGACAGAAGGAAGATTTAAGCCCAGGTTGCCCATGTGAAAGTCCAGTGCCTTACCAGTTGAACTAACCAGCTGCTGCCTGTAGAGGGAACTATAGCAGATGTTGAGGACAGTTACAAGTATCCTGGTATCCCATAAGTAAATGGCTCCTTGAAGAGGCAACAAGGAAAGGAGCTACAAGATTTTGCAGAGTAAAAATCATTTTACAGCCTGATGTTTGTTCACTGTGACATCAGTGGAAGAGTGTGTGTCTTATGTGTTTTAAGGTTGTAATGCAATATTTGCATTACTGTGTTTACACCCATGCTGCTCAACACACACACACACAAACACACACATATAAACACACACAAACACACATATAAAACACACACACACACACACAAACACACACATAAAACACACACACACACACATATATAAACACACACACAAACACACATATATAAACACACACACAAGCACACACATGCATACAAACACACACTCACACACACACACACACACTCAAACACACACACACATACAAACACACACACATACAAACAGAGTCAGGTTGTCCACCAATGATTAAAGTTTGAGTGAAATCGGCCAAAGTTTGTGCAAATTATCAGGCGTCGAAGTTGGATGGTGAGCCCCAAAAACGAACCCGAAATTTGCACCATTGCCACGGCAACACCGTTTGACCTTTTAAAAAGCTTTTAACAACTTTTAATGTCGCACTTGTACAGAATGATTCTGGTGAGTCTGGGTCAAACGCCCTAGGACGTGTTTGTTCAAGTACGAGGAGAAGAAATTGCACCTTCGACGCCAGGTTGCACGATCAATCCAATATGGTCAAATTCCTGTTGGTTGTCTAGCAACCCCGTAATATACTTTTTTGTTCCTATACCCATGATGCAGCTGTGTACCAAATTTGGTTTGGCTACGCCAAAGTTTTTGTTGGACGTCCTATTGGCGAGGGCAAATATTTGGCCTGTCGCCATGGCAACATGATGGGAAATGGCATGGGGTCGTCAATGATTTTTTTGATCGAGACCATGTCATGAATCTGTGTACCAAATTTTATATGTCTACGACAAAGTAATTTTTTGCACTACCACGAAATTTCCTTAGGGGGCGCTATTGCGTCATTTTGAGATTTTCTTATATAAATCTGTTCAGGGTCGGGGTGTGAACCCGCGATTAAAATTTGAGTGAAATCAGCCAAAGTTTATGCCAGAACTTGTAGATTTTACCAATAGAGAGTTTATGTCCATCGCTATGGCAACGCCATAAAAAATATGACATGGGTGTCATTGAATTTTGGATCAGGATGCCAAAATGGAATTTTGTGCAAACTTTCTAAAATTTTTGAACAACTATTTGGGAGGAAATGATTTTCTCCCAAATTAAATTTTGTTTCAATCTATAGGGGGCGCTAATGCGCCAAATTCATAATTTTCACATTAAGTAGCTTCAGGGCAGAGAGTTTAACAAATGTTTCAAATTTCATTGAAATCAGAGTTCGTTTGAGTGAATGGGAGCAATTTGTAAATCTCCAAAATTGTGTGCGTTTTTTGTAACTACACTGTTCAGAGACTGTAAGACGTGTGTGAACAATTTGGATAACTTTTGATGTTCCACCTCTTGAGATAATGTGGACCAAATTTGAGCTCGTTCAGAGGAATTCGTAAAAGCATACCAAAATTCAAGCCAATATTGCTGCCCCCTAGTGGAGCGCTCGGTGTTGCCGTAATAATATTTTTTCCTTGTCTTGACATGATCGACTTCTGTATCAAATTTTATGATTGTACATGCAACGTTTTTGTGTGTGTCATTCGTATTCCCTAATGCATTTTTGAGTCGTTTGGTGGCGCTGACGAGCCATTTTACTTATTTGTGGAAAATGGAAATAGCCAAAAGTCAGAGAAGCGGACGTTTTACCAGATGGCAAAATTTCAGGACTTTTTGTCATTGTTCAGTGGGTGAAAAATGGGTGAGTTGGTTAGGAAAAAAAAAAAAAGAAAGAAAGAATAATTTTCTGATACGAGAACAATGTTCCGCTTTTTTTTTGACTGATTGAATTAAAATATTTACTAAGAGATACATCATCGGCAGTAAAACATGACGTTATATATATATAAATAAATAAATAAATAAATATATATATATATATATATATATATATATATATATATATATATATATATATATATATATATATATATAAAAAATATAATGTGTTTCTCACCTTCCACGGTGGTTGGTCTCTCACCCTCATTGAGCTCGGGTCGTCTACCAGAGGCCTGGGAGCTTGAGAGTTCTGCGCAGTATCTTTGCTGTTCCCAGTACTGCACTTTTCTGGACTGAGATGTCCATTGTTTTTCCCGGTATCTGTTGTAGCCACTCTTCCAGTTTGGGGGTTACAGCCCCGAGTGTCCGATCACCACAGGCACCACTGATGCCTTTACTTTCCAGGCTCTCTCCAGCTCTTCCTTGAGCCCCTGGTATTTCTCTAGCTTCTCGTGTTCCTTTTTCCTGATATTACCATCGCTTGGTATTGCGATGTCAACCACCACGGCTCTGCTCTGTTTCTTGTCCACCACCACTATGTCTGGTTGGTTCGCCATCACCATTCTGTCAGTCTGTATCTGGAAGTCCCACAGGATCTTGGCTCGGTCATTCTCCACAACCTTTGGAGGTGTTTCCCACCTTGATCCTGGGGTTTCCAGCCCGTACTCTGCACAGATGTTTCTGTACACTATGCCCGCCACTTGGTTATGTCGCTCCATGTATGCTTTCCCTGCCAGCATCTTACACCCTGCAGTTATGTGCTGGACTGTCTCAGGAGCCTCTTTGCACAGTCTACACCGTGGGTCTTGTCTGGTGTGGTAGATCTGGGCCTCTATTGCTCGAGTGCCCAGGGCCAGCTCCTGAGCAGCCAGGATCAGTGCCTCTGTGCTGTCCTTCAGACCAGCCCTCTCAAGCCATTGGTAGGATTTCTTGATATCAGCCACTTCAGTTATGTTCCGGTGGTTCGCCCCATGTAGGGGTTTGTCCTGCCATGATGGTCCCTCCAGCACCTCTTCCTCTGGACCCCACTGTCTGAGACATTCTCTGAGCACCTCATCTGCCGGGGCCTTGTCCTTGATGTATTCAAGGAGCTTGGATGTTTCATCCTGGACAGTGGTTCCCACACTCACTAGTCCTATATATATATATATATATATATATATATATATATATATATATATATATATATATATATATATATATATATATATATATATATATATATATATATATATATATAGTAGTTTTGTTCGGTTTGAGAATTTTTTTTAACCTACGCCTTTTAGGTTAATAGATAAGATAATGGATTAATAATTAAATCGAATGCAATTGCGTGAATCTGGTTTGTAATCTTAATCTTAATCTTACTCTTTTTTTCAGGATTTAAAGTCTAATAAAACATTGTAGAGAAGACGGCGCGGTAACTCCTCCAGTATATGTTAAAAGTATGTAGCTGCAGTTCACGCGAGACCTTTAAATAGTTTCTGTTAGACACATCTCGCGAGGTTTGCTCAGCTGTTTGGTCTGTTTTTTTAAGAATTGATGCTAGTCGGTCAGCACGTGGGAAGGAGAGTGACTTTCCACAGTTTCTACGGGGACACGGATTGAAAAACTTGCGTATTGATATTATTTCACTGTTGCTTTCATCGTGGCGGCGCCGAGGACCTTAAAACCCCGTAAGTGATCTGATACCTGTGCGTAAAAAGTGCTGCATTTTGCACAGAGCAGAGAGAATACACATCGTGCTAGTGTGTAGCAGCAACATGGGTACACGGCGTGACTTCATTCAAACATTGAATTTCTGTCCTCACATCTTATAATACTTATACTTAACCCACACTGTAGCACTGCCATTTCACGCTGTTAACACTTGACGATATGCCGTGCTCTTGGCTTCGTGCAGCAAAGCCATGTCATTGAACCGTAAGCCCATACATCCAACTTTAGCTAACCCTAGTGACGTTGTGTAACTTACTAACCACGCGTAAAGCAAATCTCCACCAACAATTTACTACAGCTACTGGTAATCAGGAATGTCAGTTTGCGAGTGAATGCAGGCATCTGTGGGCATTTACTTGTTTATTTTTTTATATAGTTAGGCAGCACCGGCTAAGTGGCTAACGTGAAGGTCTGAGGCCCGTGTCATTACCCGATTCGCGCCAGACCTGCTGCTTTCTTCAACATACATTTGCAATCACAATAGCATCTTTTCCCTTGTGATAATGTAACGGAGGTGTACTTCATTATTCTGTCGAAACGGTACTGTTTAAAACGTGCGTCCCTGGGTGACCTAATGGGTAGCCTGGACATTAGCATTATCCTGCTACTTTTGTTTACCACGTTTCTTTGCATGGCTGCTTTAGTCATTGCAACCATTTTAAGGCAAAATGCAAATCACTCATACCTAGATTATACGTTTTTTGCAGTGACTTTATGATGTTTGTCCGAGCGTAGTAGCCATATCCAACATGGCAGAGTGTTTCACGCATGTGTAGTGCACTTTTTGAGGCAAATCGGGCAGCGACTCAAATTGGGCAATGACAGTCCGACAAGGAACGTCCTTTTAACCCCTCCACTGTTGCTATCGCCGCATACAACTACAAGCTGTATTTATGTGTGCTCAGAACATTTTCAAGATTAGTAGTTGCCTAATGAATAACCTTTTGCTGCTGTCTGTCTAGGGCATGAATAAATTCTTTTAAATAGCTATTAATTTCAGCATCTTTCCATGTATGTTGTTGAAGTGTGCCCAACTTGTAGCTCTGTAATTGTATACAGCCTTGTAATCTTGCTATGGACACAGGCTATCGCTGTTCAGAACTTAGACAAACTTTATTGATCCACAAGGGAAATGATTTGGACACAGTAGCTTGCACATCACAATATAATGTAATCAAAAAGAGAAAAAAAATAGAAACGGTAATAATCAATTCTAAATAAGTAGGAAAAAAGATGGCAAAAGGCGGGTGTCAAATAAGACACAATTAAATAACTGTATACAGTATGTGCAAGTCAAAATAAAATTAGGGTTAGGCAATATGGAGCAAAAAATATATCGATATATTTTGCTATATCTCGATATACGATATATATCTCAATATCTGTATGTATCAAATATGCCAAATTCCACAATGTCTTTTTTTTATTGAAGTGCCAGTGGTAGACGGTGCTTCTGCCACATTTAAGATTACAAAAAATCCCTAATTACATAAATAATAATTTAACTGTAAAATAAAAGAAACTAGAAAAGCACTCAGAGAGCACAGACCTCCGCCAAGGACTACCCCCATTTTTTATATAAATTGCGATAAAATCAGTCTTCTGGATCAGATCCGGATCAGCCTTTGGAATATGAAAGAGGATCCCAACATTTTTGGCCCCATTTACCACAATGTTAACTAAAATTTCAAAGTGATCCAGAATCCAGGATTTCTTCCGGATCACCCCCAAAATGAAATCAGTTCTTCCTTTTCACATTTCCAACAAATCCTGAAAATTTCATCAAAATCGGTCCATAACTTTTTGAGTTATGTTGCTAACAGACAAACAAACAAACAAAACACCGGCAAAAACATAACCTCCTTGGCGGAGGTAATAATACATATTTCCTTCTTTTCATTCATAAATAAAACAACTCAACTCAAGCTCATCTTTGCATTAACACTATTAACCGTACAATAACCATGAGGTCCTTTAGCAGAAGAAGCTCAGGAGGTTCATTATTTTAACAGATCCATGTTCCTCACCAGCGTCAGGAGCTGTGAGGTTTCCCACAATCCACTGCAGATCAAACCCAACGTTTCCAAACCATGGATCTATTAAAATAACTGCCTCGAGTTAATGTTGTGGTCACTCACTGGTACTACAGCAGAAAAAAATCCCATGGGCCGAGAGAAGATTTTTGTCATAGAGCGCAAAGTAATCACAAACTGCTCGTTTTCGGCTGACAGGGCACCTACAACTTTCAAAAATGTCGGATTTTGTGGCGTTTTTTACCTATTTTTAGATCATACACTTTTTCTCCTTCAGTTGTCTTAAAAACGCTTTATAATCATTCGCTTCGGCTACGCTCCGCTCCAGCTCTTCTCGCTCTGATTGGTCAAAGCGATCACGTGATACACGAGCCCGTGCGTTCGCGTGCGTTCTCGCGTGCGTTCGCAGGAGAAAAGCGCACTACTTGCGCATGCTCGGTCGGGCCACAGCCACCGGAAGTACCTAGTCGGGCTAGGCTGATCTGGAATCATGCGCCATTGAGCTCAGCCCATTGACTTGAATGGGTGACCATTTTGGAACCCCGGGGCTTGGTAAGAAGCTGTGAGGTTTCCCCACAATCCACTGCAGATCAAATCCAACGTTTCCAAACACTATTGTGCAAGTGACACAGCAGCAGATTATTCATTAAAATCTTCCACATAAATAAACTTTACATGACTAAACTTTCCAATATATAAAACATAACAACTATAGAGCCACATCAGCCCGTTTGAGATTATAATGTGTTTAATGCAGTTTTGTACACATGTCTTTACAGAAACGAAACTTAAAAGTGCATGACAAATTTGCATAAACTGTGCGTTTCTTGTGCCCTGATGCGGTTTAACTTCTGTCGGACTAAAGGACAGGACTCAGTGTTCATATGAGTGTTCTCTCTGTGACAGAGGATGTGCTGCTGATGGTTTTGTCTGTAAATGGTGGAAAAGGTTCGTGGTGCTAGAAGTTTTTCACTGGCACCAACTTTAAGCGTTCGCGGTGGTAGTGACGAGTGAATGAGACACAAGCAGTAAAATCAGGGAGGCAGAGGTGCGACAAAAGAGAAGGCAAACAAGCGAAGCAGCGAAACCAGAATTGAATATAAGCATTATATCAATATATACGATATGTCAGAATCCATATCGAGTTTAAAAAATATCTATATATATTTAAAATATCAAGATATCGCCCACCCCTAAATAAAATATAAAATCACAGCTTTAAACTCCCAACCAGGACTTAAATGTGCAAAAAATGATGAATGCTTAGTTAATTTTGTGTGCCATTTCTGTTGTCCACTTTTAATGTTCAGTGTTTGGCAAAATCAACTCTTGTGAGCTTTAAGCCATGATAAAATGTTGTAAATGTCATCCAAAAAAAAAAAAAACCTACATGGAGTTGTGTTTAGTTTCATTCACATGTTTTAGTGACCCTTTGTTATTACACTGTCTGTGCTCTCTTCCACCTTGTGATGTCATAAAGTGGTAGTTTTCAAATTAACACCTACTCTGTATTTGTTCAGTAGTTCAGTGGCAATTCCAGGGTTGAAATGATCCAAATCATTCTTTTGTCTACACGAATTTAAAAACACAGTGGATCACTTCCTGTATTACCACTTGACATCAAATGGTGGAACGTTTGAGAGAAGAACTAAATATACAGGTTTTGTGTATTAAATGTATGAATGAAGCGAAACACAAAGTCAGGTATGTTTTTGATGAGGTAACATAGATCAGTAAATAACAGAATATTAAAAGTAAGCCTAGTAATAGTCTACTGGATAATGCCATCCCAAGATGCACAGCTATAGCCTGTTGGCCACAAGTTCAAAAGTAACATTTACTACACGTTGTTATACTTATTTTCCACAATTATTATCATTTGTAACATGCTTTGTGTTCTACCTGTTATTTTAAGAACTATCAAAATCTCAAAGATATTGCTAAATATTGTGGTTGCACTTATTGTAGAGAGTGCTTTGCCACAAGTGGTTTGGGAGTAAAGGTATTACTTCATAGATTTGTCTTGAGTAATCTCATAGAGTACGTGAGTATACATTCATAACCATGTGTGAAGAGCTATGAGGTTGCTGGTTATGTGTGTAGTAGTAAGCTGCTTAGGTCGGCCGCCCTCAGGAGACTGGGACATGTAAATATTGCCACTCCCCTAACTGACTGAACTGCAAGGTCATAGTCTGCAAACTAACATTGAGGTCAATAATAAATGCACCAGTCAACGGCAAAGTTCATTGTTAAGGAGGGTTTTCCAGTCATTTAGCTGCATTTCACCTTGATCAAGGTGAATCTACACTGCACCAGTTGTAGTCGAACATGCATTGTATTTATTTAATATCTGCCAGTGCTACTGATACTTTGCAGCTGATGTCATCAACATTCCCAGGACATGTGAAGCTAACGTTAGGCTCTGCTCTGTCTGAAGCGCTCTTACTCAAGTTCGACTTTAATCTGAGCTTTGTTTTGACAGAATCTGACCATAAACAAGTGACTTAGTTGGAGCTACAACAGGTGATCAGATTTGGTACTGTTAAACATGTCTCTCACATAAAATTAGTCAGTTATTTTTTCAGTTATTCACTCTGACCTTTTTGTTGAAAATCAAAGACTTAAACAGAACCATGAGCGTCTCTACCGATCACATTCATCTCAGAATGTGCTGTTTAAATCCATTCTGTTTCTTGAGTTTTCAGTCAGTTTAAAAAGTGTCCAGTGTGTCTCATTGTTAACTGCTGAATATGCCACCATAGAGATACATGTAGAACACCCCCAGCGTGGATGTCACTGCAGAGTATCAATTTTTTCTTTTTAATTTGGCTGCAATACAAATGAGTTTACTGACTTGTCAAGGGACCCAGTGATGACATGTATTCAGGTGAAGTTTGAAGTGTTGATCCTTTGATGGCCAAGCAGTTAAACACTCCATATTTCATTCTTTCAGTCCCAAGTACATATAAATAACTGTTGGCTTTTATTTAGGACACCACTTTACTCTTGTTTTTACCTTCCATGCCAAAATAGATAAATTACCATGGGCAATTTGACATATCTTTTTATTTAGGTAGATCTTTATGCAGTCTTGTGGAAGGTCCACCACCTGCTTGTCTCAGTGGATACGTTGTTTTTCCTGGAATATCCTGGAATATTCCACATTATGGCATTACACTTGTTTGTTGTTGGGATTTAAGTAAAAAAAGTAACATCATGGAGAGAAGCAGGTGGCAGACCCTCCATCATTAAAGTACCTTTTAATAGAACCTGCACCGTTGATGTGACAGTGTGTTAATGTTGAGGAAATTCTATTCTCTGCAAGACATTTCTGAAGTATCTCTTTAAAATTTCTATTTTGTCCATATAATGGCTTTATCATTTATCAGGGTTTATCTGATAAAGCAACTGGATGCACCACCAGTATTTTCAAAGTTTGATGCTCTAGTTAGCACTTCCATTAACTAATCCCTTTTTTGTCGAGGATGCATAATTTTGTTGTATTCAAAAATATTTAAGCAGTTGCGCTCTTGCACTTAAAGGTGCACTATAATCTTTTAGTTGGGAGTCAGTCACCTGCTTGTTTCTATGGATATGTCATTGATCTGCCTGGAATGTTCCACAGTATGACATTAAGCTCAGCTCTACCTCACATTTGTTAAATTACATGTGGGTGTTGTTTGTTTGTTTTTTTTTTACCTAGGACAACAGGCATTCTGAGGTTACATCTCCACAGATGTGACCTGACTTGGTCTGGTTTGGTCTCCATGAAGACAGAAAGGTTATACCATACTGTGAAACAATCCAGACAAAGCAATAACATCTCCATTTGACAGACCCTCCATTAGAGAAGTTACACAATGCACCTTTTAAAGTAAAATAAACAGAACTTTGCTTTAGTAATTATGACACATTTTTATACCCCTGTCAAACATCACAGCCCATAGAATGAGAATTACTGGTACCTAAAAGTCAGATATCTGGTCAGGCATTGAAACGATTAACACTTATTCTGTGTTGGTGTTAAACAGAATTTTGAGTACAGACCACACAACCAGTTCACAATAACATGCAGTCGCCACATTACGCCATTATTTGCAACTTGTAAATCTGAGTTATTTATGTTATTTGGTTCATAATAATGGTCCATGATACGTACTGGACCATTTTATTCACGCGATGAAGGTGACTGACTCTTAACTGTAGCATTACGAAAAAGATAAATTTCAAATGAGTTGTTTTTTGTAATTTAAAAATGTTGAAACTGAAGATGTAGCTTGAAAGGTTTTGCATTTTTTTTCCTCACTTTGTTCTTATGTTCTTTTAAAGGTGCTCTGTGTAACTTGTCTTACTTGTCTTTTGGTAGATGTGCTTAGAATGTTCCACAGTATGCACCGTAAATTTAAGAATCTCCATGGAGACTTGCAAGACAAATTACAGGTTATATTTGTGGAGAGGTGACCCCACTCACAGTGAGAATACATGTTTTTTTAAGATGTTTTTGAGCCATAAATAATACCTGTAGTTGAATAAATGCAAGACAGATTAGTTTAATACCATACTATAAATAATTTAGCATTAAAATCACCATGGAAACAAAATAAGTAAAATAAAAGTTAAGTTAAAGTTAAATAAAAGTTACACAGTGCACGTTTAGGTTGCAATCAACAGTTGGACAGAAACTTTCTAATGCGTTCCTGTCTTATCCAGTTGTCGCTACATTGGTGTTCTCTTTCCCACTACTTTGGGAATGAGTCATCGCATTTATCCATTATTCAGAGCAGGCTGCGACCGCTTCCACACCAAAGCCACAAGTGTCCTCATTGGAGAGTTGAGACGACGCATTCGAGGATTAGAGGAAACGCTTTGGTGTCTTCTCGACCTTAAACTTCTCTTCTTATTATTTGCTCTGCTTACAAAAGTAAAGGAGGTGGGAATTTTTGGGCAGCTCACCAAATTATGAAACGGAAATCCATGCATTTGAAATCGCCTTTGGATTGTGTTGCCTAGGAACTAATGTCCCCTGAATATTTGTAATGTTTTTTTATTCAGTGTACTGAAAATATGAAGATTCAGGTTTTAATGGGTAGTTAGTGCACTATTTGCAACAACAAAGACCGTTAAATGAATTAAATGTTTTTATAATATACTTTTCTATTCCAGTAAGGGGATCATTTTAGCATTTTTGTGTTTTTCTCCGCTCCTTCATATGATTTTAGTTTCTCAATTTTGTATCCTTTACCAATACTAGATACTGTATTTTTCGGACTATAAGTCGCACCAGCCAAAAAATGCTTAATGAAGAAGAAAAAAACATATATAATAATATTATATGTCGCACTTTTTTGGAGGAACTTTATTTTATAAAATCAGACAACAGTAACCGACATTTCCTGTGTAAAGTGAAGTTGTAGTAAAAACAATAGAGAGAACAACAGACTGTTAACGTCACATATGAACAGTCTTCAGATAAACTATAACATAAACAACAGAACAGAACAAGTTTACCAAACTCTCCATCTCACTCCAAATCACTAAATCCATTCAAGTCTTCATCCTTGGTGTCACTTCTGAGCACCTCGACCTCCAGAGGTAAACAGAGCGTCGCTTCCTCTTCTGTGTCGCTGTTGTCAGATTCAGCATCAGTTCCAGTTAGAATTATTCGGGCTTTTCTGAATCCTGACAGGATGGTTTCGGTGTCACTGAAGTCTATCCAATGACTTCCAGGAACGTTGCATGGTGGACCCGCCCAGTTACTGTGAAGCTGTGTTCTCCATACCCACTTTGTCCTTCAAATTACGTTAACTTCTAAATCAGATGTTATGTCCTGACAGTTACTCTTTAAATTACTTTTAGTACTTTTCCCAAGTTGCTCTTGCTTGATTTATTTCATGGACCACTACTATATTACTTAAGTAATATTATTTTAAAGTAACATTACTCTTACTCAAGTATGTTTTTTTGGCTGCTCTGCTCACCTCAACCAACTATTCCAAAAATTTCATCCATCCCTAAAACTTTGTATAAAACTTAATTCATGTTATAATGTATTAAACATATTGGATAGATATAAATATGAAAACAACAATTTAAAATCACCCACAAAATTGTAGAAATATTGGTTTATTTGGTTGTTTTTATTCAACAGTTTTTGCATTTCATTTTAAAGAATCAACACTACTTGACATTCAAAATAACATTTCTGACATACGTTTACATATTTTGATCATCTGCGCACCTCTGTATGTTCTCGTGTTTTCTCTGTAGCATTAGTAGCAGCCATAGTGAGGACTGGCTGCCCTTTCCTCGGAGCGTAATGAAACCTCCCTGACAGAGTGTATAAATATATAGGAGGCCGTTTGTGTGAGCAGCTGCCAGTCTGAGCCGTGACTGGGCCCTCTCCTCAGTCACATGTGGTGCATACCTCCTAATGCTGCTCTGTAAGGAAAGGCATGCACCCGCAACCTTTTTTTAACACCAACTACTCGCCGACACAAAGTTCAGAGGGCACTGTCGCTCTAGTTGGCAAAGCTTCATTCAGAGTGCACGCCAGGCTTTGTTTTAATGTTAGTGATGAAGCTGAGACGTCTTACTCACTCGGTACTGTGACTGTTAGACTTTTTTACTACATACACGATCTAATCTGTTTTGATAACTTTCACACAACATGAGCAGATCACTGAATGGCTGCTGATAAGGGTAATAAAGATAAGTAGGAGAATTTGATAGTTTATAAATCTTAAGTTTATATTCAACTATAGTAATTGTTTTATACCAGAACTTAAATCATTAATCAGAACAATATTGCATTGTATAGTCAAATTATTTTTATTTGTATTTATTGTATTTATGGCATAATCTTAAACTGTTTATTAACACAGTTCTTATAAATTATGTGAAGGTTTTTAAAGCTGGAGTAGTACACTAAAGGTTTACGTAACATTGGAGTGGTGTATACTAGAGCCCGACCGATATATCGGTTGCACGATATTATCGGCCTATATTGGCACCTGGAGACATATCGGCTATCAAAAGATATGCTTGCTGATAGGGGCCGATATTTCACGTGGGCATGTGATACGTTGTTAAAAATCTTAGACTCTCTACATTCTGTTCATTTAATCCAATTTACAGACAGATAATTGTCCTAATATGTGGCTTCACATCAGTATTTATCTGCGGAGTCATTTGTCAGTGTCTGTGTCCATACTGTCCCTGAACACACCACATAGATCCAAACATTGAGATTATATTCTTTTTACGGACAATCGGTTTGAGTCTGGATTAAAAGGACATTTATTAGTGCAGACTTATGATTTGAGGAGGAGCCTGTATGAGCGGTGAGTGTTGGAAATATGTCGACTTTGAAGCTAGTTTTGGTCATTTGTTATGGGTTAGCTGCTGTAGCTCCCGCACATAAACAGACTGTTTTCTATTGGTCTATTGTAAAGTGACTATATTGGCTGTATATTTGTTACTGGACCTGCATTGATATGTAAATGAGCTGTGAATAGATGTGTGAATTATGACATTTGCACATATAATTAATTACCGCGGCGCACACACATTTACGGCTAAAGGCTAAGAGCGATTGTTTATTTACTAGTTATGGGTCGGTCGCGAACGAAATGACTCTTAAAGCCGGCTCTTTGAAGCGAACGATTAGAGCCTGCTCCTTATTGGGAGCCGTGTTTTCTCTTTCTCTCACTTTTTTTCTCTTCACGCCACGTGCAGACTCGTGGTTTGACAGCGGCAGCGGCTAAAAACGAAACTTTGAGAAATTTGCGTGTACATAGGATAAAAAAACAAGCATATTTGGCTGTTGTTAAGCATAAAATAAATAAACCAGGACTAATCTTGGGCACGAGATAGAGCCCGAGTCCCGACACTCAGTCCTGGTTCAGTTTTGGTTTAGTTCTGTTTAGTTCTGTTTTACATGTGGTCTAGATCTGTTTTAGTCCTGGTTTAGTCCCTTTTCAGTCCTGATTCAGTCCTGCTTTAGACCTGCTTGCAACAAAACAATCTGAAGAGCCGCTTGGGAGCCAGAAGAACCAGCAGCTTTTAGTGAGCCATGCCAAAAGAGCCGGTTCTCTAAAAAGAACTGGAATACCCATCACTAGTGTCTAGAATGTGATGTAAAAATGCCACTAGGTCAACCTACTGTCTGTAAATATGATGTAAAGAGGCAGAATAACAATAAATGTTGCCTAAATAAACCCAATTTAAAATCCACCAGAGCCAAACCTAAGTTTTTTTAAACAATTCAACATTTACAGTGAATTTTTACATCACTAAATATATTGGCGATTATATCGGCTATCGGCAGCTCCAACTACCATTATATCGGTTTCATATCGGCCACAGCAAAATCCATATCGGTCGGGCTCTAGTGTATACGTTTGTGACATTTTTAGTATTTGCATTCAGTATTTGTATTTTTCAATGAGAGAAGTGTAAAATAATCAGTGTATGTTTATAGTTTAAAGATCCTGTATTTGACAGAACAGATTGTAGGGAGCTTTTAGCATTGCTACCTCAAGCTGTTACCTCTTCAAAAACATACCCGGACACTAGTTTGCGTAATCCTTTATTAGTCTGTCTACGAAAACCAGCTCGAGCGTCCCCCTGGCTTGAAAGTCCCAGCTCAAGCGTCCCATTCTGTCAGCAGGAATGCCCCCCTTCTCTTGGGTGGCACACTGGTACCTGCTGTGCCCAGGAGAGGGGGGAGACATTCTCGCTGCCGCGTCACGCACTGTGATGTATAGAGTTAGAAAATTAGCAGTGCGAAGCAGTGCGACACAAGAAACTTAAAGCTACAGGATTTGTTAAAAAATCATTCAGAATCACTTTTAGGAAGGTCTGAACTATGAATTTCATTGAAATATGTAAGATAAAATCTTAAAATGGTTGCAGCACAGTTGAGACCATATCATTTTTGCATGTTTTTTTTTTTTTTTTAGTGTGTAGGAACAAATGTGTTGAGCTATATTGTAATTTGCGTGTGTACAATGTATATAATGAAAACAAACGTTTGTTTTTTTTATATATAGATTAACTTAGTTTCATAAAGGGTGCAATTCAGTATTTTCCAGCCAACAGGTCTTTCTAGCTGGTTCCCGTCCCATTCTGTTGGCAGGAACATCCCCCTCCTCCCTCCGGGCACCCCTTTCACAGGGGGACGAGGGGGGACGTTATCTCTGGCCTTTAGTCGACCGCGTCATGCACTGTGATGTATTGATTTACAAAATCTGCTTCACATTTCATTTTATTATCATGCTGAAGGGATCCAGACCAAATGTCTGGCCTTGTTTGTCATTTTACAGGTTTTCACATTTTTTCAGTGTGTAGTACCAATCCTCATTTACTCACAGAACTTTAATATGAAATCGCATTTAAAATATTTTTTTCTTCAAATCAGAATACTTGCTTATGCTCAACAATTCACATGACTTTACATCTTTAACTATGGATATAGCAGGAGTTTCTTCATGCTTAGGATGCTGTCAGGCTGTTGTTCCAGGATTTCAGATATATTGTAACTTGCATGTGTAATTAATACTATATATTTAATGATTTTTAATTTATATGTATATAGAACTTCATTAAGGGTATAATTCAGGGGGACCTTCCAGTTTGGGGACCTTCCAACTGATTTTCCGGTCTACATCTCCATAGGTCAATATTAACTGTTCCAACCTGTGATGTCATGTATGTAGTGTGTGTTAACAGTTATCAGCTACCTTTTACCTTTCTTTTCAGTTAAGACTGGCAATTCCAGGGCTGAAATTATCCCAGTGATTCTGGTGAAGGTGTATGGAGTGTTTTTGACAGAAGAACTCTGCCTAAATACATAGGATTTGTGTGTTAACAGTGTGATTGAAAATAGTTTAATATGGGCCTTTTCATTCTAAACACCCTCAAAAAAGCATAATGTCTTCCTTAATTAAAAATTCTCTCGTGATTCATGTTTTGTTCTTTACATTCATTGTCTAAATTTTTTTCGTCTCCTGTTTTTGCATTTCAGATTTAGCTGCTAGTGTCCTGTGGAAATGCCGCTGAGGTTTCGCTCGGTCGTGTCCTACACACTGCCCGGAGTCCTCGCCCTGATCGGCTGGTGGTGGTACATCTCCCGAAAGAAAGATCGAATTTTGGGCCACAGCGAACTCAATCAAACCTCTTCCGCCAGCCTCCGAACTTCGCCAACAGAGGGCAGCAACGGCGTGATCGAAAATGGCACCAACTCTCCCACAGAAGACACCGCAAGAGCCGACAGCCCTTTGCACACGACTGCAAAGAGACTGGATCACGATATTAACTCACACGCTCAAGACAATGGAGACGCAACATTAAGAGTAGAAGAAAACTTAGATTTAAAGGATGAGACGCGGGATGAAGCGTGCTCATCTGAATTGGACATTTGCGAATCAAAACAGGAAGTTGTTTTGTCCGCGCAGCTTACCAAAGTTACACATTTGGATCCCAGTATTTCAGAGGGAGAGAGGCCAGAACCGGAGGGCGGAGTCGCGGGGGTGTGCACAGTTAGTCCATTGCAAAGAGTGGTGCAGCAGATTGACATAGAAACGCCAATTTTGTTGCAGGATTTCCACCAAAATGTCCTAACAAGCACACCATCTTTGCTAGTATGCACAGCAGAAATGGAAGAATTTACCTGTGAGAAGGTAGATCAACAGCCAAAAGAAGTTGAGCCAGATTTGGAGCTCCTAGCAGCTGGTTTGATAACAGAAGTGATCTCTGCAGCGAAGCAAGAAGTCATGGCCGATGCTAGCTGTCCATTATTGGAAAGTACAAGAATTTGCTCACAAGAAATAGATAAAACAGAGCATGAGTTACTTTCAAGAACAAGCTCTGATGTCCAAAAATCCGAAGAGGGAATTTCGAATGGATGTGACACAGATATAGTTATGGACAGATCAAATTGTTCAGGGCAAGCAATGCCAAAAGTTGAAGGGGTTTTGGAGGAGGACTTGGCTTGTAGTACATGCTACTCAGAGGTCAGCAGTGAGGACTTCCACCCAGCAGATAATATCCAAGTGACTGATTTGTCTGCGCCAGAGGAGACGACGCAGATGGAGGTGCTGGGGGTAGATGGAGCCGAGCGGAGAGCCCTGAGTGAGGATGGCTCTGTGGAGGGAGTGTGTGACCTGAAGAGACTGAACGGGATGAGCCCGGGCAACGGAGCTCACGGCACGGACGCAGAAACGGACCAGTCCGGAGGAGAGGGTCAGTACTGCACAGTCTATATACACTGTACTCTAGTGCTGGTGCGGTATGGTGATAAAAACTTAATAGTGCTGATGTAAGATCTCGCAAGATCAAATTGCATCAGGATTGTGCACACATGGGAAAAATGATCTCATGAGATGCTTTTCCATGTGTTTACATGTTGATTGGACAAGAAAGGTTCAATGCTAGTCGGTGAACATTTTGAGAGTTAAATACATTTTAGTAGTACGAGCCAAAATTGAGAGGTGGACCACACAATTTTACAGGGCTGGGCAATTTTGCCTGAAATATTTTAATTTTTTTTTTTGCAATCTATAGAAAACAAGATAAAACCAGCTACTGCCTTAAACATTTAGCCCCAACTTTAAATTTGACATCACTGACTCTAATTCATCAGTGCTGTCTGGCTCTGTTCTACACTCTGGTCACTGTGATTGCAGTGAGCAGCCTTTCTCACATTTGCAATTTCCAATGCAAGAAAGAGGGGGAATGAAACTATATTTTTTCTAAACAAATCGTTTTGAGCTTCATATTGCATTAATCAATTGAACTGCTTCTATTGGCCAGCCCTACAATTATCACTGACGTCAAAAAGTAATTTAGTCTCATTCTCGTGGAATCTCATGTGTTGTCTCGTCATGATCTCCCTGTGAAAATCTGTCATACTGGTCATACTGTGATTCATTCTCTATTTAAGGCCATGGGGTGGGCATTATTCACAGAATCAGGATTGGAATGTTCTAAAATGTGTTTTTAAAGGAATGTGTTACCCATAAAAGGAACAGCAAAAGAAATACACTACTATTAAATTTTTTACACTACACATTTCTGATATTTTTGGTAGATTTATGCGTCATTAGAATAAAAAGATTATTTCCAGAACAATTACAGTATACATTTTTTGATTCATCTTCTGCATAGATATTTATTGCCGCTGCTCAAATACTTTATTCCCACTCACTTCTCTTATTTTCAATAGGACAGAAACTACTGGCCCCTTCTGGGAGTATGACATTATCACTTACTAGGGTGTAGAAACCACCAGTAGATACTTTGCACAGGCTGTTCTACATGCATCTCTATTGACAAAATGATCAACAGTTTTTCAAGAGCCTGTGATCAATACAATACTTGTGGTCCTGTTTAGGTGTGAGGGACACTGTGTTCAAATAAAGCTCAGATTAAGTCTAACTTGAGTAACAGAGCTTCTAACACAGTAGTGCTTACAGTTAGCATCACTTCATCAGGTGAGGTTGATGACATGAGCTGCAGAGTATCAAAGGGGAATAATGTATTGTAGTTGTTTGTCAGTCTAACTCCTGTTTGTGTCCACAGGCTCAGATGTGAACAGTATGGACTCTGTGGACAGCGGCTGCATCGGAGAGAGCAACCACAGCTCGTCCAGTTCAGAGGTCATCATCTGGGAAATCGAGGTGCCAAAGGTAAGGTCGACCTGATGCTCTGCCGTGTACGGTTTGATTGACAGCAGGGCGACAGTAGCTCAGTTGGTAGTGTTTGTCCATTGATCTGAAGGTTGGCAGTTTGAATCTCACTCTTGACATCATTGGTAGAGAGGTCAGATTCACTGACCCACAGGTTGGCAGTGCCACTTTAGCTCCCACAGATGAATGCTGTCGTCACAGAATGAATAGAAAGAATGCCTTTCATTGTCACTATACATACGTACAATCCACACTATATACATGCACAATGAGATTAAAAGCAACTCACCCTCCAGTGCAGATGTGCATGTAGGACACTTACAACCCAGTACAAAAAAGAATAAAGAAGAGAGTAAATAAATAGGAACGTAAGTACTAGTGCCTATTTGTGTCCTTGGGTAAGACACTTAACCCACCTCGTCCCCAGTGTCGGTGTACACTGGTGTATGAATGTGTGTGTGTGAATGAATGAGCGGTTCCTTGATGTAAAACACATTCACAAAGTAGGATCGATATAATTAAGAGTTAGACATTACATTATT
Organism: Boleophthalmus pectinirostris; assembly: GCF_026225935.1. Lineage (NCBI taxonomy): Eukaryota > Metazoa > Chordata > Actinopteri > Gobiiformes > Gobiidae > Boleophthalmus > Boleophthalmus pectinirostris. Next base: position 3,640,103 of record NW_026571541.1, on the reverse strand, counting down.
GATCCCACTGGGAAGATTGATTTTTTGAATATCATCTGAGCTCTGGTTGTCTGGACTAAAGTTTTAGTAAAATGATTAAGGAGACAAATAATCTGTAAAAGTTCTACCTGTTAGTTACCTGAGCAATATAGAGTTAAAACATAATTCATTACAAATGAACAATCAAACACAACATATGTTATGTGCAGTGTTGGGAATAACGTCGTTTAAGTATAACAGCGTTACTAACTCCATTACTTGTGCCAATAATGAGTACGGTAATCCAACAAATGACTCTGTCCTCTGTAGTGTAACGGGGCTTGTTATTTTACTGTGAGTCTCAGCAGTGGTGACAGATCACACCGTCTCTCGTTTCATTCGGAGGTGGTGTGAAGTTTTTTTCCTTTGTTTTGGGCAGTAAACAAGGCTAAGATGATGGGGTAGAGATGGAGATTAGCTAAAAAAAGGGATTGATCGTAAATGTGACCAATCAGAAGCAGCGTCATGCAACCTTGAGATTTTCCTGACTTTTCATTGGTTTAGCACTGAAAAGCGCTGAAATACTGTTTTTAACACATTTGGCGAAATATACAGCACAAGATGATTTTATGGATTTACATGTTTTTAAGCAACTCTTTTGTGATGGGAGCACAAAGAGAGGACTACAGCAGGAGAGACGCGTGCGTTTGAAAGATGACAAATCACTAAAAAGATGTAAAAAATAGTGGACCCAGGGCCAGGTCTCTGTTCACGCTACTTATCGTAAGTGCTGCTCATCTCTGTTGAGCGGTTCTCTGGTTTTACAAGCTGATGAGTGGTGTTTGGTCAGAGTCATGCTGTGTGAGGGGACAGCTGTTTGCCCTTGTGCTTTTGTGACGGTACAGTTGTTGTCACTGTTGGGTGTGAGTCCATTTTGGTGCTTTTGATCTGTGTGGATGGGAAGAACTTAAAACACAGGCTCTGGGGGCACTTGGTGATTTGCAGACAGAATAAAGGCCGAATAGAGCTCATTTTTACTGTAAAAACTGCAAGAGGTGTATTTTGAGTTGTTTATGTTGGTCAGTGCAGTTACTAATGCAATTACTGTGGAGGAAAAGCAACAGGTACCAGGTAGGTTGTGTTAGGATAGAATTTTCCTTGCTACTTGCTGCATTGACACAGAAGACTTGAAAGCATTCAGTCTTTTATTTGGTTCTTGTCAATTGAGATCTGTATGCATCATGTTTAGTGCCGTATTTTCCGTTCTGTTAGACGCGCTCTTAAGCCTCCAGTCCCATTAAAAAACGACTGCGTGCCCCACAATCCAGAGCGCCCTATACACGAATCCACTCACGTGTCCCAGCACGACTTCAGTAAACTACAAAGCCGCACCACCCGCAGAACACACAAACACACACGCAGCAGACAACGACCACGCAGCCAAAAACACCAACAGACACACTCATCACTCCACGCCGACGAGGAACGGAACGGTGGAATGAACCGAAAAAGCGAGTGCAATGTGCCACTTCTAGACACAACTGAACAACTGAGTCACTGCGAACATGCCGACAATCCAGCGACAGACAACACCCTCCCTACACGCCACAACTGAACAAAGCCCAGAGTCACCGTGAACGCACCAAACAAACAAAACCACTCACCCATCACACTGTTGTGTTTCCTTTAAAGTCCGGTGCGGTTTATTTATGAAAAAGTTTGAAAATAGACCATTTAATGACAGTGTGTTTATAATCCAGAGCGTCTAACAGTGCGGAAAATACGGTACATTGGAAAGTGAGTGACTGGCTCATAGCAAGAAGCAAATGCAAACGACAATAAATTGAACCTTTACAATCTACTTCTCCTTCAAATCAGAAATAATGTAATTGAAGTGAATGGTCAGATTTAAAGGTGCTATATTGTGCAAAATTTTTATTTTTGAATGCTGTTACCCTCTCAGAAATGTACCTGGAGTTGTTTTGTTTCATTCACACGTTTGAATAATCCTGCATTATTAGTCTGTCTACATCGCCAAAGATCCAAATGCTCTTTTCCACCTTTTGATGTCATGAAGCAGTAGTTTTAAAGTTAACAGCTCCTAACAACACCTTTAGGTAAAAAAAAAGTTTGGTAATTCATCCAAATTATTCTATTGAAAGAGCCTGGAGTTTAAAATCACAATGAAATACCTGTATTACATCCACACATGACATCACAAGGTGGAACAGAGAGTTTTCAGTTTGAGAGAAGAGCTCAAATTTAATCTAATCTCTAGCGTTTGTGTGTTAACCATGTGTGAATGAAACAAAACACAACTCCAGGTCTGTTTTTCATGAGTAAACAACATTATAACATAGATTAGAAAATGGCATAATCTGGGCCTTTTTAAATGTCTGTACTGAGCCGTGTGTTCGTCTCTTGCAGCACCTGGTCGGACGGTTGATCGGGAAACAGGGCAGATACGTGAGTTTCCTGAAGCAGAGCTCTGGAGCAAAGATCTACATCTCCACTTTACCGTACACACAGGAGTTCCAGATCTGCCACATCGAGGGTCAGTGTCTGCTCTGGGCTCCTTTTACGAAGAAATATGTCGATGCGCCTACGTCTGTGTTCATAACGTACACCCACAGACTGTATAAAGAAGTGGGACGTCACCTATAGCGTTTGGCTCCAGTCAAATGAAGCTCATGAGGCTATTAATAGTATTAGGGCAAATTTGGAGCCATGTTGGGAATACAAATTGATTTGCAGATTAAATAGTGAAATAAAAACACAAGGATCATTTAGAGCAGTTTAATACAGACCAAAAGAGCAAAATGAGGAGCCTGACAGCAGAAGTTATGAAAAGAGGGTGACATTTTTCCAATACAAAAAGTTAGTCTCACTTCTTATTTTAAATGTGGCAGCTAGCAGGTTGGCTATGTTCATTTACAGTCTGGGTGTACGCATCACTGTTTTTTGTTTTGCTCCATTTTAACTTTAGATTAATATGGAAACAATATTTGAATAAACAAATAATAATGTTAGAATACTAATTCTTTCTTTTTTTTCAGGAACGCAGCAGCAGGTCGACAAAGCCTTAGCTCTGATCGGGAAAAAGTTTAAAGATTTGGACCTGACCAATCTGTATGCGCCTCCAGCTCCTCCTCCTCTCTCACTGCCCTCACTCCCCATGACCTCCTGGGTAACAACTTACATCTGTTTTTCTTGACATTTTAAGCTTTGATTGGTTAATTGTTTGTGTTGAGATGAGTGTTACTGCAGTACTGAACCATTTTGGAACAAAGTCTAATTTCAGTTTTTCTGACAGGTATTAAATTAGATTAGAGATAGTCCAATGAGATTCATTTGGTCTTCCGATACTTTGTTATTAGGTTCTTTTTTCAGACCTAGAGTTTAGTGTCATACCTGACAGTTTCGACTGCTCACTAGCGCTCTTCCTCAGAGTGGTCACGTGATGTTGCTGTGACATGTCTGGTCAGCTGATTTAAACAGGTTTTGGCGCTGTCTTCCTACTGGTGGAGGCAGCAACATCACATGACCACTCTGAGGAAGACGCTAGTGAGCTGTCGAAACTGTCAGGTATGAAACAAAACTAGGTCTGAAAAAAGAACCTAATAATATATAAATCTGAGATATATTCATGAAGTAGGAATCTGTTGAATTGCTCATTAAATTAAACTAGAGCCCTGCACTCAATGACGCAAAACACATTTTGAAAGTGCATTGTGCGTGCAGGCGGGAGCGGGACTGCACAGTGCGAGAGCGGGTGAGATGATAAACTGCAGTCCCGCAAACTTAATATGAGAGTAAAGTAAAATATACAAATGATTAATGTTTGTCTATCATACATCATTTGTGCTGGATATTTTATTTGGCATTAATAAAAACATTTTAAGCAGCCTAAACCTGTGGTCTAATCTCACGCCACATTTTAGACAATTCCTTTCTCCATGTTTGATAGAGATTAAAAAAACAAACGTCCCCATCTTGCAAGGATTTGCAGGTGGGAGCGGGAATGGAAAATTACAATTCTTTGTGGGCGTGGGTGGGAGCAGGACTGAAAATTTGTGTCCTGTGCAGACCTCTATTATAAACCGCTACACCCCTTTACTAGATTCCCATGCATTTCAGAACATGTTTGTAAAATTCTAAACTATGGGTACAACACGATTTTTCTATTAGACAGGTTCTTTGCAAAGGACATTCTAAATGATTTTGTGATTTGACAGTTGCACCAATTTAAAATTTCGTCATTTTGATTTGATAACGATTACAATTTTCTGTTCATAGCAATGATGAATGGAAGTCCATCATTTGGACAACTAATCTGACCAGCAAAATGAATCCTGGTGATATTTGTTATGATTGGGCCCAAGCCATCAGTGGTTTGAAGATTAGACCAATCACAGGGCAGCATTGTGGTTTGGGTGGAAACCGATGTGCCCAAACCTAAACAAACATGGGAACAAAAGGGGAATGAGTCTTTATAATTAACAATGATGGCTGTAATTTTAACCTGTTACTCCAGTGCAAGTTGCTGTTGAACCCAAACTTATTTTACTGAATTTTAAACCTCTTTAGTCCAGTGAGTTCCATTTTTCAGACTAAAGTTTAGATTGTTTTCCTACCTGACAGTTTAGGAGGAAAGACAAGAGGAAAAACACTAGTGAGTAGTCAGAACTGTCTCGTATGAACACAAATTAGACCTTGATCTGAAAAAAGTTTGCTCATTTTGTTGCCTTAGACTGTCCAAGCCACAACAAACAAGAGAAGAGTAGATGGGCTGTCCAGTAGTATTCAAACTCTAATATTAATGACTTCTATTCATTCTATTTTATTGTCTTCTCAGCTGCTGTTGCCAAGCGGAGTCTCGGTGGAGGTGATTGTGGTGAACATAGTCTCTGCTGGGCATGTGTTTGTTCAGCAGCACACTCACCCCACGTACCACGCCCTGAGGAGCCTCGACCAGCAGATGTTCCTGTGCTACTCTCAGCCTGGGACGCCCGCCCTGCCCTCACCCGCTGAAGGTAACTATGGCAACAGGACACTGACGGTTAAACGGTTTCGGGAAAAATGATCAATTTCCCAAATCCAAAGTCTGGTTGTTCAGATATCTATACTGGTATTGGCAAAAGGTCCATTGCAGCGCATTTTTCATGATGCTTGCGGCACCTAGATCAGGTTAAATACAGGCTGTGGAGGCTCTGTACGTACTTAAAACACACGAATAAAGACAGGAAAGACATTTGTGTTACCTCTGATACCTCCATTTAGTCTTTGGTGTGGATGCTGAACTTGATAGAATAACTGCGCTATAGAGAGAACAGCCAAGAGCTAAAACGACTTTGTTTATTCTGCATAATTAGCCATGTGCTCCGAGGAGTGTCTTTTTTTTTTTTTTTTTTTTTTTTTTTACAGGCGCCACTGTTGTTTTTATCCACACAGTGCAGTAGAAAGTGACAAAGTAAAGTAAAAGTGCTTAAATCATTATACATATGACTCTACTACTTTAGAAAAAGGGCTAAAATATTAAGGTTGTACCATAAATTCCACACTATAAGCCGCTACTCTCTTCTCACACTTTGAACCCTGCGTCTAATAAAACGATGCGGCTAATATATGGAGGGATTATTTGTTTGGCACATTGTCCATTCATGTATACAGTCTATGATTTGGTAACACAGTGGATACTCGCAGCCTGAGTGCAGAAAACGCCGCTGTCTGTGCGGTTACACATGGATCTAGGGTTCATATGAAGTTGCTACACTAGCTCGCAATATTGTCAGCGCACTCAGATTGTTTAAAAATTAAGTTATGATGCTAAATGAACATTAGTGAGGGGGATATGTCTTACCCGTATGTGTAAATTACGAGAAACTTCAAACTTCAGTAGCTGCACATTAGGGGTGGGCGATATCTCGATATTTTTAATATATCGAGATTTTTTTTTAACTCGATATGAATTCTGACATATCGTATATATCGATATAATGCTTATATTCAATTTTGATTTTGCCGCTTTGCTTGTTTGTCTTCTCTGTCGCCCGCGCGCCCTCGCCTCCCTGATTTTGTTCACTCGTGTCTCATTCACTTCTCACTATCTCCGCGAATGCCGAAAGTTGCTGCCAGTGAAAAGCTTCTAGCGCCACGAAACCTTTCCACCATTTACAGACAAGGCCACCAGCAGCACATCCTCACATTCCACCGAGTCATGTCCTTTAGTCCAAAAGAAGCTGAACCGCAAGAGCGGCACATGGAGTGCGCTGTTTATGCAAATTAGCCATGCGCTTTTTAAGTTTCGTTTCTGTAAAACATAAACAAGTCTGTGCAAAGCTGCAAAAAAATAAAAAAAATAACATAAAATAAAATGATAACACTATAATCTCAAACGGGCTGATGTGGCTCTTGAGTCGTTATGCTATATATCTTGTAAAGTTTAGTAATGTAAATTCTATTTATGCAGAAGATTTTAATAAATAATCTGCTGCAGTGTCACTTGTACAAAAGTGCTTGGAATCGTTGGGTTTGATCTGCAGTGGATTGTGGGAAACCTCAGAGCTCCTTACTGCTGGAACATGGATCTGTTAAAATAAGGAACATCCTGAGCTTCTTCTGCTGAAGGAGCTCACGGTTATGATTATGGTCTGGATAACAGAGTTTATGCAAAGATGAGCTTGAGTTGAGTTGTTTTATTTATGAATGAAAAGAAGGAAATATGTTTTATTTCTTTTATTTGACAGTTAAATTATTATTTATGTAATTAGGGGTTTTTGTAATCTTAAATGTTCCTATATGAACTGCCTACCTCTTACACTTTAATTTTTTAAAAAAGGACCTTGTGGAATTTGGCATATTTGTTTTTGCAGTTTTCCGTTTTAGGGGGTTATTTTTTCCTGTACAGATATCGAGATATATATCGTATATCGAGATATAGCAAAATATATCGAGATATACTTTTTTTGATCCATATCGCCCAGCCCTACTGCACATCCACTCATACATGATTGATAGAATTAACCCCACTCCTGAGAGAGTCTGAAGTCTGCTGAAATCCTCCAAGACACTGACATGATACAGACAGGATATAGGCTCTGTCTGCAGGAGACATGTGCAGTAGAGCACAGGGAGAGACAGGGTCGATGCGCCAAGGAAGATGCTCTTTTGATTGTGTTTTGAACAGTTATTTTACACTTCATACACACACCCTCCTCATGGTAAACACACAAAGAAATGCAGATGATGTAGATTTTAAGTTGATGGAAGAAGGAAACGGAGCTGCTGCACTTGAACTCGACATCAGTGGTGACAACAGCGTGACAAACTAACTCATTGCAAAAAGACGACAAAAACTTTCAGAGGCGATAAAAGCACATGACCCTAACTTAATAACATTCTTGAAGATGTGAACACCTGCGGCTTCTACTCAGGTTCGGCCTATACAGTATATGTGCAGTTTTAAAATTTTGTTAAAATGTAGTTGATGCTGCGAATATTCAGGTGCACTCAATAGTCTGCATTTTACTGTAGTAGAGTAATTTTTTAGTTTTTTTACTGTTACAAAATTTACTAGCCTTAGTCTACTTCTTCCCACTATGCAGTATCGGTATAGGCAAGTACACTAAAGCCAAGTAATGGTATCGGTCCCCAAAAAAATGGTATTGGAACAACACTAATCCAAACCTCTGAGTAGTTTTACTGTCCTCTGGTATTATGTAAAAGCAACAGTCTGGAGCTTTCGTCTATGTTCCCTGTTCTAAAAATGTGAAAATGTAACTTTCCCCATGTCCCACCCACAGCTCTGTACATAGTAGCATTTTTAAGGCCTCAGTTTATATAGAATATGTTAAAAAAATGTTAAAAGCGTAAGGGAAAATCCGCTGCTTGGTGCCTCTCAGTTTTACAGTTTTGAAAATGAAGTGATTGGACCTTTTTTGTATTGAACTAACAACAAGTACGAGGGGAAAAATAGAACCCTGTGTATTTTGTGTGTATTTTGCAGTGGGTGTGATCTGTGCCGCGCCGGCTGGAGAAGGCGCCTGGTGGAGAGCTCAGGTCATCACGTTTTTCAAAGAGTCAAACGAAGCCGAGATTCGATACGTCGACTACGGAGGATACGACCGCGTCAAGATTGACACACTGCGGCAAATCAGGTCTGAACCTACAGCACCGTCACGGCGTTTGTGTTCACCGCCGTTCAAGGTTGTCAGAAGTATCAAATCACTCATCGGTATTAAAACTAGTATCAAAACTACTCATTTGAGCAGGGATCAATACTAAAATAGGGATGGGACGAGATGTCTTGCCATAAGACTGTGCACACATATGAAAATTGATCTTGCGAGATTTAATCCTATTTCTTTACAGCTGAATTTGAGTTGAATGTATTTATTTGAATGTATTTATTTGGAGCATAAGCCCCTTGAGATGTCTTGCCATCTCGTTTTTGAACGGGTCCTCATAAATACAACAACAAAAGACAGATACAGTAGGGCAGACAGTAGGATACATAAATTCAATAAAGCATCAAAACAACAAAATCAACACAACCACAAACACACACACACACACACTTGACTGTTTGACATATAGTAAAACAAGTTTGATAATTACAACAAAATGAACAACAAAAATTCTACAAAATGATCAAAAACAATGACATGGGTTATGCAAATATTGAACCAGAGCATTTTTAAACGAAGGGACTGAAGTTAAAACACGAATCAATGAAGGAAGATTGTTCCAATTAGGAGCTTTATATTTAAATTTGTGTTTTCCTATTTGTTTTTTGACTCTTGGGACAACAAAAAATATCTGATCTGCGTTACGTAAACTGTAAGAGGATCTGAATGGAATTAAATATTGTTTGAGATATTCAGGAAAACTGAGATTAATGCATTTAAAGAAAAATAATAAGCAGTGAAGTTGACGTGGGGAGGACAGAGTGAGCCAGGACAGTTGGTGATACATCGTACAGTGGTGAGTTCTGAAGGGACAGTGGATAATGAATCTGCAGACTGTTATAGATAACACTGAGTGGTTGGAGAATAGAAGTTGTAGTATTTTGATAAATAATATCACTGGCAGGGGCATGAAATGGTTATGCCTCACTCAAGCTCTGGAGAGCTGCCTATGTTTGAGCAGCTGCAGCTAAAAGACTCCTCCACATAAAGACGTGTAGCTCATATTCAGACAGAGAACACTTTCAACTCTGTCCCAGTTTTTATTTCATCATTATATTAGTTGAAATTGGTCTCAAAATGTCAATATTATCATTTATCGCAATAAATTCTTGGTCAGTTAATCATCCAGCAAAATCTGTTATCGTTACAGGCCTAAGTATTGTATCTCCAAATCAATTCTGAAATGTTATTGTCATGACCACAGAATGTCTTGTATTATTGTGAAGAGGGACCCTATTGTGCTTGTTTTCTGTGTGAAGAGGCTTGTGCACTTTATACATCTGGTTTTACTTTATTCAGTGTAATATAATGAAATTTATGTCCATATGAAATACATCTCCATTGGGGAGTAATTTGAATGGATTAAGACAGCTTCTGCAGTTTTCCCATTGATTTAGTTAAGATTATGGTGGCACAAACAGTTTTTATTTGAATAATTTAATCTCATTCAATGTCATGTTTATATTACATCTTTAAGCACTCATTTTTGACCAGTATGGCCTCTTTTATAAGTTTATTATTACACAGTTTTATTATGCCAGTAGATATTAGTAGTCCAGGTCGTTTTTAGAATTCAATGGGAAACAAAATTACCAAAATCTGATGTACATTGACATAAACTTGACACTGACTATTTAGTTTGGGGCCCTCTGGTGGTGGATTTAATGCACAACATTCTCGTGTAACCTTAACTCTTTTCTTTCTCCAGATCTGACTTCGTAACACTACCATTTCAAGGTGCTGAAGTTTTGCTCGACAACATAGCACCACTTCCAGGTAAAAAGATTTTATCCGTGCGATTATTTTTTTTTTTCTGTGATTAAAATATTCAACTTTTAAAATGTGTTTCAGGAGAGGACCGTTTTTCAGCTGAAGCCACGACTGTGTTAGAGGAGCTGACCAGAGGAGTAGCACTTCTGGCACAGGTGAAGCGTTTATTCAGTATTAACTAAAACTAGAAGATTGAACCTCTCCGGGGGGCGTCATTTAGTCTGACGTGGGCGTGCTGACATGATCTATTTTGATTAAATGTTGTGGTGCTGAAAAGACTGTCAAGAAATGAATGGGAGCACACACCAGACTATCCCTCTAAAAAGAACAACAATTAATTAAAAGTCCTATATTATGATTTTTCTGATCTATGTTATAATGTTGTTTCCTTCTCAAAAACCTACCTGGAGTTTAATGGTTAAACGTGTGAATCAAACACATCAGACACGAGTTCTTCTCTCAAACTGAAGACGCTCTGTTCCACCTTGTGATGTCATGTGGTAATACAGCATGTGCATCATAGTGTTTTTAAACTCCACACACCTTCATTAGACTCATTTGAATCATTTCAGCCTTTGATTAGGTGAGTTTCAGCTGACATCATTGTTATTAAAAGCCCGCGTTGCATGCTGGGAAATATTTTGGTCAGAGGCAAGAAACACGACAGCGTCAAACACAGTGCGTAACCTCGTGTATTTATCCCCGATAATGGTAAATTCCTGCTGCCTTATCAGATGCACAAATAGAAGCACAGAAGAAAGAAAATGTCTTTTTCGTATTCTGAGTGAAAAGAACCGCTAACGGTGAATTAAACGACTTTCAAACATCCGCAGAGCAAACGTAGAAGATCCTAACAAACCGTGGACTCCAACAAGTTCAACAACACATCGAGACTCTTGGAGGTTTTCATCTTTTCTGCTGTGAATGGCCCAGGAGTTTCCACCAAGTCATTGTGGATATCACCCAAGTGAATATTTGTCCAGGTAGTTGGTGATTCTGACCAGAAATTTGGTTTGGTCCACCTTTTGTCAGGGTTGAAAAGGGTGTTTTTTTTCGTCTGTCGATGCTTATGACCAATTTCTGGTCAAATGGTCTTGGGTCCTCTGCCGTTAGAGTGGATAAATAATCGGGATCAATGCCCTTTACGTGCTTTCTCGCTCCGTCCGTCATGTTGAATTAGTGTTTCTTGCCGCCGACCAAAATAATTCCCAGCATGCAACGTGCGCTTTTGTCAACAATGAAACTCACCTATAGCCCATCTCTACTGAGCTATAGGTAAAAGGAGATGTTCAATTGCAAATGACCACTACATGACATCACAAGGTGGAGTAGAGCATTTTGAACTTTGGAGATATAGACAGACTAATAAGTAGAAAAGCAGTCAGAGAGCGCAGACCTCCGCCAAGGACTACCCCCATTTTTTATATAAATTGCGATAAAATCAGTCTTCTGGATCAGATCCGGATCAGCCTTTGGAATATGAAAGAGGATCCCATTGTCCATCCCTGAGTCAAATTTCATGGGGTTTGGTCAATAATTAACCGAGATATTGAGAAACCAAATTTTTGGCCCCATTTACCACAATGTTAACTAAAATTTCAAAGTGATCCAGAATCCAGGATTTCTTCCGGATCATCCCCAAAATGAAATCAGTTCTTCCTTTTCACATTTCCAACAAATCCTGAAAATTTCATCAAAATCGGTCCATAACTTTTTGAGTTATGTTGCTAAAAGACAAACAAACAGACAGACAACAAACAAACAGACAAACGCCAGCAAAAACATAACCTCCTTGGCGGAGGTAATAAAGGGTTATTGGTTGTGTAGTTGTCTGTATTTTCATTCACATATTATTTTTAAGAAGGTAACAACATTATAACATGTTCTAAAGCTCACAAGAGTCTTTCTGTAATATAGGACCTTTAAAGACAATTTATTGATAAATATAACTTTTTTACATTCAAGATATCAATAAGTTTGGCCCTCGGATTGATAATATGTATTTATTTTGGCCCATCGAAGAAAAAAAGTTTGGGCTCTACTGATTGAAACATTCACCAGGTCAGGATAACCGTATAAACTCCCACTGAAAATAAAATGAAACTGGTTTAATGCCATTTCCCGGTGATGTTTATTGTGTTGTCTGACCCAATTTCAATAAAAAAATTAGTTTTTAATTAAAATATTGATTAAATAAGTGATGGTTAGTGTTAAATTATGTCTTATTACACTGAATTCGTCACTTTGGGCACCCATGCACTAAACGAGAACATAATGCATTTGAACTAGGGCTTGATATCGTTAAGAAGTTGCCGATACGATACATACCTCGATACATAGGCCACAATACAATACATATCGCTATACAGTGAGCTTTCGTTTCGATACGATATAGTTCAATAAAAAATAAAGGCTAAATCATGGCTGTGATACCACTTCTTGTGCAAAGTTCATAAGAAACACAAACATTTGAATCATCAAAACAGTGAAAATGTCAAATTGGTCGCATCAATCAAAGACCTTTAATGTGGCCCTAAGCTGATTTTCTACTAAAATATTTTAATTATATTTTCTGTTAAAACATTGTTAATTTTCTGCGGCGCTTTTCATAGCAGCGTCTCGAGCGCCTCTGTACGTGGCCCCTCCCACCAGAGCAGCACAAATGAAGACTTGTCTCTTTCCAAACGCTCTTAAAGGACGATCGTTTTGACTGTTGACCGTGACACCCTCATCAGAAAAATGTCCAACATGAGAAAAGTGGAGCCGAGTGCAGGATTTTCCAAGAAAAATTTACTTCTTTCTATTTGCATACAAGTTAAAACTTTGTGTTGAAATTGCATTTTTCTTAGTTTCAGGTTGTTCATAATATTATAATATTTTGTAAAAGAAAGAGTTCATCAATTAAAAAAGATTTCTGTAATAGATTTGTGTTTCTCTGCACAAATATTTGAACTTATTGCTATTTTTTGAGGTATATATGTCATGAGTTTTCTGATCCGGCCCCTTTGGGATCAACGGCCCCCGGACCAAAATGAGTTTGACACTCCTTTGTTTACATTGTAAACAGACAACAAAACTGTAGCTCTGTAACTAAATAACTTAGTAAAATCTGCCAAAAAATATTGTTGGCAATATATTGATACAGCAGCCCACGATATCAATACTGTATCATCACATTAATGATATTTCGATATTTTTGCGCACCCCTAATTTGTAAGTTAATCTTTATTTATATAGTGCTTTCACAGACATATTCTGTCCCCAAAGATGCTTTACAGAGCATTATTCAGCATTATTCTTTCAGCATTATTCATTCACTCTATACCCTGGTGATGGTAAGCTTCTATTGTAGCCACAGCTGCCCTGGGGCACACTGACAGAAGCGTGGCTGCCATGCCACTCGACACCATCAGTCCCTCCGACCACCACCATCACTCACACACACCACTTTCATACTAGGCAATGTAGGTGAAGTGTCTTGCCTAAGGACACAATGATTGAATTGATTGTATTTAACTGATACTATTAGTACTGTGTACTAATTTGTACACAGTAACTTCCCAATATTTGTTTGAGCGAAGGGACAGATCACTTTTAGCTCTTACTTTGGTAGGTTGTTTGGTGCGTTCAAAAAAACCTGTAAAAATATTGGTCTATGAAATGTAAAAGGGAAAAATTACCTCAGTTTCTCTAATTCTGTATTCTGTCTGTAATTCTGATCATGTCATATAAATAAATGTCTGTGTTTAGGTTTCAAACTATGACACCAACACCGGGCTCCCACTGGTCCATTTGTGGAAGATGGGCGGAGATGAGGTACGCTTTTCTGCTTCAGCTGGTTTGTTGAAGCAGTTTGCAGTGGTCCAAACTTAATCCTCACTTACCTTGTGCATTCTTAATGTGATGAGTCAACATGATGATTTTAGAAGCACTTTTCACAACCAGAGCAGAGCATGCTAACGTGCACTTCCTGATTCTCTTAACAATAAAACTTTTTATGATTAAAGGACCCATATTACTTTATTTTTTGATCTGTTTCTTCATCAAAAACATACCAGGAGGCTGCTACCTGTACTGCTGCCTTTAAATAATCATGCAGTTTTTACAGTAAAGCTCTATTCTGCCTTTATTCTGTCTGCAAATCACCAAGTGCCCCCAGAGCCTGTGTTTTAATTTATTCCCATCCACACAGATCAAAAGCACCAAAATGGTCTTAGTCAGTCTGCATTTTCAAACATGCTTGGATGAAACAAAACACAACTCCATGACTGTTTTTGAACATTATAACATGACTAAAAGCTCACAAGAGTCCATTTTGCGTAATATATGATCTTATTTTGACCTGAAGAGCTGCAGATCTGTAGAGAAGAAAAACAAAAAGCAGGTGCAGTCCCTTCTTAGTTAAAATCTTCTTTCTTGTTTTCCAGGTAGTCTCTGTGAACCGCACACTGGCCGAGCGCAGGCTGGGCGTTTGGGTGGACAGCTTCTAAACTTGCATCAAATTTGGACCCACCTTAATTTTTTGCAACACCACTGGATCTACGAGGAGATATTTTTTTGTTTCATTTTCGTTTTTTTTTTCTTTCACCATTTTGCCCTGTATATCCTTAAAACTTCAAAATATTAAAGTAATTTGCGGGCATAACCTACAGCAACATGGCACTGCTTCAGTCTAAGCGAGACCTCCCGGGTTTACTGTACAAAAGGACTGAAGTAAGAGGAGGCACTTGTACATTTTTAAAAAGAAAAATCTATATTGTAATTAAATAAAGGTTCGCCAATATTTTTTCCTCCCCACATTTTTCGACAATAATTTTGCTATGGGCCCTTTGCATGTAGACTCAATCCTAATGCAAAGTCAAAGGAATTCCCCCATCCCATAAAATCATGTTTTTTTTTCTTCAACATTTCATACATTTTGAGTTTTAAAACAGCAGAACCACTTCTTTTTTTGAGCCTGTTTCATTCACAACTGACCCGGTAACGCCACTACACAATTCATTCAGGAAAAGACGGGCCACTGAAACCAACGTACATCGGGGCATTTTGCAGCTAAGAAGCAGGAAAATATGAAATTGCACTAACGGAAGGATGTTTTAAACTGCCAGAAAAATGAATTGTTAAGCTTGAAGTCACTCAAATCGACACACTCCCATTTATCGTGAATCGGACAAGGTTTTGTTCATACTTTAATTGCGTTACGTAATTTCTGATATGTATTGGTGAGCAAAAAATGAAATCTACTTCCATTTTCAACCATATTTTCTTTGTTACAGTGAAAACGAAAAAATTTTTTGATGTATAAAATGTATAAAATATTCCGATTTTATTCAAAGTTTGGCAATTATGAATTTGGTGACAAAAATCTAGACCAAAAAAAGGAAATATCAGGAATTAAAATCTTGTTACGGTGTGTGTTCGTGCATTGATTTCAGTTTTGCTTCAGTACTTATCGTCTAGAGAGCAAAAATAAAGAGATGATTTGCTTTTTGCTCACTTTTGCGTAACATCGCATCACAATGACGTAGGGATTGTTTTTGTTTTAAAGGTGCATTGTGTAACTTTTCTGGTGGAGGGACCTTCAAATGCTTTGTCTGGAATGTTTCACAGTATGACATTAAACCTTTTCGATCTTCATTATCATTAAGAAGGTGCCGATATGATACATACCTCAATACACAGGCCACGATACGATACATACCTTGATACAGTGTACTTTCGATTCGATACGATATTTCAAATCGATTTGATACGGTTCAGTAAAAAAGCACTAAATCGTGGTTGTGTTAATCGATACAGCATCATCACATCAAACGCTACGATATTTCTGCTCAACCTTATTCTTCATGAAGACCAAACTAGGCTAAGTTACAGGTCAGATCTGTGGAGAGGCGACCCATTCACAGTCAGAATGCCAGTTTTTCTAGGTATTTTTGAGCTATAAAACCACTTGAAATTGAATAAACGTAAAGTAGAGCTGCTTAATGTCACACTGTGGAACATTCCAGACAAAGCAATGACTTACAAATGGAAAAAAAGCAGGTTTCTAGCAAGCAAAAAGTTACACAGTGCACCTTTTTAAGTTACTGAAAAAGTCCCAGGATCTAAAAATATTCCAACAGCGCCAAAGTCCGGACAGAAACAATCCAATCCACCAATAACATTTTTTTTCCAATTTCTCTCGTATGTCTCCAAATTTTTCAATACTTTTTCAACATTTCAGCAAATTCCTCAGTCGGTTCAAGGTAAACGGGAGTAACGTCGGTGTCATTAAATGCGTTGATATTATGAACTGTAAAAGCCTGTGTTTTGTAACGTCATGGGTTTTTGGGCACACGTGTTGTGAGAAAACTGACTTGAAATATGTATAAAAGAATGGAAAACGCGCTCGGAGACGTCCTGAAGTCTTGAAGGAAGAATTAGCTCTTTAAAGACACTATCGCGTACAAACGAAAGGGGAAAATCTCTATACAATGTACATTGAAGGCTACTGTATTTGAAATAGACCTGCCACGACTCTAGACATAGACGTGCTATTTGGACACTTTAAAGACGCGCTGTGTAACTTTCCTTCTCGTCCTTGGAGCCGCTGTCGCTTCGCCTGGAATGTTCCGCGGTACGACGCCGAACCGCTCCACCTCCACGCAAAAAGCCGCAAACTGACAAGCTCGGCCACGCTACGAATTTTTTCAGTGTTTTTTCGAGCAATAAAAACTTTCGGTTAGATCCGTTTTAATGCGATACTTCGGAACATTCCAGGTGACACACTGACGCTAACATCTCTGTGGAGACGAGCAGGCGGCGCGAACCCGACCCCTAACGTTACATAGAGCGTCTTTTTTTGTCTTTAAAACCATATTTGACAACAGAGCTCACACTAAATCAATAATCTGCTGCTATCCCTTTAAAAAAAACAAAAAAAAACTATTTATTCAAATCAATTTCTCCATTTCGTGTTTTGAGTTTTTGATAGCCAGTCCCTCTTATCGGACGAACTGCACTGTGTGTCTTGTCACTGTAGTCTTCATTATCCTAAACTTTTCAAGGGATTATTTGACTGACATTTTTTACAGTTTCTATATCGACTTCATTTTTTAAAATAATCATCGTTACTCTATTAGCAATAAGGCAGCTTTTTTAGTTGAAGGACAGTCTCCAAAAATGCAAAGGGAACTTGGAAGTCGGGGGTCACTCAACAGCTCGTAAAATAACTGTTATTTACTGTCATTCTTACACAAAAACAATACAAAGCGTCAATACTTTAACTCAGGAACGGTTGGAAGGGTTCGGGGTACATTGTGTGCCTGTTCGGGCAAAAGAATAGGAACGGAAATGCTCGAGTCACACGGGATTTTTTTTTTTTTTTGGTTTACTGTATTTGAAGTCTGTAAGGAAGGGGCTATATGTACACTGTTGAAGAAATTGGAGTAAACGGTTTCAAAAGCGAAAGTGAAGCTCCGCCCACAACCACATTTCAAACGGAGCTGCTAAACTGGGCAATGGCTGCGAACTAAAAAGAGTGAAGGAGGAGGAGGGGAGGCGGGGTCCGGAGCTTTAATGAACATCGCGATCGATCTAACAGGTCGCACTTTAAGCTCCGCCCCCTCTGCCAGGTGTTTGCAATAGGCTCTGTTCACACTTGCGTCGCAAACTTGGAAGACGTTTGGAAATATGCAACGACAACTTCCTTTGGGCTCTGTTTGCGGAAGCAAGTAAAAATTCAAAAATGTCCCAGTTTTCTTCATTTCCACGTCATTGTAGCTTTCCGTTACGTTCGGCGAATCAACAGTTCCAACCGTATGTCAGTTTTCATCGTTTCCCCACTGACGCACAACTCCGAGCGCACTGGGTACATGCGATTAGAAAAGATGAGGCGCCGACTTCCAGATGATTCCAAACATCACGTACGTCTGCGGTCTTGATTTTACCACTGAGCACATTTACTTCAGTGGGTTTGATCAGCCAGTCAAGCCCAGAGTCGGGAACTACACCAGAAGTCGCCGTCGCGTGTTTCCGAACGACCTCCTGGCGTGAACAGAGCCTATAGACGCGTCAAGAATCTCGGACTTCCGGTCATTGCGCAATGCACACTGGGAAGGATTTTCTGAAAAAAGTGAGCATCAAACCGCCATGTTTGTTTTCCCAGTGGGATGAGTCTATTGACAAAGTCGATCTTTTCAAGTCTTTTGAACCATATCACTTTTGTTTCTGGTTCTGATATTGTCATATTTTAGTTTTGGGATTCAGACATTGTAATTATGTGGTTGTTGGATCCTAACAGCAGAAAACAGCTCAAGAAATTTGTTTGTGAACTCCATAACTGCAAAAGGGAACCAGATGTGTGTGACTGCAAACCTCTGTTCAAACTGTTTCTCTTCCCAACGGAATTGAAAAATAGTGAAAGGTGAAGGTGATGGGCGGGATTGATCCACAGGAAGAACCAGAAAGAAAACCTCTGACTACCTAAATCATCCTGAGTTTACAGCGAACAGTTAGTATGTGGAGCGACAGCAAAGCGGGATCCCGTTTGTTAATCGAGAAGTGCAGAAGACAAACAGACTGAGGTGCTCTTTCTTGTTCTTGTGGTTTTGCAGTCACACAGATCTGATTCCCTTTTGCTTTTATGGAGTTCGCAAACAAATTTCTCGAGCCGTTTTCCGCTATTAGGATCCAACACCCACACAATTAACGATGTCCGAATCCCGAAACTAAAATATGACAATATCAGAACCAGAAAGAAAAGTGATATGGTTCAAAAGACTTGAAAAGATCGACTTTATCAATAGACACATCCCACTGTAATACAATCCTTCCCAGTATGCATTGCGCAATGAGTCTGAGATTCTTGATGCGTCTATTAGAAACACCCGACTCTAACCTGGGCAGTCTTTTGTGATGTCACCTACTACGAATAGTCGCGTTTTTGACCAGAAAGCTGCAGATTTGCTCTAAAATTGCCAAAACTGACTTGGAACAGTAGATAATGCTTTTAAAACATAATTTGCACAGTTAAGTAGCTAAAACAAAGTGGATTTAGTGTTTAGTTCCTCTTTAAGTAAATAGGACCTTGTACAAAATACTACTGCATATATGTGTACATGAAATTATACAAACAAAATCAAATAATCTGAACTTGAATCAGTCCATAAAAATAAAATATAAACATTATTGTATAAGACATATTGTAATGTATTTTTAATTACCATTGACTACCATGAAATGACTCCCCCTCGCTTCTACATAGGTCATAATAAGCAGTAGCCTATTATGAAGTGACACAAATGCTTTCTGGTGATACATTTAATCACCAATTTCCAAATTTTCACTCCCAAATCGTGTATTTTACTGATCACAGGCGGTTAAAAAGCTGAAAATACATATAGCCCCTTTGAGTCATCAGTAGTGTGTTGTGATGGTGCTGGATTGGGAGAATTAGCCATAATAACTTTAATTTGCTGTTTTGCTTTTTTTTTTTTCAATGGGTTGTCTTCCCTCATTTTAATCACTGTATTATCTGTACTGCAGCCGCCACGATTCTTGTCTCTGATCATGTAGAGTTTGAGTTTTGTTCGAGTTTGTTAGAGATATTTATGGACGACCTGGTGTTTTAAGATTGCCTACGTAAAAATACTAAAGTTTGGTACTGGTTTGGAGTGACCGACAGATGAAAGAACCTAAGAATTGTTTCATTTACTTTACAAAAAAACAACATCTTTTGCTTAAATCAAATGGACGACGGTGCGACTTCAGCTCCCGCCGATGAATGCTGTCGTTGTGTCCTTGAGCAAGACACTTAACCCACATCACCCCCAGTGTCTGCGTACACCGGTGTGTGAATGTGTGCGTGACGGTTCATTGTTGTAAAGCTCTTCGAGGCTTGAATTTTGAAACGCGCTGTATAAAAATGACGGAGAGCAGAGGCCTAATATATTGTAACTATGAAGAGATTTATATTTATTAGGTTCTTTTTTCAGACCGAGAGTTTGTTTTCATACCTGACCGTTTGTTCTGCTCCCTGCACTCTTCCTCAGAGTCTCGTGATGTTGCCGTGACGCGTCCCCTCAGCTGATTTATACAGGTTTCGACAGCGTCTTCCTACCGGTGGAGGCAGAAAGCAGAACGGGAACAACACAAATCGGCAAAAGAGAAGCCCGTTCTGGACCGGAGGAAAACGAACACCGTCGCTGGATTAAAGAGGCGGGAGGTAGGAAGACGGCGCCAAAAACGTTATAAATCGGCCGAGCGACACGTCACAGCGGCATCACGCGACTCCGAGGAAGAGCACGGGGAGCAGTCGAAACTGTCAGGTATGAAAACAAACTCTCGGTCTGAAAAACGAAAGCAAGATTTACCGTTGTTGGAAGAAATACACAAGATAAAAACACAGAAACGCACCTTATCATTTCTTTCGAATCGACTCCACAAACTATCTCACGGCTTAAAGTCCCTTCAACTGGCAACAATCACGTCTTCGGGGTCCGCTTTCCGACGTTATCGCGAAGAACTTGTGCCAGTTTTTGTCTTATGTGGATAGGAATTAGAAAGATGAGCTGTAAACCACGTCAACAAATCTGCAATCTGGCAATTAAACAGCAAAGTCCAACAAAGTGAGATTTCCAAAAGTAAGAATATAGCTTTAATTACTTTTAAAATAATAATGTATAGGTATTTGTACATGAATCACAGGAAAAATCTAATCTCTAATATACATTTTTACTACCCCAGCCTGTCAGAGTATAGCTTTAATTACTTCTCAAATATCATATAGTTCAAAATCATAATCGCAATCAAGGTTACAAGAAAACAAATTCTTTTTTGTATTGCCTACCTCGAGTCGCAGTTAATCTTGTAATATTAATCCACAGAAACGGTCACAGATGAAGTGAATTTAAAGTACTGCCTGCTACTCCAAGCCTTTCATATAAAACTTTCACTTCAAGCCGCATCAGTCGTCCATAAATATCTTGAGAAACTCGTCCGGACTGAGTCAGTCTTCACAAATCGATTTCTTTCAGCTTTGGTTGCTGTAAATAGGACTTTTCTATTTCACTGGGCAGATTTCAAAGGGAACATTACTGCATCGGTTCGGTCCATATCGCCTCAACCGTCTAAAGCGGCGCCGAGTAACTTTTCGTTTTGGGGTCTGTCGCCCGCTCGTCGCTACGGAGACGTCGTCACTCTGCTTGGAATGTTCCACAGTGTGACGTTAAACAGCTCCGCTTTACGTTTATTCAATCACAGGTGGTTTTATCGCTCAAAACTACTCGGAAAAACAGACATTCTGACTGTGAGCGGCGTCGCCTCTCCGCAGATCTGACCTGTAACTCTGTCCATTTTGGTCTCTGTGGAATTACAAAGGTTTAATGCCATACTGTGGAACATTCCAGACAAAGCGGAGAGAAGCGTTTGACAGACTCTAACAGAAAAGTTACTCAAAGCACCTTTAAGTCTTTTTTTTTTTTCAATGTTTTTTTTTTTTTTTTTTTTTTCAAGCCTTTGGACTGAAATGACTGAAGTGTTGTTTGCATAGCTCTAGACAAGTCATCTGATGATTATTTAAATGTGTGTATTTTTCGTTGTTTTTTGCCCAAAAGCATATAACGACATGTACAGATCATATTTTGCTATAGGCTCATCTCTAAAGTTTGATTTCTTGATTGTACAGATCTATTAGGGAAGAATAAAAAGATATGGAAAGTAAAGTCGCGTGATTTAGTCATTTTTAAATATTTCCACTCACATTAGAGAAAAGACTAAAGGCTAAAACTGTCCCACTGCTCACAAAATATTTTCAAGCCATAGCATGTCATTTTTTTTGCCCAAAAAGGAAAAAAAAACAACCAGAACTACAGAAAAACGTAAGTACAATAGCAAAAAAAAGATAACTGTGTCCTGGCTAAAACCACAACCTCCTCCTAAAGAAAACTGGTGGGAAAGAGTTAAAGATGTGATGGAAATGGAAAGAGTAACAGCAAGACTGCGATTTAAAATGAAGGACTTTGAGGAGTTATGGGCACCGGTAATACAAGAAACAAGATAGTATGTATCCTACCTTTGGTGTGTGTATGGGTGTATGTGAGTGAGTGAATATGTGAATGTGTATGTGTGTTTATGAATTAATATTATTTTTATTTATTTTGGTGAGGGATCACTAATTAATGGAAATATGAAGTGTAAAAGCGATGTAGTGAAATATATGTATAAAAGAAATATATATAAATAAACCATATAAAAATTAAAAATAAAACCTACAAAAAAGCATGCATCCATAATGTGAGCAGGCTTGCATCTCCACTGACCTGACTTGCTTGTTTCCATGGAAATGTTGTTCCTTTGGTTATGATGCTGCCCCACCAAGGCAAAAGAGCTTAACTCTCCAGACTGAAACTGAGAAAAATAACTTCAATGTTTCTGTTTTGTCCAGACAAAAGTATAATGGGTGGAGCTCCTGAAATTTGACAACTTCCGGTAGTTGCTCTAATGAAGAAAAATTTGTATGTGAAAAATACTGAGCTCAAAATTGACCTTTTTATTATTTGTCAGTTCCTGTTTTCTGTCTTTGAATCATGAGCCAAAAATAAGTTTTCGTGCAAAGACAAAAGGCAGAAACTGATCATTATTTGCTTGATTTTCTCCAGACTTTCATCCATTATAAGAAAAACACCTCACCAAACGTGATTGAAATGATCTAGACGGCAGTAGCTCAGTTGGTAGAGCATTCGCCCACTGATCTGAAGGTTGACGGTTTGATTCCAGCTCTTGACATAAAAAAAAAACCAAAAACACATCACAGGTTGAGCGGTCAGATCCACTCACCCACAGGTTGGCTGGTGTGATTCCAGCTCCCACAGATGAATGCTGTCATTGTGTCCTTGGGCAAGACACTTAGCCCACCTTTCCCACAGTGTGTGTGTGAATGGGTGAGGGGTTCCTTGTTGTAAAGTGCTTTGAGTGCCTTGAAGGTGGAAAAGTGCGATAGAAAAATGTGACCATTTACCAAGAGTTTTGGATTTTCTGTTTAGTGTTGATCAGGATCGTGCGGCGACACTTCCACAGTGAAACAGTTTGACACAAGTTTAGTAGAGTGTGTACAGTATGAATAAATACACACAATACTTTTACATTAAAGATTATTGAAGTATAATTGAATACAAAGGTTTATTTATTGAATGTGTTCAGACTCTGTGTCAAAAAGAAGAAAACAAGAGGTTGGATTTGAAATTAAAATACGTTTATGAACTAAATCACAAACAAAACAAACACTGTTTCTGCTTTTTGTCTTTGCACGAAAACTTATTTTAGCTCATGATCCAAAGGCAGAGAACAGGAACTGACAAATAAGGGTCAAAGGTCAATTTTGAGGTCAGTATTTTTCACATTCAAATATTTCTTCATTATAACAACTACCAGAAGTTGTCACATTTTGGGAGTCCTGCCTTACTTACTTTTACTCTTACTTACTTTTACTCTTACTTTTACTCTTACTTACTTTTACTCCTGCTTACTTTGACTTTCACATATTCACATGATAAATACCCCCAAAATGACATGAACTCATTTTTGACTAAACATGATGTGACTGTGTTCTGCCTTTGTAGGGCAGCACAGTGTCTCCATGGAGAATGTTCCGAGCAAGTTTTTTATACACATTAAAAATAGACTTCATCTAAACAGTAACAACAAAACTAAACAGTGGGGAGAGGAATACAGACACAACTATGTCGTACAAAGTCGGGCCTTTAGTTTAGTTTTATTTATTTATTTATTGAGACGGGGACAGTTCACAATCTACATCACATGTGGCAAGTCCCACGGGCCACATCCAGAATCAGAATTTATTTGTCATTTCAGTATAAAAAATACACAGAAATGAAATACTGCACTCAGGTCCAGGTCAATAGCAGCATAGATAATTTTTAAAAATTTATTTCAGTCAG
This sequence comes from Boleophthalmus pectinirostris, assembly GCF_026225935.1. Classification (NCBI taxonomy): domain Eukaryota; kingdom Metazoa; phylum Chordata; class Actinopteri; order Gobiiformes; family Gobiidae; genus Boleophthalmus; species Boleophthalmus pectinirostris. The sequence continues at coordinate 3,616,252 of NW_026571541.1, read as the reverse complement.
GTGTATTTTGACATTAATTCACAGTCATATTTAACATATACAGACCGAAAAGGTGTAGGCTGAAGCTTAATCTTATTCTGCCTTTACCCTTTATTCCTTTGTCAGAGCTTCATCTTAACACCAGTTCATCTTCATAAATACAGCAAGAGGAAACAAATCGGAAACAAAACAACAAAGTTCTACAACACAAACTAAGTCTCATATTTCATGTGTCTGTCCAGAGTTAAACATTTAAACTTCTATATAAAGTGAAAGAGTTTGGTGCACAGTTTTAGATTTTCTGTACATTTGTCCCACAGCTCCAGCTCTTTAACAGATTTACAAAATTTCATAATGTTTGTTCTAATTTTCTTTTTGATAAACATGGTCGTGCCTCTGAGCTTGTATTGGCTCTTTCGGATTTTGAACATGTTCTGCAATGATTTTGACAGGAGATTATTGTTTACTTTGACCATGATTTTTAGAGTATAAAGGTCGACTAAATCATAAATTTCAGAGTTTAAAGGTTTATAAATAAGGCCTTGGTTGGTTCATTATAAGTTGATAATGTGATTGCTCTTATTGCCTTTTTTTGCAGGTAAAGACTGGATTTGTATTAGTCTGATATGTATTGCCCCAAATCTCAATACCGTAGGTTATGAAGGGCATTACCAGCGAGTTGTATATAATAAAAAGACTGTTTTGATCTAGGATATATCTATATTTGTATATAATTGCGATTACTTTGGATAATTTATTTCAAATTTTATTTATGTGTGATTTCCAGTTTAAATTATGGTCAGTGTTGGGAAGGTGACTTTTAAAATGTATTCTCCTACAGATTACAGATTACATACCCCAAAATGTAGTTTGTAACAGAATCCATTAAATTACTTAAAGTGAGTAATGTAATCTGAATACTTTGGACTACTTGGTTTGCTGTAGAGAAGCAAAGACTAGGATGGTTTAGACCTGGTTTAGACCTGGTTTAGACCTGGTTTAGACCTGGTTTAGACCTGGTTTTAGTCCTGGTTTTAGTCCTGGTTTAGATCTAGTTTAGTTTCCCACAATGAGTGGAATTGCTGAGAAAAAAAAAAAAGGGGGATATAGCCCAAAATGTGAAAACAGGAAAATACCGCCGTGTAATCCATTTATTTCAACAAAGTAACTGTAATCCATTTACCACTCATTGAAACAGTAACTGTAACTGAATACAGTTACTCATAATCTGTACTCTGATTACGTAACTCCAGTACATGTAATCTGTTACTCCCCGACACTGATTATGGTCTATAGTTACTCCTAAAAAATTATTTTCAAAGACTCTTTCTAGTGGTGTATTATTGAGCATAATTTGTACATGATTTTGTACTTTTCGTAATAATAAGAATAAATAGTTAAATTATTGTATGTCAAATAGAGTCTTTAAAAAACACAGGACCCACCTGCCCCAGTTTTCTAAAGTGTGTTCCAAGTCAGTGGTGTTTTGTAAGGAGCATTAGTGTCTGGGCTTTCTGACAGAATTGATCTGTCTCACAACATCAGTATAAAAACTGTTCTGTAGTCTGGTGCTTCTGGCCTGTAGGTGGCGCAATCTTCTGCCTGATGGGAGAGCTGTAAAAAGTCCATGTGCTGGATGGTGGAGTCTTCCATGATGCTGTGGGCTTTTGTCCTGCACCTGCTGGTGTAAATGTGTTCAATGCAGGGCAGACTGCAGCCGCAGATGCACCAAGCCATTTTATGTGGCCCACAAGGGGTTAAAAGGTATATTTTATTATTATGTTGTGACTCTGTGCCACTACTACATCTCCCATGATGCACCGCAGCTGTTTCCCGTGAAGTGACGGCATCTCTCCCCAAAAATGTCCAAGAAAAGAAAAATTGATGCAGAAGTACGGCTATTTCGTGAATGTTACTGAAGGAGTAATGTGAATGTTTTAACTTAAACCTTTAAATCAAATTCAATCCACTTATTTCTACAGCACATTTCATAAACAAAACAGATAAAAACATGTCCAATAGAAATATAAAGTAAAGCTCTACTTAACTCTACTAGTCCTCATTAAGACAATAAAACTAGTCAAATCAAATAAGAGCAAGAATATAATAATAAAAAGGTAAAAAACATATAAATAAACCAAATGAATAAATATGAAATGAAAAATCAAATACAGACTTTTACAGTTTTGTAACAGACTGTATAATATTACAGTTACAGTTTCAGTCTTAACTTTACAACCAGCCCTTTGATGACAAACATGAACCAAATGTGGCCCTTGGTGAAAATGAGTTTGACACCCTGATCTACACAAACCTGAACAGGAGAGATGTTTGTATCAGGTTGTGGCGCCAGTGTTCATTTCCACCTGTCGTCTCCGGGCAGGTTGATGTTATAGTTCATGAATTAGAGACATTTTCTTTGTATGTTTTTATGACCAGAGCATCATAACAATACATGCATCAAAACTTAGACTTTCCGTCATTGCGCAATACATACTTGGAAGGATTTTCTGAAAAACTGTTATTATAGAATAGAAATAGTTACTTTTTGTGTTATATCTATGTATTTATGTTTGTTTTTTATTTATTTATGTTCTATGTATTACTATTATAAATATTCATTCATTCATTCAAAAAAAAAAGTGAGCATCAAGGTGAGCTGTTCTTTTCTAGTCTTTTGAACCATATCACTTTTGTTTCTGGTTCTGATATTGTCATATTTTAGTTTTGGGATTCAGACATTGTAATTGTGTGGTTGTTGGATCCTAACAGTGGAAAACGGCTCGAGAAACGAGCTTCGGAAGTTTGCGAACTCCATAAGTGCCAAAGTGAATCAGATGTGTGTGAATCTATGTGAAACGTCCGTTCAAACTGTTTCTCTTCCCAACAGAATTGGAAAAATAGTGAAAGGTGAAGGTGATGGACAAGATTGATCCACAGGAAGAACCAAAAAGGAAACATTTGACTGTCTAAGAAATCATAGTTTAGTCTTGGTTTAGTCCTGGTTTAGACCTGGTGTAGTCCTGGTTTAGACTTAGTTTAGTCCTGGTTTAGACCTGGTGTAGTCCTGGTTTAGACTTAGTTTAGTCCTGGTTTAGACCTGGTGTAGTCCTGGTTTAGTCCTGGTTTAGACCTGGTGTAGTCCTGGTTTAGTTCTGGTTTAGACTTAGTCCTGGTTTAGACCTGGTGTAGTCTTAGTTTAGTCTTAGTTTAGTCCTGGTTTAGACCTGGTTTAGTCCTGGTTTAGTTTAGTCTTAGTTTAGTCTTAGTTTAGTCCTGGTTTAGACCTGGTGTAGTCCTGGTTTAGACCTGATATAGTCCTGATTTAGACTTAGTTTAGTCCTGGTTTAGTTCTGATTTAGTCTTAGTTTAGTCCTGGTTTAGTCCTAGTTTAGTTCTGATTTAGTCTTAGTTTAGTCCTGGTTTAGATTAAATTTGTCAACAAATAGAGACACGTGGGACATTTCTTGTATAAAATTGGGACAAATCAGTGGTTTTGTATAAATGTGCTGGGACAGAGGACACAAGCTCAACACTGGGACTGTCCCGGGGAAACAGGGACGTCTGCTCACCTAAATGAAGAAGAAACTGATTTGATTTTTATTTTTTTATTTTTAAACCACAAATGTCACTTAAATAGACCTGTACATTTCATTTCAATGTTGACACTTTCACTCTCACTCCTCACAAATGTCGTAAATGTGTTTTCCAGCATTAAACCTCTAGTATTTTCTCTCTTTAAATGATGTCACTGCTTTTCATTCATGGAGCAATCCGTCTGAAGTGATCCAATCTGGGTTAAAAAGCTGCACAAAGCCCGACAGGAAGCGAGAGCAAGACGTCTTCGAAATAAAACCCCCTGAACACGCTGGAGTTTGTGCTGATTGAAGAGCGTCTCCTTTGTTTGTGTGTATGTAGGTCACGCTCTCCTTTGTCCAGTAAGCTGCTGCTGTGACATGCTCTGCCGCTATTGTCCCGCACTAAAGGGGATTTCCACTTTGCTCCTCACTACTGAACACCGTTTATACCTGAGCAGATGCAGCGTGGGGTCAGGTGATCTCACCGGCGGAGAAGATGTTTTCATTTTGGTCACGAAATCGAAGGAATGTCAATAAATTCAGACTTTTTTGGTGTCTTAATTAGGAATATGAATAAAACTAAAACTGAAACTTACGCCACAAACGGTCAACAGTAGACAGTGTTGGGGAGTAACAGATTACAAATTATAAGTAACTATACTCAGTTAGTTACTGTTTCAATGAGTGGTAATTGGATTACTGTTACTTTGTTGAAATAAATGGATTATACGATGGTATTTTCCTGTTTTCACATTTTGGGCTATATCCCTTTTTTTTTTTTTTCTCTCGGTAATTCCACTCATTGCCGGACACTAAACCAGATCTAAACCAGGACTAAAACCAGGTCTAAACCAGGACTAAAACCAGGTCTAAAACTAGGTCTAAAACAGGGTTTAACAGGACTAAACCAGGTCTAAATTAGGTCTAAACCAAGTCTAAATCAGGTCTAAACCAGGACTAAACCAGGTCTAAAACAGGGTTTAACAGGACTAAACCAGGTCTAAACCAGGACTAAACCAGGACTAAACCAGGTCTATAACGGGGTTTAACAGGACTAAACCAGGACTAAACCAGGTCTAAACCAGGATTTAACAGATCTAAAGCAGGACTACAGCAGGACTAAAACCAGGACTAAACTAGGTCTAAACCAGGTCTAAACCAGGTCTAAACCAGGACTAAACCAGGTCTAAACCAGGACTAAACTAGGTCTAAACCAGGACTAAACCAGGACTAAACCAGGATTAAAACAGGATTGAACAGGACTAAATCCTGCTGTGTGGACCGTGTCTCTTCTTCTATCAATAATATTTTTAATTTGGTTAAATAAAGTCTGGGCTTTTTATTTTCTTTTAACAGACAAAACTTCTTATGTGAAGATTTCCTCGTCTTTGTTTCTCTACAACAAATCAAGTAATCCAAAGTATTCAGATTACATTACTCACCTTAAGTAATTTAATGGATTCTGTTACAAACTACATTTTGGGATAAGTAATCTGTAATCTGTAGAGGATTACATTTTCAAAGTAACCTTCCCAACACTGACAGTAGAATTACAAAACGAAACATACACAAACCCTGGAAAAACTAAGTCATTTTTAGAAGATGTTTTTAGAAAACACAATGTCACGTTTCACTGTTTTGCAGATGACGATTAGAGCACAATCAAAGCTCTGCACTTCTGTCTCAGGGACACACAGATTTCCCTGAGCGCAAACTTCCTGAACTGAAACCTAAACAAACACAGTCAGAGACGTCAACCTGGTCCCATGAGGCGTCGATGGGTCAGTTCATCAGCACAGAAACAGTTTATGAGGAGTCCAGCCCATATCACATCATCATTATATCCACAATGTAATGTGTGTATGTGTACAGACCCATGAACATGTGTGTGATGTTGGTCACACATGACAATGTCTGTGTTTACTAGTGTGGAACCAAAATGTCATTGTTCATGAGTTGTGTGTGTGTTAGTTGTGGGACTGTATCAGTGTGTTGTTTATCACCAGAAAAACAAGAAATGAAAATTATTTTTGTTCCAATTAGAATTTTAACGGCTACACTGAAAGAGAAAGGAACTGTTCTAGAGAACTACATAGACCATGATCCTTTGGTGTTGTCAGTGCAGACGACATGAAGAAATAACTGTTATTAAACACTTTTTAAACTTGATTCTTCATATTATAACAGGACCAAAGGATTGTCAAGGCTTTTAAAAAGGAAAAAGTAGTGTAGAATTTGTCTCAAAATCTGGACTTTTAATTGTCAAAAATACTTAGTGTCTCTCATAATGTCTTCTTAAATTAATAATTAACATAAAAGACAGTTGTAAATGTTTTTAATCTGGGCTCTGATATCACTCACATGTGTCTTTTTCATGAGTGTTTTTCATTCGCCACATTTCGCGTGATTTTTTAAATATCTTGAGATATTCTGAAGTTCATCCCAGTTTCCTCATTAAAATCACATTATTCCATTTCACTTTTGCTTCCAGTTGCCTCCATTCTAGTTTGACCAAACGCCCTGTTTCCCCGGGACACTCCCAGTTTTGAGCCAGTGTCCCCTGTCCCAGCAGATTTATACAAAACCACTGATTTGTCCCAGTTTATACAGGAAATGTCCCACGTGTCTCTATTTTGGCCCAATCTGATCCCTGACAACAGTAAAGAGAAATATAAACTGTCATTTGTTTCAGTAAAATACATAAAAGCTGCTTAAAAACGACCAAAACACAAAGAAGATGTGACTTTACTGACTCACATGTTTGTCATGAATTGTGAGTGCAAAACATTTTTCTTTAATTACAATCTCATTTCACAATTTTATTATTACCAACCACCACAAACCGGGAGTGTCTCAGTTTTTGATGTTGAAATTTTGATCACTCTACTCCATTCCAGAACTTTGAATGTTTTTGTTTACACATTTTGAAGGAGTCTATATTTGTCATAAACTGTCTGACAGCAGCTCGGCTCCTCACTGGTTTAACAAACATCAACACATGACCCTGTTTTTCTTCCTTTCACTGGCTCCTGTGTGTTTTAGAATCGATTTGAAGATTTGAATGATCACTTTTAAAGCTCGTGTAGGTCTTACACCAAGTTACATTTTAGAACTTTTAACCCCGGTTGAGCCTCCCACAGCCGCAGATCCTCAGGCAGGTCACTGTGGCTGTTCCAAAATCCAGACTCCGAATGAAGCTGATGGAGCCTTTTCAGTTCAGATGCCTCGAATTTGGAACGACCTGCCTGAGGAGATAAGACTCACACCATCACTATCATCTTTGAAATCACTTTTTAAAACCCATTTTTATCAGTTGGCCTTGTTTTAACTGGTTTTAGCTTGATTTTATTTCTTGGCCTGCGGTCATGAGCTCTGGGTAATGACCAAAAGGACAAGATCGTGGATACAAGCACTCAAAATGAATTTCCTCCTCAGGGTGTCTGGGCGCTCCCTTAGAGAAAGGGTGATGAACTCAGTCACATGGGATGAGAGAATGGAGCCGCTGCTCCTCCACGTCAAGAGGAGCAGCTGAGGCTCGAGCATCTGTTCTGATGCCTCCTGGATGCCTCCCTGGGGAGGTGTTCCAGTCATGTCCCACCGGAAGGAGACCTGAGGGAGACCCTGGCCTGGGAACACCTTGGGGACCCCCCAGAAGAGCTGGAGAAAGTGTCGGGGGTGAAGGAAGTCTAGGAGTCCCTGCGTAGACTGCTGCCCCCGCAACCCAGCCCCAGATAAGAAGAAGAAAATGGATGGATAATTAATTGGATTGTTTACATCACTGTCTGTTTTTGTTTCTGTTTGCTGGTGTTGTATTGTTCATTGCTGCTTGTACAGCACTTTGTAAACCTTGTTTTTAAAAGTGCTTTATAAATAAAGATGTATTATTATTATCATCATTATTATTATTATTATGTAATTTAAAATACATACATATATATATATATATATATATATATATATATATATATATATATATATATATATATATATATATATATATATATATATTTATATTTTGTACCTGTGAGTGTGTGTTATTGTGAAGGGCTCGCTGGTCTGCGTCACTTCCGCTGCTCCATGGCCGCTGCTGTGCGCTCTCTCCCCGGACGCTGCTCCTCTGGCTCCCGTTATGATCCGATCTGCCCCCTGTCCCGCTGCCTTCTCCCGTCTCTGCAACGATCTGTGCACTTGACCCGCTTCATCGGACCTTTTCCCTCTCTTTTCGTGAGTAAAATCTACCAAAAACATCACTTAAAGGCGTTTGTTTTACTCCGACATCTGACAATAAGCGTATGTTTCTGTGCTCGCTCTGTAAACACCTCGACGGAAAAAGTACTGTTTCCCGTCACGTTTTTGCGCTCTACCTCGCTCTTTAAAGCTTTCCCCCAATGTTTTGCACGTTTCTTTCTTTGCATATGTTGTTTTGTCTGGACGTTGCCGCGATCCAGACATCACCGAGGCCCTTCTCAATCAGTGCCCGCTAGAGGAGCCCCATCTTCGGCTTGCAGTGGCTGGGTTAACCCCCTAAAGGCCGCGGCTCACCCAGGCCATCTGTCCCCAGTACCACAGACCCGTTTAGTCTCCCGGCTCCTCTCAACTCACATTTGCACTTAGATTTTCAGAGGTTTGTTTGGAGAAAAATGTAAAAGTTGTCAGTGGAATGAAGGAAAATGAGAGTGCACTGGTCAAAAGTCAAACAGGTCCAGTTTAATAGATATAATTAATTAATAATTCACATTGGGGAACAAGATAAGGTTCTGTTGATCTTGCACATTGTCTTTATCGAGAGATAAGGTGGTCGGTTCTGGTTTTATGTATTATATATGCAGTGTTGGGAAGGTGACTTTTAAAATGTAATCTCCTACAGATTACAGATTACATACACCAAAATGTAGTTTGTAACAGAATCCATTCAGTTACTTAAAGTGAGTAATGTAATCTGAATACTTTGGATTACTTGGTTTGCTGTAGAGAAGCAAAGACAAGGATATTGCAATATAAGATGTTTTGTCTTCTAAAAGAAAATAAAAAGCCCAGACTTAACCGTATTAAAAACATTATTGATAGAAGACGAGGAGACACGTCCACGCAGCAAATCCTGGTTTAGTCCTGGTTTAGTCCTGGTTTAGACCTGGTTTAGTCCTGGTTTAGTCCTGGTTTAGATCTGGTTTTAGTCCTGGTTTAGATCTGGTTTAGACCTGGTTTAGATCTGGTTTAGAGCTGGTTTTAGTCCTGGTTTAGATCTAGTTTAGTCCTGGTTTAGACCTGGTTTAGACCTGGTTTAGAGCTGGTTTTAGTCCTGGTTTAGATCTGGTTTAGACCTGGTTTAGTCCTGGTTTAAATCTAGTTTAGATCTAGTTTAGACCTGGGGATATAGCCCGAAATGTGAAAACAGGAACATACCGCCCTGTAATCCATTTATTTCAACAAAGTAACTGTAATCCAATTACCACTCATTGAAACAGTAACTGTAACTGAATACAGTTACTCATAATTTGTACTCTGATTACGTAACTCCAGTACATGTAATCTGTTACTCCCCAACACTGGTTATATGACTGATGAGTGTGGACTGGCACGTTTATGATGCTCTTCTGATCGAATTATAACCAAACTGTGTAATAACTCCATTTTCTATAAGCATTAAACTTTAGACATTTAATATGTGAGTGTAGGTGTTTGACTGATGGTTCATTTATGCAGATGAACGCAATGGAAAATTGTAATTTCAAAAGACTCCAGTTATTTTGGCAATATATTTGAAATGTCATAAACTTGGCCGCTCTGTGCCCCTAGATATGAGTCAAATGTGTTCAAATGAAATCTAGCTTTTACAGAGAACAGTTATTGCTGATTTATTCTTAATTATACACACTGGGCCTGATGTTCTGTTTATTTCTGTTATAATTTGGTGATTTGCTGATCAATATCAAAAAACAATATCTCGGTAAATTAAAATGACTTAAATTAAGAACATTTGACTTTATTTGATTCAACTTGACAAATGATCTGCCGATGGAGTGTGTTTTTCTTAATTCAAGCAACATTCGATTTTGTTTCTTATTCTAAGTGCAAAAAGTTGTTGTTTTTCTTATTTTAAGTGTAGCAACATGAATTTTCGTATTTTAAGTACAAAAAGTCTTATTCCACTGGCATTATTATTTTACTTGTCAAGTGAAATTTACTGAAGTCATGATGAAACTTTCTTAATTCAAGTCATCTTAACTTGATTAGATTTAGTTTTTTGCAATGTGGGTTGCCATTTTCAGTGTTTAAACCTAAAATCACTGTCTCCATGAATGATTGTTATTGTTAAATTATGTCTTATTACACTGAATTTGTCACTTTGGGCACCCATGCACTAGACAAGAAAATAATGCATTTGTACTAGCACTGGGTATCATTAAGAAGCTGCTGATACGATACATACCTCACTACATAGGCCACGATACGATACTTATCTCGATACAGTGCACTTTCGATTTGATACAATATATTTCAAATCGATTCGATACAGTTCGGTAAAAAATAAAGATTAAATCATGGCTGTGATAGTAAAAGTCGTTGTTAAACCACTTCTTGTGCAAAGTGAATAAGAAACACACCCATTTTACTCATCAAAAATGTCAAATGTGTTGCATAAACGAGTTTTCTTCCTTTGACTAAGCAACAAAACTATAGCTGTAACAAAATAATTGAGTAAAATATACAAAAAAACACTCTTAGCGATATGTCAGTATTTTGATATTTCTGCACACCTCTGTTCTGGAGGTTGTGAGCTTTCACATGAGGCATGGTCTGTCCATACACTGACTGTGAGACACGTGGATGTGTCTCTGTCTGCAGGTGAAGTCTCTGGTCACACAGGTTTGGTTCATTTTTTGTGAACTTGTGATTGTAGAAGCTGTTCTGAAGAAAGGGAAGAGTACAGGCTATAGTTTGGTTTTAAAGCTGAACTGATACCAGCACAAGTACAAATTATTTTTAATGTTTCAGTGTTAATAATTTATTCTTGTTTTGTTTTGTGTTACTATAAAATGTGCACTTAAATGTAGCACTCAACATGATCTATTGTATTATTGATAACGTTAATGTTAATATCATTGTTCAGAGGCTGGACGGACGTCCTTTTGATTCCTTTTGAAAACAGGCAAAACACTAGCCAGACTGGCACCACCTAGTGCCTCTGCTTCATTTCATTTCTCTCCAGCGACTAGGTCAGGAATCAAAATACACTAGACAAAAACCCCAGAAGTGCAAGTCCAGGCACCAGCCAATCAGCGAAGAGCCACATATTCAGTGTTGTCAACAATTCCCAAGATCGAGGATTTAAAGCCGGAACTAAGAAAATGTTGAATTTTGAATGGTTAATTTTATCAGTTTCTATTTAGGCCGTCAGTTATTATTTTCATTCTGAAAAACTGCTTCCTTACTGGGATTGGGCTTGCACCTCCACAAACCTGACTTGCTCCTGCTTGTCTCCATGGTAATGTTGTTTCTTTGGCTCTGATATTCCAGCATGGCATAAACTTATCTATCTCCAATGAAAAAGTTCCAAAGTATGGTTCAACTTTCTGTTTCCGTGGTATCGTGCAGGTCTTGTAGCCAGACTGGCGCCACCTAGTGCCTCTGCTCAGTTTCATTTCTCTCCAGCAACTAGATCAGAAATCAGAATCCACTAGACGGTTTGCGAAAACCCTGGAAGTGTCAGCAATGATTTCTGAGATTGAGGATTTAAAGCCGGAATAAAGAGAATGTTTGGTGAATTTTATCAAGAGGAAAGACGTTATTGTCCTTCTTCCTACAGGATTTAGGAAAAGTTTAATATACCAGTTAGTCCCGTTAGTGGTGCAATACATAAGTGACGACCAAATAACAGCAATTGGTTAAATGATAAAAAGTACTCGCCTACTGTCGAGTGAATGAATTCTAACACTGCGAGGTCAGACGGTTTCTAATAAGTGAAACTGGCTGATGAATCAGGCTAGCAAAACACAGGAAATTAAATTGTTGACAAGTTTTGGGTTTGAAGTGCAATGTGTCCTTCAACCAATCTAAATATTAGATATTTTTCAATGTGGAAAAAACATTTTTAAAATATTGCATAAAACAAGGAAGCTGAAACTCATGAATAAAATAAAATTGTGCTAAAACTGCCAGGAAATGATGCCACAACCAGGATCCCAAATTTCAGATCTGAAGATGTCATTTTTTATCTGGTTTCAGTTCAAGTGTTCCTCCATGTTTTTAAAGCCCACTTACCTTCACCAAACTCATTCTAATATTGCAGTGATAAAATTGCCTTCAGTCCTGGACTCTTGTAATCCTGCTTTTACTTTTCTCTCTTACTTTTTTAGCTTTGTGTTTTAAATGTGAAAGCTTTGCAAATGTGTTTCCTAAAATAACATGACTTAACTACTTCAAATGCGTCTATAATGTCATCTCCACACCGTCTTAAATCCATTCTTCTCCATCTTCTCTTCGTTCACTCATCAAACCAAATCCATGTGTGAATGTCCCTGGTGTGGGCCCCTCTGTGTCTGAACGCTGCCGTCTGATTGGCTGATCCACAGGAAGCGCTGCCTTTTGTGGAGGCCCATGGCAGGGTTCAAACCATTCATCTCAATCATAAAATATGAAGCAGCTTCAAGTGCATCTGGTAAAGTCTTTAAAATGACGAGCAACACGATCCCCGAGTTTACAGACGCCACACTGAACGCATTACAAACACACACACTACACACACACTACACACACACTACACACACTACACACACACTACACACACTACACACACACACTACACACACACTACACACACACTACACACACACACACTACACACACTACACACACTACACACACTACACACACACACACACTACACACACTACACACACTACACACACTACACACACTACACACACACACACATACACACACACACTACACACACACACACACACACACTACACACACTACACACACTACACACACTACACACACTATACACACACACTACACACACACACACACACACACTACACACACACACACACACTACACACACACTACACACACTACACACACACACACACACACTACACACACACTACACACACTACACACACTACACACACACACACACTACACACACACACACACTACACACACACTACACACACTACACACACACTACACACACTACACACACTACACACACTACACACACACACTACACACACACACACACACACTACACACACACTACACACACTACACACACTACACACACTACACACACACACACACTACACACACACACACACTACACACACTACACACACTACACACACACTACACACACTACACACACTACACACACACACACACTACACACACTACACACACACACACACTACACACACACACACACTACACACATACACACACACTATACACACACACACACACTATACACACACACACACACTACACACACACTACACACACTATACACACACTACACACACACACACACTACACACACACTACACACACTACACACACTACACACACTACACACACTACACACACTACACACACACACACACACACACACACACTACACACACTACACACACACACACTACACACACACACACACACACTACACACACTACACACACACACTATACACACACTACACACACACACTACACACACTACACACACTACACACACACTACACACACACACACACTACACACACTACACACACACACTACACACACACTACACACACTACACACACTACACACACACACACACTACACACACTACACACACTACACACACTACACACACTATACACACACTACACACACACACACTACACACACACACACACATACACTACACACACACACTACACACACTACACACACTACACACACACACACACACTATACACACACACACACACTATACACACACTATACACACACTATACACACACTACACACACATACACACACTATACACACACTACACACACTATACACACACACACTATACACACACACTATACACACACTATACACACACTACACACACACACACACTACACACACTATACACACACACTATACACACACTATACACACACACTATACACACACTACACACACTACACACACACTACACACACACTACACACACACTACACACACTATACACACACTATACACACACTACACACACTACATACACACACACACTATACACACACTATACACACACTACACACACTACACACACACACTACACACACTACTATACACACACTACACACACTACACACACACACACTACACACACACACTACACACACACTACACACACTACACACACTACACACACACTATACACACACTATACACTACACACACTACACACACTATACACACACTATACACACTACACACACTACACACACACTACACACACTACACACACTATACACACACTACACACACACTACACACACACTACACACACTACTACACACACTACACACACACACACACACTACACACACTATACACACACACTACACACACACACACACTACACACACACTATACACACACTACACACACTACACACACACACACACTACACACACTACACACACACTACACACACACTACACACACTACTATACACACACACACTATACACACACTATACACACACACTACACACACTACACACACACTATACACACACTACACTACACACACTATACACACACTACACACACACTATACACACACACACACTATACACACACACTATACACACACTATACACACACACACACACTATACACACACACACACACACACTACACACACTACACACACTACACACACTACACTACACACACTATACACACACTACACACACTACTACACACACTATACACACACTATACACACACACTACACACACTACACACACACACACTATACACACACTACACACACTACACACACACTACACACACACACACACTACACACACACACACACTACACACACACTACACACACACACACACTACACACACACACACTACACACACACTACACACACTACACACACATACACACACTATACACACACTACACACACTACACACACACTATACACACACTATACACACACTATACACACTACACACACTACACACTACACACACTACACACACACACACACTATACACACACTACACACACTACACACACACACTATACACACACACACTATACACACACTACACACACACTACATACACACACACTATACACACACACACTATACACACACACTATACACACACTACATACACACTACACACACTATACACACACTATACACACACTATACACACACACACTACACACACACTACACACACACACTACATACACACACTATACACACACTACACACACACTACACACACTACACACACACTATACACACACACATACTACACACACACTATACACACACACTACATACACACACACTATACACACTATACACACACTACACACACTACACACACACTATACACACACTATACACTACACACACACACACACACACACTACACACACACACTACACACACTACACACACACTACACACACTATACACACACTACACACACTACACACACTACTACACACACTACACACACACACACACACACACACTATACACACACTACACACACACTATACACACACTATACACACACTATACACACACACACACACTACACACACACACACACTACACACACACACTATACACACACTACACTACACACACACACACACTATACACACACACACACACACTACACACACACTACACACACTACACACACTATACACACACTACACACACTATACACACACACTATACACACACACACTACACACACACTACACACACTACACACACACTACACACACACTACACACTATACACACACTACACTACACACACACACACACTATACACACACACACTATACACACACTATATACACACTATACACACTACACACACACTACACACACACATACACACACACTACACACACTACACACACACACACTATACACACACTATACACACACTATACACACACTATACACACACACACTACACACACACTACACACACACTATACACACACACACTATACACACACACACACACACACTATACACACACACACTATACACACACTATACACACTATACACACACACTATACACACACTACTACACACACTACACACACTACTACACACACACACACTATACACACACACTACACACACACACACACACTACACACACACTATACACACACACTATACACACACTACACACACACTATATACACACACACTACACACACACACACACTATACACACACTACACACACTACACACACACTATACACACACTATACACACACTACACACACTACACACACACACTACACACACACTATACACACACACTACACACACACTACACACACACTATACACACTATATACACACACTATACACACACTATACAACACACACTATATACATTACACACACACTACACACACACTATATACACTACACACACTATACACAAACTATACACACACTATACGCACACTATACACACACTGGACCTGATTAAGACCGGACTGTGCCAGGACTGTGCCGGGACGATACCAGGACTATACCAGGACTATACCTGGTCCAGGACTCTACCTGGACTATGCTAGGTCCAGGACGATACCAGGACGATACCAGGACGATACCAGGACGATACCAGGACTATACCAGGACTCTACCAGGACGATACTAGGTCCAGGACGATAGGAGGACGATACCAGGACGATACCAGGACGATACCAGGACGATACCAGGACGATACCAGGACGATACCAGGACGATACCAGGACGATACCAGGACTATATCAGGTCCAGGACTATGGCAGCACCAGTGGTGGAAGAAGTACACAATTTTGTTACTTAAGTAAAAGTACAGATAAAAAAAGTATATCACATGAAAAACTCTTCTAAATAAAATCTATTTAAGTCAAGTCTTAAAGCGCCCGAATCAAAATTTTGTTCAGATTTTGAGATGAAATAAAGCTTCAATTGTAGCAATTTTCATTAAGATTTGTTCAGAATTTTGCTCAACAGAAACAATGAAATCAATGTGTTTATTTGTATATTTCTTGCAGTGGAGTAGAAAATAAAGTTACTTGCTCTCAAATGTAGTGACGTAAGAGTAATAAGTAGATTTTAAAGTGTATACTTAAATTCAAATCTTAGGTATCTGTACTTTAGTATAGTACTTGACTACTTTTACTTTGTTACATTCCACCACTGACCAGGACTATACAACCATAAATGAGCTCTAGATTATTAGTTTAATTGATCCATGAGGAGTTTAGATCGTGAAAGGCCTGTGAGTGAGATGTTTCCTAAATAATACCCAGATGAAGCTGAAGTAAAGTCACTTAAGGACATCCTGATGGAACAGATTTACAGACACACGGTGGTTTAATCAATAACACTGAACTTAAACATTTCCGGTGTCGTTTGTTTGTCATTCCTGATGTGTCTGACTCATCAAAACTCTTCTCTTCACTCCTGACCTGCTCTGGAGTCTATGGAGACAATGACTAAACTACACAGAGGAGGACGAAGCCAGACCAGGACCTGAACCAGGACCTCCCAAAGTCTAAAATGGGACTAAACAAGGTCCAGATCTGTTGTCTGTTTATATAAATGAACATAGCTGACCCACTAGGCGCTGCGTTCCAAATAGGAAGTGAGCATGGGCACGCTTTGGGTCCATCGACTCCAGCTCCACGTCACTTTGTATTGGAAAATAATAAAAAAAAGCTTCGCCCCTTTTTCTGTTCCTGCTGCTGTCAGGCTACTCACTTTGGTCTTAAATTGTTCATATTAACTCACTCTACATGATCCTGGGGTTTTTATTTTGCTTTTTTGTCCATAAATCATTTCCAATTCCTGACATTTTTCAATCCATTTAAAATATTTTTGATTTCATATTTCAAAACTCCATGTTTGTTTTTCATTTATCTTATTTATTTGCGTTTTTCAGTTTGTTCTATTATCATTTTTCCATTTGTTTATAATATTCTTATATCAGGTATACTCCTATTTTTTTTGTTATAGATCAGGTTCTGTTGCAGAAGTTGGGAGGAGTGTATGAGGGAGCAAGTCTGTGTGTGTGTCTGTATGTCTGTATGTGTGTGTGTGTGTGTCTGTGTGTGTCTGTATGTCTGTCTGTGTGTCTGTGTGTGTGTGTGTGTGTGTGTGTGTATGTATGTATGTATGTGTGTGTCTGTATGTTTTGTAATGTAAACCTGTAAGTTTTGTCTTCTGTCTAGGGATGGGCATTCGATGAAATTTTCTTAATCGATCGTCGGAAGAATTAACGATCGATTATCGATTAATCATTAACATTTTTATATTAAAATGATCATCATTATTATTACTATCTGCACTAATCTGCATAAATAAATTCAACTTTACGACATATAAACTGTAACGACTCTAGAGCCACATCAATCCGTTTGACATTATAATGTGTTTAATTCAGTTTTGCGCAACTCTCACAGAAACAAAACTTAAAACCACATCGCTAATTTGCATAAACTAAGCAAAGAAAAAAAATCAGCTCTTGTGCACTGATGCGGTTCAACTTCTGTTGGATTAAAAGACATGACTCAGGTGAATACAGGTTAGTGTGACCATATTTGCATTTGTCAAAACCAGGACAGCGTACGGGAGGTGGAGACTCGTCATCGACATTGCGCGACTCTCACCTGGTAAAACTTTTTTCCACTGGACACAGAAACATATGTTCCTGCTTTATACACTGTGCACATGGACTCACACTTGTCCCGAACGCAACGGAAAGCCTGGAATTTCTTGTACAAATCATCGTTAAATACACATTTGTGCTTTAGCACGTTACAGACTGACCCACTGTTTGTGTCTCGCTCCTTCTGATGCAGAGACACATGTACAGACCCTGTTTGGTCAAACTACACACAGCAACCTACATTCGGTTTGTCGATTAAAATTAACGTAATCGATGAAATTCTTAATGATCAATTATCGATTAATCGACTAATCATGCCCATCCCTACTTCTGTCTATTGTATTTTATTGTATTGTATTATATCGTGTATTACTGTTAAGTGTTTTTTGGACCTTCAAAAACCAGTTGGCACATCTCAAGGGGCATTCCAATAATAAAATAAAATAAAATAAAATATGGTACTCAGCTCCAAATTTGCCCTGTAACTGCAGCCTCGTGACGCTTCATTTGGCTGGAGCTGAACACTGAGTGTGACGTCACACTCCTGTAGTCCACTTCTTTACACACTTCTGGTCTAAACTACAACAAACATGTGCTGAACTCATCCGACGAATGGCTTTTTAAAAATCACAACAGGATAAATAGTCTCGATCAGCAAATCACAGACAGACAGCATTTATGTGACAGAGTGGGCCGTTTTTGTTTAATTTGTTTAATTTCTCATTAGTTATTTGTTACCATATCCTACGAATACACTTACGAGCATTGTTAGTTTTGTTTAATTATCTCATAACCCATTGTTCATTTAAATATGCTTTATTTGTTAATTCATTTATCCATTCATCATATTTACCTGCAACTCCACATGGTCATTTTTAAAGCCTTAGGAGGAGGTCGTGGCCTGGACCATGTAGAGGAGAACTGCTTTAAATTCTTTTGATTTTGATTTTAAAAGAGACTTAGGCCCATGTAAATAAATTCTAGCTTGGAACTGGAAAGGAACTGTTCCTCACCTGGGGAGGTACTTCTTACTGAGACGGGGTTATAAAAACAAGCAGGTGTTGTCAGTTGTGGAGACTTGTGTGCAGATGGGTGTAAGGTCTTGGTGCTTTGATTCAGTTTAAGTTAACTTTTTTTCTGTTTATTTGACCAGATTATTTGTACTTTATTTTACTCTACACTGGAAGTTTGTTTTAAATCAATTTCAGCCTGCTCTAAGACACCTTATTCTTGTTTTTACTCTGCCTCTACTCTGAACACGTCTGGCCGGCTTTCCCACGATTTATTACATCATTTCCTCTGGTCTCTTCTTAAAACCAAAAATAATCCAGAACATAAACAATATAGACTTGATTAATAACTTCCATTTAACAGAAAAAATAGGACTGAACTCTGCACCGAGCCACATCCTTTTACTCACTGTAGACTAGAGCTGTGCAGAAATATCAACATATCGATATATCTCCAAGAGTATTTTTTAGTGTATTTTACTAAATTATTTTGTTACAGCGCTACAGTTTGGTTGTTTGTTCAGAAGAAGGAAACTTCACATTTGACATTTTCACTGTTTTGGTGAGTTAAATGTTTGTGGTTTTACAAAGACTTTTGGTTAAATCATGGCTATGATACTTTTATTTTTTAATGAACTGCATCAAATCTAAATCTAAATCTTTAAAATATATCGTACTGTACTGAAAGTGCACTGTACTGAGATATGTATCGTATCGGCAAAGTCTTAATGATACCCAGCGCTAGGGGTGGGCGATATCTCAATATTTTAAATATATGGAGATATTTTTTTAACTCGATATGGATTCTGACATGTCGTATATATCGATATAATGCTTATATATACTTAAAGTTGGTGCCAGTGAAAAACTTCTAGCACCACAAACCTTTTCCACCATTTACAGACAAAACCATCAGCAGCACATCCTCTGTCACAGAGAGAACACTCATATGAACACTGAGTCCTGTCCTTTAGTCCGACAGAAGTTAAACCACATCAGGGCACAAGTTGTTTATGCAAATGAGTCATGCACTTTTAAGTTTTGTTTCTGTAAAACGTAAACACGTGCACAAAACTGCATTAAACACATGATAATGTCAAACGGGCTGATGTGGCTCTAGAGTCGTTATGTTTTATATGTTGTAAAGTTCAGTCATGTAAAGTTTATTTATGTAGAAGATTTTAATGAATAATCTGCTGCAGTGTCACTTGTACAATAGTGTTTGGAAACGTTGGGTTTTGATCTGCTGTGGATTGTGGGAAACATCACAGCTCCTGACGCTGGTGAGGAACATGGATCTGTTAAAATAATGAACCTCCTGAGCTTCCTCTGCTGAAGGAGCTCATGGTTATTGTACGGTTAACAGAGTTAATGCAAAGATGAGCTTGTGTTGAGTCGTTTTATTTATGAATGAAAAGAAGGAAATATGTATTATTTCTTTTATTTTACAGTTATATTATTATTTATGTCATTAGGAATTTTTTTATAATCTTAAATGTGGCAGAAGCCCCGTCTACCACTGTCACTTCAATGAAAAAAAAAAGACATTGTGGAATTGGCAGATTTGTTTTTGCAGTAGTTTTGGGGGGTTATTTTTCCTGTACAGATATTGAGATATATATCGTATATCGAGATATAGCAAAATATATGGAGATATATATTTTTTGCTCCACATCACCCAGTTCTACCCAGCGCTACTGTGAACGTCTCCATTCAAAGGACTTGATCATTGACTGAATGTTGATCTTGATTTAAATGTGATGAATCGTACGGCCGCGCTTCAGACTGATGCCAACCAGCCATTATCTCCATCTAATGAAACGTCACATTTTGTTATTGCTCGTTCCATATTTTCCATTAGAGCGTCAGTGTTAAAAATGCGTCGGGCCCTCGCGTACATCAGGACTCCCTCTCTGCTATTGTTTAAGCCGGGCCCATCTGCTCCTCCTGCTCCGGGTTATGATCCCTTTTCATTTCACGACCTCCATCTTGGACTATATCCAGATGTGGAAATCCAGACCCAGATCTGAGTCTGGTCTGACAGATGGACCCTCCGCTGTCACTGCAGGTTGAGTCGGGTTCAGGGGAGGTGGGAAAACACAGGATCACGACTGGACCGTGAATGAAAGAAAACATGAACATAGAACAGGGCTGCACAGTATACCCTAATAAAATCGAAAACGCAATTTGAGGGATTGTTTGCTTTTTTTTTTTTTTTTTGTATCTTTATTTTTTTTTCCCAATATTTTTTTAATACATTTTCAGACAATAAAAAAATTCACATGAACAATTGACCAAATTGTTAACACAGGTCAACATATAACCGAAAAAAATAAAATAAAAAATAACAATAGGGTCCGGTCAAGCAGAAGTAAACAACAAGGCCAAAAATTCAAGTTAATGCATCTGATATGAAAAATGTATTGAACAGATACATACGTACTCTAGTTTATGAAACTGTTGACCTTTTTTCTGGACCATTTTTGGTTCTAAAGTTTCATATGTTTTAAACAAACAGACCATGAATGAAACATGGAACAAAAATTATTTCCCAAATTTCAAAGATCCTGCAAATCATGTCAATAAATGGATGTATTTCATCATATCTTGTGTTATTCCATCTTTGAACTGTTGATGAAGGGACATGATTTTTCTAAAAAAATTTATTTAAAATGATAAAAATTTGCTTGGAAGGACTGACATATCTTATAGAAATAGTTTCCTTTCATTTTGAAGTAATATTAAAGTATTCAGAAGAAAAAAGCAACAAATGATAAAATCCTGCACCTTCTACTTGTTTGTACAATTTTCCCTCCGTTACTTTTCCCTCCGTTACCATGACCTTTCTTAATAAAAAATCTCATGAGTCAAAAAGTAAGAGGTTTTTCAACCTAATCTTGTACCATATGGTAGAAAACTATATGAAGTAAATATTCAAACCAGTTTGTTAAGGATATGGAAGTGAGAACCAAGAGTTATCACTGTTTGGATTTATTGCCCAAAAAGTGCTGCATATTTCATTCCCTCCGTTACCGACATGAGTTTTTTAATTTTTTGTCAACAACTTGAAAGAATATCACAGGTTTAACTTGACCCTGTTGGAGTGTAACTCTTTCCTACATTCTGATACTTTACTTATTTCAATAGTTCCTCTAGTTTCTGAATAAGAGACATTTGAATGTCAAAAATCTGCCCCTGTTTCCCTCCGTTACCACTTGACCAGACCCAATAATATTAACGATAACAAGCCAGTTCACACACTCACACACTCATACACACATACACACATACACACATACACACATACACATACACATACACATACACATTCACATATTCACTGAACAATATTTGCACAATACAATTTATCAATCGCAGGTAAGTCCGAGATTTATATTCAGTGATCATACGTACTTAAAAAGGTTAGAAAATAAATAAATAAATAGAAAAATAATAAAATATAAATTAATTGATACAAAAATTAAATAAAGTAAAATAGGTAAATAAAAAAAAATAATAATAATAACAACAACAACAATCACAACAATAATAAAAATTAAGTATTATCATTGGTATCATCATCACCACCAATGTTGAACAATAACAATATTATACATAATTTCTATTGTATCTTTTTTTTTAATTTTTATAAAAAATCAGGTTGTATCTGTAGTTTCGATCTCTGCAAACCTGTTCTGAAATGCATGGAAGTTCTTTGTTTTAGCTTTGTTTAAGTTCAGTTCATATTTCAGTCTCTCTGATGTTCATGCGGTTTTCGTCTTTACATTATAATTTGGCGTTTTGGTCGTAATGTTTTAAAAATCACGGTGTTTTTTTTTGTTTTGTTTTGCTTTTTTCCAAACTCTGCGGCCCTAGTCTGTAATCAGAGCCTGTTGATGTGTGGGGAAGTTTAGAATTCTCTGGTTGAATAATTGTGGCTTTCTGTGGAGTGTTATGCTCTGGTTCCAAGGTTAGTGGTTCAAATCTCGCTTCCAGCATCAAAAAAAAAAAACATGGTTGGTAGAATGGTTGGTAGACCCACTTGCCCGCAGGTTAGTGTTGGAGCTTAACTTCAGTGTGTGACTAATGTTGTGTCTTTTGGCCAGATGGTTTAAGTTTTTTTTTTTTTTATGGGACAAGGGTTAAAAAAGTTCAATGGGCCTCAGTCATGAATCTTTTCTTAGTTTAGTAGATTTTTTGTTCTTAAGAGCTCCTGACTCCTCCCAGATGAACATTTTCAGTTAAGAAAACAGTTTATTAATGCCAAAAAATGTTCATAAGAAGACCTTAAGTACAAATTTGGTCGTAAGAACGCTTCATGAATGAGGTGTGTCCTTAAAATCCATCTGAAATATTTACGATTTGAAGAAAAAATTGAATTGCGATTTTTGTGGCAGATGTTGCGATTTCATTTTCATCCACGATTTTTTTCAAATCAGGTTTCAGTGCACATGAACATTTTGCAAACATCGCAGAAACTTACATCATATCAGAGTCCTGCACCGGGTCCCGGCGCGATGACGACTGTCAAAAACCTGTCATCACTTCACTGGCATTATTTATTGAACAGAAGAAACATTGATTGAGATGGCGGACTTTTGCACCACATGTGGACTGAACCAGGACTGAACCAGGACGAAACCAGAACTGAACCTGGACGAAATCAGGTCTAAACCAGGACTACACCAGAACTGAACCAGGACTAAACCAGGACTAAACCAGAACTGAACCTGGACAAAATCTGGACGAAACCAGGACAAAATCAGGTCTACACCAGGACTGCACCAGAACAGAACCAGGACTAAACCAGGACTAAACCAGGACTAAACCAGGACTAAACCAGGACGAAACCAGGACGAAACCAGAACTGAACCAGGACGAAACCAGGTCTAAAGCAGGTCTAAACCAGGACTGAACCAGGTCTAAACCAGGTCTGAACCAGGTCTGAACCAGGTCTGAACCAGGTCTGAACCAGGACTGAACCAGGACTGAACCAGGTCTGAACCAGGACTGAATCAGGTCTAAGCCAGGACTAAAAATTAAGTGAACCAGGACTAAACCAGGACTAAACCAGTGTTTAATGCAGCTTTGACACATTTGTTTACGTTTTACAGAAACAAAACTTAAAACCGCGTGACTCATTTGCATAAACTATAAGCACTGAAAAAAAAAAACAGCTCTTAGCTCGTGGGCTGATGTGCTCAACCTCTGTCGGACTAAAGGACACGACTCAGTGGAATATGAGTGTTCTTTCTGTGACAGAGCGGTGTTGGTGATGCTGATGGTGAGTCTGTTCTGTGTTCAGCAGGAAGGCGGCATAAATGTGTGAAATAGTTGACAAAACAAAACCTGAGTCAGTTAGGAGCACTGCAAAAAACACGGCTGTGACACTCCCAAAATCGCGTTGTCTGACATTGGGATTTTCGGTCCAAAACAATAGATCGTTCAGTCCTCCATGTAACCTACTGGGACCATATCTAAGATTTTCCAGACTATATGTTGCTCCGGAGTATAGGTTGCACCAGCCAAAAAATGCACAATGAAGAAGAAAAAAAACATATATTAATCGCAGTTTTTTGGGGAAATGTATTTTTATAAAATCAGAGACCAGGAACTGACATTTCATGTTGACAGACAAATTATAGTAATAACAACAGAAAAGAGAACAACAGACTGAATAGACGTTTATATGTTAACGTAACATATTAACAGTTATTCAGATAATTTGTAGCATAAACAACAGAACATAAGTTTACCAAACTCATGATCTCACTCCAAATCACTAAATGCATTGAATTCTTCGTCCTCGGTGTCACTTCTGCGTGACCTCCGGAGATAAACCATAGATCCATGAGGTAAACAGAGCGCCGCTTCCTCTTCTGTGTCGCTGTCATCAGACTCGGCATCAGTTCCAGTTAGAATTATTTGGGCCTTTCTGAATCCCGACAGGATGGTTTCGGTGTCACTGAAGTCCAGACTTTGTTGATTCATCCAGTGACTTCCAGGAAAGTTACACAGTGCACCCTCCTTGTTACCGTGAAGCTGTGTTCACCATCTCTGCTTTCTGTCAGTCCCTCACAAGTTTCTCACTCACTCCCAACTTTCTCTCTGTTGCTCGATTACCGTTTTCGGCTGCAGATTTCACTATTTGCAGCAAGACAGCGGCTTTTTCTACAGGAGACATGCGCAGTAGAATGTGAAGTGACAGTGGTACAGGAGTAATAGATACTGACACACAAGCCAAAAGCGCCCTCTCAAGGCTGTCAGTCTGAAAATTTTAATATATAAGTTGCACTGGAATATAAGTTGCAGGAAACACTCAAACCATGAAAAAAAGTGCGATTTATAGTCCGAAAAATACAGTAACCAGATAAAAAAAAAAACTAGAACTAAACCAAGACTGAAGTGAGGTGGGTTTAAACCTGAATGAACTGCAGTTTCATCTCAGGGCCTTGAAGCCTCAGTGTAAATTTTGACCTACTTCCTCCGTTTCTGCCTCAGGAAACGGTTAATTAGCCTATTTTTACCATACGAGCAAACAAGAATAATAACCAACGATAGTGACTACTGTAGCTTCCTCGCATTGTCCCGACGAGTGTGCACCGTACTGCTGAAAAGAACTTGTAAAGTGACCCACATTTGTGAATAAAAAATAGAGCATTTTCCAGTCCTTTTACCCAAAATTGCTTTAAAATTGTATGCATTATTCCTTGACTGTTCACTCAGTGGTTGTAAGATACATTCTTACAACTTCATATGCTGGTGAAGTGTCTTGTTTATGTACACAATCCAGGTTCCAGGTCCAGGTCCGGCCCTGCTTGGCTTCAGAGACCTGACGAGAGCTTTGGAGGTTTGGCCACAGCATTTGAAACTGCAGCTCGATCATTTGCAAACCACACAATTTTATTTCGTCGGATCAAATTTCTTCCGCTGAAGTCTGGACTCCAACCCACACACTTTTACGGACGGAAGATTGGCTGTAGACGTCCATTAAAAACACCCGAGATCATCAGGGACCATTAGACAGGCGTGAATCTCAACATTTCTTCCACCTTTTACAAGTTCAACAAATGTAAATAAAGCAAAAACGCACTGCTATAAAACAAAGTACTTCAGTTTAACGTTGAAAATGATGTTCTATGGTCTAAGTAGGTAATCTGTAACCGGTGTCGGGGAGTAACAGATTACATGTACTGGAGTTACGTAATCAGAGTACAAATTATGAGGAACTGTATTCAGTTACAGTTACTGTTTCAATGAGCGGTAATTGGATTACAGTTACTTTATTGAAATAAATGGATTACATGGCGGTATGTTCATGTTTTTCACATTTTGGGCTAAACCAGGTCTAAACCAGGTCTAAAACCAGGTCTAAAAGCAGGACTAAAACCAGGACTAAACTAGGACCTAAACCAGGACTAAACCAGGACTAAAATAAGGACTAAAACAAGGACTAAACCAGGTCTAAACAATATGACACCTAACAGTAGGGTGGACATAATTTAAGGCAGCAGTGATCAAAATAATGATAAAATGATAAAAATCATTTCTCTATCGATAATATTTTTAATATAGTTAAGGAAAGACTGGACTTTTTCTTTTTCTTTTAGCACATAAAACATCTCATGTTTTTCCTCGTCTTTGCTTCTCTACAGTAAACAAAAGTCTGTTCATGGAGACTTGGGCTCAACAGATAATTTGAAGAAAACAAACAAGAATTTTCAGGATGTGGTTGTTACATTCATGTAGTTTTAAAAAGCCTGACAATATCATGTAATCCAAAGTATTCAGATTACTTTACTCACTTTAAGTAATTTAATGGATTATGTTACAAACTACATTTTGGAGTATGTAATCTGTAATCTGTAGGGGAATACATTTTAAAAGTCACCTTCCCAACAATGTCCGTAACAAGTCTATTCCTTCGTACTGACATCACGTTTGACATTTTGCGTACGTTGACAACACTAATAATAATAATACGTCCTCTGTATATGTCTCCAGTGTTAAGTTTGAGTGTTAAAGTGCAGTCCCTGAGAGCACAGCGAGGCCTGGATTGAGTTCTAATTTTAGCGCGTTCTTGGGTGCAGATTAATATGATGTTGTTGGGAAGATCTGGGCTGGACTGAAGCTGCTGCCTGCCCACGGTCACTAAAAGGCTTTCAAATGGAGCGCAGAAATAACCCGAGTTCAACCCAAACTGTCAACAACAAAGGTTCAAATATAGTTCTGTGCTCTAAAAACGTTCTAAAGCTGTTTTAGGTGTGTTTTTCTGTTTCTTTTTGCCTAATTATTCAAATCTGTATAGGGTTGTTAACGGGATTCATCGTGACTAATTCATTTTTTATATAATGAGGTAACAACTAATCTTTAAAGGTGCACTGTGTAACATTTGTAGAGGAGGGCTGCTTTGTCTACAATGTGTCATGTAAATAAAAGTAATTTACTTCTGAATAAAAATGAATTCCGCTTTAAAAACACCATGTAAACACTTAATTCCTTATGAAAATGATTAATCGAACTTAATTCTGAAGTAAGTGGGTGGTTTATTCCAAATTAATTTATTCCTCGATCATGTAAACGTTTATTCTTCTTAAAAATAATGTCGGTTGTTCGGCGCATGCTCGTTGGGTCCTATTATGGTATATTGACCCCCCGCTATGAAAATCTATATTTTATTAAAAAAGAACTTGAATTCTGTAGAAAAACTTTGAATATTAATACTATATCTGCAAATTAAAACATACTGACATATTTAAAAGTGTTTTTTGAAGAACTTAGATGCATTTTTTATGTGGATTATAACTTTTGAATGTTACAAATGACTTAGTTCTTTCAACATATTTTCGAGAGATAAGTAGTTATTAATGAGTTAGGTAATTAAAGTGATGTATAATGATTTGGAATCTTGTTAAAATAGACAGGGCTGATTAATTGAGTAGTTAAATAGAGGAAACCTATGACTGTAGTAATCTGACCCCCAATATATTTATTATAACACAACATGACTAAATTCAAGGTCGTTATTCTTACAAACCATTGCCTAAATTGACATTATGATTAAGGATTATCTGAAAATAACAAACTAAAAACCATAACAATGTAAAATACAATATAAAAAGTGACATATATGCACATATATGCAATTTTAACAATACATTTACAGAAAATACCAAGTCGTTCTCCATCAAAACATTCCTTAAAATACCTTAAAAAAAAGGGAATATGTAGCAATATATAATAAAAGTAAATGACATGAGAAATAATGATCAGATAAGTAACTACTAAAGAAAAAGTAAGGGGAGTCAAAATCCTATGGGGGGGGGGGCACTTTACTATCAAAATACTATCTCACACTGACTCCACCAGTCCTGGCTTTGGACTTTCATCCATGTCTCTTTGGATTTGTGAGCAGGATGTGGGATGTGGGAGTGGGCTGAGGTAGAACAGCCGTTGACTCAGTTTGTCTTCTTCCTCCTTCTCCGACACTCTTCCCTTCTCCTCCTCAGCTGACAGACGTGAAGTGTGATGAGACAGTTCTCCAGCTGCTGTGCAATTATCATCGTTACCACTCCGAAAAAAGTTTGGATCACGTTTGTGTCCGTGGAGTAACGACAAGATGCTAGAGACAGACGCTGAGAAGAATTAAATAAAGGCGATTTTCCCATGTAAACTGAATTATTATTTCCATGTAAACTCAAAGGAGAATATTTAAATTCTTTAATTTACAATAATTGACCCGACCCAGGACTCTGGGTCGGGTCACGTGGTCGCGTGCGGTGATCGCGGTGGCCCAACATCCACCGAGGTGGGCCTCTTAGTACCGTGGTGATTCATTTTTGCAGTTATTGCGACAGCCCTAGATGGATCCTCCACTAGGAAAGTTGCGTGATGCACCTTCAAGTTATATTTAAAGGTTGTATGGAGGATTTTATTTTATTTTTTTCAAATTGTCAATGAAAGTTTAAAATACCATTACAGACATGCAGCAGCCTTGTAATTATGATGACAAAAAAATAAAAAAGAATGAAAATCTATCAACTGTGGACGTAGTGAGGCCAGATAAACATCAGCCAATAGATAACAAGGCTACCTCATTTTCTATTGGCTGTTTGGTTGTCAATCAAATTCCCTACATTTCTAGCGTAACTGACTTGCCGGCGTGCGGGGATTATGTGGTTTATGCGGCGGTTCTTAGAGGCTTTTTCAAACTGTTGCTTCCTCGCAGTTTGCACAAAGTTTGTTGTGATGGAGGACGAGAATCCACGACCGGTTCGCCGCAAAAGAAAGTCAGTTTTTTTGGTTGCTGAAAGAAGAAGAGAAGGGGAAAAGGAGCAAAGCCAAACTGAGGTGATTCTTGGAGATTCCTTCCAGCGATTGCGTGAATGAAGCACACAAAGGGTCTAAAAACTGACGTGTCGGTCGCTAAATTATTTCTAGACAGGAAACTTCAACAGTAATTCTGAACGCGCACTGGCTGTAAACAAGTGTGATTTCTAGAGTAAAGAGGCGGGAGGAGATGTTTCTACTGAGGCAGCGGTGTAAGAGGAAGGTGGTGTCATGCATGCACAACATTTGAAACAGGACTGTCGCTGTATTTATTTTCCCTTAAAAAATCCTCTATACAACCTTTAATGTTTGACACTACAAAAAAGTTTGATTTGGTGATGAAAAATATTATTTCTATTTAGGTTGTCAGTTGGCATATTATTTTCATTCTGACATTCTGCTTCCTTACTGGGAGGGGGCTTGCACCTCCACAAACCTGACTTGCTCCTGCTTGTCTCCATGTTCTCTCAGCTATAATATTCCACCATGGCATAAAGTTTATCTGTCTGAAAGGAGAAAGTTGCAAAGTATGGTTTAACTTTCTGTTTCCATGGAATCGTGCAGGTCTTGTTCCACCTCCAGAAAGTTGCATACTGTGCCTTTAATCTCTAAGCACTCATTTAGAACAGTGTAGTCAAGTTTACACGTTTTTTATTTAATCTTTCCCTTTGTTTTCTCCACAGCTCCACATGATGCAGCGATGAAAACCCCGTCTCTTCTCTCCTCCTGGTGACTTCAGAACTCACCTTTATTCGTTGGATTATTCTCTTTCTCTCCTCCGTCACCGTCAGCCATGTTGGACTAAGAGAAACTGTCCGATCACTGTGGATAAAACACTCCAGTTTTTGGAATTCCCGCCTGGCATGTTACGATGATGAACTGAGAGCACACGCAGTCCACACCGAGAGAGCAGAGAGTGTTGAAGTGGAGAGTGTTGAAGTGAATTTTAACGTTTGTTTGGGCTTGGCGCTGGACCAAAGATGACCAGTCTGTTCAGGAGGAGCAGCAGCAATGGAGGGTCCAGAGGAGGAGCCCATCTCAACAACAGCCGGCCCAACAGACAGGTGAGACGAACCAAACGCCCCACACTCAACTCAAACATCAAGAAATGGAAGTGTCACTGCTATTTAAAGCTACGCTGTGTAACTTTTCTGGTATCTGGCGGAGGGTCTGAGCCTGGCCTAGTCGTCATGGTGATGTTTGTTTGGCTGGAATGCTCCACAGTATAAAATGTAACTATCTCCGTACGTTGGAAGATGGAGATGTTTAAAGCTATATTGTGGAACATTCTATTAAACAATAATTCCTCAGAAAAGTGCCTGTGACAAGTTTGACATCTCATTTTACTAAAACATGGTTAAGATCATTATATTTAAGATTTTACTAAACTTACTTTACTAAAGATTTGCATTTTTTCCCAGTTTGGTCATTTTTTTAGGTTTCAAATGAAATTTTCATACCGATTACCCAGTAACCATGTAGAACACTGAGACAAAACTCCTCTAATGTACACAGAAATGAATATTTGACAGATAAAATGATATGAAAGCCAAAAGACAAGGAAAAGGACAAGATATAAACAGCTGAAATGAGTTTTCCCTGGAGAAGTGTTCTGGGCATGTCCCTCTGGGAAGACCCAGGACACACTGGAGGGACTATGTCTCTCGACTGGCCTGGGAACGCCTCAGGGTCTCCCGGAGGAGCTGGACGAAGTGTCCAGAGTGAAGGAAGTCTGGGAGTTCGTGCTCAGACTGTTGCCCCCCAACGACCCAGATAAGATAAGCAGAAGAAATTTGGATGGATGATATGAAAGCAGTTTTATTTTGTTGAAATCATGTTTGAAGTAGAGAAAAATGTGTTTGAAATGCTGCATTCTGTTGAATGTTGTAGTGCAGGGGTGTCCAAACTTTTTTCATCAAGGGCCACATATGTAAACACAGATGAAGCAGAGGCCGATCGAGGGACGCAGACTGGAGCTCAAAACAGTGAATAATTAAAATTTGGGCATGTTTAACAGCATGTTTAATGTTTAGAATGAGCCATCAGACTTTATTCACGCTAAGATCCTTAAAACCCAAACACTAAATGTTAAATATCGGCTTTATTCAGGTAGATTTTCAAAAAACTTGCAGTAAAAAATACATTTTTAATTGATGCAAGGTCATTTGGGCCAATTCACCTGGAAGCCTGAGAGCCAAGGAAAATTTGTCTGAGGGCCGCATTTGGTCAGTTCTCCCGACATCTGTTGTAAATGCATTCCATTGCAACAGGCTGGAAAATAATGATGCCTGAGAAAGAGTTTAATGTTTATTTTGTTACCTTATGTAGTTTTTGTTAGCTCGTGTAGTTAACTTCAGGTATCACTAGCTCCTGCTAATAAATCGAGTCTGATAGGTAACGTTAACTGTCTGCGACTCAATAATGGCAGTTTGACTTTACATGTTCAGAAATCCATCCCACTCGGTCTGCACTACTGGCTTGAGTTTGTGTTTTGGAACTCTGATTTGATTGGCCGTTCTTTGCACTTTCTTGAGGTGGAAGTTGGTTTTACCCAAGTCCCGAATACAAGAAAATGCAGCATAACTAGTGCCATACTTTTGGACAGAATTCAATATTGTGATGTCATTAATATGGGATTTTAAACATTTTTCAACTTTTCTTAAACAAATTGTTTCTGGACTGGTTTAAAAGTATCATTTATATTTACAACACGTATTATCCCACAAATTAAATCCAAATTAGAGAATCGCCATATGCACATTAACACAAACATCACTAACCCTCCCTATTTACTCCCCCAAAATCTGAACTCTGCTTCAGACCGTTTTCTTTCACTGACAGAGGATTGGCTGTGGACCTCTCCGTTCAAAATCTGATCACTGAAGGTTTGACATTGATTTATAGGAAATGTTTGTCTGTGGGTTTTGTTGTTCATGCTTCTTGGCCAGGGACTCCCTTGAAAAAAGATCTTTGAAACTAAATGGGACTTTTGTGGTTAAATAAAGGTTAAAGAAAAGAAAATAAAGACTATAGACATGACTGAATCATAATATTAATTTAAATTTGATGGATTTCTCAGTTAGGCATGGGGCGATACAGTGTAAAAATGTTACAGTTGGGTCTGGTCAAGTGGTAATGGAGGGAAACGAGGGGCAGATTTTGTACATTCAAATGTCTCTTATTCAGAAACTAGAGGGACTATTGAAATAAGTAAAGTATCAGAATGTAGGAAAGAGTTACACTCCAACAGGGTCAAGTTAAACCTGTGAGATTCTTTCAAGTTGTTGACAAAAAATTTTAAAAACTCATGTCGGTAACGGAGGGAATGAAATATGCAGCACTTTTTGGGCAATAAATCCAAACAGTGATAACTCTTGGTTCTCACTTCCATATCCTTAACAAACTGGTTTGAATATTTGCTTCATATAGTTTTCTACCATATGGTACAAGATTAGGTTGAAAAACCTCTTACTTTTTGAGTAATGAGATTTTTTATTAAGAAAGGTCATGGTAACGGAGGGAAAAGTAACGGAGGGAAAATTGTACAAACAAGTAGAAGGTGCAGGATTTTACATCATTTGTCGCTTTTTTTCTTCCGAATACTTTAATATTACTTCAAAATGAAAGGAAACTATTTCTATAAAATATGTCAGTCCTTCCAAGCAAATTTTTATCATTTTAGATACTTTTTTTTTTGAAAAATCATGTCCCTTCATCAACAGTTCAAAGATGGAATAACACAAGATATGATGAAATACATCCATTTATTGACATGATTTTCAGGTCTTTGAAATTTGGGAAATAATTTTTGTTCCATGTTTCATACATGGTCTGTTTAAAAACATATGGAACTTTAGAACCAAAAATGGTACAGAAAAAAGGTCAACAGTTTTATAAACTAGAGTACATATGTATCTGTTCAATACATTTTTATATCAGATGAATTAACTTGAATTTTTGGCCTTGTTGTTTACTTCTGCTTGACCGGGCCCATATATGAATAATTATAATTTTAACTTTATTAATAGGCAGGGCTATCGACAGAAATTTGGAGACGTGGGGCAACAAGACTCAATGGGCCCCCTGTAATATAAATTAATAGGAAGAAGGTCTAATTCTGGGCCCCTAACACCCTGGGGCCCAAGACAATAGACCCTTTGAATAGGTTCCATATTTAAACAACTATTAAATTATTTATTTAGTTGTAAGTGAAAATAACAATGATCTAGAAAAAAAACGTGATGGAGAAGTCGCTTTTTTCTGCACATTCTGGTGAAAAAGGCGATTCTTTTTGTTGCTGTTCTCACAATTATATAAATGTCCCACAAATTATTAATGTTTACCCTTTTGATTATTGTTTATTGTCCCGTCCCTACTATACTCCATCATATTCCAGTGCAGTCTGAATGTGTGTTTTGTGTGTGTCCCAGGTGCGTCGTCTGGAGTTTAACCAGGCCATGGAGGACTTCAAGACCATGTTCCCCACCATGGACTACGAGGTGATTGAGTGCGTCCTCAGGTCCAACAACGGGGCCGTGGACGCCACCATCGACCAGCTGCTGCAGATGAGCCTGGACGGACAGGGCTCGGACGACAGCTCCGACTCCGACGACAGCATCCCGCAAGAGGTGAGTGCAGCAGGAGAGCGGGGGAGAATCTGCCTGACCAGGAGGGCTCGGTATCATGAAGAAGTCGCCGATACAATACATACCTCGGTACACAGGAATCTGTGTATCATTCGTTCATTCGTTTTTCAATATAAAACCAAAAATAAGAAAACGAAAAAACAACAGTTTTCTTCGTTATTTTTCTCCAAAACCAAAATGAAAAAATGGATAACTATTAGTTTTTTCAGTTTTTGATTTTGTGATTAAATGAAGAATGGAAAAAAACGGATAACGGCCGTTTCCCGTTTGCGTGACTTCCGTGACTGTGATGCTGAACTTTTGCACTGCATACGGACTGAACCAGGACTGATCCAGGTCCGGGACCAGGGCGGACTCCGAGCTTTGACTCCGAGCCTCAGCTTTGAGCTCCGGCCCTGCTGTGGGCTCTGACCCTCCGGTCTGGTCCCGGCCTGGTCTCAGTCTCAGTCCCGGTCTCAGTCTCGGTCTGGTCCCAGTCTGGTCCTGGTCTGGTCTCGGTCTCGGTCTGGTCCCAGTTTCAGTTCTGATCTCAGTCTCTGTCTGGTCCTGGTCTCAGTCCTGCTCTGGTCTGTTCCTGGACCTGGATCAGTCCTGGTTCAGTCCGTACGCGGTGCAAAATCCGGCATCGCAGTCACAGAAGTCACGTAAACGGGAAACGGCCGTTATCCGTTTTTTCCATTCTTCGTTTAAACACAAAATCGAAAACTGAAAAAACAAATCCTTATCTGTTTTTTCATTTTGGTTTTGGAAACAAATAATGAAGAATACAAATGTTTTTTTCGTTTTCTTATTTTTGGTTTTATATTGAAAAAACGAATGGACGAATGATACACGGATTCACAGGCCCTGATACGATACAAATCTCGATACTGTGCACTTTTGATTTAGAAAATGTGACATCATTTTGCAGGTCAATAATTTTGGCAGTTCTTGTTGAAATAACCTCAAATTTTCACAGAATGTATAGAAACAGATCAAGATTTTAATTTTAATTCATGTTTTATTCTTGTTTTGTTTTCAGGTTCAGCCGTTCACTCCCAAAGAGAAGTCATTTTGCATTTTGTAATCTTCTCACACACACTCACCCAAGACTGTGCAGCTTCAATACAAAATCTCAAAAAACTTCACCAACTGGCAAATTTGGGCTTGGGACCAAAAATGTAAAGCGGAAGGTTCTTATGCAGGACTAAAGGATTACATATAATATGTGTGTGAGCAGATTCAAAGACGCAAAACGACTTCTCTTTGGGAGTGAACGGCTCAACCTGAAAACACAACAAAAATAAAACACTAAATATAAAATCTTAATCATTTTCTAAACATTCTGTGAAGATTTGAGGTTATTTCAACAAGAATTGCCGAAATTATTGTCCTGTGAATTGACAAATTTTTTGGGACACCCTGTATTTGAAATTGATTCGATACTGTTCAGTAAAAAACAAAGGCTAAATCATGACTGTTATACTAGAAATTCAAAGTGAATATGAAAAACAGCTCTTTTAATTATCAAAACAGTGAATTGTAATTGAAAATTGTAGCGTTATTACAAAATAATTTACACAAATGTACAAAAAAATACTCTTGGCAATATATCGTCAAGCACTTTGCTGTTGTTGTTAGTTCAGAACTCTGCTGCGAGGCTTTTAACGGACCAAAAAACAAGACATAACTTCAGTTCTTATGTCTTTGCAAGTGGCTTCCTGTTCATTTTAGAGCTGATTTTAAGATTTTAAAAGCTTTGAATGTTCTGCCCCCACGTTTTCTCTCGGACCTCATCCAGCGCTCTGAGGTTCAAGGGCCAGTTCCAGTTCCACTTCCCCACAGTGGAGAGTTTTAAATCTCATCTTAAAACCCACTTTTACTCTCTGGCTTTTAACGCTGTGTGAGTTTTATTGCTTCTGTTTCTTTTATTGTTTTGCTTTATTGATTTAATTCCTTTATTCTTATGGGCCTATTTGTTTTTATTGTATTAAATTGTTGAGCATTTTTATTTTTCTTTGCGCAGCACTTTGGAAACTGTCTTTGTTTATAAAATACGCTATAGAAATAAAGTGGATTGGATCTAATTAAATGATAAGATTTATGGATATTTCAGTATTTTTGCACACTCACTACTGACCAGCCAAATCT
Organism: Boleophthalmus pectinirostris; assembly: GCF_026225935.1. Classification (NCBI taxonomy): domain Eukaryota; kingdom Metazoa; phylum Chordata; class Actinopteri; order Gobiiformes; family Gobiidae; genus Boleophthalmus; species Boleophthalmus pectinirostris. The sequence continues at coordinate 3,579,624 of NW_026571541.1, read as the reverse complement.
TTTTACATTCTGTTTGAATTCAGAAGGGACTGGGACTGGACAATAGAGCGTGAAAAACCTCTGTCCAAACTTGAGACGATCCAACCACAGCCACTGATATAGACAGTGTTGGAGAGTAACAGATTACATGTGCCGGCATTACGTAATCAGAGTACAAATTATGAATAACTGTATTCAGTTACAGTTACTGTTTCAGTGAGTGGTAATTGCATTACTGTTACTTTGTTGAAATAAATGGATTACACAGAGGTTTTCACATTTTTGTCTATATCCCATTTTTTAATTTAATTTCTTTTTTTTATTTTGGTAATTCCACTCATTGCCAAAAACTCAAACAGAACGCGGCAATAAGAGCTGCGTAAACGTCTTGTTAACGTTGGTGGTGTCAGTCACACAGTGGACGAGGTCGAGGAGCCAGTAGAACAGAGGCAGCAGAGCACGGGTAAAAACACATTTGTGTCTTGGAAATTCAGACATCACTTTGTATTTAAAGAAGAGAGGGACGGGCGTGTGGTGGGCGTGGTACGCGGGGGGTACGCCGACCACCCACTTCTCCTGACATGAGATATAAAAAAATATATATATAAAATCACCTACAAGTTAAATGGCAAAGCGGAACTAATGGCAACGGTGAAAACAACCTGCATATGCTCATGAAATCTGCACTACTGTCCTATAGTGACCTGAGACATGAGGGCCATGTCTCAGGTACACACACAAACACACACAAACACACACAAACACACACAAACACCCACAAACACACACCTTCATCATCGTAGATCAACCTGAGAACGTGCAGACCAGCACCACGTGTGGATCATGTTTTCTTGCATACGCTGCATAGACCACGCTTCCTCCTGTGAGCCTCTAAACCAGGACAGACACCGGGACTAAACACTGGGACTAAACACCGGGACTAAACACCGGGACTAAACACCGGGACTAAACACCGGGACTAAACACCGGGACTAAACACCGGGACTAAACACCGGGACTAAACACCGGGACTAAACACCGGGACTAAACACCGGGACTAACACCGGGACTAAACACCGGGACTAAACACCGGGACAGACACCGGGACAGACACCGGGACAGACACCGGGACAGACACCGGGACAGACACCCGGACCGACACCGGGACTGACACCGGGACAGACACCGGGACAGACACCGGGACAGACACCGGGACAGACACCGGGACACCGGGACAGAACAATATGACACTAACAGTAGTGTGGACATAATTTAAAGCAGCAGTGATCTCATATACAAATCATTTCTCTATCAATAATATTTTTAATATGGTTAAGGAAAGACTGGACTTTTTCTTGTCTTTTAGCAGAGAAAACTTCTTATGTTCAGATCCTCGTCTTTGCTTCTCTACATCAAACAAAAGTCTGTTCATGGAGACTTGGGCTCAATTGGAAGAGAACAAACCATGAATTTTCAGGATGTGGTTGGTGCATTCATGTCGTTTTAAAAAGCATGACCATATCAAGTAATCCAAAATATTCAGATTACATTACTCACTTTAATTGATTTAATGGATTACATCACAAACTATATTTTGGGGTATGTAATCTGTAATCTGTACATTTTAAAAGTAACCTTCCCAACACTGCATATGGATCATGTGATTTGATGTTGTTATGTTGTTGTTTTTTTTCCATGTAGTGAACCAAATAGAAAGGCAAACACAAGGGTATAAAAATATTCTATAAAGTCAAAAACATAATTTAACAAAAATCCGGGCCCAACTGGGTTTAACTGAACAGAACAAAACTAACCTGACCAGACAAAGAACCGGGCTGTTCAAATACAGGAGGACAAACTAAAACTGAACTTTGAACATTATAGGTTGATTTGTCGAGAAGGTTAAATCATATTTTAACAGCAAAACACGTCTCAAATTCTCCCTTGAAACGAAAAGGGATTCCTGCTCAACTGGAAGTGCCACCACAGCGAACGTGCGGTTTAAAGGCAATAGCGGGTGGGGCACAATAATGTCATAATGTAGTTCTGGGAAAATAACTATGCATGTGTTTTTGTTTCATTTTCTAGCAATAAAAAGCTCTGTAACTGAACAAACTCTAGTTAATAAAAACATTTCCATTGACTTCCTTTTCAAAACTAGATCTGAGAGGCCCCACTTCTCCATAGTGGCTTTTCACTGTCACGAGCTGCAAACTTTACACGTCCTATATTACACAAAACTCTTTAAGACTCTTAAAAGTGAGCTTTGAGCCACGTTAGAATGCTGTTAGCTTCTCAAAAACAGACCTGGAGTTGTTTTGTTTCATTCACACATGTTTGAGTAACTCTTTATTATTAGTCTCAGCAATATAAACATCTGTGTGAATGGCCACGTTTACATAATGTTTTTTAATTCCGCATTAATTGTTCTGAATAAAATAGTTTGGAATTCAAATATTCTCCAAAATATTAATTCTGAATTGAATTTTTCCGCACTATTAGACGCTCTAGATTATAAGACGCACTGTCACTGAATGGTCTATTTTTGAACTTTTTTCACAAATAAACTGCACTGGACTTTAAAGGAAACCAACAGTGTGATGGGTGAGTGGTTTTGTTTGTTTGGTGCGTTCACAGTGACTCTGGGCTTTGTTCAGTTGTGGCGTGTATGGAGGGTGCTGTCTGGGACCAACGGATTGTCGGCGTGTTCACAGTGACTCAGTTGTTCAGTTGTGTCTAGAAGTGGAACATTGCACTCGCTTTTTTCGTTCTAGGGATGGGCATTCGATAAAATTTTCTTAATCGATAGTTGGGAGAATTAACGATCCATTATTGATTAATCATTAATGTTTTTATATTAAAATGATCATCATTATTATTACTATCTGCACTACTAATCTGCATAAATAAATTCAACTTTACGACATATAAACCGTAACCACTCTAGAGCCACATCAGCCCGTTTGAGATATAATGTGTTTAATGCAGCTTTGTGCAAGTCTCACAGAAACAAAACTTAAAACCACATGACTAATGCAGGTTAGTGTGACCGTATTTGCGTTTGTCAAAACCAGGACACCGTACGGGGGGAGGGAGGTGGAGACTCGTCATCGACATTGAGCGACTCTCACCTGGTAAAGCTTTTTCCCACTGGACACTGAAAGACATGTGCTGCTTTATACACTGTGCACATGGACTCACACTTGTCCCGACCAGAACGGAAAGTGTGGAATTTCTTGTACAAATCATCGTTAAATACACATTTGCACTTCGGCATGTTGCAGACTGACTGAGTCTAGGGAGCTACATGTACGGACCCCTGTTTGTCCCCGGACACGGACGTTTGGTCACCCTGCACTACGCACAGTGACCTACATTTGGTTTGTCGATTAAAATGAACGTAATCAATGAAATTCTTAATGATCAATTATCGATTAGTTTACTGAAGTCATACTGGGACACCCGAGTGGATTCATGTATAGGGCGCTCTGGATTGTGGGGCACGCGGTCATTTTTTGATGGGGTTGGAGGCTTAAGAGTGCGACATACAGTGCGGAAAATACGGTACATGGAAAACACGTTAAATTGCCTTTATTTAATTTCCCTTAGTGTCTGGGATTGGACAGAGACACCAACATATGTACCTCGACCGGAAGAAAACACACACTTCAGCTGCTACCGGCTTTTCTGTCATCTCGGTTTGTCGTTACGCCACGGACACAAACACAAACTTTTTCCGCAGTTGTTTTTATGATAATTGCGCAGCAGCTGCAGAATTCTCTCATCACACTTTACGTCTGTCAGCTGAGGAGGAGAAGGGAAGAGTGTCGGAGAAGGGAGGCTGCTCTACCTCAGCCCACTCCCGCATCCCGCTCACAAATTCAAAGAGACGTGGATGAAACTCCGAAGTCAGGACTGGTGGAGCCGGATCGTCCGGATCGCGTCAAAAGGGCGACACAACGAGCATGAACGACCGAATAGAATAAATATTTACATGATCGAGGAATAAATTAGCTCGACTTTAAAACTTTACTTCGGAATCAAGTTTAATTCCTAATAATCATTTTCATTAGGAGTTAAGTGTTTACATGGTCTTTTTAAAGCGTAATTAATTTTTATTCAGAATTTATTTATTTTTATTTGGAATTAAAGCTCTTAAATGTTAAACGTGGCAAATGAAGTATGACTGAAACAAGACAGAACTCCAGGAATGTTTTTGATGAGGAAGCAACATTATAACATAGACATAAAACATCATATTGGCCCTTTAATGTTTGTGTTTTTACTGTTGAAAATAGGCGTGTGACATTTTCGACTCTTGTATCTATGTATTTAAATAACTGCAAGTGAATACAGAGCGGTGGGACAGGTTTAAATAATAATTCTCTGTCTCTTACTGCCTGTGTCGAGCTCTGTACCAAAATAAAGCCGTCACGAGCTGCTCTAATTTTAGCTGCTTGGTTGTGACTGAGGTGCGTTTTGATTTCAGATCCTGGAGCGCACCCTGGAGCCGGACAGCTCGGACGAAGAGCCGCCCCCCGTTTACTCCCCCCCGGCCTACGACATGCACATCTACGACAGGAAGTACCCCGAGGCCCCGCCCACACCGCCGCCCAGGTGAGAAAACCCAATGCACCGGACCACGACGAATCAAGTCAGGACCAACGGAAGTCCTCCTCTGTTTGAAACTTTATCTAAAGGTGCATTGCGTAACTGTCAAATGCTGTTATTGCTTTGTTTGGAATGTTTCGCAGTATGGCATTAAAGCTTTCTCTCTTCATGGAGACCAAACCAGACCAAGTTACAGGTCAGATCTGTGGAGAGGTGACCCCGCTTACAGTCAGAATGCCTGTTTTACTAGTTTGTTTGAGCTATAAAACCACCTGTAATTGAATAAAACTAAGGTAAAGAGCTGTTTAATGCCGTACTGTGAAACATTCCAGGCAGAGTGATGACATATACATAGAAAAGTTACATAGTGCAGCTTTAAAGGGTGGACTACGTTGTGCCAGGAACTGTAAAAGGTTCCTACAGTGTGAAATGTGATCACAACGTTTTTGTTTTTTTTTTATTTATGCTTTTACCAGACCTTTGGCACCCCCCAGGTTCAAAAATCCAGCTCCAGAAATGCATCATACACACCGTATTTTTGTTAGTCGCTCCAAAGTATAAGTCGCACCATCCAAAAAATGCGTTATGAAGAAGAAAAAAACATATATAAGTCTCATTTTTTGGGGGACATTTTATAAAAAAAAAAAATCAGAGACCAAGACCTGACATTTCCTGTGTAAAGTCAAGTTGTAGTAAAAACAATAGAAGAGAGAACAACAGATGTTAACGTCACATATGAACAGTTCTTCAGATAAACTATAACATAAACAACAGAACAGAACAAGTTTAACCAAACTCTCCATCTCACTCCAAATCACTAAATCCATTCAATTCTTCATCCTCGGTGTCACTTCTGAGCAACTCGGCCTCGACCTCCAGAGGTAAACAGAGCATCGCTTCCTCTTCTGTGTCGCTGTCGTCAGACTCAGGATCAGTTCCATTTAGAATTATTCGGGTCTTTCTGAATCCCGACAGGATGGTTTCAGTGTCACTGAAGTCCAGACTTTGTCCATCCATCCAGTTACTACAGGAAAGTTTCATGGTGCATCCTCCCGGTGTCACAAGTTTCTCTCTCACTCCAAACTTTCTTTCTGCTGCTCGATTATCGTTTTCAGCTGCAGATTTCACTAAAGGCAGCAGGACAGAGGCTCTTTCTGCTGGAGACATGTGCAGTAGAGTGAAGTGACAGTGGTACAGGAGGAACAGGAGCAGCACATACTCACACACAAGACTAGAACCTCTCACCACTTAAGTGTCAACATTTTAATATATAAGTCTCACTGGAGTATAAGTCGCAGGAAACACCCAAACCATGAAAAAAAGTGTGATTTATAGTCTGAAAAATACGATAATTCCTTCTTGGGACGGTCCACTGTGGATTATTTGTACCGAAATCTGATCATAATAACCATTATGTACATAACAAATAACCAAAATATCACAATGTCTTTTCATCAAAAGTCTCACAGTAATATCGGCGGCCCTCATGATATATCAAATTACAAATCTCTTTGCTTAAATCAATAGTTATGGTGATCTTAAAATCTTTCTTTAATAAACTTGGTACACTAACAGCTAAAAAACAGCGGGAACTACATAGACCATGATCCTTTTGGTGACTGTATGAACTAATAACTGTTATTTAGCACTTTTGAATCTTAATTCTTCACATTATAAACAGGACCAAAGATTTTACAAGGCTTTTAAAAGTACATTTGTAACCCTCCACAAAATATCCCAATAAATATCGAACCGTGAACATATCGTATCTAGGGATTGTGATATCATTACACCCATAATAATTTTGTCATTATCAATAAGATTTAATTTTTTTGCAGGACCCATCAGTTGCAGTAAAGATGTAGCTTTGTTCTCATGTGGTACATATAGTTTCAGAGGGTTTCATCTGGACAACATTTTTAAATCCACATGTTTCGATTCTGCTCCACAAGTCATTTTTGATCTATATTTACTAGTCTAAGGAGCTACAATTTATTTTGGTTCATCAAAAAATACTGTCTGTAGTTTTGAATATCTTTAGTGTCTCTGTGCAAAGAAGAAAGAAGTATTACATTACAAGTACGAGCCTGTAGTAGAGACATCCCCTACAACTGTGATGACTCACGACAGCTCTGGGAAAAAAACACATTTCACAGACATTTTAATTAGATTTCGGGTTTATTCTTGTTTGCAGGACACAGTGTACTACCTGAATGACTTTTTACACCCATTTCTGTTGACTGTGTACTCTGTCAGTCATCCAGGTATGATTATAAAAAAAATAAATAAAAAAACAATTCTGTTACTGGACTCACCCTTATGTAACAGATAATACTCCTTACAACTGTACAGCAACTCACCCTTATGTAACAGATAATACTCCCTACAACTGTACAACCACTCACCCTTATGTAACAGATAATACTCCCTACAACTGTACAACAACTCACCCTTATGTCATAGATAATACTCCCTACAACTGTACAACAGCTCACCCTGATGTAACAGATAATACTCCCTACAACTGTACAACAATTCACCTTTATATAACAGATAATACTCCCTACAAGTGTACAACAACTCACCCTTATGTAACAGATAATACTCCCTACAACTGTACAACAACTCACCCTTATGTAACAGATAATACTCCCTACAACTGTACAGCAACTCACCCTTATGTCATAGATAATACTCCCTACAACTGTACAACAACTCACCTTTATGTCATAGATAATACTCCCTACAACTGTACAACAGCTCACCCTGATGTAACAGATAATACTCCCTACAACTGTACAACAACTCACCCTTATGTAACAGATAATACTCCCTACAACTGTACAACAATTCACCTTTATGTAACAGATAATACTCCCTACAACTGTATAACAACTCACCTTTATGTAACAGATAATACTCCCTACAACTGTACAACAATTCACCTTTATGTAACAGATAATACTCCCTACAAGTGTACAACAACTCACCTTTATGTAACAGATAATACTCCCTACAACTGTATAAGAACTCACCTTTATGTAACAGATAATACTCCCTACAACTGTACAACAATTCACCTTTATGTAACAGATAATACTCCCTACAACTGTACAACAACTCACCCTTATGTCATAGATAATACTCCCTACAAGTGTACAACAACTCACCCTTATGTCATAGGGAAAATACGGTACTTAGCTCAAATTGCTTTGTTCCACCTCGTGATGTCATGACGCTATAGTTTTTCAAGTGAACAGTTCCTTTTACGTTTTGTTCAGTAGAGATTGGAAATTCCAGTTCTGAAATTATCCAAATGATTTTAGTGAAGATTTAAGGAGTTTAAAAACACAGTCGAGCACTTCAACAAATTTGATCATAAAATGGCCTAATATGTGTTCTTTAAATCACTGTTTGTTGCAGGTTCGAAGCCCAGCCGCCTCCAGGTCACCAGAAAGTCCGGAGTTACAAAAATTGGAATCCTCCGTTACTCGGAAATCTCCCTGATGACTTCCTGAGAATCCTCCCGCAGCAGCTTGACAGCATCAAGGTAACTGCGTCTTGTGTCTGTACTTTTATGGGATAGACACTTGGCTCAATAAAACTGCAATCTCATTATTTTATGTTTTATTATGGCAACAACACAGCAAATTTAGTTAAAGCCGACTGTTATTAAAAGTGTCTGGTAAAGTCGCACAGTGTAACTTTTCTGGTGGGAGAGTGGAATATCGTATCGTGAAAGGTCTCACAATAATATCGGTCATCACAACATATCGAATAGGGCTGGGTATCGTTAAGAAGTTGCAGACACGATACATACCTCTATACATAAGCCAGGATATGATTTTTGTACTGTGAGCTTTTGACTCGATACGATGCAAGATATTTCAAACTGATTCATTATGTGCAATAAAAAATAAAGGCTAAATCATGGCTTTGTTAAACCACTTCTGCAAAAGTCATAGGAAACATGCCTATTTTAATCATCAAAACAGTGAAAATGTCAAATGTGTTGCATAATCGAGTTTCCTTCCTCTAAACAAGCTACAAAACTTTAGCTGTAAAAAAAATCATTTAGTAAAATATACCATAAAATAGGACTGGGCGATATGGAGCAAAAAATAGATCTCTGTATATTTTTCTACATCTTGATTTACGATATATATCTCGATATCTGTACAGGAAAAATAACCCCCCAAAACTACTGCAAAAACAAATGTGCCAAATTCCACAATGTCTTTTTTTTATTGAAGTGACAGTGGTAGACGGGGCTTCTGCCACATTTAAGATTACAAAAAATCCCTAATAACATAAATAATAATTTAACAGTAAAATAAAAGAAATAATACATATTTCCTTCTTTTCATTCATAAATAAAACAACTCAACTCAAGCTCATCTTTGCATTAACTCTGTTAACCGTACAATAACCATGAGCTCCTTCAGCAGAAGAAGCTCAGGAGGTTCATTATTTTAACAGATCCATGTTCCTCACCAGTGTCAGGAGCTGTGAGGTTTCCCACAATCCACTGCAGATCAAACCCAACGTTTCCAAACTCTGTTATACAAGTGACACTGCAGCAGATTATTCATTAAAATCTTCTACATAAATAAACTTTACATGACTGAACTTTACAACATATAAAACATAACGACTCTAGAGCCACATCAGCCCGTTTGACATTATCATGTGTTTAATGCAGTTTTGTACACGTGTTTACGTTTTACAGAAATGAAACTTAAAACCATATAATATGACTCATTTGCATAAACTGTGCGTTTCTTGTGCCCTGATGCGGTTTAACTTCTGTCGGACTAAAGGACAGGACTCAGTGTTCATATGAGTGTTCTCTCTGTGACAGAGGATGTGCTGCTGATGGTTTTGTCTGTAAATGGTGGAAAAGGTTTGTGGTGCTAGAAGTTTTTCACTGGCACCAACTTTAAGCGTTCGCGGTGGTAGTGACGAGTGAATGAGACACAAGCAGTAAAATCAGGGAGGCAGAGGTGCGACAAAAGAGAAGGCAAACAAGCGAAGCAGCGAAACCAGAATTGAATATAAGCATTATATCAATATATACGATATGTCAGAATCCATATCGAGTTTAAAAAATATCTCCATATATTTAAAATATCGAGATATCGCCCACCCCTACTATAAAATACTTTTGTTGATACATCGATACCGCAACCAATGATATTAATACTGTAAGCGATACGATATCTTGATATTTTTGCACACCCCTAATATCGAATTACAAGTCTCTTCGCTTAAATGAATAGTTAGATAGACTCCATTCACGCTTACGTCACAAACCAGGAAGACGTTTGGAAACATGAGATGACAACTTCCCGTGGGTTCTGTTCGCGGTAGTAAGTCTGACAAAATGTAGGAAAAATGAGAAAATGTCCCCGTTTTCTTCATCTCTGTGTCATTGTAGAGTTCTGTTTTGTTCAGAGAATCAACAATTCCAACCACACCTCAGCTTTTATCAGTTTCCCACTGACGCATAACTCGTTTAGACCCGGTTTAGATCCGGTTTAGTCCTGGTTTAGTCCTGGTTTAGACCTGGTTTTAGTCCTGGTTTAGTCCTGGTTTAGACCTGGTTTAGACCTGGTTTTAGTCCTGGTTTAGGCCTGGTTTAGTCCTGGTTTAGTCCTGGTTTAGACCTGGTTTTAGTCCTGGTTTAGATCTAGTTTAGACCTGGTTTTAGTCCTGATTTAGTCTTGGTTTAGACCTGGTTTAGTTTCCAGCAATGAGTGGAATTACCAAAAAAAAAAAAAAAAAAAAAAATTTTAAATAAAAATAATGTGAAAACAGGAAAATAGCGCCGTGTAATCCATTTATTTCAACAGAGTAACTGTAATCCAATTACCACTCACTGAAACAGTAACTGTAACTGAATACAGTTACTCATCATTTGTACTCTGATTACGTAACTCTAGTACATGTAATCTGTTACTCCCCAACACTGACAATAGTGGAACTTTTAAGCTCTCTTAGGTTCATTGTTAGTGCAAATTTCCTTGTGTATTGTAATAAATATCGCCCAGCCTGAACCCTAACTCTACATTTTGTCTTATTTCACAGAGTTCTCAGAGCAGCCTGTCGCAGCCCTCTTCCTCCTCCTCGTCCTCAGTGTCTTCAGCGGGGCAGTGGACGGCGCCCCCCGGCTCTGCGCCCGGTACCGCAGGCTCAAACGGACTCTCGGCTCACAGTACGGGGCCCTCTGAACAGGACAAGAAGCTGAAGCAGTACCTGGAAGACGAACGCATCGCGCTTTTCCTCCAAAACGAAGAGTTCATGAGGGAGCTGCAGAGGAACAGGGAGTTTCTCATTGCCTTAGAGCGAGGTACCGCACACATGTATTCATTTATTTACACTATTTTACTGTTCATTTGAAAAAGGCATGTACAGTTCTATGTAACATTTTGGGTTGGGGGTCTGTCACCTACTTGTTTCTATGGAGATGTCATTGCTCTGCCTGGAATGTTCCACAGTGTGACATTAATCATCTACCTTTGCATTTATTCAGTTACAGGTGATTTTATAGCTCAAAAATCCCTAGAAAAACAGACATTGACTGTGAGTGGGGTCGCCTCTCCACAGATCTGACCTGTAACTTGGTCTGGTTGTTCTAAATGAAGATATGAAGATGGAAAGGTTTAATGTCATACTGTGAAACATTCCAGACAAAGCAATAACATCTCCACAGAGAAAAGTATTTGACGGACCCTCCGCCAGAAAAGTTACACAGTGCACCTTTATGTGGTGATGTCTTTTCTGGGTCCAGTCAACTTCACAGCTGATTTCAATCTCTGTGTTTCCTTTATTCTTTAAACAAGAGACAATTGCCTTTCCAAAGCGTGCGTTTAACTACAAATTGTATCAAATATGTAATAATAAAAACAGAGTAAATTGTTCAATGTCCATTATTTTTAAACAGCTCATACACCTGAGACCCGGAAGTGACATCACAGTCTACAGTCCTAGTAATTTACTTCAGTTTTATATATATATATATATATATATATATATATATATATATATATATATATATATATATATATATATATATATATATATATATATATATATATATAATTTGAGAGAAGACTGAAAGACAATATAGAAACTGAACAGTTACCGTATGTACCAAAGATGTTAACATGTTAAAAACATTTTATCATAAATTATACTTTTAATTTAATTTGTCATTATTTATTTATTTATTTAAGCCCCATTACTTTTTTTGGTATTCTGATTCTAGCGACTTTGATATTTTACATCTTTACTCTTCACAATCTTCTGAAACAATTTGGTCTGGACCTAGTTTACTCATGGTGTGGATCTGTCTTGGTTTAGACCTGGTTTAGTCCTGGTTTGGACCTGGTTTGGACCTGGTTTAAACCTGGTTTAGTTCTGTTTAGTTGTGGTTTAGTTGTGATTTATTCCTCATTTGGACCTGGTTTAGTCCTGGTTTAGTCCTGGTTTAGACCTGGTTTAGTCCTGGTTTAGTCCTGGTTTAGTCCTGGTTTAGTCCTGGTTTAGTCCTGGTTTAGACCTGGTTTAGACCTGGTTTAGTCCTGGTTTAGTCCTGGTTTAGACCTGGTTTAGACCTGGTTTAGTCCTGGTTTAGTCCTGGTTTAGACCTGGTTTAGACCTGGTTTAGACCTTGTTATCTGTGCTGGCTTTTCTCAGTATGCGACTGGAGCTTTTGGAATATGATTTGCCCAAGAAAAGCCTGAGTGTGCAGTGTGTGTTCTTCCACACTCACATAAAACTGTTACTTATTTCCATCTTGGCATTTTTATTGAAGTCAAAGTTGATGGAATTACAGCTGCTCCTGAAATGACACGGTTGTAAAATAGATTCTTTCTTGGACAAACATATTCCCACTCTCATTTGTTGATGTTCTCTTCAGATATCGACACAAGCTTTGGTGTTTTTGATCTTTATGCGTTACAGAAATGTGTGTCTATCGCTCATACAGATCTGAACAGTTGACACCAAAGTTTTTTTCTCTCAGATTGTTTGGTGATATCAAACAAAAGAGCAACGCATTTGACCAGCACCTGTTTTCAGACGGTGGCACAAAACTTAAAGATACACTGTGTCACTTTTCTATTGGAGGATCCGCTACCTGCTTGTCTCCATAAAGATGTTACTGCTTTGGCTAGGATGGTCCCGATTATTGCATCAAACTAACATTTTCTTAGCGTTTATTTCTTTGCGTGTTTTTATCACCTTGAAAAAACTTCCGTTCTTACTATGAGCGGGATCGCCTCTCCACAGATCTGACCGATAACTTCTGCTGCTTCACTCTGCGGCGATCGATGTTTAAAGCCCAATCATAAAACGTCTTAAAATCAATTTGCGGACCTTCCATCAGAAAAATTACATCGTATAACTTTATTATATTATGTATTTTGATGTTAAAATTTCCATTATTTCCATTTTTTAGAAAGAATCTCTTAAAAATATGTCTCCTATGTGAACTCAGCAGAGATCGATCATGATGGTTTTTTTCAGTGTTATTTTCTCGCACTGAATCTCTAGAATAAAATATTTAGTTTCTCAACAAAATGCAAAGTGCAAAGATATCTAAATATCGATATATCGTATCATTTAAAGTGATGATACAGTATCGATATCATGGGTTGCTGTATCGATATATCTCCAAGAATATTTTTTGGTATATTTTACTAAATGATTTTGTTAAAGCGCTACAGTTTTGTTGCTTGTTTAGAGGAAGGAAACTCATTTATGTAACACATTTGACATTTTCACTGATTTGATTAGTTCTGATTAAAAAATTGCCGATACGATACATACCTTGATATGGGCCATGATACAATACTTTTTTCGATACAGTGAACTTTCTATTCAATAGATTTGATACAGTATATTTCAAATGGATTTGTTCAGTCAAAATAAAGGCAAAATCATGGCTGTGAAACTAAAAGTCTTTATAAATCCACTAAGTTTGTTTAACTTTAATGTGGAAAACACCATTCTACTGTTGTGGCAAAAACTGTATATCTCTTGAAGATAAATAATGAATCCATTTGCAAAGCCTGATGAGTTTTTGGAATATAGATCAAGGTTTATTCTTGTTACAGCAGATATGGACAGGGACTAGACCTGTTCTGTTTCTCTCCCACCGTATCTCTCTGTATCTCCCATGTCTCCCCAGAACATTTGAGCTCTGAGTATTTCTACAGAAATACAGTTACATACATGTCAAAGCAGAGTGACTTTGGTTTCAGAGGCTGGTGCTAAATGAACATACAGTTGATGATAACAAAGGGCTTCCTAAAGGAGGAGACAGTTGTGCCTGATGAACATTTACACATGTTCATGACTGGTCTGAGTTTCAGGTAGAAATCACATTCTTTTACACAAGACAGACTGAGAGAAATCTTTCCACAATCTACATTTCTATCACACTACTCAAAACAGTCAAAATGTCACAATTGTAGCACTTAAACAAAATAAGTAAAATATACCTAAAAATACTCTTGGCGTTATATATATATCGATACAGCAGCACACGATATCGATACTGTATCATCAAATTAAACAATACAATATATCAATATTTCAAGTTTTTTAAATAGATTTTTTTATATTGACTGTGTTTCATATTCACTTTACACAAGAAGTGGTTTAACAAAGACTTTTAGTATCACAGCCATGATTTAACCTTTATTTGTATTGAACCATTTCGAATCAATTTGAAATATATCGTATCGAATCAAAAGTGTGCTGTATCTAGATGTGTATCGTATCGGGGCCTATGTATCGTATCCGCAACTTCTTAATGATTCCCAGCCCTACAATAAAAACAACAACATATTATTCTTTACAAATATTATTCGGTCCATTGTTGAAAAGAAAAACTGGACACACAAAAAAAAAACAGAAAACCATACCAAACATTCATAAAGTTCATTCAGGAGTGTGAGTTTGTGCCCAGTGCTTTGTCAGAGCAGAAGTGTAACAGCATCATGAACTCATCTGAGGATTGGTCAACAAAAATGAACAACAATGTCTGTATGGATGTACGGCGACACTTTTTCCATTGGTTTATGTGTTTTTAGTTTTCAGTGTATTTGGTTATGTTTTGAAATCTCGGGAGTTGTTTGGTGTGTTTGTTTTTTTTGCCCCCTGCAGACAGCCCGGGTCAAATGCGCCTCTGTAGCCTCATCTCACGCCGCTGCTCATTTTGTGCTCTGTCTGTTTTAGATCGGTTGAAGTTTGAATCAAAGAAATCTCGGTCTCATTCATCTAGTGTGGACAGCTCAGGTAGAGACTCACCTGCCTCCTCTGCTGATGCTCCTGCTGATGATGCTTTGTCCCTGTCTGCACCTGTCTGTCCCTGTCTGTCCCTGTCTGTCCCTGTCTGTGGTTCAATTTCATTCAGTTTTTTAAAGAAGTTTGAGGGGTTTTGATGGGAGAGCTGTAACTAATCTGCTTTCTAAATATACACTATGTTGTATAAAATCTCTGTTTAACATGCATCTAAATGAAAATAATAGGACACAAATATGCAAACATTTGAATAAATACTACTACTAATTGAATAATTAAAAGGTTCATGTTACGCTATTTTCTGATCTATGTTATAATGTTTCCTCATCAAGAAACAGAGCTGGAGTTGTGTTTTGTTTCATTCAAGTCCTAGTGTATTTAGGAGTTCTCTCAAACAGAAAACACTCTTTTCCACCTTGTGACATCATCAGTGTTGGGAGTAACAGATTACATGTGCCGGCGTTACGTAATCAGAGAACAAATTATAAGTAACTGTATTCAGTTACAGTAACTGTTTCAGTGAGTGGTAACTGGATTACAGTTACTTTGTTGAAATAAATGGATTACACTGTGGTATTTTCTGTTTTCACATTTTGGGCTGTATCCCTTCTTTTTATTTTTTTTATTTCAGTAATTCCACTCATTGTCAGAAACCCAAACAGACCGTGCGCAATAAGAGCAACATAAACATCTTGTTAACGTTGGTGGTGTCAGTCTCACAATGGACGAGGTCGTTAATAATCGTCGTTGTCAATAATCTGATTCTGCATCATTTTGAGTAAAAAACATCAAATATTACCGAGTTTTACTGGGCTAGTGCCTTTATGTTTGTACTGAAAGTGATTTTTTTTTTTTTTAATGAACAATATGACACTAACAGTAGGTGGACATAATTTAAAGCAGCAGTGATCTCATATACAAATCATTTCTCTATCAATAATATTTTTAATATGGTTTATTAAAAACTGGACTTTTTCTTGTCTTTTAACAGACAAAACTTCTTATGTTCAGATCCTCGTCTTTGCTTCTCTACAACAAACAAAAGTCTGTTCATGGAGACTTGGGCTCAACAGACAATTTGAAGAGAACAAACATGAATTTTCAGGATGTGGTTGTTATATTCATGTAGTTTTAAAAAGCCTGACAATATCAAGTAATCCAAAGTATTCAGATTACGTTACTCACCTTAGGTACCTTAATGGATTATGTTACAAACTACATTTTGGAGTATGTCATCTGTAATCTGTAATCTGAGAATACATTTTAAAAGTCACCTTCCCAACACTGGACGTCATATAGTAATACAGGAAGCAGTGGTGGAGTTAGCAGTTTGGGGGCCCTAGGTGAACTTGAGTTTGGGGCCCTCACTATAATGCACTGTTTTTTGGGAGTGTTTTTTGTATGTATACACACATCTTTATTTGAATTAGAGTCGACTGGAAACTTATTAGTTAGGAAGCCTACTAGATAACCAGAACTGAAAGTAGTTTATTTTTTTGCTAGTACAATTACGTTTTTGTTTACATTCATTACATATGATTATGATTATCTTCAAATTAGGGTCAAGCTGACTCGTCCATTCTAACGTGAAAGGTGGATACTATTTTGATTGTGTTTTCTTGTTTAAAAGTAAAACTACTCTCATTTAATATGTCATATTGAGAGAAAATCTAATTGCTCTGAGGCCTCGGTCATTAGTGGCACTGAGGGCAATTGGTTGGGGGGCCCCTCCAGGTTCGGGGTCCTAGGTGGCCACCGACTGTTGCCTAATGTTAGCACCGCCTCTGACAGGAAGTGCTCCACTGTGTTTTTAAACTTCATACAACTTCACTAGAATCATTTGGCCCTGGAATTGCCAATCTTTACTGAACTAAAGGTAAAAGAATGAAACAAAACACAACTCCGGTTATGTTTTTGACAAGTAACAACATTTTAACATGGTTTAAAGTTCACAATAGTAAATTTTGCGTAATATAGGACCTTTGAGCATTTATATTACAGAAGTGAACATGAGTGTGTAGAGATTTTAATCCAGGCAATGATTATAAACATCCGCCCATTGATCAGAACTACAAATCTTTGCGTTTTGGGACAAACGCTCTACAACTGTGTCACTGTGTCACCTCTCATGATGCACAGACATCTCTATATGAATCACGTTGTACAGCTCTACTCCAAAACTCCCAAACCTTCTCTTTTTGTGTCTCGTTTAAAGTCCGTTTGTGTTTCCAGGGGAACATTACTCGGCTGCTTCGATGGAGGCCGTTTCCGACGACGCTCTCTTCAGGGACAAACTCAAACACATGGGCAAATGTAAGAACTCTTCATATTGCATAAATTGTATCATGCCATTTTCTGGCTTTGTCAACTACTTTAGACAGTCACCTCAGTATTTCCCAAAGCTGTGTCATTTCTAGTAGTGAATGAAGTACTTAGTTTTGCTACTTAATGAAAAGTACAGTTACAGGGGCCAAAAGTTTCTCAAGTAAAAGAATCACATGAAAAAATCAGATCAATTAAAAGTATTAAAGTACCTGTTTAAAAAGTAAAAGTGTTTTGCATAGATTTTTAGAACAATTGAAGGATGAAATGTAGTGAGTTTGATCAAGAATTCAGCTGATTTTAAGTGATTTAAGTATTTGCTCAAAGTTGGGACAGAAACTCAAATAAAATATGCTAAAAAAACATCTCAGCCACCTTAAAGTACTTTTTACTTTTCAGTCCAGATTTAAAACGTAGTGGAGTAGAAAGTACAGATACACGTTCTCAAATGTAGTGAAGTAAAAAGTATCCACTGCAAAATGTACTTAAGTAATGTACAGATACCTAAAATTTGTACTGAAGTATTGTACTTGTACTTTTATACTTAGTTACTTTCTAACACTGGTCATTTTTAAGCTTGTGGTTTATTTCATGTTGGATGGTACAGAAAAGTTATAATGAAATGCGGTTTTATTTGTTCTTAATAAAAACAAAATATAATTGACAAAAAAATCGTCAGAATCAGAATCTGCAATGTATAAAATAATGTATGTGTTTTAGGACGACTTAAAGGTGCACTGTGTAACTTTTTCGTTTGGGGTTTGTCACCTGCTTGTTTCTATGGATATATCATTGCTCAGTCTGGAATGTTCCACAGTGTGACATTAAACAGCTCTACTTTACATTTATTCAATTCCAGGTGGTTTTAGAGCTCTAAAATACCCGAAAAACCCACAGATCTGACCTGTAACTTCTGGTTTGGTCTCCATGAAGATAGAAATATTTAATGCCATACTGTGAAACATTCCAGACAAAGCAATAACATCTCCATGAAGAAAATTGTTTGATGGACCATCCACCAGAAAAGTTACACAATGCAGCTTTAAGTCTTGGCTTGGTCTGGAATAATGTCAATGAATCGAAAACATTGCTTTACTATTTTTATTAGAAGATAAACTTTATTCACATGGAGTTTTCTGTCCTCAGCGACCAGGAAGAAACTTTTCGAAATCGCCCGAACGTTTTCAGAAAAAACGAAGAGAAGAAAATCAAAACGGAGAGCGCTCCTGAAACACCACTCGTATCCTTTCACTGTTATTATACACCTCCTCTAACCTGACGCTTTTTTTTTTTTTTTTTTTTTGCTTTTACAACTTTGTTTATTAAGCATTTACCAGACTAACAGAGTGTATTTTATTGGAGGGTAACAAAGGACACTGCCCCCACCTCCCACCCACTGCCCCAACATCCCAAAACAAAATAAAAAAATCTAATTAAAATAATAAATACTACTATTACAACGACGACTACTACGACTACTACAACTACTACTACGACCACTAATACAGCTACTACTATGACTACTACAAAGACTATTACTACTACTACAGCTATGACTACTACTACTACAACCGCTACTACCACCACTACTACGACTGTGACTACGACTACTACGACTACTACGACTATGACGACTATGACTACTACTATGACCACTACTATGACCGCTACTTTGACTACGACTGCAACGACTACTACTACAACCACTACTTTGACTACCACGACGACTATGACTACTAATACGACTAAGACTACTATGACTATGACTACTACAACTACTACTACGACTACGGCTACTACTATGACCACTACTATGACTACGACTACTACAACTATGACTACTACTACTACTACTACTACTACTACTTCTACTACTACAATTACAACTACTACTACTACGACTATGACTACAACTGCTAATACAAGTACTAATACGACTACTAGTACGACTACTACGACGGCGACTACGACTACTAATACAAGTACTAATGCAAGTACTAATGCGAGTACTAATGAGAGTACTAGTACGACTACTACTACGACTACTACTACGTTTACAGCTACTACGACGACTACGACTACTAATACAAGTACTGATACGAGTATTAATGCGAGTACTAATACGACAACTAGTATGACTACTACTATGACTACTACTACGACTACGACTACTAATACGAGTATTAATGCGAGTACTAATAGGAGTACTAATACGACTACTAGTACAACTACTACTTCTACTACGGCTACTACGACTACTAATACTAGTACTAATATGACTACTAAATACGACTACTACTACTACTACTGCTGCTGCTTCTATACTACTACTACTTCTACTTCTACTACTACTACTACTACTGCCACCACCACCACCAATACTTCTACTACTTCCACTACCACTACTACCACTACTACTTAATATATGTATATGTATAAAAAATACAATAAAAAATAAAAGAGAGAAGTAGGAATGTGAAGGGAGAAGAGCTCATAAAGTTGAAGAGTTACATGGATGAAGAAGAAAAGGAGGAGAAGAGAGAATTATTCCCTATATTTCCCTCGTCCTCCAGATCCCGAGGAAGAGTTTAAGAGTTTACGTGCCGTGAAAAGGGCTCCCAGGTGAGAACCTCAGTTTTTCAAGCACTTCAGGCATGACAAGAGGGATGAGGGAGTTTCCAATTCTGTCAGATCAGCCTTCGGGCCAGTGAGGTGGTTAATGCTACGGCCCGTTGCAGTTTATAACCTGACTCATTTTGAACTTTGATTTGTTGAACGGCGATATTGAAACTTAACCGCTTCCGTTGTCAGACTGGGCACGGCCAACTCCACAGCAAACCTCCTCGACGATGTGGACTCCAACCCCTGTGGTGAGTCAGGTCTATTCAGATGGAGGAGGGGCCTATAGAACTCTGTGGGAGGTTCACAGTTTTTTGAAAGATGCATCCAAACTTGTGATCCGGACACGTTGACCCTTATTGTTATTTCTTTGGGAATGGCTCGACAAATTTGCCATATTAATCTTCAATTTTCAACAATCACATCTTTGGTGTTACATAAGGTCACCACTTTCTGAAGCTGTTGTGTTAAAATCATTTCCCTTTTTTTTTATTTGTGAGTACAGAGATATTAAGTGTAACTCTTTCCCCCTTGGACGCCTACTAGGAACAACCCATACATGTATTACTAGGGCGACCCATAGAGCGTAACTGCATCAAAGAAAACAGACTTCCACGAGTGATTAGAAATGATTTTCACACTCATGAACTTAATTGAAACACAGACATGTTTGGTATTTCTGGAAACCTTAGACTCTGAACTCTTCATTTCTGGATGTTTAAATGTGATTCAACTCATTTACAGGTTTATAACAGCTCACTGAAAATGAGAGTTTACCTGATCAGGTGCAAAAAACTAAAACTATATTCAGCATCTGATATATGCATGTTCTGAGTACTATATTTATAAAAAATCATTTAAAAATATATTTGTCAAAGTATTTAAACAGATTTCATATCACCAGATACAGTATAGCCAAGTGTACACCTGTTTATACCTGTTGTACACCTGTGTGGACCTACTTCGTTTTTTTCCATTTAACTTATTCAACTTATTGAACTTATTCAACTCATTTAGCTTATTATAATATAATAATACAATAATAAAACTCTTCCCCGTCAGTGGGTGTCCAGTATTTGTCATCTTGGTTACTTTCTCGTGCGCAGAGCTCCGCATAAACGTTTGTTTCTGTAGCAATTCATTCATCACATCTTGGAAAAAAGACTGAAATATTTCAAAGGACTCGCCTGAGCAACATCCAGATTTCAAGGCAGTTTTGGTTCATAATCAAGTATAAAGTCCCTGATATTTTGTTTTGATATCGCCGGACTCCACACAGACACATCAGCGGCATTCTCATCTTCGTAAGTTTCACTCTCTGAAAGTCCGTCGCTATCGCTGTTTTCCACTTTATAATCAACTTCATCATCATTTTAAATCTATAAAGTCACTTTCTCTAAACGTATCCATAAAACACGTCCGCTCCTCATTATTTCTAAAACTGTGCACCACAGCTCCGCAATCTTTCCATTGTACGTGTTTTGTGTTGTGTTTTTTTCCGGAAGCTACAATCGTCACTACTTCAATTAACTTTGGAAAAAATCTGTGAAAACATATCCTTGAATCCTACTGGTCAGTCTTGTGTGGGTTGTAGTGGCCCCCACCTATCACAGTCTCTGTTTACATGTGAAAAACCAAAACCGTTTCTAATGGTCGTCAAATCACGTCTTTAGTGAAACAGCGGAGGAGTCAAAACACGTCATTAAGGAAACAAGGAGGGTTGTCAAATGTTGTCTTCATGGGGGAAAGAGTTAAACCAGGTCAACAAATCTACAATCTGACATTTACACTTTTTTTCTGTAATTTGCCAACAACAGTTATTTTTAGATATTTTTTCAAACATTTGACACTTAGCCCATTTTATGAGATGCACTAATCACTCAAATTACATTTTTCTGCTGGAATGAAAAATAATTTGCAATAGAAGCTTTAATAAAACTGTAAATGTAAACATGTTTTATAATCTGTTTCTGTTTTGTCCCAGAAGAGGGCGCTCAATCAAGACGAGCTGCAACTCAGGAAGAGACAGAGCCACGCGCCGAGCCGGAATCATGGTAAACATACAAAAAACATTACAACTTAAACATGCACTATGTCACTTTCCTGTTGTAGACTCTGCCAGCTGCTTGTGTCCGTGGAAATGTTTTGTCTTACCTGGAATGTTCTGCAGTGTGGCATTAAATCACCATGAAAATAAGCACTTACTCATGTTTTGAAAATACTTTATTCTCCAAAAACAACATATAAAGTCATTCTGTCACAACGCAATTCTACTAATGACACTACTCGACATCAGATCAGGTTTGTGAAGTTGTAGTGTATGTACATTTGCATGTTTGAAAATGCACTTAAAGAGTAAAAAGAAAGTATTTAGCTGAGATTTTTAGAACAATTAAAGGATGAAATGTAGTGATTTTGATCAAGAATTTAGTTGATTTTAAATGATTCAATTGATTTCTAAATTTTTCTTGCTGGTTTTGTGTATTTGCTCAAATTTGGGACGGAACTCAAATCAAATGTGCTGAAAAGGTCTCAGCCATCTCGAAGCACTTTTTACTTTTCAGTCCAGATTTAAAATGTAGTGGAGTAGAAAGTACAGATACACGTTTTCAAGTGTAGTGAAGTAGAAGTAAAAACTATCCACTGTGAAATGTACTTAAAGAACAGATACCTAAAATTTGCACTTAAATATTGTACTTTTACTTTTATACTTTGTTACTTTCCACCATTGGTGATTTCTAAGCTTGTGGTCTGGAGCAAACTTCAGATATTTGGGAAAGAAAAGTGGTTGATTTTATGTTGGATGGCACAGATAGGGCTGTTGCGGTTAGGGAATTTCTCCTGTGGTGCGGTATAGCGGCTCAACAGCGCGATATGCAGTGATACCCCTCCCCCACCCCACATTCTCTAGAGTTATAATATTTCCAGCAGCTCTGAAAACTCTCTGATGATGCGCTTGTTGCGTAGATGCACATGTACCTTGTTTGTTGTGTGGATATAGCGTGTGTAGTGGGAGAAGTAACATTTGGCTTTGGACAGCTGCATCTCTCCAGCTCTCACTGTGGCAGCTCGGGTCAGAGTCCTGCGCCAGGTCGGGTCAGAGTCCTGCGCCAGGTCGGGTCAGAGTCCTGCGCCAGGTCGGGTCAGAGTCCTGCGCCAGGTCGGGTCAGAGTCCTGCGCCAGGTCGGGTCAGAGCCCTGCGCCAGCTCGGGTCAGAGTCCTGCGCCAGGTCGGGTCAGAGTCCTGCGCCAGGTCGGGTCAGAGCCCTGCGCCAGCTCGGGTCAGAGCCCTGCGCCAGGTCGGGTCAGTGTCCTGCGCCAGGTCGGGTACCTGCAGACTTAAGAGAGAAAGAACCCCGAGCATGTGGAGCAGGTCCGTAAAGTACGATCGGGCAATGGACACACATACCTCCGTGCACCAGTCCTTTCTCCTGCGGTCACCCGACGGTCTACACAGGAGTACCTTAGTCCTGGGTTAGTCCTGGGTTAGTCCTGGGTTAGTCCTGGGTTAGTCCTGGGTTAGTCCTGGGTTATCACGGGCACAGGCAGTAACAGGTTGAATGTTTACAGGTCTGGACGGGTGTGGGTCTCAAAAAATGGACCCGTGCAGGACTCTGGGTCGGGTCACGTTGGTCACGTGCGGTGATCGCGGTGGCCCATCATGCACTGCGGTGGGCCTCTTAGCACTGCAGTGATTCATTTTTGTGGTTATTGCGACAGCCCTAGTACAGTAAAGTCATAATGAAATGCATTTTCATATGTTCTTAGTAAAAACAAAATATAATTAACAAAACAGTCATCATGATCAGAATCAGAATCGATGTATAAAATAATGTATGTGTTTTGGGAAGACTTAAAGACGCACTGTGTAACTTTTTTGGTTGGGGGTCTGTCACCTGCTTGTTTCTGTTGAGATGTCGTTGCTGTGCCTGGAATGTTCCACAGTATGACATTAAGCGTATTAATTATAGTATTTTCAAAACCCATGTGTTGAAAATACTATATTCACCAAAAACAACATTTAAAATCATTCTATCACAACATGATTCTACTAATGACATTACTCGACGTCAAATCAGGTTTTTGAAGTTGTAGTGTATCGTTTTCTATCATCCCTTTGTATATTTATGGAAAACGGGGGACTTATGCTTGTGGACCGAGGTCTGAACTGAAATGGAAAAGATCTCTAGATTACTTCAACATGCACGGATGACGTCTAAAGCTTCAGGCACGTTCTTGATGAGGGAACAACGTTATAACGAGGTAGAACGCTCCAAAAAGTCAGACACAGATCACTGAATTGTTGGTGCTTCTTTCTGTGTTTAGAATCGCAGCTTTTGGGTTATTTGTTTTTGTTGAGGTGGAGTTTTGCTGATGTAACTTCCAGTGTTTTGTAACTTGCACAAAGTTCTCCTCAGATTCCTTCCAGCAGAACCACCCTTTCCTTCCATATAATGACTGCCCTGCCCCTCTGCACTCTGCAAAATATACCTACAGAAACTCAAACGTGTTCACGATACGGAGCTAGTTTTGGTCGTTTTTACAAGTTGAGGCAATTTCAAGTAGTTGGTGACATCACAAAAGACTGCCAGACAGGTGTTTCTGATACAAACACCTGGCTCTGGGGGCGGAGTCTGAAGTGTGGAGACCTGTTAGACCAGTCCCTCTGTTCCTTATGTGTGTAGACACATATTCCCTCAAAATTTCACTTTTCTGTCTCTTTTCAGATCTTCTTGCTTCAGCATATCAGCGTTATGGACTGACGCCGCGAGGATCCATCGGGCTGTGTCTGAATCCACTGCACAATCGCTGTTTCAAGGGGTTGGTCTCTATAAGGCCAAAAAAAGAGAATAGAAAAACCTAGAACAAAAATATTTACCGTATTTGGTCTTCTGATATTTTATGTTATTAGGGTCTTTTTTCAGACCTTGAGTTTTGTTTCGTACCTGACAGTTTGGACTGCTCACTAGCGTCTTCCTCAGAGTGGTCACGTGATGTTGCTGTGACTTGTCTGGTCAGCTGATTTAAACAGGTTTTGCAGTCTGACCTGCAGTCCGACTTCCTCAGGACAGTATCCCAGGTGTATGAGAGTAAAAAAGCCCCCTTGTCCCGGTTTATCGTCCCGTAGGCACGTTTCTATATTTCAATTGCCTCTTTAATCCAGCGGCGATGTTTGTTTTCCTCTGTCCCAATGATGTTTGATCCATCCCAGTCCATAATGTGGTTCTCTCTTTTACAGTGGTCAGAAATGGACGATTTGAGTTGTTCCTGTTCTGCTTTGTGTTTTGTTGCTCGTGTTTCGCCTTTGCTG
The DNA here is from genome assembly GCF_026225935.1 of Boleophthalmus pectinirostris. NCBI lineage: Eukaryota > Metazoa > Chordata > Actinopteri > Gobiiformes > Gobiidae > Boleophthalmus > Boleophthalmus pectinirostris. Next base: position 3,554,472 of record NW_026571541.1, on the reverse strand, counting down.
TTTCCTTCTCGCGTTCTGTTCTATGTTCCTTTTTTCGTATGAAACAAAACTCTAACACATATTTACCGTATTTTCTGGACTATAAGTTGCACCAGCCAAAAAAATGCAAAATCAAGAAGAAAAAACATAAGTCGCACCGGACTATAAGTCACATTTTCGTAAAATCAGGGACCAAGAACAGACATTTCATCTTAAAAGTCAAGTTCTAGTAATAACAATAGAACAGAGAACAACAGACTGTTAACGTCACATAAATCACGCAAATCACTAAATTCGTTCAATTCTTCACTCTCGGGGTCACTTCTGAGTAGTCTCCACCAACTCAAGCTAAATCTCGCTTTTAGTTCGAGTTTCCTCCACTTTTCTCCAGTCCCTCACAAGTTTCACGCTCACTCCAAACTTTCTTTCTGCTGCTCGATTACCGTTTTCAGCTGGAGATTTCACTCCTTGCAGCAGGACAGAGTCTCTTTCTGCAGGAGACATGTGCAGTAGAGTGAGGTGACAGTGGTATAGGAGGAACAGGAGCATCAGATACTGACACACAAGACTAGAGCGCCCTCTTGTGGCCGTCAACGTGAAAATAATGAACACGTGAGATGATATACTCAGGTGGGTGTTTCCTGTGATTTACATTTTAATACAGAAGTCGCAGGACCACCCAAACCATGAAAAAAAGTGCAACTTATAGTTCGAAAAATACGGTAATAAAAAAATCCTTTTTCGTTTTTTCCTGTGGATTAGTACAGACAAAATTCTAGTGCGTTCTTTTAGACAGTGTAAAAGCCAGATGCCCTGTCTGACACTAAACATTTCCAAAGTAATGAATAAGCCACAGTTGCCCTGGGGCAGACTGACAGAAGCGTGGTTGCCAATTCTTCACACAGAATTTGGCTGGAGTTGCAAGTAATGTTCCCCCTCTAGCCATTTAGGTAACTGCTGTATCCGTTTGTTTCTGAGTAATAAAAAAGTTCAAAACTAGTTCGAAACTAAATATTTTATCTTCTGAATGGTGAAAAGTACTCAAAATGGCGCCTATAAACCTGTAACTGAACCGTGAAGTTGCGCGAGGTTCCAGATTTTGATTTTGATCACACATGAAACTTGAACACTTTACGCAAATAAGCTGTCTTTTTTTTTTCTAATTTTAGTGACAAAACCTTTCTCAAATTCACCATTGAAATGTTTGATAAACTTGTAACTGAAACCCATGATTTGGTTTACTGTGTGCATCCTTTCTATTTGTCTGACATAGGACTGGAACAGGAATTAAAGCAGACACCATTGAGCCCTGACATTCGAAAAACATTTGATTAATTAACTTAAATATGACATAATTCTACCCTTAAATAATTGAACAGCTTTACGATTGTGAGTGGATTCAGAAAACCACAACCTGCCCGATCGCACCGGACGGGACGTTTTCCAGGGGCGATCGGTTGACCCCCCTCCCCTCCTGAAGGTTATCCCCGGCAACGGACCACCAGCGTTACCGTGGCGACAGGCGACGATGTGCGTTGCCGTGGCGACAGACGGGAGCGGCGCCGCTTCCTGTCTCTCCGAAATCCTGATCCAAAACCAGCCAAATGAGTTGGGAGCGTGCAAGGACCGGACTGATCCCTGATGGGTATATAAACGATATCTCTGTACTATATTAGTCTGTTATATATGATTTTAATGTAAAGGAAACGCAGTATTACCAGTATTTCTTAGTAAAGGGTTCCTACATGTTTGTTTTGTAGTCCTGAGATTTGACCCTAGGAGGCCACTGTAGTTGTAAAAAGCAATAGACTGGTGTTTAGTTGAGATATACGGCAGAGAATGCAGCAGACAGACTGGAGGAACAGACACGAACTATTATATATAAAAAATAATAATAATTGAGGAAAATGTTACTTGAGATTTACTCAGTTAGGTTACCTTAAAGTACTACAATCTTGGAACTGAACCTGTGTCCCCAGAACCTAGTCCTGCTTTAGTCCTGCTTTAGTCCTGGTTTAGTTCCTGCTTTAGTCCTGGTTTAGTCCTGGTTTAAACCTGGTTTACCTGTAGTTTATATCTGGTTAAATCCTGAGTTATAGACTTGATGTAGTCCTCGTTTAGACCTAGTTTAGACCTGGTTTAAATCTGGTTAAATCCTGGGTTTAGTCCTGGTTTAGTCCTGGTTTAGTCCTGGTTTAGTCCTGGGTTTAGTCCTGGGTTAGTCCTGGGTTTAGTCCTGGGTTTAGTCCTGGGTTAGTCCTGGGTTTAGTCCTGGGTTAGTCTTCGGTTGTACCTACATTAGACCCATAGACTATACATACAGTGTATGGTTTGACCAGGTTTAGTCCCAGGTAGACCAGGTTTAGTCCTACTCTTGGAACTGAACCTGAGTCCCCCCGAGGACATGTACAAGTGTTTCAAATGAAAAACTCTAATCATCTACAATGTTTTTGAAGCTATTACAGGTGTTATAAAATAAAGTCAAATCAATATTGGAATTAAACATGTTACCTCATATCTTGTTTGACATGTTTAGATAATGAAATGAAAAAAAAAAGTTCTGTCTTCACAAAGTGAGCAAATTGACACATTTTTATGTCCTAAAGCAAAATATGGAACAAATTGTATAATGCAACTGTTGAATTCATAGTTTAACCTAAATAGCTCTGCTCGTGTGACTGTCTGCTCCTCCAAAATGAATAAATGAGTAACATACAAAGCGATAACCACCGTCAAATCCCAGACTATCACTTTAACAGAAATGATCGGATCTCATTTCACTGTGTGTGGGAACCCTGTACTAGCCTCCTCCTGTCTCCTCTACGGGGACTTTAGCTGTATATTCAGAACTTGCCATTAAAAAACAACTTTCTTATTACTTTTTCCAACGGTGTACAGTAGCTTACAGACTCCAGTCTTTATAATAGAGGTCCTTCAGGCCTGAGAAAATAACAAATATTTTACATTTTTTAAAGCTGTTTTCTCATGAATATCGCTCAGTACGTGGCCATATCGTACAGATGTTGTTCGTCTCTACACTCGTCCGTATCCTGCGTTCAGACGGCAACGCTCAACAGTTTTTAAATTGCTCGTACTTTTTAATTAGAAGGAATCTCCTCCATCCTTGAACCAAAAAGTCACACCATTATTCATGAATCCTAACAACTAATCCATTACTGACATCTAGTGGCAAACATTTGTACCTCGCATTAGTGAAAATTATTATTATTTTTTTTACATTGAGTCCTGAATATGTTTTTATATTAATTATTTATTTGTAAATTTTTTTGTGTTTCTGGATGTTTTCTTATCTACATCCACTTTATTTCTTTAGCACATTTTGCAAACAAAGCAGTTTCCAAAGGCAGAGAGATCATAAAATGAAGACAACCAAAAGGTAAATTGATAAAACATTTGTCATACCAGTCCTAAAACAATAAAAAACAGTCAAATCAAAATAAAAGCAAGACCATAAATATCATAAAATAGCAGTAAATAAAGTAAGTAAAATGAATAAAAGACACAGAGAAGCACACAACTCAGGCGGTGTCAAAAGCCGGAGAATAAAAGTGGTTTTTAAGACGAGACTTAAAACTCTCCACTGTCGGGGCTGTTGGGACGTGGGGGGGCAGAGTGTTCCAGAGTTTGGGGCCAACCGCAGAGAAGGCCCTGTCCCCCTTGGTTTAAAGTCTCGTCTTAGGCACCACGAGCTGGAACTGGACCTCGGACCTCAGAGCGCACGGTGGAAAAAATCTGGATGAGGTCCGAGATGTATAAAAAACACCCCCCAAAAAAATGTAATTCTTTAGTTAGCGTATTTTTCAGACTATAAGTCACTCCGGAGTATAAGTCGCACCAGCCAAAAATACTGGAGAAGAAAAAACATATATAAGTCACACCGGACTATAAGTCGCACTTTTTGGGGCAAATTTATTTTATAGAATCAGAGACCAGGAACTGACATTTCATCTTGAAAGTCAGGTTCTAGTATTGACAATAGAAGAGAGAACAACAGATGTTAACGTCACATATGAACAGTTCTTCAGATAAACTATAACATAAACAACAGAACAGAACAAGTTTACCAAACTCTCCATCTCACTCCAAATCACTAAATCCATTCAATTCTTCATCCTCGGTGTCACTTCTGAACAACTCCTCGACCTCCGGAGGTAAACAGAGCGCCGCTTCCTCTTCTGTGTCGCTGTTTTCAGACTCAGCATCAGTTCCAGTTAGAATTATTCGGGTCTTTCTGAATCCCGACAGGATGGTTTCGGTGTCACTGAAGTCCAGACTTTGTCGATCCGTTCAATGACTTCGGTGCACCCTCCCGGTTACCGTGAAACTGTCCATCCCCACTTTCCGCCAGTCCCTCACAAGTCACTCCAAACTTTCTTTCTGCTGCTTCATTACCGTTTTCAGCTCAGATTTCAGGAGACATGCGCAGTAGAGTGAAGTGACAGTGGTACAGGAGGAACAGGAGCAGCAGATATTGACACACAAGACTAGAACCTCTCACAGCTGTCACCGTGAATATTTTAATATATAAGTCGCAGGAACCACTCAAACCATGAAAAAAAGTGTGACTTATAGTCCAAAAAATACTGTAATTCAGTTAGTTATTATGTAGTTAGTTATTTTCAGTCAGATGAGCCCCTAAGCCTCTTTCTTGCCATTCCAAAAATATAGTAAAAAAATAATATAAAGACAATTTTGACGAGTATACGCCTCAAAAACAATAAATTAACCGTTAACAGTTGGATTTATCACATGGGGTCACGTGCTGTAACAAAAAAAAAGACAACACAGCAACAGCGCCGAAAAACATCAACTATTGATCAAAAATAAATTTTAAAAAATAATCACCACTCTGTTAGTAATTATATAAGACCTAAAGCATCGAAAAAATCTACAAATTACACCACTGAAGTCATTTTGTGTTAAAGCTGCACTGTGTAACTTTTTGGTTGGGGCTCCATCACCTGCTTGTTTCTATGGAGATGTCATCGCTCTGCCTGGAATGTTCCGCAGTGTGACATTAAACGGCTTCACTTTACATTTATTCAGTTACAGCTGGTTTTATAGCTCAAAAATCCCTAGAAAAACAACATTCTGACTGTGAGCGAGGTCGCTTTTCCGCAGATCTGACCTGTAACTTGGCCTGGTTTGGTCTCCGTGAAGGTAGAAAGGGTTTTGACGGGCCATCCATCAGAAAAGTTACACACAGTGCACCTTTAAAGAATGCATAGTTGTGTTTCCGTTTGCATTCATCGATGATTCAGGATTTTCCACATTTTCTCTTTCTTGCCGTCTGAACGCAGCCTCTGCTAAAACCCTTTTTCAAATGCCAGTGATTTTTACTGTGAACCAGAATTCAAGAAAAGTGGGGAGAACTCAAGAGTGTCTGAGTATTTCTGTCCGAATCCACGAACTTTTGGTGCTTTTTCTACGTTTTCATTTAGTTTTGCATGACTGTAGGAACCAGAAAGGCTTTATAATCTAACAGAGATCAAAACAAATGTTATTGTCGTAATTAAGTTTGCCATGACAATTTGAATGAAAATCTTAAATGAATTAATCAGTTTGAAAAAAAAAATGGGCCCTTTAATGTTGCATGTACTTTGTATCAGCCCTGGTTTATGTACTTAAAGTTATAATCTGTTTATTTGTATTGTTTAGGACGAGGTCGGTATGAGTGACAGCAATTGATCCAAATGCTCCATGCGCAAATTAGTTTCATAGAACCCTACATTGAACATTAAAACGCAGATCTGACCTGTAACTTGGCCTGGTTCTGTCACCTGCTGCTTGTCTCTGTGGAGTTTAATGCCATACTTTATAAAACATGCCGGGCAATTTGTAATTTCACATTGTAATTTCCACATATAAAGGTTTATTTAGGGATGCACCGATCCAGCTTTTTCGGATCCGATACTGATACTGATATTATAGCTTTAAGTCTCTGCCGATACCTGATATTAGGACTGTCGCAGTTCAAAAATTTCCCTCGCTGTAACTTTAAGTACCTCTGCATAGCGGTGTGCGGTGTGTGGCGTGTGCGGTACAGTACAGAAGCAAATAATACATGTACACTGGGGATGTACTTGAAAAATATCTAAAATAAAACCACAGCCAGGCGTAAGTAACAGACACGTGCATGTGCCGTTACGAGAATATAATATTAGGATCCTTGAGTAACACGTAAAGGCCGTACACCCACGGTAACGCCCCACAGAGGTGCTGACAGGGGGCGCTGTATACTCTGTGCGTACCTTGAATGTTCCCATTGAATCTAAATGAAAGTCCCAAATTAGGCTTGGAGGAATGCCATAGTGATTAATGACCAAACTGTTCACAAAACCTGTGGTTTAACTGGGTTAACTGTTAACTTTTGTATTTGGATGTGTTACTTGCACAGAGATGACAGCTTTAGTCCCTATGCAATTATCGCCAAATGAAAAGAGTGAGAGATGGGAAAAAGGCGTCCGGTGTCCTGAGCACATGGAGCACACATGTTATGAATAGTTTTATATCCAGTGTTGGGAAGGTGACTTTTAAAATGTATTCTCCTACAGATTACAGATTACATACCTCAAAATGTAGTTTGTAACAGAATCCATTAAGTTACTTAAAGTGAATAACGTAATCTGAATACTTTGCATTACTTGATATTGTCATGTTTTTTAAAAATACATGAATGTAACAACTGCATCCTGAAAATTCTTGTTTGTTCTCTTCAAATTGTCTGTTGAGCCCAAGTCTCCATGAACAGACTTTTGTTTGTTGTAGAGAAGCAAAGACGAGGATATTTTAACATAAGAAGTTTTGTCTGTTAAAAGACAAGAAAAAGACCAGTCTTTACTGAACCATATTAAAATTGATAGAGAAATGATTTGTATATGAGATCACTGCTGCTTTAAATTATGTCCACCTACTGTTAGTGTCATACTGTTTATAAAAAAAAAAAAAAATCCCTTTCAATACAAACATAAAGGCACTAGCCCAGTAAAACTCAGTAATATTTGATGTTTTTTACTCAAAATGATGCAGAATCAGATTATTGACAACGACGATTATTAACAACCTCGTCCATTGTGAGACTGACACCACCAACGTTAACAAGATGTTTATGTTGCTCTTATTGCGTGCGGTCTGTTTGGGTTTCTCACAATGAGTGGAATTACTGAAAAAAAAAAAAAAGTGAAAACAGAAAATACCGCCATGTAATCCATTTATTTCAACAAAGTAACTGTAATCCAGTTACCGCTCACTGAAACAGTTACTGTACCTGAATACAGATACTCATAATTTGTACTCTGATTACGTAATGCTGGTACATGTAATCTGTTACTCCCCAACACTGTTTATAGCTGCTCAGTGAAACTACACAAGCGATGCTCCAGCGTGAACGAGACATGTCACGAATCATACACACGAACACGGTGCAAAGACAAAGCTCCTCACCTGGACGGAGACATCCAGAACACGTACACGCTGCGTCAGGTGCTCCTCGCTCCATGATCCATGTGCTTCAGTCCCAAACTCCTCTAAAAGCTTCTATGTGTGGTGTGTCCAATGGGTAAAATGTATATTGACATTATGGGCCAAATATGATCTTCAAACGTCTTATTACAGAAATGTATTTGTCCAATCAGGATGTCAGCTGAACTGATCACATCCAGCTAATTTTTCAGTATCTGTGCTGATATCTGATTCAAAGGATCGGTGCATCCCTAATTTATCTTATCCTGATCTATTTAACATCTCCATGGAGAATACACTCCACCTGAAAAGTTACATAGTGCACCTTTAAAGCAATATGAAGCTTTTAAGAGTGAAGAACAATATTGTAAGACTTGCTTTGTCATATTTCCAGTAATGCTTATCTGACTGTCCCATGTTGAACTGATGGGAAAGAGAGTGTTCCTTGTAATTGTCCACTGTCCTATTTTACATAATGGCCCATTCACACCTTCTGGTAACAGGATTTACCAACACTCTTCAAAAAGACTTACTGTGGCGGAACTTCTGTAACTTTTCCTTTCTACACATGGTTTGAAAAGTGAATTCCCTTTAGTTTAAAGATTCTTGAACAAGTTTTGTCCTGAAGACTGTTGAAATGAAACTTGATTTGAGCTCAGGGAGATTTTGTCCCTTTTTTTAAACAACTAATCTTCCGTGTACATAGCAGCAGCAGCAGCAGCGATGTAGGAACTAACTATGAAGTAATGTAACGTATTTAACATTTCATTGTGTTCTTAAGGTGCACAGTGTCAAAGAACAACATCCAAGTGTCCACTGCCATTTTATGAATAAGTGCACAGATTTGATCACCTATAATAACATCATAACCACACAGACTTCAGTTAGACCTGCTTTAGTGCTGGTTTAGACCTGGTTTACCCCTAGTATAGTTCTGGTTAAATCCTGGATTTTAGACTTAGTTTAGACTTGGTTTAGACCTGGTTTAGACCTGGTTTAGACCTGGTTTAGATCTGGTATAGATCTGTTTAAATCCTGATTTATAGACTTGGTTTAGTCCTTGGTTAGACCTGGTTTGGACCTGGTTTAGATGTGGTTTAATCCTGGTTTATAGACTTGGGTTATTCTTGGTTTAGTCCTGGTTTAGACCTGGTTTAGTTCTGATTAAATCCTGGATTATAGACTTGGTTTAGTCCTTGGTTAGACCTGGTTTGGACCTGGTTTAGATCTGGTTTAATCCTGGTTTATATACTTGGTTTAGTCCTGGTTTACACCTAGTATAGATTTGGTTAAATCCTGGGTTATAGACTTGGTTTATTCCTGGTTTGGACCTGGTTTAGATCTGTTTTAGTGCTGGTTTAGTCCTGGTTTACCCCTAGTATAAATCTGGTTAAATCCTGGGTTATAGACTTGGTTTAGTCTTGGATTTAGTCCTGGGTTAGTCCTGGGTTAGTCCTGGGTTAGTCCTGGGTTGTACCTGCGTTAGACCCATAGACTACATAGATCCAGTGTATAGTTAGACCAAGTTTAGTCCCGGGTAAGACCAGGTTTAGTCCTGGCTTAGACCTGGTTCTGTGTTGGTTTAGTGCAGCTTCATACGGGTGGATCTTTGTGCACAGTATAGTTCATTGTGTAATATTATTTTCACACAGGCTGTCATCATTTAGATTGTGTTTGCCCGTGGGGTCCATTGTCCACTTTATTAGACTCCATTTTTGTTTCTGAAGAACATATTTGTAATTTGGCATTATTTAAAACCATCTTAGTAACTCAAACGCACATTTTATACTATTTTGCTTTCATTGTAATTTGCTCTTATATGCAGTTGTCATGATGATTATGATTTTTTTTGTTTTGTTTGTTTTACCATCTACTTATTGACTATTTAGTAAAGTGTACCTAATGAAACGGACAAGAGACTATTGATGTAGCAATGCTGTATTCTTCTCTGTATGTTAATATGAATAATACTGAGTTTAAGTGTGATCGGTTCTTCTCTTGGAAAGAATGTCGGCCTTTGCCATACCCACACCACGTCCACGGTTTCACAAAATCAAAGCCAAAACCAACTAAAAACATTGTTATCGTTTCCATTCTGTGTCCAAACATGAAAGTGCGGTTCTCCCCACAGCGAAATGGTTGTGTGTAGTTTGTTGAAAAGCTCTCTTGTGTTGTATCTTCTTTTTTTTCTTTGTGAATTATATTTGTAAAAAAAATATTAACATGACAATTAAAGGTTTTTCTATAAACTGTAAAATTGTGGTTTATTACACACGGAAAAAGTGCAGTGTGTTTTTTGATTAACTTGTGTGTTAAAGGTAGTATGGAGGATTTCAAATTGTCAATGAAAGATTAAAATACCATTACAGAGATGCAGCAGCCTTGTAATTATGATGACCAAAAAAAAAAAAAAAAGAAAATTTATCAACTGTGGACGTAGTGAGGCCAGATAAACATCAGCCAATAGAAAACGAGGCTTCCTCTTTATCTATTGGCTGTTAGGTTGTCAATCAAACTCCCTACGTTTCTATTGTAACTGATTCGTCCGCGCGCAGGGATTATGTGGTTTATGCAGCGGTTCTTAGAGGCTTTTTCAAACTGTAGCTTCCTCACAATTCCCACATAGTTTGTTGCGATGGCGGACGAGAATCCACGACCAGTTTGCCGCAAAAGAAAGTCCATTTATGAGGTCGCTGAAAGAAGAAGAGAAGGAGAAAAGGAGCAAAGTCAAACTGAGGTGATTCTTGGAGATTTCTTCCAGCGATGGCGCGACTGAAGCAGACGAAGGGTCTAAAAACTGACACGTCGGTCACTAAGGCTGCGTTCAGACTGCAGCCTGAAGTGACCCTTCTATGTGACCTGTATCTGATCTTTTATTTATTTATTTTATTTATTTATTTTGCACATATAACATGACAATAAAAAGAAACATACTAGATAAAAAGTAGGTGCCGGAAGAGCCAAAAAACCCAATAGGGCTTATATTAAAGCCTCCACCTTATGAATACATTAAAACTTTTACATTATGCATAAAAATTTATATATATATATATATATATATATATATATATATATATATATAATATATATAAAATATAAATTATATTAAACACCATGCATTAAATTCCTTTGATTCAAACATGGATTAAAACACAATAAGAAAATCCACAATTAAAAGATTAATTTCAAACATTCACATGAAATATCAAACATTTTCTCAAACTCTTTTTAAACAACGCCTCTGATCTGCCGTCACGTTTTAATGACAGTCTGAATGACACAGATCCAATTTTTTCAAATGTGACCCAGGCCACTTGGATATGTGCTCCTGAAACTGATACATATCTGATCTTTTGACATGTGACTTCAGTCTGAACGGCCAAAGTGCATTCATCCACCTACACGTTATCAACAAGCCACAAGCGTCACTATTCTGAGCTGAAGTAGCGATAATTGTTAATGAACTCCATGTCACTGAAGCAAAGCACATCACCACTCACCACTCTTGGCTCCGTCTCCACATCCACACGTTCCTTTCAATGGACGTCGCTGCCGCTGTCCCACAAAACACCACGGCCAAAAACCTCGTCCTTCTCCTTCTCAATATCCTCCTTAAAACAAGTAAGTTGTTCATGTTCTGGCTCCAGTACGAGAGGAACTTTAAAATCTCCAGGTGCTCAATGCTGCGTCCATGTTTGGACAACTTCTGTAAACACAGAGACGCTCGCTGCAGGTTGACGTCGTCGTGTCTCCAGTGCACATGTGGGACACTTTCGGGCCATTTACTGTTCACACTGGAGACACATACAAGTTGCATTTAATTGGAAATGTGAACGACCTCACAAAAACATTGGATTTCACAAAAAACTCAAAATTGAGCGTTAAGCCCTGCAGTCTGAACGTAGCCTTAAATATTTCTAGACCGATCACTTCAACAGTAATTCTGAACAAGCGTAATTTCTAGTGTAAGGAAGCGGATGGAGGCGTTTCTCCAGAGGGAGCTGTGGAGAAGGAAGGTGGTGTCAAGCATGCACAACATTTGAAAAAGGACTGTCGCTGTATTTCACTTTCCTTAAAAAATCCTCTATATGAAGTCACAAAGAACAAATGCATTAACTCGTGCTGATATTAAAGTTATTATTATGTGTCTCCAAGTTACATACTTTTTATGTAATGCGTCACTCTTCAGATTTCATCACAAGGTTTGTTCTGTTGAGTCACTGTAATGATATTTTGTCACGTTTGTCTTCAGTCTAAAAGAATCTAGAGCACTACTTACTTCTTTTCCATGGGATTCAAATGAGGGCCATAAACAAACATTATTTTATTTTTTTTTTATATTTGTCACAGCCATTTTGACCCTCGCTTGTCCCGCTTATTTAGAGAATATTCCACTTTTTCACTGATGCTACATTAACTGTATCAAAAGTTAAGTTACATTGAAAATATAATCACATATAGACCCTTTTTTGTCACAAAGAAATGGAGAAAGACTTTTTTTTTTGGAGAGGCGACCCTGCTCAGTCAGAATGCCTGTTTTTCTAGATATTTTTGAGCTATAAAACCACCTGTAATTGAATAAATGTGAGATAGAGATGTTTAATGTCATACTGTGGAACATTCCAGGCTGTGAAATGACATCTCCATAGAAACAAGTAGGTGACGAACCCCCCACCATGAAGTTACACAATGCACCTTTAATGCAGTTATTAGTTGTGAGCTTAAATGTTCAAAGTCTGTCTCTAAACATTTAAAAATGTATTTAAAAACTCTTTTGGGAACATTTATTGAGTAACTTTTGAAAGAAAATCTACTTATTAAAAAGCAGTATCCTACTTGGTTAGTAGTATTTATTGAAGTAGTCTTATTTGAGTAAAAGTTGTACTTCCTCTTCCCACTGTGAATAAGAGTACAAGTGACAAATGATTTATTTTGACAGAAGTTATGTTGAACATTTGTATTTTTGCCACGCTCATTCAGAAAGCCTATGATTTGTCTTTTATAATATTTTATATATATTTTGCCTATCCTTCGTGCATTATTAATGTTTTCTCCATCACATTTTACATCCATCCATCAAATTACATTAACTTAAATGTATAAATCACCCGTGAGCAAGACCCTGAGATACCTGAATTCATCCACTTGAGGCAGGGACTCTCCACCCACCCAGAAAGGGCAATAGGGCACCTTTTTCCAGTCGAGAACCACGGCCTCATATTTGGATGACCTGATCTTCATCCCAGCTGCTTCACACTCGGCTGCAAACCTCCCCTCACCTACAGTCATGAGCTTTGGGCAATGACAGAAAAGAGAGGATTGCGGGTACAAGAGGATGAAATGAGTTTCTGGTGTCTGGGTGCTCCCTTAGATATAGGGTGAGGAGCTCAGTCACAGGAGGAGCTTGGAGTAGAGCCGCTGCTCCTCCACATCGGGAGGAGCAGCTGAGGTGGCTTGAGCAGCTGTAATGGATGTTTCCTGGGCGCCTCCCTTGTGAGGTGTTCTGGACATATCCCACTGGAAGGAGGCCCCGGGGAAGACCCGGGACACACTGGAGGGACTATGTCTCTGGGCTGGCCTGGGAATGTCTCAGGGTTCCCCCGGAGGAGCTGGAGGAAGTGTCCGGGGTGATGGAAGTTGTCTGGGAGTCCCTGCTTAAACTGCTGCCCCCCAGGTCCCCAGTGGAAGAAAATGGACGGATGGATAAATATATAAATCAGATGTTGTGTACTCTTACTTGAGTAGTAGCCTAGTTTTCCACTTAAAAAAAACAAAACAAAAACTTTTACTTGAGTAATTTCCTGGACCACTATTTTGTACTTCTACTTTATTTTGAAGTAACGCTACTCTCACTTGATATACTTGATGATATCATTATAAATGTATGTCTGTGACTCATCATGACTCTACCATAGACAGTGTAAAGAAGAATTTACATAAAGTCTTGAACACTACCCACCTCTGGCCACTGAAAATACCACGGCTATACTGCTTTTTAGTACGATTATACAATTATAACACGTTTAAAGCTAGAATATTTTAACCTTAGCTGAATTTAGGTCATTTGATACGTTTTATCCCCGCTAGATGTCAGAAATGTCTTGTTTTGTCTCTGTTCTGAATGAGGGGCGGGCCGTAGTAGTATCACTATGACAACCGCCCTGACGTCGCCCTGCGTAACGACGCTCCTCCCAGATTCGTACGTCGGCGGATTAAAACGGGAGCCACTCGATCAGAAGCTATTGTATTTCGACAACATTCAGCGCCGAGACGACCGAAAAGAGAGATTTTCCCATCAGAAACAACTCATCTATAAGTAATTGAAAAGATCACGAGTTTAGCTTAGCGACGAAGTGAGTTTGAACCGAGATCTTTGACCTTATTTTGTAGATAAAGAGAGCGATTGTTTTAGCACAGCCGACCTCAGTTTTGCATTTCGTGCTCGGATTTTTCTCTCAGGTCTCAGCCCTTATTTAGATGGCAAGCTTCCCAGACTCTGTAAACGAAAATGATTTAGGTAAGTAACGCTTTTTTAAAATTTGTTTTAGTATATTTAATCACAACAAACCCACTGCTACTTCAACAATTGCACGTTGTTGTCACGTCGGCATTTGTTCTTTTTTTTTTTTTTTTTTTTGCGCACCCACATTTACATGGCGTGGAAAGGCAAACACAGCGCTTGATCATTCATTTTATCGGGCGACAGCGAGTTTATTTAGTGTGTTTTCAATCTTACTTCATAATTCTACGCACATATTTCTCTTTTGTTCAATTTAATGCCTGAAATAGTTGAATATCTGGGTGTGCGCGTTCTCCCGGTGCCTGGGGGCTCTTGGCTGGCGTCCCACTTTCTTAGCGGTTAATTCTTCGCACGTTTTCTCGCGTTGTTTGCTCAAAAAAAAAGGACGTATACGGTGAGTGAATCATAGTTCTAGGCAGATAGTTCCTTTAACTGTCGATGTAACGTGTTAGTTGAGCGTTAACTTTGTCCAAATTGATTTTTTTTTCCCTGGTTAAAACCTTGTACCCTCCCCCACTGTGATTCATACAGCTGCGGGGAGTGGACGCCACGTAAAGCACGTACCATCCTCACGCCGCCATACGGAATATTTTCAACATCAAAACATGGAAGTTGCACTAAAATTAGTTTCAAAATGATGCCACACAAAGCACTGAAAGCAAACTGTTTTTTAATTCAACAGATGTGCAAATACATTTTACCACTTTGCACATATAAACAATTTCCATTACACCAAAACAACACAAAACGTATAACACAATGCAGAAGGGGTCCGTTACGTCATGTCTACCACATTCCACTTTTCAAAGAGCGCAATCGTTTTATTTAACTTCATATTTTTCAATTTTAAGTGTAAATACATTTTAGACTTAGACAAAGTGTATTGATCCACAAGGGAAATTATTTAGACACAGTAGCTCACACATCACAATATAAAATAATAACAAAGAGAAAAAATAGAAATGTTAATAATAAATTCTAAATAAGTAGCAAAAAAATAAAAAGAGACCGGTGTCAAATAGGACATATTTATATAAATGTACATGTACAAGTTTCCTTAAAATTACTCTCAATTCACTCAACTTGATTTAGTGATATTTTGATAGAATAATAATTCAATTGATTAGATATATTTCATTGGAAGAAAATTTAAAGTTATCAAATATAAGTCATATTTCAAATTTTGATATTGATAATATAATATTCTCGCTAAATAATCTTGCAAAACATTGAAGCAAGGGCTGTAATGATTAATCGTGACTAAACAAATTGTAATTGTGTATTTGAGGTATTACTGGGCTGTACAGATTGTACTCTAAAAGAAATGCCAAAAAGACTTTTTCAAACAAAGACAGACACTACTGATTTTAAAAAGTCCAAAAAATTATAAAACTGAAGGCTTCTTAAAATGGTTATTTGTTTCAAACTGTTTTTTAGGTAAAATGTATGTTAAAAAAAATGTAGATGTAATAATGGTTTGACTAGCCAAGTTGAAAAAATAATTGACTAGTCGACTACCAAAAAAAAACGTTAGTTGCTGTTTTGTAAAATATTAACCAAATGGTCGTTCATCAAAACAAACATAGAACCTTAGAAATTAAACTCATTCTCCAAGTAACCATGGAAAGAGAAAGGCCAAAAACTTGCTCTAATAGCCATTTATTTATTTTATATGGTATAGTAGCCCATTTAAAGTCTGTAGATGTGGGTTTCTGTGCATTTCTGTTGGATAAAGACATTAGAAGTATAAAAGTAGTAACAGACCGTAAACTTTGAGTATTATGTTTTCTATCCTTGGGTTTCAGACTGATCATTTTCCCTTAAACAGGATGTTGTAACCTTTTGATTGGGAGTCTATCACCATCTTTTTTTCTATGGGTTTGTCATTGGTCTGCTTAGAATGTTCCACAGTATGACATTAAACATCTCTACCTTACTCAATCACAGGTGGTTTCTAGCTCTGACTGTGAGTGGGGTCGCCTCTCCACAGATCTGACCTGTATCTTGATCTTGTTCGGTGTTCATGAAGATAGAAAGGTTTAATGCCATACTGTGAAACATTCCAGACAAAGCAATGAAGAAAAGCATTTGACGGACCCTCCATCAGAAAAGTTACACATTGCACCTTTAAAATAAATTAACAAACATTTAAAATTTAAACAATTTCTGTGCACAAATGTCTGAACTTGCAGAAGCACATTCTTTGGCTGCAAATGAATGTCCTTGCATGACTTCCTAGTTGAATAATTGACAGGCTGCTATTAATTGCTGTAATCTTTAAATAAATGTTCCTTTGCTTTGATATGTGATCGTATTCTTTGCCAAGACCTCAGGGTTTTCTGGCTGTAATTGCCTTCGATTTGTACTCCCACCAATATCGGCCAATCAGAAGCCTGCACTGGGACAAGTCTTTTCTAGTTTGTCATCGATAGTGTGGTTAAGAATGCCAAGGCCAAGAAGATTCATGACTAATGACTAATGTCGCCCCTTTGATCACCATAATCTAGAGTAGCTTCTACACATAATCGTTTATTGCACATCAGGAACAATCTAGGCGTATTTGTGCATTTAAATGTCACTTTCTTCATATAAATTCACTTTCACTTCCAGCCCTATGCAAAACTGAATAACAACGTAATCTGTTTGGTCCAAAGTTTGAGCAACATCGAGGCAGCCAAAAGTTTCTTGGGACTGAGTAAAAGTTTTCTCATGTTTTCCGAGGCGTTTACTGTAAAACCTGTTGTTGGGGTTTCCTTCAGCGAATCAGAACCCAGCGTTGGAGACAGGCCCTCTCCAGTCTGTAGGTTACTGTAGGATACCGCCTGACCCTGTTTAAGAGGGTGTGTGAATGACGACAGCAGCTCAAGTGACCCTGGGCATGTTGCTTCGTATAACATGAGGCCCGTGTCAAAGATCTGATCGCAGTTAATCATTGAAATGTGTTTTAGTCATCTTCAGGAGGCCACCAGTTGCATCCATGCTACAATTTTGACAGTTAGGATGACTTAGCATTTTCACAAGAGGGTTTTATGCAAATTCAACTTTTTAACCCCGTTCCCTCATCAGAAACATGCCTGAAGAAGTTTGATGTCATCCTTGCATGTTTGAGTAATTTATCAGTCTCTCCCAGGCACTGTCGAACACTACTTAGTCAACGGTACGAATTCATCCTAGAGTCAGCCAAAAGCCTACGTCGCATGCAAATTTTCATTAATGTTCAAAAGCAAAATGCCAAAAAATACACCACAACTTCACAAACCTGATGCGATGTGTAGTAGTTTCATTAGCTGAATCTACACCAATTGTGTTGCGACAGAGCGAAAATGAAACTTGTAAAACACGTTAATACAGTTTTTTGGTGACTATAGCATTTTTAAAACAATAAAAGGTAACATGGTGATCTGAATATGTTACATCTTTGCGTCTAACACCTCATTAAAGTGCGATACCCCCTCTTTCAATCATGTAAATACAAGAATACATGGTTCTTTTTGTTTTGATTTCCAGGTAAGGCTAAGTTCGTCGGTGAACTGCTGGTGCCGGTCGCTCCCTTTGACCAGAAGTCCGGGCGCGAGGCGTGGACCGTGGCCTTCGCTCCCAATGGTTCCTACTTCGCTTGGTCTCAGGGGCATCGAATCGTCAAGCTCGTGCCGTGGACAAAATGCCTGAAAGACTTGTAAGTATCCAAGACAAGCGAGGAACAGAACACGTTACTAGTATAATAGTTTTTAGTATTGTGATTAGATTTGTAACTGGAATTGGACTCTGGCGGCGACAGTAGCTCAGTTGGTAGAGCAGTCAAGAAGATTCATGACTCATCTTGACCACAGTTTGGCTGTACAATTCTAGCTCCCACAGATGAATGCTGTTGTTGTGTCCTTGGGCAAGACACTTAACCCACCTGGCCCCCAGTGTCTGTGTGCACTGGTGTGTGAGTGTTTGTGTGAATGGGTGAGTGGTTCCTTCTTGTAAAGCGCTTTGAGTCCCTTGACGGTGGAAAAGCGCTGTATTTTAATCTGAACAGAATCATATTAGGGGTGTAACAATATCAAAGTCTCACGATACAATATCGTCACCGTATGATATCATGGGAAAGTTCACGATATGGTGGGGAGGCTCACAATTAGAATGTAACAATATCCAAATCTCTTGGGACAATATTTTCACTATATACATTTCACTGTACGATATTTATTGTGATATTTTGAGGAGGCTAAACAGCCAAAACTGTTAATATGCTACTTTTTCCTCTTAAAATGCCTTGACAAGACTTAATCCAAAGGACTAAGATTTAAAAGTGCTTAGAACTGTTACTTCTTCTTGTAGTCTACACTGAAATGGAGCAAAGGATTATGGTCTATGTAGTTCCCTCTGTCTTTTTTTTAGCTCTTGCCGCACCATAACTCTTCATTTAAGCAAAGAGACTCATGATTCAATATATTGTGATGGTCCACGATATTATTGTGAGCACTATGACAATATTCACGATATTTCAATTATTGTTACATCCCTAAATCATACTATTGCGTACATACAACTCCAGTCCACTTTGTAACTTTCTGGGGTCAACCACCAGCTTACCTCCATGGAAATATTACTGCTATCTGTAATGTTTCACAGTGTGACATTAAACAGTTTATCTTGCATTTATACGACATGAGACTTGGACAAACTTTATTGATCCACAAAGGAAATGGTTTGGACTCAGTAGTTCACACATCACAGTATTAATGGTAATAATCTATTCTAAATAAATAGCAAAAATGTAAAAAAAAAAAAAAATACCTTGACAAACTATACATTCTTACTGTGGGATTGCTTCTCCATAGATCAGACCTGTAAGATAAATAAGATGGCATAGTGTGGAACCTGTGTGTGTAGAAAAGCATGCAGTAACAGCAGGTGATGGACCCTTCACCAGAAAAGTTACATAGAGCATCTTTAAAATGTGCGGCCAACAAGTCTTGCTTCAGTTTTTCTATTTTTCCACCCGAAAACTCGCTCACTTCTTTGCGTGTGGATACAGATCAATTGGAAACAGTGCAGTGACTATTCAGTGTTCAGTAAACAGTTTAACAATACAAGAGGGACTCATAGATCATAAGACCTTCTACAGTCTGTTCCAGTTATTTCTGCCTTCATTAAGTTGTTTTCCATCAGTTTGAAAAAAATCACAAGACTTTAATGTTATAAAGTGTGTTTACGAACATCTGCCGAGTTTGACTGTAAAAAAAAAAAAAACAGGCTGAAAGGAAGAAAGCAGAAAGAGAAGTGTGACTATCCTTGGGTTTCAAATTGAGGAGCAATTTACCATTTAAATCAAAATTAAATGGGAAAATCTTCATAATGTAGCATGTAACAGTACGCTGAAACCAAAGAATACTAATATACTGTTAAAACTGACCTGGAAGACGGGTCAGAATTCTGTGGTGGAGTTTGCTGTGTGACTGTCACATTGCAGATTTGTTGATCTGGTTTATGGATCATATCTCTAATGACAGGGCCAATCCACGAGACAAAAACTGGCACTGGAGTTCAATGTTCTGTCACTATAAATATACAAAAGAGGAATAATTTTTTCACAATAACTTCAGAAACTCCAACGATGTGATGGACTTGATACTAAGATGATTATGTCAAGTTTGGAGAGTCAGTCTTAAACATAATAAGTTTCTACATTTGTGGATCAAGTTTGGTTATTTCAAAATGCATTATTGCAGTCGCCTATAGAGTCCTACAGGCCCCTCCATCTTAAATGAAGACATCATCACAATTTAGACCGTGACCCAACCTTTTCACATCAGAGTTAATTTATAATTGCACAACATGTTTTGGCACTACCCGAAACATCTTCTAGAACATGAGGCGTAATGGTTTAATTGGCCAATAAAAAAAGGTAAACACAGGACGCTGTACAAGGACAAAGGACAGGTTTGTTTGTATGAACCTGAAAGTGCAATTACAGCAATGAGACGACATAAAAAAACATTATCTTACAACTGAGCTGGACTTAAAACTTACTTATTCCAACACTCCTGCCCCACATAACCACACACCATCACCTGTTGTGTTTTTAACTTGTCCTGTACAGTGTCCTTGAGTGTTTTTGAAAGGGGCTTAAAAATAAAATATATTATTATATATATTTAGGAGTTAACTATGCAACATTTTAGAAAGGAATGGTGTATAATTAAAATAATATTAAAAAGCTGTTTTAAGACCACATAAAACATGTAAAAATTAAATGTTCTGTTTAGTTTCTCAGCCTTTCCCAAGCACACTAAACCAACTTTGCAATCAACAAGGCAGCCTCAAGCAATTTCACAATGTTGTTTTTAATTGTGTTGTACAGTTGATTACAAAACCAAGTGTACTTGTTCTTACCAGAATGACAGGACAGTATTATTCAAATTAAACCCACATGTGTAATGAATGGGTGGATTCTAGTTATATAAATGTACATTATCAAAACATCTGCAGCTCTGTCTCTTTTGTAACTAAAATACTTTCACCATACTCGTCACCACATACCAGAAATATTCTAACTGGAATTTTCAACAATTTAACTCTGACTTGAACTTTTACGATTTGAGGAAAATTACCAGTAGCTAAGGCTTAAAAAATATATTATTATAACTGTACTACTTGCTTTTAATTGAAATCACTATTTACAATGATAATTGGTACAATTTCAAATGAGTTCCAGTTGTTGCAGTGATCAGCCAGTTCTTAGTAAAAGAAGTTCAGAAGTTGGAGGGATTAATTCAATTTGACTATTTATTTTCAGGAAATGAACATGGACTTTTTTGTTTTTAATAAGATCAAATAAAATCAAATGGAAAATATCTTGGACTTTTTTCAAAATTGAACCTGCAAGTTTAGACCAAATGTTTTATTAGTAACGTTTTGTTCATTTGAAAAGTTGTGATGGTCCGAACCAGTAATATTTTTGGAATCACAATATTAAATTCTATATTGTTTGCATAACCATACCAGTACTTGTAAAAACAAAGTCATGTGGACACTTCCTCAATGTTAAACAAAACAGTGTTGTGTAAACTTGGTGCTATAGTAGTTTCTGGAAGCTTGAAGTCAAGGACACTGTAAAAAAAAAAAAAAAAAAAAAAAAAAAAAAAAAAGGATTTCTCGACCTTGGAATTAATGGCCTGTTTCTGCAAATTTAGCCTTGTGACTGCTTCGAAACAGAACAGGGCTGCTCTGTTCCAAGAAGCTGCTGTTTAGAAATGTTTATCTAGCAACTTGTAAAACTGTATCTTGACTCTTGACCATGACGTGACTGAATTAGAAAGTCAATTCAGGTGAGGGTGGGTCTGAGGTAGTAGTTGATTCAGTAATGTCTTTTAGCGTAATGCATTCTCAGAGAAATTTAAAGTGCTTCACAAAACAAGTCGCGGAAGTTAAAATGACAAAACAATTCAAGGCAAAAGTAAAAAAAAAAAAAAAAAGTCAAGGTCAGATCCCAAGCTAAATAGAAAGACTGCAGTTATTTAAATGTCTGCAAACCACAAAATGTCCACTGGGTATGAAAAAAACAAACCGCAATGTGTGTTGTTTAAAAAAAAACAAAACTGGTTTAGCTATTAATATTTCAGTGTGTTCTCAAGTGTTCATGTTGGTGATTGAAATTACACCATGAACAGACTTGTGATTTTGATTTTGTTGGATTCCGTTTTTCCATAACCGTCCAACCCTACAGTGTTTCTAGAACAGGCAAAGTCTATCGTTTTATATTAATATAAATAACTGAATACAATGTAAAACATGAACAGTCTTTGGTTAGTTTTTATGTAGAAGTGCAGGAAACCAGGTGCAAAATGAGACTAAACTGTGAATCTAGTTTCATCATTATTCACATCATTATTTATTAAATTATCTTGGGGTTCTTAAAGTATTTTCAAAAGCTTCCATGCAATTGTCTTGAGTAGTTTGGGTCAAATATGTGGTCAGATCACAGTAATTTTGATAATTTTTGCCACGCCCCCCTTTTTATTCAATTAATTGGTTGACTGGACATCTCTAGTCGACCAAGAATTTCTTTAGTCGACTACACCCCTAATTTCAGCCTGTTATTATTATTCAATTCTTTTTATTGACTTTTATAAATGTTTAAACATACATAAACATAACACAAAAACAACAAGACAGCAGGCAATTCCAAAAGAAACAGAAAATAAATAAATACAATAATAATAATATTAACAATTAATAATATTATTATTATTGTTATTATTATTATTATTAACAAATAATAATAAAATACATTAAATTAATATGTAATAATAGTAATTATAACTAATAATATTACCAACAGCAATAATGACAACAGTAGTCACAACAATAATGTTATCACTAAATCAAATTAAAGAAAAGGAAAAATAAAAAGGGAATTTATTTCAGCATGTTATTTTCAACATTTTGAGTACCTTTTCCAATTCAAAAGCTAATAATTTGTTAATGACTACGGTAACGGTCCCAATTTTTCATCGTTCTAAAACCCACAAATAAGACTTTTAACACTCACTTTTAACAGTTCTCGTCATATCTCCCGAATCCATCTGTAACGGCGCCCCCTGTCTCGTTGCAGCGCTTTGGGGCAGAGCAGCCAGGGCACAGACGCAGGTCCCAGACGGCTCTCCAGGCAGAACAGCAGTGAGGCCCTGATCCCTCTGAACGAGCCCCGCGAGCGCACCATCGACTGCGGGGACATTGTGTGGGGACTGGCCTTCGGGTCATCGGTGCCGGAGAAGCAGAGCCGCTGCGTGAACATCGAATGGCACCGCTTTAAGTTCGGCCAGGACCAGCTTCTCCTCGCCACGGGCCTCAACAACGGACGCATCAAGATATGGGACGTCTACACAGGTGAGGGACTATTTAAACATGCATTGAGTTATTTTTCTCGTGGAGGATCCTTCGTCTGAAATGTTTCACAGTATGGCATTACACCTTTCTATCTTCATGGAGACCAAACCAGATCAAGTTACAGGTCAGATCTGTGGAGAGGCAACCCCGCTCACAGTCAGAAATGCCTGTTTTTCTAGCTGTTTTTGACCTATAAAACTATAAAATGTAATAAACGTAAGGTAAATGTTTAATGTCATACTGTGGAACATTCCAAGCAGAGCAATGACATATCTATGGAAGCAGGTGACGAAAACTAGAAAAGGTTACACAATGCCACGTTGCCTTTTTTTTTTCTTTTTTTTTTTTTATTAGACTGAGATAAACTTTATTGGACACAGCAGCTCACACTTCACAATATAATAATATAATACCAAAGAGCAAATGGTAATGTTACATCCAAAACAAGTAGCAAAAATTTGAAGAGACTGGTGATAAATGAGGCAGTTTGCTCATCTACAAGTTAAATATATTAAATACAAAAAATATCTAGGCTGTATCCAAGAGGTGGGGTAAGGAGAAACAGTGCAGAGATGACAATTACGGTATTGTTGTTATCTTCTCTTTAATAGTTGCCATATTTTTGGGACTATAAGGTGCACCGGATTATAAGGAGCATTAAACGAAACAAACGGATGACACTTGAGACTGATCCTTAGTCCAGGTGTCCACGATCCTTTGTCAGATCGTGGTGTAATTCGCCCGGCGTTGGCTCCCTGTCTTGGTGAATGTGTATTATGAATGTAAATGTGGGTGGATCATTTAAGTTTATTTTATTAACTACGAGGACGACTCAAATATACATTGAGTAATAATGTGTTTAAATGCAGCTTTGTGCACATTTGTTTACATTTTACAGAAATTATACTTAAAACTAGATTGCTCACTATAAGAACTATAAGCGCTGAAAAAAAAAACCTCAAACCCCAAAAAACTGCACACTCCTTCTGTCCTGATGCGGTTCAACTTCTGTCAGACTAAAGGACATGACTTATTCTGCGAGACTCCTGACTGGCAGCCGTAATGCTCCGACAATCCATCAGGCTTTGTAGTTTACTAAAGTCATACTAAAACATTTTGACAGATTTTTGAGTATTGTGTACCACATAAAATCTGTTGGAGGTTAATGAGCACAACCAGAATTAATACATAAGGTGCACTGTTGATTTTTGAGAAAAGTTTAAGGAAATAAGTGTGCCTTTTATAGTCCCAAAAATACTGTACTGCCTTGCCCGACCAACCAGTCCCTTTTTCATGCTGTTTGAAGGCACAAGGACCTGGAACTGGACCATAAATGCTGCGTAAGAGTCCACAGCTGCTTATTTGGAGCATGTGTCTCTCAAATGCAGTACACACCCCCTCTGAATATTCAAAATATCTAACTTGTATAACCTTAGATTACTGACTGCTTGGCTTGTTGGTTCCGCAGAAATCCACACCTTTTCTCAGTCGTGTTATTTATTTTTACCGTTTTTCTTTACCATTGTTGCCTGCAAGTCACCGTGTTTGTTTTGAACTGCTCAGCCGTGCATATCTTTGATTGGTTAATCTACCTGTCAATCAAAGCATGTGGCGTAGGTTGGCCAGGCGAGTCACTGCAAGCAAACATAATGTATTCATTTATATCAGAGGTCAACGGTTCAATCTAACCATTGCATACATTGCAGCCACTGGGCAAGACGCCTCGCCCTAATAGATTATGAGAAGGATTTCACTTCTTTGCTTGTCGTTTTTCTGCATTCAAACTGCTAATCCTGCACTTCAGATCTATATAAATGTGTTCTGAAATGTGATTCTTGTATTAGTTTGTCAGTTAATACTTCAGCCTTTTGGTCTGAAACAGAAATCGCAATCAAATCTCAATGCGCATCTGAAAAATTCCTAAAAAAAAAGTCCTAAATCATTCATTCCTGCACTAAAATAACTTTGAGCTGTAACCCTCAACATATTTGCAACCCACTCTTTTCTAAATGTTTGTTATTCCACGATGCAGTTTGTAAAAGTCGTACGCTGTAACCCGCCTCTCCTCCAGCTAAAGTTGGGGGGGAAAGCGAGGGCTGGGTGTAGTCCTGAGTACGTGAAGGAATCCAGAGGGAAAATGGCGGCTGGTTTGGATTCAGAACCCGACTCTGTGATGATTGATGATTCTGCACACTGGAGCGCATTGTTGAATCTTGCCCAAAGCAGCAAAACCATTTAAACTAGTTTTATGGAGAGGGTTTTAAACTGTTTTAACTGAGGGTTTTAAGCACTTCAAGGCTGTTTTATGTTATTTCTTTTAATAAGGTGTAAATGACTAAATACATGACGGCTATATGAAGTAAGCAATTAAACGTTTTCAATATAATTAATATTTTTCTCCGAAGCTTGAAATTTATTGTGTAAAACTGGTAAGAAAATGTACATGTTCTAAATTGCGTTTGTATATTTCTTGCATTATCAGATATTTTTACAGTGTAGACCAGTTTCTAGAAAAGTTCAAGAAGAGATTTCATACCAAAGTGGCACATTCCACATATTCCTGCCACTAAAATAACTCAAATGCTAATGAAATGTTAAAAGGGCTCTGAAAAGTGACAGGCTCCTATTATTGTTATGGTTTCATAACGTGGTACAATACACCTCTGTTGTAACTGAATGTCAGGGTGTGTCCTAATTAAATTGTTATTTTGTTTGGCAGTTGTATGCACTGACAAAAGTTAAAAGGGATATTACGTACTTTGGTAAACAGTTGTCAACACAAACCGTATCATAGGCAATTATTTTTTTAAAAATGGACGTATTAAAGTTGTATCATATATTTTTAATGTCTTCCTCCTTCCTCCAGCTGAACTTTTAAAGCTAAATTCTGCAAAATCAACCTGAAAGAGCCCTTCCCCTTCTCACTGACCATCTCAAAGTTGTATTTGGAGTGATTCGTGCATGTTTTGAGCAATTATTTATAGGGCTGTGTATCGTTAAGAAGTTGCCGATACGATACTTGCCTCGATACAGTGCACTTTCGATTCAATACGATATATTTCAAATCGATTCAATACAGTTTAATAAAAAATAAAGGTAAAATCATGGCTGCGATATTAAAGTCTTTGTGAAACCACTTCTTGTGCAAAGTTAATATGAAGTATGTCCAATTTACTCATCAAAAATCTGAAAATGTCAAATGTGTTGCGTAAGAGTTTAATTCCTCAAAACAAACAACAAAACTGCAGCGCTGTAGCAAAATAATTTTACAAAAAATACTCTTGGTGATATATACAGCAGCCCATGATAGCATCACATTAAATGATACGATATATTAATTATTATTTATTTATTTTCTCCACACATCCCTAATCATTTATTTACTCAAAACACCTTTACATGCCCTCTGCTCTCTACTTTCTCCTGTTTTATTTTTTTAAAATCAGGGACATACATTGATTTGTAATTTTTTGTAGTATTGATACTTTAAATGAATATCTAGAACTATTGCCAACAAGTTTACTCAAAACTACATTTAAGCGGTTGTTGTTGAGGACGAGTTTAGATTGTCATGGAAAGACAAACGGAAGCAAAAACGCCTCCAGTTGAGTTGGCTGGGGAGATGGAAGAGGATGCAGATGGTATGTTCAGGCAGCGGACCAAAAGACAAGACCATCCCAGACGCTGTAGTTGAAACATTAACTGGTGTTAGATAATGATGTTGTGTAAGAGTTAAGCACAGTAACGTGAAGAAGACCCAAGTGGAGCTGAGCTGGTCGACCTAAGAATAGAGGAGACAGGTGCTCTGAAATGTGACCCGTCTAAATATACAGAATAGATGATATCACAGGGAAGGTTTGGGCCACTACACCATTGGTTCATCTTGATATATTTCTAGAGCTCAGCAGTGACCGCCCCCAACTTAAATTTCAATTTAGTTTCTCATAAACTTTCTAGGAATGATAAATAAGTTTGAAAAGTTGCTTGCAGCTAATAGTTTTATGCCAGGATCTTTGGTTACCACATACAACTGTATTTAAAATCTATTTCTGAAACTTTATAAACTGCCAAGTTATCACCATTAACATTTACCAACAACACTGAAAACAGCCGTGTTATGGACGTAACCAAAAGTGCATTCTCTTAATATAATTCTTTTAGCAACACAATTAGGTCATCTAGACATATTGATAAAGATCAACAGTGACTGCCACACCATTTTAACATTTAAACATTGGACTTAACCAAACATGAAAATCTTAAAAATTTCAATTTGACAGTTTCCTAATTCCAGTTAACACTAGAGGTGTACAAAAATATTAAAATATTAATATATCGTATTGTTTAATGTGATGATACAGTATTGATATCGTGAGCTGCTGTATCGATGTATTACCAAGAATATTTTGTGGTATATTTTAGTCAATTATTTTGTTACAGCAACAGTTTTGTTGCTTGTTCAGAGGAAGGAAACATGTTTATGCAACACATTTTGATGATTAAAATGGGCCTGTTTCATATGAACTTTGCACAACAAGTGGTTTAACAAAGACCTTTAGTATCACAGCCACGATTTAGCCTTTATTTTTTTATTGAACTGGGACTTTTATCTGAATGGAACCTCAACTCTTTATTCTCCTTGTTAACTTGGTAAACTTTTGACAAATGGCCATTGACAGTATTTCTAATGGCTTAAAGCAGGGCAGCATTTTTTGTCATGTTAAAAAAAAAAAAAAAAGCACTCCATTTGTTAACAGCTTCATATCTTGATGCTCTATGTTTGACATCTTTAGAATTTCTATTAACATTGTTTCGGTTTTGTTTTCAGGAAAGCTCTTGCTGAACCTGATGGATCACACTGATGTGGTCCGTGACTTGACCTTTGCCCCCGACGGGAGCCTCATGTTGGTTTCTGCGTCTCGAGACAAGACCCTCAGAGTCTGGGACCTCAAGGACGACGGTAATTCATCCAAAATACCTTAGTTTTTTTGTATAGAAATGTTAGTATGCTGACAGTCTGTTTCTTAGACATTAGGCATTTTTAGCACTAAATAATTGGTCTGATACTAGTTCTGACCATTGAAGACTATTCTAAAGATTTACCTGATACTTTCTCAAATGAATATCTACTCTACTCTACTTTACTCTTTACTCTACTTTATTTTAATACACTTTTTTTTATCAAAATATCTTATGAAACTCAGCAGTGTTGTCACGATAGTACAGGTATGACTCAAAACTTTTCATTTTGTTTCAGTTTAATACCAATTTTGTTTCTCACGATGGAAAAATAACTCAGGAGATGGAATGTTCCACAGTATAGCATTAAACCTTATCTTGTCTTGCGTTTATTCCAGCGCTAGAAAACCTTGAAAAACTTTCATCTGACGTGTAACTCGGCCTTGACCTGCTTCTGTCTGCCTAGATACTTTAGTACCGTACTGTGAAATTTTCTTGGCAAGGCATTAGGTTTCCATGGAGATGAGCTAGTACCATACCCTCTATCTAAAAAGTTAGTCAAACAAAAGAAAAAAAAGATCCTATATGAATGTTTTACTACGTTAAGACTTCTTTTCGGATTATCCCCTTTTGTTTTTGCATGTGACCGGCTGTATGTGTTGGGATGGGGCCAGGGGAGCTGTTCTCTTCAACTGGCCACTATCTGTGACCTACATTCCTCAGTAGGGCCCTCACGTGTTGAATAATGGACTCCACATGTTGTTTTGGACTTAAACCTTGGTGTAAAATCAGATGGAATGGAAAACATGCTATCAAACATTAAAGGTTTTATGAAGAGATACTGGATGATTTCACACTCCATAAAGTCCAGTGAACTTGTTTATAGTCGAATTATCTAATTTGAATGACATTTGTTTTTAATGACCCTTTTCAAAAACAATAATGACGTTACCAGGAAAGTTCCACAGAGTATTTAGTGTATTTAGAATGTATTCGATTAGGAGTAAGGCTGCTTGATTTATGGAAAGAAAAAATTTTCACAATTCTTTTGGTCAATATTGAAATCACGATTATTCAAATTATTATTTTTTTAGTTACACAATGTGCAGCATTTCTCTCTAAAAAATGATAATTTATGCAAAACTTTCAAATTAAAAATAAATCTAGGTTACAAGTAGGGCTGGCTGGGTATCATTCAGAACTTGATACGATACATACCTCGATACACAGCCCAAAATACAATACATATTTCGATACAGTGAGCTTTCAAATAGATTAGATACGGTTCAAGAAAAAATAAAGCCCAACTCATGTCTGTCTTTAGTATCTTTGCACAAGAAGTGCTTTAATAATCAAAATGATGAAAATGTCAAATGTGTTGCATGAAAATTTTGTAAAATATACCAAACAATACTCTTGGTAATATATCGATACAGCAGCCCACAATATCGATACTGTATCATCATATTAAACGATACAATATATCAATATTTTGATATTTTTGCACACCTCTAGTTACAATTATGGACCTTAGAGCAGTTTTTTGATGTATAAAACATAAAATGAATAAAATATACTTTGAACATGAAATAAGGCATAGAAAAAAACATAAATGTATCCAAAATAAACTATATATCCAGCTCTTCTACAGTCTCTATATTTAAAATATAAAATATACTTATTTATATAAAAAATATCCCAAAATAAACTTTTAAGCTTTATCGTTTCAACTCATTTATGAGTTTGTGATTTCAATTTGTGTGTCAAACGATCTCCAATTAAAATTCAATTAATTACACAGACTTAATCAGAAGTTTTAATCAGCTTTTAAAAAAATACATACTAGAAGCGGGTTGCCTCTCCACAGATCGGACCTCAAACATAGGCCTGCTTGTCTCCATGGAGATGGATCAATTTAATGGCATACTGTGGAATATTGTAGGTGGTGAACTGTCCTCCAGAAAAGTTACTTGGTGAAACTTTTTAATAACTATAACAAAATGCATCAATGTTTTGGTTTGCAGTTTAATATTTATGCATTTTCACTGTATTTTTCTCTGGTTACTTTTAAAATTCTTACTATATATTGTTGCCAAAATAACAAATAAAGTACAGAAGTAAAAATCGATGTCGTTTTTGCGTTTCCTAGGTAACATGGTAAAAGTGTTGCGTGGTCACCAGAACTGGGTCTACTGTAGCGCCTTCTCTCCGGACTCCTCCATCCTGTGCTCGGTGGGCGCCGGCAAAGCAGTAAGCTCCTCGTTCCTCTTTAGTCCTGATTTCAAATGATACTGTTATATTTTGGTCTGCTAGCTCTTGTGTGTTTGCTTATACGGCACGTGACAGTTTTGCACAATCAACTGCCTTTATAATTTGTCCACATTGCTCTGTGTCATAAGAATCAATACTTTTAAGTCCACTGGTTGTTTGCAGTGAATGTAAACGCTTGTACTGTACTTACGTTTGCATGAAAACAGACTTGTAGACACTGTAAACTCAAACCAAATGAACCCATGTTTATTTATGTTAAGAACCCAGCCTTGTACAATGGTAAAATACACAAACTGTAGACAGAGTAGATTATTCCACTTCTGCTTATCGATTTTCAAAGACTTATCGCACTCTTATCGTTATGGCCAATGTCGGATATTGTTGACTTAAATTGTTAGAGCAATTTGGACTATAAACATCAAACAGCTGCAAGCCGCTACATTTCCGTTGTAAAGCTGTGTATAAAAAAGGTTGGATATGGTTCGGAATGTAATGGCAAGATGTAATTGAAATTTGGTAGTAGCAAGTCGCATACATTATTAGTAATTATAACAGTTAAAAACATTTAATCAAAGTAATTTGACACAAAAAATACACATACTGTATTTTCTGCACTATAGGGGCTCTGGATTATAAGGCACACTTTCATTGAATGGTCTATTTTTGAACTTTTTTCACATAAAAAACACACCGGACTATAAGGCGCATTAAACGAAACACAATTAGATAAGTCAGTCAGACTTTATTTAACACGTTCACAATAACACTCAACTTTGTTCAATTGTAACGTGTAAAAAAAAATACTGTTTGAGATGCTAAATTGTTAGAGTATTCACAATAACAGTTGGGTGATTCTGGCGTCCAGCACGCCCACATCCCTCTCGTCATTATCCGAGTCAGTGTGGTTACTGTTCCTTGGCAGTTCAGTGATGATTCTGGTCTTGGTGAAAGCTCGGACCACAGTTGATACTGATCCTTAGCCCAGGCGTCCACGATCCGTTGGCAGATCGTGGCGTGTTCACTTTATAACAGTCTTGAGTTTAAAGTGGGTGTTGTAAGCGTGTCTCTTGACAGGTGCATTTTGATATTAAAAGGAATCACAGTGTGTATTTCTCCTGATGCTCCTGACTACAGGAGCCGTAATGCTGCAAGTGGTGTGGCTTTGTAGTTTACTAAAGTCGTACTAAGACAAACCAATAAATTCATATATAAGGAGTTCTGGATTATAAGGCGCGCAGTCATTTTTGGATGAAATTGAAGACATTTAAGTGTGCCCTATAGTGTGGAAAATACGGTAGTTGTAGGGTAATGAAGTCTTGACTCTCTGCTTTTTTGGTACAGTTTAATATCAAAATGCAGTTGTATTAAAAAACAAATGTATTAAGAAAGGTACATGACTTTAAGATATAAACAACTCTTGCTGCGAAAAATTGTATGCGTCCATTTATGTAATTAGTTTGAGTGTTTTCTTCAAACGATGGACATTACTTTTATTTTAGTTTGTGAAATTATTCGTTGACCGTAATAAACCGTCATGTTGCCGAGCTTCCGAAATGACAAAGTTTCCAACATATAAAACGACATTTTGAACTTTTCGCACCAAAATCGATAAGCAGAATGTGAGCCAGTGCACTTGAATATTGACTGTGAACTTGTGTTGCGTAAACTCAGCTGAACGTCGCATTAGTGTGACCCAGTAGTGAACGGTGAATGTTATATTAGCCTACAGGTAGTCATATTAGCCTATTCCTAGTGATTGTAATAGGCCTGTGGTGATTTTAGGCCGTGTCCCTACAGTGTGCTCTCCTGTCGCAGGTGGAGCTCAGGCTCAACACGACCAAAGGCACCTGACCTGTACGTAGGTGCTCTGTGTCTGTCTACCTATACCTGTAACTACACCATATTACACTCAGTTACTGCACTTCTAGATCACATACTCAGTTTAATCTCCTTACACATCCTGTCACACTCAACAAAATGAAATGTTGACTTAAAGACGCTCTACCTGATTTTTAAAAACAGCCACAACTTTCTGCACTGTTAGCCTGATAATTAGATGCAGACACTACACAACAGACTTATTTTTTACCTCAAGACACATTTTGCTCAAATATGAAGCAAAGTCATTGTTTTGTGTCATGTTTTCAACCTAAATCTTATGTTAATTGAAAGTATATGTTTACACAAAAATAGCTTTGGATCAACATACAAAGATTTATGTGATTAAAATATAATCTAATTCATTTAAGTCAACATTTCTTTATTGAGTGCACTACTCCCTAACATACACATTTGTAACTGGACAAAAAGTAGTGATATAAATGAAAACGTCCAAAGTGCAAACAAAGCAGGGCCAAATATAGCCCACTATCTCTTCTTACTGACAAGCCAAACCACGCCCACGATCACATGAAGTACTCTAAACTTGAAACAAATTGGTTTTGCTTTACCAATGCAATTTCGATCACATTTTCAAATATTTATGCTACAATCAAATGTTTAGATGCAATCACTAACTATTTAACAATCAGCAGTTTTTAAGAAAATGACCATATGCATCAAAACTATACAACACCATATTAATAACTGCAATAATTATGTAATAGTATTAATTGCAGTAATAATTCTATCAAAATCAGACTGTATTTTCCTAGTCAAGGTCAAATCCATGATGGTAGTTGTAACAGTCTAACTCCAGCTCATATGATAGGCCTCAGCGTGTCCGTGGTGTGTGGATGTGTGAGTGGATGTATTGTGTACTTTGCCAGAGGTGTCAACCCTTTGGCCATAAAATATTCTTTTCTCTTGCAGTATCTGTCTCTCTTCGTAGGCTTCGGCCGGAGGTGCGAGCCTATTGTAAACAGAGCACTAAGACTCTGAAAGGGGAAACCAGTGGAGTAACATTATGTTACCTTAAGTTACTACTTGTTTTATTTTCTCTTTTGTGTAGACCTTTTGTTAAACTATTAGACTTGTATTTATAACTGATGTTTAAACATGTTTTAGTTGACACATAAATACACTATAATCACTTGTATATGTTTACACCACATTACATGCACTTAAGCACATTCTCATCCACACATAGCCTATTGTCTCTATACAGCTGCTGCTTGGTTAGCATGTGTCTTCTTTTGTTTGGCCTGATTTAAAGTTACCAAAGTGACACAGAGCATAAGCTGAACATAATTAAAGCCTGTGCTTAATTTAATTTGCATATGATTATTGAGTAGTTGTAGCTATATTCTTGGCTGTGCTCCTTCAGTGTCTATAACAGCGCTCTCTTCACGTTGCAGGTGTTCCTATGGAACATGGACAAATACACTCTGCTCCGGAAGCTCGAGGGACACCACAATGACGTGGTGTCATGTGAGTTCTCACCAGACGGGGCGCTGTTGGCCACCGCCTCCTACGACACCCGCGTCATCGTGTGGGACCACCACAAGGCCACCATCCTGCTCGAGCTCGGGTCAGTCTCATTTATTACACTCCTGTGTTATCTGCTCCTGTTTTATTGACATCACCAGTATTTTAAGAATCATTTTGACCATGTACTTATCCTCATACAGCACATCTATTAAAATATTTAAATTAGTGGGTTTCCTTATGTTCAGTTACAAGATGCATAAGGATTTCTTTGGATCTCTAGAAACATCCCAGTGAACATTCAGCTCAGTGCAGCTCAGTAGAAACACACTAAATCCTCTTGTGCTTGTTTGTAACGCTCTGTTCTGTGTGCAGACACCTGTTCCCTCCTCCCTCTCCCATTTTCGCGGGAGGTTCAAACGATCGTTGGGTTCGCTCCGTGAGCTTCTGTCCTGACGGTCGGCACATCGCCAGCATCACTGATGACAGGTCAGTCCTGCACTCCTGAGTTTAAACAGATGTTATGATCCCTAAAAAGCCGCCTTCTTATTTAAACAGTATATGACAAACAACTGTTACACAACTGAGCACGGGTCCGAAATGAAGCGTCAGCAGATTTCACATCCGCACTGTACCACAACTGAACCTTACTTTATAAAAGCAGAGGCTCAAAACAGTTTCACCTTTTGAACAGGAGCTGGTGTGTTTCCTGTGGCAAAGTAAGAGACCCACAGGCCAAGGACAACAGGAACACGACTACTGGAGTCAGCAGCTCTGTGCTCCTGCAGATACGGGCTGATAACGTTATTGAGGGACACTGCAAAAGCTACTTTTCCCAACTTTTAGCCATGTTATAATAGTTTGCCCTGCTCATTTACCCTCTTGAACTTGTATTTAGTGATTCGTGCATGATTCAGGGGCAATGGTCTCTTGATCACAGGAAAGTACAGTTTTCCTCAGAAATGAATTCACTTTAAATCCACAGTATGTATTTTAACCACAAAAATAGACCAAATCAAAAGCATGTTTTTTTTGTGTTGTTTTGGTTGTGTTTATTGGACTGAAAAAAAACTCATAAATCAAGATATAATCCAGTGTTTATTTGACTGGAGCCAAACAGTATGGGTGATGTCACACTTGGTCCACTTGTTTATACAGTCTATGGTTCTTACTTTGATTGAGCTTGCATCTCCACAAACCTGGCTCTTATTTTCACATTTACTCTTTCTAAAATGTAAAAAGGTTTAGGCTTGGTATTTTAGGCCATTGAATGTTGAACCCTTAATTCCATGTTTGAACACTGTGCTGCTGTCTCTTGTGAGTTCACATGGACCCGAGAGTAAACAGCTCCTGCAGCAGAAAACCTCCTGAGCGTTTTGTTTATTTGTCCTCTCCGGGTCACTGTACACACTCTGTTCAGATGGTCACGTGACTGTCACAGGATTAATCACCTCCTGTGGGATTCTGTGGAAAAGAAACATTTGAAAAGAAACAGATGCAACAAAATGGAGGCAAAACCAGTTACATCCAGTTTGAACAAATGAGACCTGTGCCAGAAAGACAAACACGCTTTCACTGAACAGGCAATTCACTCTGGATGGGAAAAAAAGTTGGATTCTATTTTAGCCAACTGGAGCTGCAACCTGGTATTATTTCTGTAGTGGATAATCACATTTTGGTTCCAATAATGTGAAAATACAGTAACTGAAGGCTTCTAGATGAATTATTAATGATGAAATTCAAAAATTGTGTTTTATTTTTGGAAATTCAGATTTGAATTATCTTTGATCTGTGCATCTCTTTTATAACAATTTGTTTTGGTTCCAATACCGATATCTGCAGACAGCAGATATTAACCGATACCAGTGTGAGGATGGAAAATGGCACATTATTTCCTTAAAGCACAGTTCACTTTCTAGTAGAACGTTTGCCACCTGCTTGTCTCCATGGAAATGTCCTTGCTTTGGCTAGAATGTTCCACAGCACAGGTTAAATCTATCACAAGGGAGACGAGCAGGTTACAGCACTACAATACATTACAGGTCAGATCTGTGGAGAGTCACCCCTGTTCACAGGAGGAATGATTGCATTTTTGAGGATTAGACACACCCATAATGAATAAATGCCAGATGGCTGTATTTGTCATACCATGGAATATTCTAGTTAAAGAAATAACATTTCCATGGAGACAAGCAGCACCCTTCACCAGAAAAGTTGCACAGTGCACCTTTAACATGAGATCCTTTTAAAAAATTACTGAAAAGCTTCATATAAATACAACTCTGGGCCTCCACGAATTACCAAAAAACAAACGACACTGGACACAGTGTCTGGCCTAAATGTGCCGTATCTAATGTTGTTCTTGTGCTTTTTGTTCAGGTTGGTGCGTTTCTGGAGCATTGAGCAGCGCGCCCCTCAGGCCATCGCGGCTCTGCCCAACGGCCTGTGCTGTGCCTTCTCTCCTGAAGGGGGCGTCCTGGCTGCCGGGTGAGTCCCAAGAGTTTACTATAGGTCATACAGTCATACAGGAAGAATTCATACGGTTTAGTGTTGGAGTCGCAGCTGCAGCAGCAGCAGTAGGGAGGGGCCCACTGAGCATGCTCCAACACACTATAAAAAGTGACAAGTCAAGCGGAGCTCTGCACCGCAGCCTGTTCAACCAGTTTGGAAGAGTCACACCAGGCACTGTGTTGACTTTGGGCTTTTAAGGGGATTTATATGAATAAAAGCTATATTGATTTCAGTCATGCTTTTATTCTGAAAGGGAAAGTGTTTTGTGGGGCAGAGTGGGGCAGAGTGGGGCAGAGTGGGGCAGAGTGGGGCAGAGTGGGGCAGAGTGGGGCAGAGTGGGGCAGAGTGGGGCAGAGTGGGGCAGAGTGGGGCAGAGTGGGGCAGAGTGGTAAAAATTTACTAAAATGTTTCTCTGTGACGACAAACAGACTGGTGGATTTTTGTTTGGGAATAAAGTCTCTCAGTTCACAGTGCACATTTTAACACCAGGAGTGTTGGGATTTGATAGAAGATAAAAAGTAGCCCTATCATGTCACTTTTTAGTTAAACTGACCAAAATATTTTTTAATTAAATTTTTTTTTTTATTGCACTGAATAATCTAGCAGAACATGTCTTTACTGAGCAGACTTGTACAAACCCTGTTCTTCTTTGGCTCTTCTTTCCATGGACATGTTCCTTTGGCTCTAATATTCACACTGTGGCAAAACACTTTTCCATCTCAACAGAGAATATTCACCAGTAGGTTTTCACTTTGTCCATGGAATTGTACTGGTGACTGCCCACCTCCAGAAAGTTAGTGATGCTCTAAACTAATACAGGTTTCACATTTGTAGACGTCTTAACTACAGAGTTTGCAGTTTTTATACACAACACCTCATAGTTTAAAGGTCCTGTATTAGTCTATTGTCTGATTTATGATTATAATGATGTTTCCTTATCAAAAACAGACCTGGAGTAGTGTTTTGTTTCATTCACACGTTTAACACACAAACACTGAACATTTAAGGAGATTTCTTTCCTCAAACTGAAACCCTCACGTGTTATCTTGTCATGTGATAATACAGCAAGTGCTCCATTGTATTTTTAAACACCATGCACTTTCACTAGAATCATTTGCATAATGTATTTCCTGGAATTGTCAATCTCTACTGAACAAACGGTTAAAGGTGGCTGATAATGTCATGACATCACAATGTGGAACAGAGCATTTAGAGCTTTGGAGATGTAAACAGACTAATCATAAAGGAATACTCAAATATGTGTGAATGAAACAAAACAACTCCAGGTGACACCATTTGAACACTGCTTAACCCTCTCAGGCTCAAATACATTTTTAGTAACAGGAAAAATCTGCTATTTGTGGAAAATGATCATATGGGGAGGTAATACACAATCCTGACTTTTTTTTGAGAGACCTTCACATGCAGTGTGTTCTGGGATGTTGCAGATTTGCAGCATTGGTCCAGTGTGGTAAATTAACACTGAAGACTGAAAATGATATGAACACTAACTTTATGTGTAAACCACTTTTCATAACAATGAAAACATAAAGCACAGTGTAACAGATTTACAGTGGCAGAACAACATCACTTTTTCGTGTGGTGCTCCAAGAAACAATTTTTATCCTTTGTAAACAACAAAAGTACTTTGCACTTCTGGCCGTTTGTGTGTAAACATTCTTGCACAGTCTGCATCGTCATAAAATATGGATGTGGAATAAGTAGGTAAATCTGCAACGCCTGCCTGGAGAGGGTTAAAACTCGCAAGAGTCAAGTTTATTTTTTTTAAACGTCTGGCCATGTTCTAATCTTTGTGTCTCTCATCCGTTGCAGCACCCGAGACGGCGGCGTCCACTTCTGGGAGTCCCCGCGCTCCGTGTCCAGCCTGCAGCACCTGTGCCGAATGACCCTGCGGCGGATACTGACCACGCAGCAGGTGGAGTCGCTGGCCATGCCCACCCCGCTGCGCGACTATCTCACCTACAGAGTCATCTGAAGACCGCCGCGCCCAAATACACACACAAACTGAACTCTCTCTGCTACCTTTTTGTATTTATTTTTCCACACGCGTCAACTGGAGCCAGCACTATCCAAAACTCTTAAGGTCAATGTTTTCACGGTTTTCACAGTTGCATCTTTTCCTCCTCTGACTTGAAAAGGCTGTTGCACTTACTGTATAATATATAACGGAGGCGGAAGTGGAGCTTGGGCCAAAGGGACGACTGCAGGGTTCATGAAAAAAACAGACACTGGTTTGAAGGGTCTGTAGCTCTGGGGCCGAACAGAATGAAGCAGGAACTTTTTTTATTTTTTTTTTATTTTGAAAGGCAGATTTTTATATTTTAATTTTTTGGTACTTTTTTTTTTTTTTTTTTTTTTTTTTTTTTTTTTTACAAAGTAGATCGCCATGTACTGCCTAAGTAGTTCTCAAAAACAATGTACAGATTATTTTTATTTTTTTTATCACCTTAATTTGCCTTGAATAATTTTCTTTTTGACGGAAATTCAATGAGAAACGCTCAACTTTTCTAACACAGTAGTCAACAGTGAAATGTACATTTACTCGTAGCAATCAGTAAAGTATTAATTTGATATTAAAGTCGGATTATGTAACTTTTCTTTCCGCTTGCCCTCATGGATGTGGTTTTGCTTTCCGTGAAAACATTCCAGACAAGCAATAACATCCATGGAAACAAGCGTCAGAAAAGTTCCATATTGTAACTTTTTTTTATAACTGTAGATTGATAAAATTTGAATAATCCCAATTTAGAAAAGGTTGTGATGACAATGAGAGATTCTGTGCAAAACACTAAAGCTGTAGCCATTTTTACGTGAAATACAACTCCCTATAGTCTTATAATAAAATAGTTTTGTGCTCAACATTTTAATAGCAAAGTTTAAAAAAATTAAAATAAAATAAAAACGCTTTTTTACCTAAATATATAAACTTTAATCCAATGTTATGATCCTGAAAAGTATTCCCTCTTGCAGTTGCCAATTAAACTACGGTTGACTTGTGAAAAGCTCAAAACTTCCAAATTTCTAGGTTCTTTGACTTAAAGCTGCACTGTGTCACTTTTCTAACGGAGCATCTGCAGTCTGGTCGTCTCCGTGGAGATGTTACCCCTTCGCCTGGAATGTTCCGACAATTAAACTTCGAGCAAAGTTTTACAGAGCTTTGAAAGAAAAAGTGACCCACAAAGTCTTTCTGAGCCGTAAAAAAAAAATTTGTCGTTTTAAAATTTCCAGAAAGACGATTTAATTTAATGCAATACTGCGGAACATTCCAGGCAGAGCAAGCGAGAAGGACGTTTCCCCGGAAAAGTTACACAGCGAAACTTTAACGATGTTATTGTAGAAAAACTTGACGACTGTTCAGTGCCTTACGTCTAGTTTTTTAAAATCGATCGTCAGAACTAAAACATTTTCCCATTTGTCCAAGTCTCGTCTTTATATTTCATTTCACCAATTCTGAAATCAAACGCTTCGTAGAAAGAAATGTTCAAAATCACCAGTGTTTTCGACCAATTTCATTTTGTACATAAAAAGCTTCCAAAACGTTCACATTCAAAACGTTCGTTTTTTTCCAGATTTTTATTTGATTTTGATTTCGTTTTTTTTTTCTACTTCGCTCACCTTGTCAATGTGAAACTTCTACAGACCGCACTGTTTTTGTCAAACACCGGCCTCCAATCAGCTCCTGAAGAAAATGAATGGACAACTTGCCTTTGAGTGATTCTGTGTGTAAATGTATGAATGAATAATGTTATTTCAGTGGGACATGTGAATACTGGCAATAACTAACGCTAGAAGCCAAAGTTTGTACAAAAATGGTCAGGTTTTCTATGTTTTTTTCAGTGTTTTTTTTCTCTAAAACTGGACATCAGTGTAGTTTTTTTTTTTTTTTAAAGGGCACGCCAGGTCCACGTTGGGTTAAATGCAGTACAGAGCGGTAAATATATTAGAGATGCTATATAAATATGAATGTAAAGTTTCTGCAGTTGTCATGTTTTTTTGTGTTTTTAGTTTGAATAAAGTTTTTTGGAGAAAATTACGTCCGTTTGCTTCCAGTTTCTTCAGTGTCATTTCTCCTCGAGATGATGTCATTTTAGTGCTGTTCTACTCAAATACTTCAGAGTTTTGGCAAGTTTTTCTTCACAAGTGTGTTTTTTAACTTGACAGGAGGTGAGGACTTGCAAGTTGTGACTTGGACTTGAGTCACTAGAATTAGGACTTGAGATTTGACTTCATAAAATGGACTAATGGTCATTTTTCTATAGCGCTTTTCCACCTTCAAGGCACTTTACAACAAGGAACCACTCACCCATTCATACACCAGTGTACACAGACACTGTTGTGTGTGTCTTGCCCAAGGACACAATGACAGCATTGATCTGTGGGAGCTGGAATCACACCAGCAAACCTGTGGGTCAGTGGATCTGACCGCTCAACTTGAGATGTTTTTTATGTCCAGAACTGGAATCAAACCGCCAACCTTCAGATCAGTGGGCAAATGCTCTACCAACTGAGCTACTGCCGCCCCCAAGACTGAGACTTGGGACTCGACTTGGGACTTGAGGAGCAGTTTAAATCTCAATTTGTTCAATTCTGACAGTAATGATTCATACTCGATCTTGTCAAGATATTTTAAAACTTCTATCCTCTATAAATACTAATTATAATATGACATGTTAAATACAATTTAGTTTAAAAGTCATTTAAATCGCAAAAATCTAAAATAATTTGTGACTTTTTTGGTTTAAAGACTTGAAATGACTTGAAGCTCAAAGCAGACAACTTGGACTTGATTTGGACTTGACTTGGACTTATGGACCAGTGACTCGAGACTCGACTTGGACTTTCCTGTATTTGACTTGGGACTTGACTCGGACTTGAAGTCAGAGACTTGCAAAACAAGGACTTGGTCCCCCTTCTGCTAGATCGTGTCCTACTTTACAAAAAACTTCATTTAAATCAATTAGTCCTGCAAATATTGTGTAAAAACTTTCAAAATAAAAGTATTATATTAGGGTGGAGGATATATATCGATTTTACACGTTTTACACAATTCCTGCTGCTTAAGCCGAGTTCCACCTTGTGATGTCGTGGTGATACAGGAAGTGCTCCACTGTGTTTTTAAACTCCATACACGTTCACTAGAATCATTTGGATCATTTCATTGATCAGACATTGATTGTCGTTAACTGACCTTGACTATCAACTGTTTATGGAGACCTGGAGCATGTTTTGGGTTGATGGGGGAAACCAGAGCACCCAGAGGAAACCCGTCCAGACATGTGGAGAAACATGCAGACTCCACACAGAAAGGCCCAGGCGACCCGGGGATCGAACCCAGAACTTTCTTGCTGGGAGGCATGAGTGTTAGCCACTCAGGCACCGTGCCACTGACTTACATATGGGTCCGGTCAAGCAGAAGTAAACAAAAGCCAAAAATTCAAGTTCATGCATCTGATATAAAAATGTATTGAACAGATACATATGTACTCTAGTTTATCAAACTGTTGACCTTTTTTCTGTACCATTTTTGGTTCTAAAGTTCCATATGTTTTAAACAGACCATGTATGAAACATGGAACAAAAATTATTTCCCAAATTTCAAAGACCTGAAAATCATGTCAATAAATGGATGTATTTCATCATATCTTGTGTTATTCCATCTTTGAACTGTTGATGAAGGTACAGGATTTTTCAAAAAAAAAAAAAGTATTTAATATGATAAAAATTAGCTTGGAAGGACTGACATATTTTATAGAAATAGTTTCCTTTCATTTTGAAGTAATATTAAAGTATTTGGAAGAAAAAACTGACAAATGATGTAAAATCCTGCACCTTCTACTTGTTTGCACAATTTTCCCTCCGTTACTTTTCCCTCCGTTACCATGACCTTTCTTAATAAAAAATCTCATGAGTCAAAAAGTAAGAGGTTTTTCAACCTAATCTTGTACCATATGGTAGAAAACTATATGAAGCAAATATTCAAACCAGTTTGTTAAGGATATGGAAGTGAGAACCAAGAGTTATCACTGTTTTTTTTTATTTTCTGTCAACAACTTGAAAGAATATCACAGGTTTAACTTGACCCTGTTGGAGTGTAACTCTTTCCTACATTCTGATACTTTACTTATTTCAATAGTCCTGAATAGTTTCTGAATAAGAGACATTTGAATGTACAAAATCTGCCCCTGTTTCCCTCCGTTACCACTTGACCAGACCCATGTGTTTTTTTCTTCTTCATTGTGCATTTTTTTGGCTTGTGCGACTTATACTCCAAAAAATACATACAAAATCTAAATCTCATGTAATTTTTTCTGTTGTGCTTTGCCAAGTTTTTAGCCCAGATGCTTTTCACACTGCAACCAGTCATTGTTCATTTGCATTTAATCATTAAAGTTCCACCATGTTGCTTTTCAAGAGGAGGGAACACCATCTTCTTGTCGCAATAACAACGCTATTGCCTGTAATGTTTCCAATGAATGAGAAATCCAGCGACTGTCGTTTTTCAAATGTTGCGCATGCGTGAAACCACCCCCCCTCCCCTGCAGCTCCTACGTAGAAACGCCTTCTCCCGCCTCCTCCTTACGCCAGAAACAGGTTTGTTTACAGCCGGTGCTGCACATGACTTGTAAACAACTAACTACAGTGTTGGTTAGGCAAGACGGAGAAGTGAGGAGCGGGGAGAAGAGCGGAGAAGAGCGGAGAAGAGCGGAGCGGGGAGAGGAGAGGGGAGAGGGGAGTGGTGCGCAGAGATTCCGTGCGCGGAGAAAAAGTGAGGAGCAGGGAAAGAGCGGAACAGGGAGCAGGGAGAGGAGAGGGGAGCGGTGCAGAGAGGGGTTTTCAGACACAGGATATCACATTCGTGTCCTGAAAAACGTTTGTCTAGCTCTTGGAAATAAAGTACATTTTCATAATAAGCAGAAGTTTCCTGTCCAGGAGTAATTTGTGGACCAGTGCGTCAGTCTTTAGACCCTGCGTCTGCTTCAGTTGCGCCATCGCTGGAATGAATCTTCAAGAATCACCTTAGTTTGGCTTCGCTGCTTTTCCCCTTGTCTTCTTCTTTCAGGCGACCTCAAAAACGGACTTCTCTTTTGCGGCGAACTGCTCCTGGATTCTTGTCGTCATTGCAACAAACTTTGTGCGAACTGCGAGGAAGATATAGGTAAAAAAAAGCCGCTAAGAACTGTTGCGTTGGTGGAGTAAACAGCGTCTGTGGACTGCGTGACAGTCGTACGTAAACCACGTAATGGCAGCGCGCAGGCAAGTCAGTTACACTAGAAACGTAGGGAGTTTGATTGACAGCCTGTCAGCTAACAGATAACGAGGCAGTGTCGTTATCTATTGGCAAATGTTTAGCCCCACCACGTCCAGAGTTGATGAATTTTTATTCTTTTTTTTGGTCATCATAATTACAAGGCGACTGCATCTCTATAATCACTGACTCCATACAACCTTTAAAGTATCCATCTTGCATTTACTGTATTTATGTTGAAAATATACCTTGAAAAATGCATTGTGTGTGCGCTTGCCCGTCCACAGATCTGACCTGCAAACTGACCTGCTTGTCTCTATGGAGCAAGTTTCAACATTCAGCAGACCACCGAGACATCAGCATGTGCACCTTTACAGTAAGAGCAGTAAGAACAATCCAAAACTGACCAAACATTCCAACTCTCTTGACTGTGAGAGGTGTGTTCACACCAAAATGTGTTGCTTGTTATAGTAGGATTTTTTGTTTTAACCACCACCC
This sequence comes from Boleophthalmus pectinirostris, assembly GCF_026225935.1. Classification (NCBI taxonomy): domain Eukaryota; kingdom Metazoa; phylum Chordata; class Actinopteri; order Gobiiformes; family Gobiidae; genus Boleophthalmus; species Boleophthalmus pectinirostris. Next base: position 3,510,739 of record NW_026571541.1, on the reverse strand, counting down.
TGCCTAATAACAACGACTGGTGGGTGGATCAAACGTTTCTTGTATCTGAGGGAGACGGGAAATAGTGCCTCAAACTTCAAATGTGTGGATTCTCTTTGTGCAGTAAATGAATTCAGTGAACAGAGACAGCGGCAGAGGCACGCTGCTTTTGGGACTTAGTTGAAAGGTGTTTGAAACTCTGTGTGAATTTTGAAAAAGGGACTGAGTGCAGAGACCAGGAGTACCAAAGTTCTACTGGAACACAGGCACCGAATCTCTGTGGAACAAACAGACCGGTTTGTTCCACAGAAGTGACACTCAGCACCTTCACCCTTCACTAAGACACTTTAAACACCGCACATTTGAGAGCACACAGCACTTTCAATTTCAATTCAATTCAACATGAACGTATGAAAAGTTGAAATTATGTTCTCACTCTCAATCTTCTAAATTAAATAATAATAAAATAAAAGGGAAAGACTCAATTTGTTTAGGGAAATGCAGATTCCTGCTTCCTGGTGTGTAGAGAGGGGAGTGGTGTATATGTGAGTGAGGAGGGTGGGGTACATGTGAGTGAGGAGGGTGGGGTACATGTGAGTGAGGAGGGTGGGGTACATGTGAGTGAGGAGGGTGGGGTACATGTGAGTGAGGAGGGTGGGGTACATGTGGGTGAGGAGGGTGGGGTACATGTGGGTGAGGCGAGTGGTCCAGCAGAGCTCCTCACTGATGTACACCTCCAGGATTTTATTATTTTTTTTAAAAACTCATATTCACATTGTTGAGATTTATCAGGTTTATTTGTGTCAGTTTGCTGCAGCCACAAGTGTCGTCTTTGTGTTGGGGGATTTTAAACAGAACCAGCAGAAGTAGAACATCTTTTCTGTCATTAGGGGCAACAAACCTCTATCCCTCTGCTCGCTCTCCCACCACTCTCCACAACAGCATCAATCCATGTGCTGCCACAAGCACAACTCTACACAACTGTATACAACTGTACACATCTATACACAACTGTACACATCTGTACACAACTGTACACAACTGTACACAACTGTATACACAACTGTACACAACTGTACACAACTGTACACAACTATACACAACTGTACACAACTGTACACAACTATACACAACTGTACACAACTGTACACAACTGACACAACTACACAACTGTATACACAACAACTGTACACAACTGTACACATCTGTACACAACTGTACACAACTATACACAACTGTACACAACTATACACAACTGTACACAACTGTACACAACTGTATACATCTGTACACACTGTACACAACTGTACACATGTGTACACTGTACACAACTGTACACAACTGTACACAACAACTGTACACACAACTGTACACAACTGTATACATCTTTACACAACTGTACAAACAACTGTACACATCTATACACAACTATACACAACTGTATACAACTGTATACAACTGTACACAAATGTACACAAACTGTACACATCTATACACAACTATACACAACTGTATACAACACTGTATACAACTGTACACAACTGTACACAACTGTACACATCTATACACAACTATACACAACATACAACTGTACACAACTGTACACAACTGTACACAACTGTACACAACTGTACACATCTATACACAACTATACACAACTGTACACAACTGTACACAACTGTACACAACTGTACACAACTGTACACAACTGTACACATCTGTACACAACTGTACACAACTGTACACATCTATACACAACTGTACACAACTGTACACAACTGTACACATCTGTACACAACTATACACAACTGTACACAACTGTACACAACTGTACACAACTATACACAACTATACACAACTATACACATCTGTACACAACTGTACACAATCTGTACACAAACTGTACACATCTGTACACAACTGTACACAACTGTACACAATCTATACACAACTATACACAACTGTACACAACTATACACACAACTATACACAACTATACACATCTGTACACAACTGTACACATCTGTACACAACTGTACACAACTGTACACAACTGTACACAACTGTACACATCTGTACACAACTATACACAACTGTACACAACTGTACACAACTGTACACATCTATACACAACTATACACAACTATACACAACTGTACACATCTGTACACAACTGTACACAACTGTACACAACTGTACACAACTGTACACAACTGTACACATCTGTACACAACTATACACAACTGTACACAACTGTACACAACTGTACACATCTATACACAACTATACACAACTATACACAACTGTACACAACTGTACACAACTGTACACAACTGTACACAACTGTACACAACTGTACACAACTGTACACAACTATACACAACTGTACACAACTGTACACAACTGTACACAACTGTACACAACTGTACACAACTGTACACAACTGTACACAACTGTACACAACTGTACACATCTGTACACAACTGTACACATCTATACACATCTGTACACAACTGTACACAACTGTACACAGGGTTTTCACACTTGACACTGCTGAGAGTGGATCCATGGGGGATCTGGGGTGTATTGTGTTTAGTGTTTAAAGACATGAAATCACATTCCGTATGCACGTGTGTAAAATGACTGACAGGAAACAGGACATTTAAACACAGCTTCAAGTATGAAAATAAAGTGACTTGTAAATATGTTATTTTGAACCAGGACACTACAGAAACTGTTTTCAGTCCAGCCAGAACAGTACTGGTTCCTGCACCAGTTAAGTGAACCTGTGATGTGTCATCAACAGAGAGTGTGGATTTGCACCAAATAAAAACCAGGCCATAAGAAAGAAGATGTCACAGAGAGAAAAATAACAATCATGGATCACATCATTGACACCAGTGAGCGTTTGTACTCACACAAATTATTATTTATCTGAGCCAAACTCTGCTACAACATCTGATGTGGAGAAGGAGGCAGCGACGCCCGATCCAAACATGGAACCTCACCAGACGAACACAGATACAACAAGTATTTGGTCTCCTCCTCTGAACACTGCACAATCTTCATGTCACTTAAGTTCTCCTCCATGTTCCACACACACACACAGCACACGCACACGCACACGCACACGCGCACGCACGCACGCACGCACGCACGCACACACACACACACACACACACACACACACACCCCACACACACACACCCCACACACACGTGGACACACACGCTCACAAGTGCACCCCCACATGCACGTTTTCTTTGTTTATTTTCCAGTGTGTGACCTGGAGGACCCTGCTGACGTCTACTGTGTCGTCACGGTTCACTTCTCAAAATGAAACTCTAATTCAAGTCATTTTTATTTTTATATCACATTTAAAGGGATGATTCAGAGTCATTTCAACCTCGGGTCCTTTGCACCATGACCTCTACATTACACCTCTACTCTGCTGCTGGACAATAGGTCGGGTGTAACTGACGACCAAATTGGGAGAAATGGGGATAAAATCTGATGCAAACTGATGATAAAGGAAATGTGGGGACAGAGCCTAATTTTGGGGGAAAAAAAACAAACAAAAAACATAATGCTGAGGGAAATTAAGACTGCGGGAACATAGTCACACTCCCAACACTGCGTCAGTTGGGTCGAGATTAGGTGTGGAAACTGGAACTAGTACTGTTCTCTGTTCTCTGTTGGCCTGAACGCGATAAGAGAGCTTTTGTTATTTGTCCAAAAATAAGGAAACAGCAAAGCAGAAGTCTTGAAAATACTACAGTGTGCAATGATGTTGTAACTTCAGATATGATGCTATTATTATTTTAAATCACCAAAATGATTAAAAAAGAAAACCTGATAAAAGTAAAATATACTACACTATAAATAGTAAATGGACAGGGTAAAAGAACGCACACAATAATATCTCCATGTAAATACAGAGCAAAAACTAATATCTTGCCAAGTTAAAATGACCTGAATGAAGAAAATGTTCTGTTCATTTGAGCACATTTCACATGTCAAGTAAAATGATCTACCAGTGGAACCAGACTTTACGTACTTAAAACAGAAAAATACATCTTGTTACACAAAACAATTCTTTGGAATAAGAAAATAAATCTTATTTAGATTGAATAGAGAAAAAAAAAAAACTTATTCAAATCTACTGAAATCAAGTAAAATTGTCTTCATTTGAATTTACCTAGATATTACTAGGTTGACCACATGAGATTGGCTGAAATTCGGGACAGTGGTTTTTTTTTGTTCATGGTTTTGTTGTTTTTTTAATAGTTCCTAAACCCTCTCCTCCTGATGCTGCACTGACACTTGTTTTTAGCGGGATGTTGGGGTTCTGGTACGTCATGTCGAATGAATGAAAATTTGCTTATCGTCAGTGTGTATTTGTGCTTAATTATAGACTAAATACAGGGTAGCTGCGGGGTTTTAAAAGTCTTTAAAAGGTCTTAAATTTCATGTTCCTAAATAGACGCATCAAGAATCTCAGACTTCCAGTCATTGCACAATGCATACTGGGAAGGATACATACAAAATGTTCACTCCAAACTCGGGATGATTTAGGCAGTCAAAGTTTCCCTTTTCGTCCTTCCCGTGGATCAGTCCTGCCCATCACCTTCACCTTTCACTATTTTTCAATTCCATTGGGAAGAGAAACAGTTTGAACAGAGGTTTGCAGTCACACACATCTGATTCCCTTTTGCATCTATGGAGTTCGCAAACCAATTTTTCGAGCTGTTTTTCGCTGTTAGGATCCAACACCCTCACAATTACGATGTCCGAATCCCAAAACTAAAATATGACAAGATCAGAACCAGAAACAAAAGTGATATGGCTTAAAAGACTAGAAAAGATCAACTTTGTCAATAGACACATCCCACTGGAAAACAAACATGGAGGTTTGATGCTCACTTTTTCAGAAAATCCTTCCCAGTATGAACTGCGCAATGAATTTATTGATGAATGAGTCCAAGATTCTTGATGTATGTATTAAGGCCTTAAAAAGTCTTAAATTCTTATTTTTTATAAGTCTTATTTTTTAACAAAGGTCTTAAATTTCATTAGCCTATTATTTTGGATACTTAACCGGGCTGCAGTGCAATGTTAAATGGAGAGAGGAAAAAAAACAACAAACACGTAACGTGAATGAACGTCTAATCTGGAGTATGCGTAAATAAATACTTTACTCATTGCCACGGCGCCAGAAACCAAACAATAAGCAGAGTGGAGGAAGACGCTGGATGGATCATGGGGAAGTGTCGGTTTAATCCACAGTGGCTCTTAGATTCTAGATATATAGAATCATCAACTAAATTTGAACACATTTACACAACTACATTTTAACAAAATTTTAAAATTGTACATTTATAGGCCGCACCTGAATAGAAGCCGCAGGTGTCCATGTCTTCAAGAATGTTTTCAAGTTCAGGTCATGTGCTTTTATTGCCTCTGAAGTTTTTGTTGTCTGTTTGCGTTGAGTCAGTTTGTCACGCTGCCGTCACTAAAGTCTCACCATCAACTCACAGACATCGAGTTCACGTGCAGCAGCTGTTTCCTTCTTCCACAGTCACATCAATCGCATTAACTTCAAATCTGCATCATCTGTATTTCTTCATGTGTTTTCTATGAGTGTGTGTGAATGAAGCACAAAATAACTGTTCAAAACACAATCAGATGAGCATCTTCTTCGACGCAATGCTCATGTCTCCTGCAGAAAGAGCCTCTATTCTGTCTGTATCATGTCAGTGTCTCGTAGGATTTCAGCAGATGTCAGACTCTCGGGGACGGGGATAGGTGTATGGATCAGGTCTGAGTGGACGTTTGGCTACTGAAGTTTGAGACGTTTCTTCTTGTCATTTACACACACAGGTAAAACATATCGCCCCCTCACTAATGTTCATTTAACATCATAATTTATTTTATCACACGGCGATCAACAATCTGAGTGCGCTGACAATATCGCGAGCTCGTGTAGCAACTTCATGTGAACCCGAGATCCATGTGTAACCGCACAGACAGCGGCGTTTTTTGTTTTCTGCACTCAGGCTGCGAGTATCCACTGTGTTACCAAACCATAGACTGTGTACATGAATGAACAATGTGCCCAACACATAATCTGTCCATATGATAGACTGTATATATGAGTGGACATAGCGCGCTGGCATTAGGAAGTACAGCAGGAGGCTCTTCCAGCTCCTTCTGACTCTGGCTCCAATTGACTTACACTGGGGTCCTGTGGCTCCTCTCTCTGTACCTGCTGCTGTGAGCCTCGTCATTTTGGTCTTAAAATATTCATATTAACCTGCTCTACATCATCCTGAATTTTTTTTCTCGCTTTTTTGTCCATAAAAACGTTTGCGCTGTGCTTAGTCCACTTCTTTTATACAGTCTATGGTCCATATATTAGCCTCATTTTATTAGCTGCAGGGTTCAAAGTGTGAGAAAAAAGCAGCGGCTTATAGTTCATAAATGACAGTAGTTGGTTGGTCTTTATTAGAATTGGGTCTGGTGTTTTTCACTCACATAATGGGTGCGATGTTGGTCTTCATTTTCATTTAAGTGGTCTTAAAAAGGTCTTTAAAAAGTCTTAAATTTGGGGTAGTCAAACCAACAGACTGTATAAAAGTAAGACTAAGTGTGACCCACAGCGTTCAGTGCCGCTCAAATGATGCTCACGGTTAAAGGACTGAATCTGGTGCCAGGGTTTATGTTATGAATAGGATTTTTTTTTTTATGGACAAAATAGCGAAAAAAAATTCAGGATCATGTGAGCAGGTTAATACGAATATTTTAAGACCAAAATGACGAGATGCAGCAGGCACAGAGAGAGGAGCCACAAGATCCTAATGTAAGTCAATTGGAACCAGAATCAGAAGGAGCCGGAAGAGCCTCCTGGAGAACTTCCTATTTGGCACACGGTGTCTAGCACGTTAGCTACATCCACTCATATATACAGTCTGTGGTCAAACCTGGGGATACCCTGTACATAGAGACTGTAGCCGGAGCCGTATGCAGTCATTTAGAAGCCGTCAGGGTCTGTGCAGCCTGTCAGCAGGCGTCAGGTCCGTGTGCAGTCGACTCAACCTCTCCACCAACACTTTTTAATGTTTATCAGAAAATAACTCCTCAGTATTTTGTTTGAGAGTCATTTCTGGGACATTTAGGGCCGGATTCGGGATTAGGGACAACAACTTAGATTTTGGGACTGTCCTGAATTTTTTGGGGTGTCTGGTCAACCGAGATCAGGGGTCGGCAACCTTAAATCCTCAAAGAGCCATTTGGAATGTAACACACAGAAAAGAAAAACACCCAGAGCCGCAAAACCCTTTTGACATCTAAAATAAGGATAATGCTGCATATAATTTTTTTTACCTGTATGCTCTGTGTAACACACTGTAGTAGTGTGCTGCATTTATGAAATCAATGAAAGGCTACAGAGAATATTTGTCCATTCATATATACAGTCCTTGCATATGACCTGCAAATTTATAATCTGTGAAAAGTTTTCACAGAAGCACAGAACAGACTCACAGAACACCCCTCTGTCACAGAAAGAACACTCATATTCCACTGAGTCATGTCCTTTAGTCTGACAGAAGCTGAACCACATCAGCGACACAAAGAGAGCTTATAGTTTATGCAAATGTGACATATGGTTTTAAGTTTAATTTCTGTAAACTTAAACAAATGTGCGCAAAGCTGCTTTAAACACATTATTGCTCAATGTCTATTTGAGTTCTCCTTGTAGGAAATAAAAATCCAAACTTAAATTATCCACCCACAGCGAACCAAAACTGCTGTGTGTTTGTGTTCCGTCATTTTGTAGTTCCGCATGTACCAGTCTCATCAGCCGTGATAGAAAATGAATCTGCCCACGTAGCAATAAACACTGTTTTCTTCAGAAACATTTCTTTTCTTGGATTTATCCATCATTTACCTACCAGGGGTCGAAAAAGCTCAATAAATCATGCTGCTGGTGTCGGTGGTACATTTCTTTGAATGTTCCAAGATTACCATCATCTACAAATTCAGAATTACATGTAAAAACAAACAAATTAAATTAAAAATACATTGTGATTAAATACTGATTATTTATTTTCAAAAGTCAGGGAGCTGTCACAGAAGGATGAAAGAGCCACATGCAGCTCCGGAGCCGCAGGATGCCGAACCCATCCCTAGATATTTCTTTTTGCAGTGTAAACAGAACCAGAAAAATTACATAGTCCACCTTTAACATATCAGTTAGTTTTTCAGTTATTGATCAACTGAAAAAATTACTTTTTGTATGATCAGAGTGAGTTTTTGCAATGGTCCTATTATTTATGGGGTAAGACAAAAAGACAAAGTCAGTCAACAGCTCTCTCTTCAATATCTTAAAAAGACAATCCCTTCCACCATAGTGACTGTATTGACATGTTCATACTGTCCTTTCAAATCTGCGTTTTTTATTTCCTAATCTGATGAATAAACACACAGATATCAGATAGCGGGAGAACATTCAGCTGTTTGCAGAAAGCCTGAATGAGCATATTTGAGGAAATAACAGAAAACAAGTATCTGCTCTGATATTTGGCAAATACACTTCACTTCTTTGAAACGTGTTGAGGTGTGTGTTAGTTTTTTGTGCTTTAAAACAACAAACCAGATGCCGAAACAGCCGTACAGGGATGTGCAAAGAGGAACTCACACAATACACAGGCCGCTGCCAGACTGAGACAGATCCACAGAAGAGGATGCGGGACACAAGAAACTGACTTGTTTGAAATGTAAATGTCATCACAAAGTAGAACAGAGCAGTTTGAGTTTTGGAGATGCAGTGCAGGATTACTCAAACACATGTGAATAAAACAAAACAACTCCAGGTCTGTTTTTGACGAGGTTACAGCATTCTAACATGGCTAAACGCTCACAGGGATTTTGCATAATATATAACCTTTAAAGTTCACTACGTAACTTTTTGGATTTGACTTTGAATCTGAGAGAGAAAAGACAAACGAGGATGGAAAAAAGGGCCTGTGACAGAGACCAAAGGTTTAGGAAGAGCTCAAGGTTTGTCACTGGTTTGTGTTTTTGTTTTTGCCAGGACATGTTTTTGAACAATGTGGAGATGAAATATGGCTAACATGTTATACGTAACTACACTTTTAAAAGAAATCAATTACAGAGCTTTCAGTGTTCAAAAATACAAAAAAAAAGGAGAAATTCTATTTGTCATATGGACAAAAGTTTATTGTTTCCACCTGCATTTTGACCAGAACTGCAAGAAGCAGCTTGGATGATCTGCAAAACATATTCGAACAAAATAAACTTTTGTCCAGTTGACAAATTGAATTTCTCCTTTTCCCATGAATTCCTATAGTGAGTGAGCTTGCCTCTCCACAGATCTGACCTGTATCTTGGCCTGGTAGCATTATGGGCTTGTCTCCATGGAAACAGATAAGTTTAATGTTATACTGTGGGACTTTCTAGACAGAGCAATAACATCTCCATGAAGACAAGCAGGTGGTGAAAGGTTTCAGATCTCCCTGGAAGTGATCCATATGACAGCTTTTTAGAAGCTTGCAGTTGCACTGGGCTTATGGCAAGGAAAGAACAATTGCAAGGAAGAACTCTGATTGTTGTACATGTTGAGTAGGGGGACCTCTGAAGTTCTCACTTCCTCAGAAGGTGATATAACCTATTGTTTATATTTGAGTCATGCAGAGGCGAGAAAGGACACTGCTGAAGAAGGTTCAACTACAGGTGAGTAAATCGACTGAGTAAGTTTACAGTATCGGCCAATGATCATAGGTTTACTATAGTTAGCAGCAGTTGTGTGTGTATATAACTTTATCTTCATCGTGTGTGGTGCTTATATAGTTCTGTGCTAATATTGTAGATAGTAAAGATATTTATCATTCATAAATGCAGTTGTGCTGATGGCTCCTTCCAGTGCAATGCTTAAATAAAAACAGAACCGGTTTTTATATATAGATATTTACGTATCCAAGTATAAAGATCACTTTATGAAAACTAAGTAGTAACATTTCGACATTAAAATTGTAACTTCATGAAAATAAAGTCACGGTCAAGATGTAATTTACACACTTGATGTTTGGATTTAGGGACTGATGATGTATCAGAGTCAATGCAGACTGCATAAGAATGAGGCTTGGATGAGTTTAAAGCCAACATAAAAAAAAAAAAGTCTGTACAACAGATGGCAAAGTTTATAATGCTGCCCTTTAAAACTGCCCACATGTGTGCAGGTTATTAGACAGATCACTACTGCAGGTTACATGACACTTCCTGCTGTTTTGCATCAATCACAAACTGTTGAATCAAGTAAGCTACATTTCCCCATGGAGTAACCAAAAGTCTGCAGGCTCACTGGGCAGGACACCAGCCGCACTCGAGCCACAGAAAAGTAGAGGATTCTCAGTATCTCAGTGTCTTTTCTAAGCGTGGGCACTTTGCACACAGTCATTTATAGATGTGCTTATTGTATTACAGCATAGCCCCTTGCACTGGGCAATCCATAAATAATTCCAGAAACAGAGTGATGGATGTGGTAGAGATGTGTAAAACAGTACAGGTGACACTCACAACCAGCTAACAGAACACAAACACGGGGGTTCATATTTTGCTGTATCTTGCGTGTCCAGGTGGGGCTGTGTGTGATCACTGGGGGCTGGAGTGGGACTTTACAAGTACAAATACGATGATGGCATCTGAACCAATCTGACCACTGTGGCCATTACACAACAGACCAGCTGATCTCCTCTTTTCCCCTGGTCACACTCACTCCCGGTGCTCCACTCCCATGTCTCTCACCTGAGTTTCCACTGCTGCTCCTGCTCACAGTTCACATTCTCGTGTCAAGGGTGTGCACTGCATTTGGTTCCAAACACGTTGATGTGTGGGCGGATTTATAGACAAATAAATGTTTCTGATTTTACTGCTTTGCACACAGACATGTAACAGAGCAGGATGTGTCAGTGTGTGTAACAGAGCAGGATGTGTCAGTGTGTGTAACAGAGCAGGATGTGTCAGTGTGTGTAACAGAGCAGGATGTGTCAGTGTGTGTAACAGAGCAGGATGTGTCAGTGTGTGTAACAGAGCAGGATGTGTCAGTGTGTGTAACAGTGTGTCAGTGTGTGTAACAGAGCAGGATGTGTCAGTGTGTGTAACAGAGCAGGATGTGTCAGTGTGTGTAACAGTAGTGTTCATGTGCACTACGTCTCTTGAGCCGCTGTACAAAGCTCTGCTGATCGCTGGTGCTTAACAGAGCAGCACAAATGAGACGTGTGTCTTCTCACTCCACTGCCACAGCACTGGACTGTCAGTCAAAGCACAGGCCTGATTCCTGTCACTGTCTATAAGACCCAGCCTACTCCCCGGCTCATGGAAACCTCCCTACCGATGACTAAATTTATAAACTAACCAAAGTGGCACAATGGGAATAATTAGGTCACTAAATGAAAGAGCACGAGGATGTGAGGAAATGCAACACTGCAGCATTAGAACCACAGACAGACTAAGAAAAGACATTAGGACAGCGCAGTATTGCCAAATAAAAGAAGCCTTGAGCATGTTACATGTTGTGTTTTTCAGTGGATTAGTCCCATATTTATTTTTACAATTCTGGCAATTCATTAAACACTCCACACCACTCCCTCAGTCTGCTTCACTGCAGCTGATACTTAGACATGACACACCTCTTGTTAAAAGCTTCATGCCTCATGCTTGTGCTAGAGCTGAGACCAGGACCAGGGGCCCAGGGTCACACAGCACCAGAGCAGCTCCAACAACACACACACAAATCCACATACGCCTGACACCGGAGCACATCATGACAGCCAGTTCATTTTACACACATTTCAACTGTGGGACACCTCAGATTTACTCAAAACCAACAGAAACATTTCTTCATTTGCTTTTGAGAGGACTGAGGTAGTGCCCCCTCCATCTGCACTGTCCTGTTCTGTCTGTCTGCGGCTGGAGAACAGAAACTGGTTTAAGTCAATCATTTCTGTGAAACTGACTTTTCTAACAGGACATAGGGCCACTCCACGGGGGAAAACTTGTCTTACTCATAACTTTTTTGTGTTTTTTGTATTCAAATGATAAAAACATTATGCTTCCATATGTAGGAACAAATACAGTGTCCAGTGGAAACTTTCTGCATCTTATAATAATTCATTAGCAAAACACTTTTCTTGTTATAATGTAATGAAACATTGACAGTTTATAACACAACTCACAGCAAAGGGACGCCATTCAGCTACAGAATACTAACTTCTCCTTTTCTGTTCTAGGCGTGCAGTTGAAACCAACTTCCTCAAAAATGGACTCTACAATCATGAGATCATTTGTGATACTCTTTCAGATTTACTCACTCTTTTTGAGTAACTTTGGCCTCGGTGTCAGAGGGTTTTCACTCAGGAGTTGTTACCTTTTTGAAGATTCAGCCATTTGCTCCCAGAACCAACTGACACAGGTCCCCACAGACATCCCTCCCACTGTGACGAGCATCGATCTGAGGAACAACAACATTTCAAAGATACAACTTTTAAATTTTAGACATTTTCCAAATGTGACAAAGCTTGATCTGAATCAAAACTCCATTTCAAACATTGGTAAACACACATTTTCTCAGTTAATTTCCCTTAAATTGTTGATATTGAGCAACAATACCCTTGTCAAACTTGAGGATCAAGTGTTTGATGGTTTGTCCAAACTCATAGAGTTAAGGGTTAGCTTTAATCAAATTGATTCAGTGGCACCAAATGCCTTCAGATCCCTGAAGAGCCTTTCACTTCTTGACCTGTCCAGTAATAGACTCTGCTCCATTGCACAGCTCCGTTCATCCATACAGCACATGCCACAGTTAAGCAACCTGATCATTAAAAACAACAGAATTACAACTTTAAGGTCCCAAGATTTATCAAATTCCTCAACAATTTACTCTCTTGATGTGTCAGAAAATCCACTTACAAAGTTTGAGGTAACTACAGGTGCCTTTTCAAAACTGAAAAGGTTGATCATTGGAGATCCCACAGTTAAGGCCAACCTGTCGTGGTCTGTGCAGAAGCACAGTCTGCTGGCTCATGTGACGTCTGTGGACGTTAGCGGGGTGGAACTGGCATCTATGGATGAATGGAGAAAACTATTTGCAACTTTTCAGTCCTTAAATTATTTACAATTAAACTCAATGCAAAGCAGACTTAGTGACTTGATAAACATGTCCTGCTCCATGCGAAAATTATCAAACCTACAAATACAGAAAAGCACAGACTTTTCTATCAAGTCAAGTTTATTCCAAATGTGCAAAAAGGTAAATAAAATGGATCTGCAGGAAAACAAGATTAAACAAATTGAAAATGGTTCCTTTGCTCATTTTGATTATCTAAAGGAACTCAGTCTCAGCAAGAACAGCCTCCCAAGTGTCCCATTTGCAATTAGAAATATACACAAACTTCGAAAACTCAAACTCGCCTTTAACCAAATCACAGAACTTGGATGTCAGGACTTTTCAGGACTGACAAACCTCAAAGAACTGGATCTTCAAGGAAACCATATTTCAGCACTGAGCAATTGCTCCTTTGTTGGATTATTGCAGTTGGAAATTTTGAAACTACAAGAAAATGCATTATTGGAGTTGGGCACTGCTTTCCAAAACAGTTTATCAAATCTTAAAGTCCTGTACTTCAATCTGAACAAACTCACTGTTGTTCCTAAATGTGCATTCACTGGTTTACGTTCACTTACAAAACTGTCATTAGCCCAAAATCAGATTCAAACTCTAGAGGAGGACTGCTTCTTTGGTCTGACAAGTCTCATGGATTTACAACTGCATGAAAATAAACTAAAAAAAGATGCACTTGACAGTGCTCCCTTTAAGTATTTGGTAAATCTAAAACAACTTAATCTACAAAAAAATCATATCAAATATGGAGACGTTGATCCCTTAGAGGAGCCTCCATTTATGAACTTATCACATTTAGAGAATTTAATGTTTTCAGTCCAGCACTCTACTGGACGGGCCCTTTTCCCTTTGAATTTCCTTCAGGGTCTAACAAATCTCTTACATTTCTCATGCAATAACATTCAACTTCAGAAATTTCCTGATGAATTTTTCACCCACACACCTCATCTCATCTCCTTGGACTTTGGTGCTAATGATCTCTTTGATTTGTCTCCAAATCTGTTTGCTCCAATCTCAAATCTCACTCAACTCAGAGTTACAAGCACTAACCTTCGCTCCTTAGACTTTCTGATCCACGCCAACCTGACAAATCTGAAGATTCTCTTGGCAAAAAAGAACACATTTTCTGTGATCAATGAAGACACCATCAAGTCCTTACCTAGGCTGACCGGGTTAGATCTGGAAAAAAATAGCTTTACATGTGACTGTGACAACTCCTGGTTTGTGCAGTGGATTGTAAACAACAATCAAACTCAAGTGGTAGGTGCCCATAACTTCACATGCAGCTACCCGCCACAAAGTAAAGACTCAAAACTGTTGGATCTCAATGTACAGTCCTGTCTTGTGGACATTGGCTTTATCTGTTTCATATCCAGCTCATGTCTCACTGTTGTGACCCTTGTGGCCTCATTCATCTACCATTTCAGCCGATTTCAGCTGACCTACGCCTACTACATCTTCTTGGCCTGGCTGTTTGATTCTAAAAACCGTAAGAAGCGAGCGGCGTGTCGATATGACGCCTTCGTCTCGTACAACGCTAAAGACGAGGCCTGGGTCTATAGAGAACTAGTGCCACATCTGGAGCAGGAGCAAGGCTGGAGACTCTGCCTGCACCACAGAGACTTCCTCCCAGGTACATTCCCCTGTGTGATACATGAAACTGTCCATCATCACATACAGTGGCAGTCAAAAGTTTGGACACACCTTCTCATTCAATGTTTTTCTTTATGTTTAGACTTTTCCACATTAGATCCATACTGACCACATCAAACATATGGAATTAGAAGTATAGAAATATTCAGATTCCTCAAAGTAAACCGTCTTTGCCGTGTATGACTGCTGCAAACCTTTGATGATGAAGTCTAGGAATGCCAAGAGTTTGCAAAGCACTAATCAAAGCAAAGAGTGGCTATTTCACTCTTTTATGTTTACTAAATTCCATGTGTGTTCATTCATAGTTTTGATGGCTTCAGTGAGAATCTACAATGTATTTAGCCATGAACTAATTGATTTCACATCGAGGAATAAGATTAGCATTAAGTTAAACTAAACCAACTGGATTTACTTTGAGGTCGATGTTTGGCTACCAACCAGATCGCTTCATCAGAGCTTGTGTTGGTGACTGTGACTCCCACTAGATTTAGTGAAAATTAAGACAAAAGTGTATCCAAACTAGACTAAACTATTATAGTGTACATAGTCACTTAATAAAGATTGAACAACTACTTCATGTTCACAGGGAAACCCATTGTGGAGAACATTGCTGACGCCATTTATGGAAGCAGGAAAACCATCTGTGTGATCAGCCGCAGATATCTGCAGAGCGAGTGGTGCTCCAAAGAGATGCAGCTGGCCAGGTACTGCTGTTTAAACTGTGTAAAAGATATACATTCAGAACAGATTCTTATTTGGTCTTTGCTGTAGTTTCCGTTTGTTCGATGAGCGCGAGGACGTCCTGATCCTCCTGTTCCTGGAGGACATCCCTGTGTCTCACGTGTCTCCGTATTACCGCATGAAGAGGCTGCTGAGGGGACGCTCATACCTGAGCTGGCCCCGCGCCGCAGACAACCCACAACTGTTCTGGGAGAAACTACGGCAAGCCCTGAGGTCCACAACCACAGCAGAGGAGGACAGACTACGGCTCACTGTCAATCAGATGCACCGAGACAGTGTTCACCTTATTGACTAAATAAATGTTGTCTCACAATGGAGAAAGGTTTTTCATAGATGCTGGTTTGAAAACCTTTCATTCAAATGATAGAATATTTTGTTTTGAATTGTTGATTGCTGTGACTAGCTTGCTAATTTTTAACCTCTCCAAAACATAGGACCTACTATTGTGGGGTGTTTTGCAATGATGGCAGCAGAAAAAGACCACTTTAAGTTTCTGTAGATTTACACTGAAAAATATATAGAAAATATGACTCTGCTCTTGTTGTATTTGTATGTTTATGCTCATTGAATTTAGTTAAAATCCCAACCCCATTACTCCCAGAATTTTATCTGGCAATTTTCAAACCAATATGCTGTAGTAATTATACTTTGTTTTGTACTATCCATCCATCCATTTTCGTCCCCTTATCCGGGGCCGGGTCGCGGGGGCAGCAGCCTAAGCAGGGACTCCCAGACTTCCTTCACCCCAGACACGTCCTCCAGCTCCTCCGGGGGGACCCCGAGGCGTTCCCAGGCCAGCTGAGAGACATAGTCCCTCCAGCGTGTCCTGGGTCTTCCCCGGGGCCTCCTCCCGGAACAGATGCCCGAGCCACCTCAACTGGCTCCTTTCGACGTGGAGGAGCAGCGGCTCTACTCCGAGCTCCTCCCATGTGACTGAGCTCCTCACCCTATCTCTAAGGGAGCGCCCAGCCACCCTGCGGAGGAAACCCATTTCAAGCGCTTGTATCCGCGATCTTGTCCTTTCAGTCACTACCCAGAGCTCATGACCATAGGTGAGAGTAGGAACGAAGACTGACCGGTAAATCGAGAGCTTCGCCTTTCGGCTCAGCTCCTCTTCACCACAACGGTCCGATACAGCGACCGCATCACTGTCGAAGCTGCACCGATCCGCCTGTCAATCTCACGTTCCGTCCTTCCCTCACTCGTGAACAAGATCCCGAGATACTTGAACTCCTCCACTTGAGGCAAAACTTGTTTAGTACTAGGGTGACCAAATGTCCGTTTTTCCCCGGACATGACCGTTTTTTATATCCTGTCCTGGGTATCTGGGTTTTTTTTTCATAAAGTCATGGAAATGTCCAGGTTTTCATTATGTGGCAGAGAGGTAGATGGGAGGGTAAGAAAACCAACGTAATCCTAATTAACATAAAGCCAACAACGCCACTGGGCATAGCTCAGAAACTAAAACTCAATTTACTAAACTAAATTAAGGCTCACAGGTTCGTTAATTGACAGAGACAAGTGACTTACAAAACATGAAATAATTTATTACCATTATTCATATGTTCCCTCTTGTTAGATTAACTTTAAGAGTAGACTATTCACTGTTCACATCACTGCCGATTAAAAGCTTTTCTGGACTCAAAGACACTTTACAGTTTATTATTCATTCACTCCAGACCCAGTGGTGTAAACTATTATTGTAGCCACAGCTGCCTTAGGGGAGACTGATGGAAGTGAGGCTGCCAATCTGCACCATCGGCCCCTCCACCACCACCATCATTCACACACACACCACTTTCATACTAGACAATGTGGGTGAGGTGTCTTGCCTAAGGACACAACAACAGTTTTTATGACTGGCGCCCCCCTGTGGCTCCTGATTTTCCCAGTGGTGTCATATCCAAGTCCTGACCAGGCCCAGCCTCTGAGCTTCTGAGATCTGACAGGATCAGGCTTTGACAAGCTGGTATGGCCACTGTTGCCACGAAGCATCTGGACACCAGATTTGGTTTGGTGACACCAAAGTCTGACTATCTATTGTCTATTGTGGATCTGTTCAAATAACTGGAGCGGGTGTTGCTGCTTGCATCTGTCTTGAGTTGGCCTAGTGACCACTCACTAGTACTTTTTTTCAAAATTTGTTTACGTACTTTGTACAAAATTGACTTTACATCACAGAGTAAAATAAATTTAAAAAGCATTCCACACAATCTCCTTTTATATCAAAATGACAAATGAAAAAAAAAAAAAAACCTCTTATGCATCATGTGCCCAAATAAGAAAAAAATTGAATAAATAAAGTGAAAGCCCGTGAATCAAAAGAAAATAGTAGATTAAGTAAATAACTAGAGATACTTCTGTTTTTCTGTGTATGTATTTAAAGTGTTGAGTGAGCCTTATCTCCTCTGCCTGCTGCTGTTGTGTCTGTGTGTGGACAGTGGAAATGTACTGGAGTTTATCATTGACCACGACCTCGGGTTAAACATTACTGCGAGCTCGTCGATCTCACTCTTCTATTGCAGCTTTTATTGAAGCGGGTCAGACGTAAAAATACCAAGATCACAGTCATAATGTTAAGAATTCCTTGCATATTTTTATCATGTTTATGAGAGTGGAAGTTGTAAAAGTGTTTGTGTGTGTCATGTGATGAAACTGAGTTAAAAGGCGGCCTGAAGAGTTCCTTAGTATGGTGTAAAGGCAAAGATATTTCACTATAGTTCACCTCCTGATTGTTAAGTTTGAAGAGTTTCCCCGACGTGTAACTCCATAAACCCAGAGAATGTTTATCCTCATAACATACGCACCACAATTCCATGATATAGGCATGGGAAGACACTTTTTATAGGAAAACAAGCACCGGAACATAAAGCCCACTGCGCCACCTTCAGGCTAGGAGAGAAAGTACATTTTGGCTCCTACATGTGGCATTAAAGCGCCTCTGACAGGTTGGACTACTCATTTTACACAGTTAAGATCTTTATATTCAAAATTTGTGCAAAAAACATTCACTTTTCCTTTCTGTTTTTCCCAATTTGACCATTTTTTTGTTTTAAAAGTTTTAAAATATTACTTCTTGGTTTGGAAATTATAACGTCACACTAGGGATTTTCATAACTGTTACCTAGAAAAACTCTTTTGTACACGGAAATTATTATGTGACAAATACAAATATAAGAAAACACCTTCATTTGTTGAAATCATGTTTAAAGTCTCAGAAAAATACATTTCCTATGTGTAAAATGTGCTGAACTTTTGGATAGAATTCTCTCAGTCTGACGTCATCATTATGTTTGAACTCTTCACTTTTTCAAATTTTTCTACTTTTCTTTCCAAAATGTTTCTTGGTTGATGCAAAACTATAATTTATATTTACAACAGTTGTAATCCCACCAAATTACCATAGTTTTTGGACTATAATGTGCACTGGATTATAAGGCGCAATATCAATAATGTTGAATTCTCTCGTCTATTTTCATACATAAATTGCACTGGATTATAAAGAGCATTAAGTGAAACAAACGGATGACACTTGAGACTGATCCTTAGTCCAGGTGTCCACGATCTATTGGCAGATCCATTGGCGATGCCTTCCTGTCTTGGTGAATGTGGATTATGAATGTGAATGTGGGTGGATCATTTAAGTTTGTTTTTTTATTTCCTACGAGGACGACTCAAATACACATTGAGTAATAATCTGTTTAATGCAACTTTGTGCACGTTTGTTTACGTTTTACAGAAACAAAACTTAAAACCACATGGCTCATTTGCATAAACTATAAGATCTGAAAAAAACCCAGCTCACTCACTCTTAGTTCGCGAGGCTCCTGACTACAGCAGCCGTAATGCTCCGACAATCCATCAAGCGGTGCGGCTCGAACTAAAACACTGACAGTTTTTTGAGTGCCCTGTACCACATAAAATCGATTTGAGGTTAGTACGCACAACCAAAATTAATACATAAAGGCGCACTGTCGATTTTTGAGAAAATGAAAGGATTTTAAATGCGCCCTATAGTCCGAAAAATACGGTATGTCAAAATGAAAAGTTATGTCATGTACTTTGCATTTTTAGGTTTTTATATTGCTGGAAAAATACCTTGAAAAACATGCATGCGTACTCTGAGCGGGGTCAACTCTCCACAGATCTGACTTGTCACTTGGCCTGGTGGGTCACCTGAACATCTCCATGGACATTCCAGGAAAAAAGGCATCATCTACATGGAGACAAACAAAAAACAATATCGTGATATCGTATCGTCAAAAGTCTCACAATAATACCATGGACTATCACAATATATCAAATCACAAGTCTCTTTGCTTAAATTCATTGTTGTGGTGCAGTAATAGCTACAAAAACAGAGGGAACTACATAGACCATGATCCTTTGCTGTTTCAGTGCAGACTACATGAAGAAATAACTTATTAAGCACTTTTAAATCTTTATTCTTTCGATTATAACAGTACAAAAGGCTTATCATGGCATTTTAAAAGGAAAAAAGTATTAACCTCCTCTAAATATCGCATTAAATATCGTACTGTGAGAGGCATGTTGTGATAATATCGTAGTGAGAGATTTGGAGATTGTTACATCCCTACAACCTGACTGATGATGGCGCTCACTGCAACTTCTGGAATAAGAAAATATTAATTTTTATATCCTGTTCATGTTCTGAGAGATTGATAGGGTCTTGTACTTTTTCTTCGTTCATTTCTGTTTGTCCAGCTCCAGATAAGAGATAACTCTCAATCTTATGGACATGTTAAACATTCAAGACAATCTGTAACTCATTATTTTCAGTCAAACCAACCTGAATCTGGACCAGTTTGTACGCCAAACCCACAAGTAAAAAATAACCCTAAAAAAAAAAAAAAGTAACAGGACTTTTATATGAATTCTGCATGGACTTGTTTGCCTTCTTAAAAGTCCCTAAATCTAATTCTAAATCTAATTTTTTGTGAAATCTGCTTTAGTTTTGACTTGGGACTTCAAAACTTGGGTCAAAACCCAAGAAAAGCACAATCAACTTGTCATTCAGACCATCCCCAGAGACTCCAGCTATACTTATTCTAAATGTAGGCGGAATTTGAAATCTGACTTTCCTCATTGTAGAGCAGAGGTCTCCAACCTGTAACTTGGGAGCTGCCTGTAGCTTTCCACTCCCTTCCAAGCAGATCGCAAAGAGATTTCTGAATTACACGTATTGTTCTGAATAACTCAAATTGGATTGATTTAATGTACAATCTGGAATTTTGGACATAAGGCCTCATTTCCTAGTGAGACAGAGTGTTGGAGACGTGTGGAGACACTTTTTAAAATCTTCCATCCAGTCCTTGTATTTGCAGAGGTCACTGGTGCTAGACTAGTGCATGTCAATGGCCACAGTTCTCCTGCCACTAAAAACAGTCTTACCCACTCCACAAAACACCCAAAACAAATCTATTATTACACCAGACTGTCCATGTGAATGTCTGTGTTGATAGAATAATGTTGATGAAATAAAACTAACCTTGCATTTGAAGAATTTATGTGTGAGCAGCAGCAGCGAGTTGTACTTCCTGGTAGAAAGCTCGGCAGCGGCGGACTAATGTCACCTAGCACCTATCTTACCGGCAAAGTCAAATTCAACATGTGACAATTCAAGTGATGCAAGGTTCGTTTTATTTCAAACACTATTGTGTCAACACAGACATTCACATGGACAGTCTGGAGTAAGAATAGATTTGTTTCAGGTGTTTTGTGGAGTGGGTAAGATGTTTTAATGTTTTTAGTGGCAGGATAAAACTATGGCCATTGACATGTACTAGTCTAGCACCAGTGACCTCTGCAAATACAAGGACTGAATGGAATATTTTAAAAAAGTGTCTCCACACGTCTCCAACACTCTGGCTCCACTAGGAAATGAGACCCTATGTCCACAATTCTGGACTGTCCATTTAAAAGGCTATCAAGATTGTAAATGTGTCATTTTGGTGTTCACGTTGTGCATGTTGTAAACGTATAAACATCTAACTTTCCCCCATCTAAGGCTGTAGCTCTTAAATGTATTCAATTTCTTGTGACTGCTAAAGTGAGGGGCTCTGTGACGGAGCGCCTGTGTTGCCCCATCATCTCCCGACTGGCGCGTCTGCATCTGGCCAAAGAGCACGACGCTTCCTTCCCTCCCCGTCTTGCAGAGCCAAGCTCCGATAAACTATTTTATGCAGGACCGCTCGTGTGTCTCGCGGTCCTGTTTTTCCCCCAACATCTGAACGGTTTCCCGGCTTGTGCGTTTGAGGTGCACACTCGACGCTGACGCCGCTCTCTTACCTGCAGCAGCCTCCGCGCCGTTCTTGAGATTAGGGCCAAACCGACGCACTTCCTGGTTGTGCTTTAAATAGCGCATAGTGGCGCGCTCAAGGGGGACATGTGATCATGGACTCGACCATTGTGGTCTATTTGGGGTCATTTGTGGGTTTTTTGAAGTTGTTTAATGGAACAATCTTAACCTAATGAGGGGTTCTTTAAGTTATTTTTATTAGGTTTATTTCCAAGTTGATTTGGGTTCCTCAATTCAGTTCTGCTTATGTTAATTCCTCAAAACCCCATTTTCGTTAATTGGTTAGCCCGGGGGGAGGGGCTAAGGGGGTATAAAAGGAGGGAGCTCCAGTCATTTGGAGTTGGTATTTGGCCTGACTATGTGGGTGCTGCAACTGTAAGTGTGATTATTGTACATATTGTTGTAAATACTTATTTTTTTGGTCACTGTAAATATTCCACTCTGCACTTGGAGCTGTGGTGCAAATAAAAACCCACTTAAGTGAAGTTTTTTTGACTGAGCCATCATTTTTACATTTATTTTGGACGAACCTGTGACAGGCTCTTTGGCATTTTCATGTTGTAGTAGCTCGCTGGAAGAAAAAGGATGGAGACCCTTCATGTAGAGTTTGTTCCAGCTTAAAATGAGAGCGCAAAGAGAGGCCAAACTGTAGAGCCTCAGCTTCACAAAGAGTCCAACCATTTGTCTGAGCTACGAAGGCTGCAGAGACAGATTCAGTTTGAACTGAGGGTCATCTGTAGAAGTAAGTAGAAGTAAGTGGTTAAGTAAGAGGAAGAAAGAAGTAAGTAAATAAAGAGTAAGTAAGTAGTAAGCAAGTAAGAAGCAAGTAAGAAGCAAGTAAGAAGTAAGTAGAAGTAAGTAGTAAGAACAACAGCAAAAAAAAAAAAAAAAATGTGTGTTTCCATGATAATTACTCAATGAAAGTGATTACATGACTCTATAAAAATCTCTCACTCATTATCTCGAGAAGTCATATTCTATTACCCTGGGAGCGTGGTTAATATTTTCTAGGTCATATGATCCACACCGCGTTGGAAATGCATTCATCTGGTTACTGTAGAAAGTGCAAACATCGAGTCAGCTCTTTGCTCTCATATTTCCTGTCCACATTCCAATAGTGCAGTTCTCTGGTGATTTCTTCAGATTCCAGGAAGTGACTCAGGCCTGTGTGACCGGGGCTAAAGGACACGATGGAGAAACGCCAGCCAACTTCCATTACAGGAGATTTCATCAGATTTTCTGTGCCTGACCACTCACACAAACACACACACTTTTATTTATTTACTTACTTATTATTACATATTTATTTTTCCATTTTATTTTCATTTTTATTGTCTTTTTTTTTTTTTTTATAATTTGCAATTTATTCAGTGCTTTTTTGTCCACATAAATCATAATATACATGCTCTATCCCCCCCCCCCCACACACACACACACACACAAACTCCAAAAAAAAAAAAAAAAAAAGAGCAATAATAATGAAAAAGGATTATGTATGTATATAATACATACAACATATACTAAGCGTGTACTATATATATATATATATATATATATATATTAGTACACCGTATATACATACACCACATTTTATATATGCATATATACACACACACCAATATGTACACATACCTACATATATACATACAAGTATGAAGTAAATAATAAGTTAGTAACTAAAAAAAAAATCATTCATTTTTATTGTCTTAACTTTGTATTTGTATATTTTAAATTAATTATATTTAGATATAAAATTGTCTCCCTGTGAGTTTCAGGATTGATTTTAATTTCTTTTATTGGTTTTTAAACGTCTTAATGGTCTTGGGCCCTCTTATCTTTCAGAATTGCTTTTACCCTGCGCTCCTCTGGCAGCAGCTCCTGGTCATTCCCAAAGTCAGGACACACAATCATGGAGAGGCGTCTTTCCAGCACTAAGGATCTCGTCTGGATGGAATGGTATGGAACTGCAGCCGGTGGAGCTCAGGGCTGCAGAGAACGTTCATGTTTTTAAGAGCAGGCTCAAGACCCACCTTTTTAGTTTAGCTTTTGAATGAAATCTTATACTTTTACTTGCTGTTTTTGTACACATTATATTATATTTATTTATTTTAGGCATATTTTTTAGGATTTCTAGTGTTTCCCCTGTAGAAGCTTCTGCATCAGGAGCACAGATCGGCTGTAGTCATGTGGGCTCCTGGTGGAGAGTTGGTGTTTGGGCTTCATCTCTCCCCTGGCTCCTGTGGTGGTTCCTGGTGGTGGTGGACGTCTCTCTGCTCCTGGTGTAGACATCTCCTCTGATGGTGCTTTCTCAACTGGGTCGCCTGTGTTCAGCCTCACATTTTACTATGTGTCGTTTTATGTATTTTAACATGTTTGTTAGTGTGTGAGTGTGTGTGTGCGCGCGTGTGTGTGCGTGTGTGCGTGTGTGTGGGGGTGTGTGGGGGTGTGTCTGGGAGTGTGTCTGGGTTGTTTGGAGTCGGGCAACTCTGGGGTTGGGTTGGTTGGTGGGTGGAAGGAAATGTGGAATCACTGTAAAGCTCTTTGTTACATTTTTGTATGAAAAGTGCTTTATAAATAAAGTTTGATTGAGATATTATTTCTGATTTTTATTTTTAGATTGTGAGACAACCAGGTCCTTCACCAGGCCCTCCAATGGACTCTTTTAAAATCTTTTTGGTTAGGGATCTGTCACCTGCTTATTTCCATGGAGATGTCATTGCTCTTCTTGAAATGTTCCACAGTGTGACATTAAACAGCTCTACTTTACATTTATTCAATTACAGGTGTTTTAATAGCTCAAAAATACCTAGAAAAACAGACATTCCAACTGTAAGCGGGGTTGCCTCGCCACAGATCTGACCTGTAACTCTGTCTGGTTTGGTTTCCATGGAGATAGAAAGGTTTAATGCCATACTGTGGAAAATTCTAGACAAAGCAATAACATCTATGTGGAGAAAAGCAGGGGGGAGACCTTCCACAGGAAAAGTTACACAATGCACCTTTAAGAAGCAGCTGAAGACACTTGGGTTACGTTCAGACTGCAGGGCTTAACGCTCAATTCTGATTTTTTTGTGAAATCTGATGTTTTTGCGAGGTCGTTCACATTAACAATTAAATGTGACTTGTATGTGACTCCAGTGTGAACATTAAACGCCCGAAAGTGTCCCACATGTGACACTGGAGACACGACGACGTCAACCGCAGCGAGCGTGCTCTGTGTTTACAGAAGTTGTCCAAACATGGACGTGAGCATTGAGCACCTGGAGATTTTAAAGTTCCTCTCGTACCGGAGCCAGAACATGAACAACTTACTTGTTTTAAGGAGGAGATTGAGAAGGAGAAGGACGAGGTTTTTGGCCGTGGTGTTTTGTGGGGCAGCGGCAGCGACGTCCGTTGAAAGGAACGTGTGGATGTGGAGACGGAGCCGTGAGTGGTGATGTGCTTCACTTCAATCACACGGAGTTCGTTAACAGTTTTCACCTACTTCAGTGCAGAATAGAATAGTGGCTTGTTGATAACGTGTAGGTGGATGAATGCACTTTGACTGTTCAGACTGAAGTCACATGTCAAAAGATCAGATATGTATCGGTTTCAGGAGCACATATCCAAGTGTCCTGGGTCACATTTGAAAAAATCGGATCTGTGTGGTTCAGACTGTCATTAAAAGATCAGATACAGGAACATAGAGGCCAAAAAAATCGGATTTGGGTCACTTCAGGCTGCAGTCTGAACGCAGCCTAATTCAACATGACGGACGGAGCGAGAAAGCACGTAAAGGATATTGATCCTGGTTATTTATCCACTCTCTTCTATCAATAATATTTTTAATTTGGTTAAGTAAAGACTTGGCTTTTCACTGTCTTTTAGCAGACAAAACATCTTATGTTACGATATCCTGGTCTTTGCTTCTCTACAGCAAATCAAGTAATCCAAAGTATTCAGATTACGTTACTCACCTTAAGTAATTTAATGGATTCCGTTACAAACTACATTTTGGGGTATGTAATCTGGAATCTGTAGGGGAATATGTTTTAAAGTAACACTGCCAACACTGGTATTAGAACAATTAGGCGTCTTACATCTTTCTGAAGGATGGTGGCAGGGATTTTTGTTTTAACTTGCTGCTCTGTATGTTTCATTGGGACTGGATAGTTTGGGAAGACTTTATGCCGACATCTCTGACAATTTGACTTGACATTCTTGGTGAAGTCCAGTATAATTAATAGGAAAAAACGATTCTTGCCCCCATTTGGAAGTATGATATCAGTACATTCCAGAATCTGAAAACCACCAATCTGCTCGCACACTCATCCAAGACTGTGCAGCCTTCATTACAAAATTTTGAAAAATTTCACCAACTGGCAAACAAATCTGGACTTGGTAGCAAAAATGTGCAGAGTTCAGCTGCTTACGCTGGGCTAAAGGATTTGGTAGACCATCATCAACATCAGAAGAGAAGGTCGAGCAAGTTCATGAAAAACTTTTGCGAAACCCCAAGAAGTCTGTAAGAAGAACAAGTTTGGAAACCCGGATCCCTCGAATGACGCTTTGCAGTACCAGATCCTTTCCAATGTATCCATGTAACGCACAATGATTCTGATCTGTAAAAACTCGTACACAAACACAGTGTAGTTACTTTAAATGTGTGTTAACTTTTCTGGTAGAAGGTCCATCATCTGCATTCTCCTTGAAGTCGTGTTTGCTTGTTTTATTCTCTCTCTCTCTGGCAGCAGGAGACTATGGACCAGTGGACTCACTTTGTCACTGCATCCAACAGATCAGTGTGTGGAGGCAAAACAACTTTCTCCAGCTAAACTCTGACAAGACTGAAGTCATAGTGTTTGGTCCACATAAACAAAGGGACAGTGTCAGCATCACCTCCAGTCTCTCTCTCTAAAACCTTCAAATCAGGCAAGAAATCTCAGGGTAATAATGGACTCAGACTTGAACTTTAACAGCCACATCAAGTCAATAACATCTGCAGACTTCTACCATCTAAAAAACATAGCGAAAGGTTTACTGTCTAAATCAGACTTGGAGAAACTTATCCATGCGTTTGTCTCCAGTAGGTTAGATACTGTAATGTTCTGCTCACTGGTCTCTCCAAACGAGCTGTGAGACAACTGCAGAACATCCAGAACATCCAGAACGCTGCAGCTCGGGTCCTTACTCGAACTAGGAAGTACGAGCACATGCGTCCTGTGCTCAGGTCTCTGCTCTGGCTCCTGTGGCTCAGAGACTTTAAAGCAGCTCTGCTTGTACAAGTGTCTCCATGACCGAGCACCAAAGTCCATCTGTGACATGTTAGTGTCATATGAACCATCTCACACTCTGAGGAGCTCAGGGACCGACCTCCTGCTAGTGCCCAGAGTCACGACTAAACAAGGGGAGTCAGAGTTTCAGGTTCATGCAGCTAAAACCTGGAACAGTCTGAACATGTGAGACAGACTCTTCTGTGACGCTGTTTAAATCCAGACTCAAAACATTTCTGTTTAACTGTGCATAAAACTGAAAGGTTTTCATTCCCCACTCTTCTCTCCAATTTATGTCTCTCTTTTTTAAATTTTAATCTTTATGATTATGTTTTGATTTGTTTTTATTATGATTTTAATGTATTTCTTATTCTGTAAAGCACTTTGAATTACTTTGTGTACGAATTGTGCTGTACAAATAAACTTGCCTTGCCTTGATTGTTCAAAAATATCTTGAAAAATATCTTCCTCCTGTAAGCGTGGTCACCTCTCCATAGATCTAACCCAGGGGTCAGCAACCTTTAATCCTCAAAGAGCCATTTGTATCGTAACCCACAGAAAAGAAAACATCTGGAGCCACAAAACCCTTTTGACATCAAAAATGAGGATAACGCTGCATATCATTTTTTTACCTGTATGTTCTGTATAAAAGACTATAGTGTGCTGCATTTATGAAATCAATAAAAGGCTGCAGACAATATTTGTTCATTCATATATACGGTCTATGCATACAAGTTTCTTTTTTTGGATTTATCCATCTGTAACCAGGTGACAAATCCTGCCCAACGTCTGCCTCTCTCTATATACATCTGTGCCAGTCTCTCCTATCTCCGACTATGGAACTCAAATCTCGCGGTGTTTCAGTGTGTTCTCGCGGGATCTCCGTGTCACATTCTTATTTGCCAACTTTATGCCTGTTTCTGTCAAATACAAGTTACAAAATGAAACTACTTGAAAGCCGACTGTCTAGAGCTCATGATAAATGAGACTACGTTTGTTTGTTTACTTGTATCATGCATTTTTAAGTGTCTTTGCTAATCAGTGTTGTCCAGTTATAGTTGCAGCTACCTGAGCACTTAAGCTAAGCACTTTTTGACTTGAATAGCTTTGTAAAAGTATATTTATTTTACTGAATGACACTATTAATATTCATACAGACTATGAATCCAGTTTTGTATATTATTGTATTATTTTCCTACTGTTGAATTATCATATTGAAACTATTTGTAGTGCAACTAGTGCTATTTAACTTGTATTGTGTGCACACTGAATTTATTATTAGCCTTACTGTTAAAGGAACAGCTAATTGATTTGAAACTTTGGTCCTGTTGCCCAGGCTGGGTTTCTACCCCCCTGATGGTGAGCTGAAAGGAGCAGGCCTCAAGTCTACAGAGCCTCCTGAAACCTACCGAACTACTGCAGAGTCGCACCTCTCCTGCCGGGCCGGTAGGTGGTTCTTTGCAGCCCACAAAAACTCTCCCAACGCACCCACATGCCCATTGCCCACTGACTTCCACACATTCCCCTCACGAACATTTTATGCACTGGATATCCGGTCAAATCCAGATGTGGGTTCCAATGAACTGTGTGTGAGCTGGGTTTACTATTTTTGTGTTTATGATTGCACTCCTTAGTGTTGGACTCTCGATATATAGTGTGCAATCAAATACTGCATTTATCATTGATGGACTCTCGATATATTTTTTGCACTCAATAACCTATTGTTGTACCTTAACTGAACTGTTTATTGAACTGTTGTATATAACTGAATGGCCATTCGTACTGCACTGTCTATGTTTAATGTTTGTCTGTCAATCCACTATTTACTTATTTCTATAATATATGGTACCAAACCAAAAGCAACTTTCAGTCTCCTGTCACTCCCTCCTAGAGTCGAACACTAGTCTTCTGGTCACTAGCCCATATTAATATTACTACTGTGTCAAAAAGGGGGTCGAAAAGCTCAATAAATCATGCTGCTGGAGCCGGTGGTACATTTCTTTGAAAGTTACAAGATTACCATTATCTACAAATTCAGAATTACATTTAAAACACAAACAAATTAAAATAAAAATACATTGTATTTGTGACGGATGCCGTCCTCGTTTTATTTTTACCTTGCCTCCACCCACCTCAGATCACCCACCCCGGATCCACCCCGCTGATCAGCCTCACCTGGTCCGCCTGATCAGCGGGAATATAAAAGCCGGAGCCAACTCAAGAAGAGTGACCAGTGGGTCCTCCGCTGCAGAGTTCCTTAGTTATTTATTTTTGTATTACCTTTATTAACGTTTTGTACACCTTTTTAGCACTTTCTTTTTTGTAATAAATATCCTTCTTTTTTCACCTCACCAGGCTTCCCGTTTTGTTCCACACCCGGTTCATTTTAACATCTTTTTCAGTTACAGTGCCACCCCCTAGGCTCCCGTGGCACGTAACAGTAATTAAATACTGATTATTTATTTTCCAAAGTCATGGAGCCACAACAGAAGGATGAAAGAGTCACATGCAGCTCCGGAGCCGCCGGTTGCCAAAACCCAATCTAACCTGGCACTTGGTCTTTTGGTGTCACTTGTCTCTACGGCAGTGCTTCTCAATTATTTTCTGTCATGCCCCCCCTAGGACGAATAAAACATCTCGCGCCCCCCCGCGTGACTATAGATAGTATAATTTGTCTATAAAATTGTTATAAGTACACCTGTGCGTAACACTGCCACCTTATATGACGCCAACAACGCTCGCTGGTTTACTGAAGTAGCAGTCACAAAGCGGGATGATTGTCGGCAATATTCGGCACGTTTTCGCTGAAAAACCTCAAGCGGCTTATCAGAGTGATCGGGGTGTAATGTATTTAAGTGACGCCTTAATTTATTGGGCTTCATGCTGTCGGCTGCTGTCGGCTGCACTTTCTATGTAAAGTCTATGTGGATGCGCGACTAGTGCGTCCTGCGTTTTTGCGGCGCGTTTTCGGCGTCAGCGCGGCGCGAATCTGGCGTCAGCGCAGCGCGTCTTCAGCGTTTTGGCGTCAGCGGCCAAGACGCGCGTCCAAGGCGTCAGCGTCAAGAAGTTGAAAATGCTGAACTTTTCGCGTCAGACGCGCCGCGTCAACCAATCAGGGACGAGTATCCAGAGACGCAGCGACGTTATTATCAGGAAGCAAGACCCGAGAACCAGAACGAGAACCACAAACATGAGCGGAGAATAAATATATACGCCACAATCACCGAGCCGATCGGGAGGAATACACCAGGACCGGACCAGGACCAAACCAGGACTAGACCGAGACTAGACCGAGACTAGACCGGGACTAGACCGGGACTAGACCGAGACTAAACAAGGACTAGACCAGGACTAGACCGGGACTAGACCGGGACCAGACCGGGACTAGACCGTGATTAGACCAGGACTAGACCGGAACTAGACCGTGATTAGACCAGGACCACACCGGTATTAGACCAGGACTAGACCGGGACTGATCCAGTGTCATTAGTGGAGTATAAATATATGTACGCCCCAGTCGTCGACCCGATCTCCTCCGCTGATGTTTTATGTCATAAAAACACTCTCTCAGTCTGGTCTGACATTGTTTCGGGAAAAGACCGGGACCGGGCTCTTGTTTCCAGGGCAACGGACGCGCGTCAAGTATTTTTGTCCCGTTCGTCCACGGCGTCAAAGACGCGCGTCGGGGGCGTCTAAACTCAAATGCAAAGGCTCCAAATAGAGGCGTCAAGGCGTTTTTTGACGCTTTGGTGTGAACGGCCCTTAAGAAAGTAAACAAAAATCAAAATAAAAAAATAAAAAAGCATGTTCCCCGAGGTCAAACGCGCCCCCCTTGACGGAGCCGCGCGCCCCACTATTTGAGAAGCACTGCTCTACGGTGATAGATACTTTAACACCATACTCTGGGAAAAGCCTGACAAAGTAACACAACATCTCCACGAAGACAAAATACCTAGAAAAACAGAAGTACTGACTGTGAGCGGGGCTGCCTTTCCACAGATCTGACCTGTTTTGGTCTCCATGAAGGTTTAATGCCATACCAATAAAACATTCAAAGTAACATCCATGGACTCTCCACCAGAAAAGTTCCACAGTGCACCTTTAAGCAGGTTCTGTAGTGCATGTGTGCAGTGTGACTTTGCAGTAATAAAATATTGTTTTGGTGGAGTGATTAGTCAGTGTGACATGTCCAGTTTGCTGCCAGTGTTTGTGCAGTTCAAGGGTGGAGTTTGTTTTATCTCAAATAAAGCTCTCAGATGTTGACCCTGAGTATGAGCTGGAGATAGGCTGATAACTTTCTAAATATGAACAATGGCTAAAGGAAATATCAGGTCACGTTCCTGTAAATGAACATAACATGTGGAGTTTGAGATGAAAATGACGCTGCAGCTGTTACACAACTCTTTGATAATATTCTTTTTTGTTACTATTATTTAGTGTACATTTCATACTATATTATTTTTGTCTGTGTGGAGGTTCGTCTGTGCAGGGCCAACCTGTCAGGAGCAGTGTCGTGTGTTCTTACTGTGAGTGGGGTCGCCTGTTGGAAGATCCGACCTGTAACTTTGTCTGGATTGGTGTGGAGATGGATCAGAATGCTGTTCTGTGGAACACTCCAGGCAAAGCACGAGCATCTTCAGAGAAAAGTAGGTCTGGTCAAGTGTTGCACCCTCCTTGAGAAAAAGTTCAGAAAAAACACTTGTTAACTGCACACTGATATGAACACAGGGATTGTTCTGCTGTATTCCTGCACTTTTGAAAATCCATAAACTTGTCCTATGCTACTGCTTTTTCTGTTCAAAACAGGCACTTACTACACGTAGTAGTTGTAGTAGTTGTAGTAGTAAGTGTTGTCACAATACTCTGTGTATATACACGACAGAGTGGTTGGCTCTTGTGGCTGCCTGGCTCACCCACTGAGCAGCTGTTGAAACATTTTGTGTTTTGAGCTCAGTTTTTACTGTCAGTCATATTGTGGAATTTTAACCAAGAAGCACAGCATGTGCAGTTCAAAGGACACAAATAAGGGACTGTTGGATTTTGTAAAATGAGCTGTTTTTGCCGTATCCATGGAGACCATGCAAGAGGAGTTAGCTGAGAAACAAGCTATGGACATTTGAGCTGCTGCTGACCCTCCCTGACCAGACTCCTGTCAAACTGCACTCAGACCTTTGACTGACACACAAAGTCCACTGAGACGAGCAGTGGAAATGCTGCTGCAACAGCAAGAGTTTGCTGCAGCAAAACTCTTGCACTCTCTGGTCTCTTTCTTTACTCAATAGAGTGAGATTGTCAACATTACATTGTAGGTGTAGCCCTTCCTTTTCTAGCCACATGATATCAACATGTGACCTGATATGTGTGTGATCCTTCAGTGGTGCAGTAGGTTCATAGAGGAGGAGAGGGTGTGTACTAGTCTGTGCTCTTCTACTTGTTCTGATAAAAGCTCAACATCATTCTAAACACAATCAGGAAAGATTCATTTCTGTGAAATTCTTCTGAATATGACTTCTTCAGTATCGATACCTGCTCAAATGAGTCTAGTTTCTTTACTAGTTGTAGCATTAATTAGTATAACATTTGTAATACTTTTGACAATCTTAATTCCTATGCCTCCTCCAACTACCAGGCCTACTACCACTGATATCACCAGGCCTACTAGAGCTTTTACAGAGGAGTTATAGAAAAAGTCAAATAGCATCTGTGCAGAACGTGGGTGCAGGAGTTGAAGGTCGTGGTGTCAGTTGCACAATATTTTCTCCTCTGGTGTCACTCCCTGATCTGAACCGTCTGAACTGGCTCTAAACCAAATAAAACAGACTCTGTGGTTCTGTGCACATCAGGGGTGCGGTGTGGAGGCTCATCCCAGCCTGAGCGCTCTGTACACAGGCTCCCGGGGGTGACGGGTCATATTTCTGAAGCATGGACACCAAAATATTATTAAGGCTCTGCTCACATGGAAAACACTGTCTTTGTTGACTTTGGAAAGTTGAAATAAGGATGCAGTTTTGTTTGGGTCAGTGCTGCCACCTCGAGGTTAGGGTGAGGTATGACAAAGAAAGAACCGTAGTAGGATATTTATGCTGTATAAGGACAGTAGTAGTATTAGTAGTATTAGGATATTCACTCTGTATAAATAAAATAGTGTGATATATTTGAATCTATTGCCTAATAGGCTTCTGTCTCATCATATGTGTACCATATTAGTGTCGAGTGAACTTTGGGAAAGGCCTAGCTCAAACTCAAAACAAATCGACGGTAAAGTGTATTTATCTTGTTGACATGTTTCGACTGCAGCTGCAGTCTTCAGAACTGAACTTCAGATTTGGGACAATACATATAAGACTAATACAACTCCAATCTTTACCTTTCAAAAAAAAAGAGCATAATAAGAGCATCACACGATCAACTTGCAATGAACCAACCAATGCCTTATTTATAAACCTTCAAACTCTAAAATGTTATGATTTAGTCAACCTTTACACTTTGAAAATCATGTTCAAAGTAAACAACAATCCCCTGTCAAAATCATTACAGAATATGTTCAAAATCTGAAACAGCCAATATGAGCTCAGAGGTACGGCCACGTTTATCAAAAAGAAAATCTGAACAAAAACAAGCACAATCAGAGACATCAACCTGGTCCCCATGAGGCGTTGCTGGGTCAGTTTATGAGGAGTCCAGCCCATATGACATGATCATTATATCCACAATGTAATGTGTGTATGTGTACAGGCCCATGAACATGTGTGTGATGTTGGTCACACATGACAATGTTTGTGTTTACTAGTGTGGAACCAAAATGTCATTGTTCATGAGTTGTGTGTGTGTTAGTTGTGTGACTGTAGATCAGTGTGTTGTGTATCACCAGAGAAAAAAGAAATGGAAATTATTTTCGTTCCTGTTAGAATTTTAACAGCTACACTGAAAGAGAAAGGAACTGTTAAAATTGGTGATTATCTATGAATATTTGACTATACAAATGCATAGAATTATAAATAGATCATAATTTTTCTGAGATTTTGAGACACTCCCGTTGTACGAGCTCAATCCTTCCTGGATTTATGACCAAAAACGCATATTTGACCTTGGTTTCCTTGACCTTCAAGTGACCTTGACTGGTTTCAACCTGTAACATCCAGTGTACCCCGGTTATGTGTGTGCCAACTTGTGAGATGACTGGGTGAATATTTTAGGCCGCAGATGGTTCAGAAATTCGCAAAATTGCTGATCCTTTATAATGGCATGACGTTTCAATTGACCTGTGACCTCAAATGACCTCGGATTGTCACCAAACTTTTTTTGTGGCATCGGGCACGAGGGCTTGACCCAAGTACCAGATTTGGTGACAATTGGTCCATAAATGGTGGAATTATCGTGGGTGAACAGACACACACACAAAACCTGATCAGTCCTTCGGGGAACAGGTAATTATGAAATTTTGTAAATCTGTTAAAGAGGTGGAGCTCTGGAACAAGTGTACAGAAAACCTAAAATTGTGTACTGCTCTCTTCCAGTTTGTAAATAAGTTTAAATGTTTAACTCTGGGCAGATACATGAATTATGATACTTAGTTTGTGCTGTAGTACTTTGTTGTACTGTTACTGATCTGTTTGTTTCCTCTCGCTGTATTTATGAAGATGAACTGGTGTCAAGATGAAGCTCTGATAAAGGAATAAAGGGTCAAAGCAGAATAAACTCAAGCTTCAGCCGACACCTTTTCAGTCTGTGTGTGTTAAATATGTTAAATATGACCGTCTGTGAAATAATGTCAGAATAAACCTGTGGCCCAAATAAATAATCAATCAGTCAATAAATAATCAAACGGTCCCAGCAAGATGGCCTGCAACTATCAACCGAAACATGTCGTCAAAGTAAACACATTTTACTGTACTGTCTATAAAAAAAGAACCCAAGAAGTTAAAGTACATGAGACAAAATGAACATCCTTGGCTTAATACAGTGCTTCTCAAATAGTGGGGCGCGCAGGCTCCGTCAAGGGGGGCGCGTTTGACCTCGGGGAACATGCTTTTTTATTTTTTTATTTTGATTTTTGTTTACTTTCTTAAGGGCCGTTCACACCAAAGCGTCAAAAAACGCCTTGACGCCTCTATTTGGAGCCTTTGCATTTGAGTTTAGACGCCCCCCGACGCGTGTCTTTGACGCCGTGGACGAACGGGACAAAAATACTTGACGCGCGTCCGTTGCCCTGGAAACAAGAGCCCGGTCCCGGTCTTTTCCCGAAACAATGTCAGACCAGACTGAGAGAGTGTTTTTATGACATAAAACATCAGCGGAGGAGATCGGGTCGACGACTGGGGCGTACATATATTTATACTCCACTAATGACACTGGATCAGTCCCGGTCTAGTCCTGGTCTAATACCGGTGTGGTCCTGGTCTAATCACGGTCTAGTTCCGGTCTAGTCCTGGTCTAATCACGGTCTAGTCCCGGTCTGGTCCCGGTCTAGTCCCGGTCTAGTCCCGGTCTAGTCCCGGTCTAGTCTCGGTCTAGTCCTGGTTTGGTCCTGGTCCGGTCCTGGTGTAGTCCTCGCGATCGGCTCGGTGATTGTGGCGTATATATTTATTCTCCGCTCATGTTTGTGGTTCTCGTTCTGGTTCTCGGGTCTTGCTTCCTGATAATAACGTCGCTGCGTCTCTGGATACTCGTCCCTGATTGGTTGACGCGGCGCGTCTGACGCGAAAAGTTCAGCATTTTCAACTTCTTGACGCTGACGCCTTGGACGCGCGTCTTGGCCGCTGACGCCAAAACGCTGAAGACGCGCTGCGCTGACGCCAGATTCGCGCCGCGCTGACGCCGAAAACGCGCCGCAAAAACGCAGGACGCACTAGTCGCGCATCCACATAGACTTTACATAGAAAGTGCAGCCGACAGCAGCCGACAGCATGAAGCCCAATAAATTAAGGCGTCACTTAAATACATTACACCCCGATCACTCTGATAAGCCGCTTGAGGTTTTTCAGCGAAAACGTGCCGAATATTGCCGACAATCATCCCGCTTTGTGACTGCTACTTCAGTAAACCAGCGAGCGTTGTTGGCGTCATATAAGGTGGCAGTGTTACGCACAGGTGTACTTATAACAATTTTATAGACAAATTATACTATCTATAGTCACGCGGGGGGCGCGAGATGTTTTATTCGTCCTAGGGGGGGCATGACAGAAAATAATTGAGAAGCACTGGCTTAATAGGAGGGTTTCAGTCACGTGATCACAATGATGCGTAAATTTCAGGTGGAGGGCAGGAAGTGAAGACAAACACGACAAACAAACACGGCTCTGGAGAACACAGATATGGAGAAGAGTTCTTATTGTCAGGATTTAGAGCCAGTAGCGAGGCAAAAGTACGAGCAGTTAGTCGACAAATATATTGGGCGTGACCCTGATTTTATTGAAAATGAGAGAATTTTCAACTGAAGTAAAAGATTTGCCGACATTCGAGGCAGAGGAGATCATGAACTATTTAGCTCTTCAGACATCGTTCTACACCAAACAACAGATGAAGGCAAAGTACAAAAGTTTGGGGGCATATCACTTTTTTTGTCAGTGGATGGATCCTCAACCTTGGTGCAAAACGCCTAAATGACGATTATTGTTTGGTCTTCACCGGGGTGAGTGTTTCTCTTATTTGATGTGTATAGACTGTTATGGAAAAACTGCAGTGTATTGGCAGTGACCTATCTGAACTATTTAATCTCAACAAACGTCATTAGCCGTTAGTCGTTAATGATTTGTTTATGTTTAGGTAAACCACAAAAAACTATTTAGCTTTGTAACAAACCTTTGTTGAAGTGGTCACTGCAGACACGAGCATTAGCGAATTCTGCTCCTCCCGACCGCAAACAGGTTTGTAATCCACTTTTTACGGCGTTGTTCTGTCAGCTTTTCCCATTTCTGACCTTTGTGGACGACTATATTGGGTACTCTAAAAAAAATCCCTTTTCCTTCTCTCAGTTAGAACGATTGGCACAGCCGTAAACTACACAACACATCGGCATTTTCCTCCAGTCAGTTCACTTCCTGCCCTCCATCTGATTTTGCGTGCTGACAAACGTAGCCCTGTGACGTCACGTGAAACCCACCTATTAAGGCCTAGTTCATTTATAGTTTCATACAGTCTGTTGATAGTTGCCATGGTGATTCCTGCCCGGTGAGTGTGGGTCACGTGAGTACAGGAGGTGTATGCTGGGTACTTTTAAATATGTCACTCACCTGCACAGTTGAAATAGGAGGGTCTGACACCGGGATCACCACATCAGCACATCCAAGGAGTCCAAGGCCATGTCTCATTTCATTTCTCTTTCCTCGCTTCCTTCTCCTTGATTCTGCAGGAAATGGGTGAGGAAGTCCTGCCCACATAGGAGACAAAATGAGGAGAGAGGATCTAAACTTGGGTGACCAAACGTCCGTCTTTCACGTCCTGTCCTGACTGTCCGGATTTTATTTAATTTTTTTTTTATAAAGTGATGGAAATGTCCGGGTTTTCATTACCTTTTCATTAAGCTGACGGCACTAGAGCACTGTGTGCACTCGTGGAGGGGCATGTGATGTAATCCCTGAGCTCTTTCTCTGTGCTGGACATGGATCAAAAAAATAATCAAAACAAAAAAACGTGCTGGACCACAGTAGTTGCTAAAAAAAATTGGATTCCCTGATTTTGACTCAACGTATTACATTCATTTTTGAGGAGGACCTAAAATGCAGGACTGTTTTAAAGTATTTAATAACAAATCCAAAACTTGAAACTAAACTGCCATGACATGAGACAAGATGAGACAATGGACCAACAAAGAGCAGAGGAGAACACAGGGTATAAACGCACACAGACACAGGTGAAACACATTAGGGCGGGGCAAACAATCAAGACAGGAAGTAAAACTCAAAACTACAAGCAGACACAACAAACGTCAAAATAAAAACACCAAAATGAGCAAATACAACCACTACAAACATGAACCATGACAGTACCCCCCTCTGAAGGGACGCCTCCCAGACGTCTCAAAGAGTCACAATGAACACGCGAGGGTGGAGGGACAAGAGATCTGAAAACAGTCAGGACAGTCTGGGGTCATGAAGGTAAATGCAGTTTGAGGGGGTCAAGTGGCCATGGAGGCAGTCCAGGGAAGTTCAATGTTCTGGGAGCTTTTAACTACGTCACCAATGGCGATGGCAAAGACTGAGACAAGAAGCATCGATTGGAGCACACTTTGAGGAGGAGCAGGACTAGGATCTGGAGGCAAACTCCCTGTACAGAGAACAGTGTCCAGCAAAGCTGCAGCAAGGACACAGGGAAACAACCACCTCAGACGGACAGAAGTGTCCAGCAGTGGCTCAGGAACAGAAACAGGCAGGTCGAGGTCGGGAAGCTCCAATAAAGGCTTTAATGGAATAGGATCCAGGGATGGTGGGCAGTCTGGACTGGCATTGGGCTCCAGTGGCTCTTGTGAAACAGGTGGTGCTGAGGTGTAGGAAGGAGGGCTGAATAAGCAAGGCCGGGCTGCCACCTGCAAGTCCTGGGCGACAATCCACTTCCCCACACATTAAAAAATAAAAAAAGTAGAGCAGTCTGCTTGGGTCTGATCTGGTTGGTGCATTATGTCATGTAGAAACAGAGGGAGGACCCAAAATGCAGGACTGCTTTAAAGTATTTAATAACAAATCCATAAATCCAAAACTCAAAACTAAAACTGCCATGACATGAGACAAGATGAGACTCTGACAGAGACAATGGACCAACAAAGAGCAGAGGACAACACAGGGTATAAAACACATTAGGGCGGGGCAAACAATCAAGACAGGAAGTAAAACTCAAATTACAAGCAGACACAACAAACGTCAAAATAAAACACCAAAATGACCAAATACAACCACTACAAACATGAACCATGACAAAAGTATCTGTGAGTGTCATTTATATTGTTATTGAGAGTTGAGAGTTATTGTTGTTAAAGGGTTATTTTTTAATATAGGTGAGGTATTTTTTCATTTTTTATCATTTATTTATTTTTCTAATACAGATGAGACATTATTTCTTTCATTCACTACAGAAAGTGTAAAGCATCTTTGAGTAAAGTAACTTTGAGTATCATTTAATTTCATGATTGCCATTATTGACGGGCCTGACCACCGCCCCGCCCCCACTGAGGTGTCCTGGTTTTCACAAACGGAAATATGGTCACCATAATCTAAACTCCTCACTGAGATCAATAGAGTTTGATTGTTTTATCTGATGTCTGCTCCTGAAGCCTGCTCAGGTTTAGGTTCAGGATTTCTTTGGAACACAACTTAATATGACACGTTTGATTAACAGATGAAAAAAGGAGGATCAAGGGGAGGAATCAAGGAGAAGGATGCGAGGAAAGAGAAATGAGACGCGGCCCACCTGAGTCTTACCTTTGTTTGTGAATCCAGGATTATTACTGTATTGTAATGGATCATGAATGAACACAGTTTGACGTCTGTGTGTGAAGTTGCTCTGCGCTATGTCTGACACAATGTGATTTGTTTAATGTGATGCTGTGATGGAGTTTCAAATGACAATGCTGCAGTACTTTTGATGAAAGGAAGTGCTTGTTTATCTCACACTGCGCTTGTGTTAAGCACAATGGTTCACTGAAAAAGGTGGAATTTAAAAGGAAAAACTGAGACAAATAAATTGTGCATCCTCATGTTCAGAAATTCCATCCATCCATTTTCTTCTGTTTATCCAGGGCCGGGTCACTGGGGCAGCAGTCTAAGCAGGGACTCCCAGACTTCCTTCACCCCAGACACGTCCTCCAACTCTTCTGCGGGGACCCTGAGGTGTTCCCAGGCCGGTCCAGAGACATAGTCCCTCCAGAGTTCCTGGGTCTTCCCTGGGGCCTCCTCCCGGTGGGACATGCCCGGAACACCTCCCGAGGGAGGCCCCCAGGAGGCAACAGATGCCCGAGCCACCTCAGCTGGCTCCTGTCGACGTGGAGGAGCAGCGGCTCTACTCCGAGCTCCTCCAGTGTGAACTGAGCTCCTCACCCTATCTCTAAGGGAGCACCCAGCCACCCTGCGAAGGAAACTCATTTTGAGCGCTTGTATCTGCGAACTTGTCCTTTCGGTCACTACCCAGAGCTCATGACCATAGGTGAAGAAAGAAGACTGACCGGTAAATCGAGAGCTTCGCCTTTCGACTCAGCTCCTCTTCACCACATCCGATACAGCGACCGCATCACTGCAGACGCTGCACCGATCCGCCTGTCAATCTCACGCTCCATCCTCCCCTCACTCGTGAACAAGACCCCGAGATACTTGAACTTGAGGGTGTCCAGAAATTGTCCGATAAAAGTGAGCCACAGAAAGGCACAAACACAAAAGCTTTGTCATTAAAATAAACAAACTATTCCCGGAATGAACCCAAAATAAAATCTCTTGGTAATTGAATGCAATGTGTGAAAATTGCACCACTGCTCATGAGTCACTGCCATTTATGACAAAGAATCAAACTGTGAAAACATGAACTTCAAAAGCAATGAAATACAGTGAAAGATTGAAACATTTACACAGAGCAGAAACAAGAGTTGTATGAAATTAATAGAACTGTAAACTTGGAGGAAACAAATGAACACTTTTCAAACATGCATGATATAAAAGTCTGTTATAAAAATACACACTCACAGCTCCACTACTTTAAAAACTGAAATCGCAATTAAATGTATGGGTTTCAGGAGACTGCGTGGTCTCTTTTGAGTAAACAGTCGCCCTTCCTCCTGTGATTCAGCCTCATCCTCGTGATCCCCACTGCTGCATCATGCACAATCATTTCTGCCAAAACCAAAACACAATAGGCCTTTTAGCGTACATCTTTCCTGACATTAGACAGTAGTTGATTAAAAACGTTTATGAGATGTTGCTGAATTATTTACTTCTTGTGCCACTGCTGTCTGTGTGTCGTCACAGGTCTGCACATGATGATCTATCCACAAGAAGGAAAAGGCTGGATCCAGAGCTGCTGCTTTTAAGTAGACTGGATCTGAAAAAGGACTAGCCCTTTATTTATTTATTTATTTATTTGAAAAGGGGCAATGCACATTAATCAGCATCAAAACAATGTAAATGTGCCCGAGTTCACTGATAAGAGCTCATTTGCATCGGTCGTCCCTTTGCCAGATGTCAAAAAGGCATCCTAAAAGAAAATACACTTAAAAGTTACACATCAAAAATTACACAAATGTACAATAAGATTACAAAAATACAATAAAAGTTTTAGTGTTCACACATTTGCGTTTCTAAAAGCCACTTTTTAGCATTCTTTTTAAAAGCAGAGAATGAGGGAGATGTTCTGGTGGCTTCAGGCGCAGAGTTCCACTGACGGGATGTTCTGACGGAGAAGAAAGACTGATCAAATCCAGTTTTTCTATGAGGAATAATGCAATCTTCCCTCGCTGCTCCTCTGGTCACTCTGCCCTCACTAGATTTGAAATTAACAAAGTCATTCAGCGAAGGGGGAGCCGAGCCATGTTTAATCTTGTACATTAGGCCCTTCATCCTCTGGCATCATTTTTACGTTGATGAAGATTCCCTGAAAGGTTTTCTTCAGTGATGCTTGGAGACTTCGTAGCAGAATTCCCAGAAAGTAAACTTGGGCCTCTCAAGGTGGATATTTCGAGACAGGACAGAGGGAACAACAGCACTTATGGTTACTGTATTTTCCGCTCTATTAGACGCTCTGGATTATAAGACACACTGTCATTAAATGGTCTGTTTTCAAACTTTTTTTTACAAATAAACCACACCGGACTTTAAAGGAAACCCAACAGTGTGATGGGTGAGTGGTTTTGTTTGTTTGTGTGAGTTCACAGTGACTCTGGGCTTTGTTCAGTTGTGGCGTGTAGGGAGGGTGTGTCTGGGACCAACGGATTGTCGGCGTGTTCGCAGTGACTCAGTTGTTCAGTTGTGTCTAGAAGTGGCACATTGGAAGTGTTGGGAAAGTTACTTTTAAAATGTATTCGCCTACAGATTACAGATTACATAATGTAGTTTGTAACGTAATCCATTAAGTTACTTAAAATGAGTAATGTAATCTGAATACTTTGGATTATTTGGTTTGTGGTAGAGAAGCAAAGACTTCACTTAAGAAGTTTTGTTTGCTAAAAGAAAATAAAAAGCCCAGACTTAATAAAAATATTATTGATAGAAGAGGAGGAGACACAGTTTTAGACCTGGTTTAGATCTAGTTTAGTCCTGGTTTTAGTCCTGGTTTAGTCCTGGTTTAGTCCAGGTTTAGATCTAGTTTAGACCTGGTTTTAGTCCTGATTTAGAATTGGTTTTAGACCTGGTTTAGTGTTCGGCAATGAGTTGAATTATGGGGAAAAAAAAAAAGAGGGATTTAGCCCAAAATGTGAAAACAGGAAAATCCCGCTGTGTAATCCATTTATTTAAACAAAGTAACAGTAATCCAATTACCACTCATTGAAACAGTAACTGTAACTGAATACAGTTACTCATAATTTGTACTCTGATTACGTAACTCTAGTACATGTAATCTGTTACTCCCCAACACTGCACATTGCGCTCGCTTTTTCAGTTCGTTCCTTTGTTCTGTTCCTCGTCGGCGTGGAGTGATGAGTGTGTCTGTGTGTTTCGATGTGCGGTCACTGTCTGCTCCGTGTGTGTTTGTGTGTTCTGTGGATGGTGCGGATTTGTAGTTTTCTGAAGTCGTTCTGGGACACTCGGGTGGATTCGTGTACAGATGGAGTTGGAGGCTTAAGAGCGTGTCTAATAGCCTGGAAAATACGGTACTTTTTTGTCCTTGTGTCAAATCGGTTGCCTCTCCAAATGGCTTTAGGAGTTCTACCATCACCTTCAACATGATCCACTCCCATATTGTAAAGCATAGTTCTTCATGGCCTTACTCTTATCATTACATCACATAGGCTGCGTTCAGACTGCAGCCTGGAGTGACCCAAATCCAATTTTTTGGCTTCTATGTGACCTGTATCTGATCTTTTAATGACAGTCTGAACGACACAGATCCGATTTTTTTCAAATTTGACCCAGGCCACTTGGATATGTGCTCCTGAAACTGATACATATCAGATCTTTTGACATGTGACTTCAGTGTGAACGGTCAAAGTGCATTCACCCAACCTACACATTATCAACAAGCCACAAACATCACTATTCTGCGCTGAAGTGGGCGAAAATTGTTAATGAACTCTCAATCCACATGTTCCTTTCAACGGACATTGCTGCCACTGTCCCACAAAACACCACGCCCAAAAACCTCGTCCTTCTCCTTCTCAATCTCCTCCTTAAAACAAGTAAGTTGTTCATGTTCTGG
Source organism: Boleophthalmus pectinirostris (assembly GCF_026225935.1). NCBI lineage: Eukaryota > Metazoa > Chordata > Actinopteri > Gobiiformes > Gobiidae > Boleophthalmus > Boleophthalmus pectinirostris. Next base: position 3,467,268 of record NW_026571541.1, on the reverse strand, counting down.
CTCCGGTACGAGAGGAACTTTAAAATCTCCAGGTGATCGATGCTGCGTCCATGTTTGGACAACTTCTGTAAACACAGAGACGCTCGCTGCGGTTGACGTCGTCGTGTCTCCAGTGCGCATGTGGGACACTTTTGGGCTGTTTAATGTTCACACTGGAGTCACATACAAGTCACATTTAATTGGAAATGTGAACAACTTTGTAAAAACATCGGATTTCACAAAAAATTCCGAATTGAGCGTTAAGCCCTGCAGTCTGAACGTAGCCATAGTGTACCGTGATCACACTTCAGGAGACATATGACCTGCCTTAAGGAGGAGTTCCACAGGGATGCCCCCATATCCGCCTCAAAAAGGTCTTTAAAAGAACTAGTGTGCAAAAGCGTGCTTATTTTTGAAAGTTTTCAGAGGGTGGAAGGTTTCACTTTGGCCTCCTCCAGCCCATCGCCCACTACAAGCTGCAGTGTGTGGGCAAAACACTGCAGCCGCTCGGTTTTGCCAATAGTTTTGCCAACCCTCGCCTAGTGTTTTTAGACCATAACTTGCACAGGTTTCACTTGGGTTTGGAACCTTGTGTTGTTTTTGGTGTGGGACTACACTGGTCTAAATGTGGGCAGGAGCTGCACAGACTGGTAATGGTTTCAAATTGAGTTTGAAAACACTTGCGCACGTTAAACTGTTTTTAGTTTCCCTGATCATTTATAGTTTAAACCAGATCTGAGCTGGTTTATAGTGTGATGTCTCAGTCGTCACACTGAACTGAAATACTCCTAATAACTCAACTTCATTTTAACTTTAAATATGGAAAGGCAAGACAAGTTTATTCGTACACAAGGTAATTAAAAGTGTTTTACAGAATAAGCAATACATTAAAATCACAATAAAAACTAATCAAAACATAATCATCATCATCATAAAATTAAAAAGAAAGAGACATTAAATGAGAGAGAAGAGTGCAGAATGAAAAATAAAATCTTTCAGGTAACACTTTATAATAACTACACCTTATTTAGCCTTAAAAAAGCATGAACAAAGACTTAATTAATAATGATTCATGCTTAGTAACTACTTAATTACTACCTGAATTAGCACTTAACTTGCACTTAATTTGCCTGTGCTTTAAATAGTTACTCCTAAGTATTTCTTACTTAATTACTCATGAACTAACCATTTGCGTGTGCATTTGTAAATGTATATTTAAGTACAAATTTGAGCATTTATTAATGATTAATAAACCATGAGCGAATGATTTACTAGTAATGCATTATTGTTTCTCTGGAATTTGACCAACCTTAACAAATGCTTAATAAACATAATTAGTCTTCACTTTAGAAAAGCTCTCAGAAAGACTGGGTCATTACACATACACATACACATATATATACCTATATACACATATACATATACACATTTGGACAAAGTGTGTCTCAGTCAGAGGCACTAAGTTCTGGAACTGTCTCCTGTTGTCAATAAGAGAGACTCCAACACTGGACACTTTCAAATCCCATTTGAAACTGTGGTTAAAGTAAAAACTTGTGGACACTTTTAGTTTAGAACTGTCTCTATTGTCACTTGTTCTTGTTTTTTCTGTTAGATTAGTGGTGTTACCTGCCTAGGAACTACAGATGGAAATGAGCATTTTTGCTTTAATCTGGAATATTTACACTGCAGTGTTGTAGATGTTTATGAATATGCACTGCAAATAAATAAATATACATGGTGAATCCAAGTATATTGACAACATACCTCTAACACAGGCATGTCCAAAATATGACCTGTGGACCAAATGCGGCCCTCAGACCTTTCTTGGCTTCAGGCTTCCAGAAGAACTGGCCCAAATTACCTTGTATCAGTGAAAAATTAGCTTTTTATTGCAAGTTTTTTTTTTTTTTTTTTTTTTTTTTTTAAATCTACCATGATAGAGCTAATTTTGAATATTTAGTGTGTAGCTTGAAGGATCTTAGTATGAATAAAGGACTGATGGATCATTCTAATGTGTTAAACATGCACATATTTTAATTATTCACTGTATTGAGCACCAGTCTACAGCCCTCGATCGGCCTCTGCTTCATCTGTGTTTACATATGTGGCCCTTGATGAAAAAAGTTTGGACACCCCTGCTCCAACACAACAGACAAGAACCACTGTTTTGTGCAGGTTGGAGTACAGTTAACATTACATATTTCTCTTGGGTTACACAGCACTTCATCAAGAATTGTTTTAAGTTCACAGTATCACAAGTAGAAAACACCAGGAAATTTTGTAAGAAAAGTTTATCAAAAATACCCCAGTATTTGGTGTCCTGTTTTCAAGAAGAGGCATCTAGTCTCCTCTTAACAACACGATGTAGAGACATGATGTATCCAGACAGAGTAATAAAATATACTGAAATACCAATATATTGTATTGTTTAATGTGATGTTATAGTATCAATATCATGGGCTGCTGTATCGATATATCGTCAAGAGTATTTTTGGGCATTTTTTACTAAATGATTTTGTTAATGTGCTACAGTTTTGTTGTTTGTTTAGAGGAAGGAAGCTCATTTATGTGACATTTTCACTCTTCTGATGATTCAAGTGTTTGTGTTTCATATGAACTTTGCTCAGGAAATGGTTTAACAGGGACTTTTAGTGTCACTGCCTGGATTTCGACTTTATTCTTATTTAACCGTATCGAATCGATTTGAATTATATTGTATCAAATCAAAAGTTCATTGTATCGAGATATATATTATATCATGGCCTATGCATCGAGGTATGTATCGTATCAGCAACTTCTTAATGATACTCAGCACTAATGTAGTCTCAAAAAGACTTAACTAACAGATAACAGCTGCCTGAATTATCATTGCATTGCATTATTAGTAAATCATTCTGTCATAGCTTATTAATCATTAATAAATGTTCAAATATGAACTTAAATATGCATTTGTAAACATGCAAATGGTTAGTTCATGAGTAATTAAGAAGTATTGAGTTACTATTTACAGCACAGGCGAATTAAGTGCAAGTTAAGTGCTAATTCAGGTTATAATTAAGTAGTTACTAAGTGTGAATCATTATTAATTAAGTCTTTGTTCATGCTTTATTAAGGCTAAATAAGGTGTAGTTATTATAAAGTGTTACCAACTTTCAGTCATGTGCAGCTAAACCGAACTGTTCTGAGCCTGGATTTAAACTGAGTCAAAGTAGAGTCTGTCTCATATGTTCATGAAGACTGTTCCAGGTTTTAGCTGCATGAATCTGAAGTGCTGACTCAGAATATATTGACATTGGAACTTTGTCTTAACTTTGCAAAAGGTTAAAGCTCCAATACCAATGTTGTGGCTCAATACTGCCTTGTGTAAGTTGAAGTTGTTGAAATATGGGCCTAGTTATCCTCTTGAGTAATAATGATTGATTCTAACCCTAACTCTGTAACTCTGTCTTCTCGCTGCAGATCTAAACTGTTCTACGAAATAACCTTTAAACTAGTTTCCCCAGGTTTCAAAGGCTGCAGTTTGTTGTGAGTGTCTCTGCTTCACACTTACTAACGCATTAACTCTGTACACGCACGGGCGATGGGTCTGATCCAGTCACAGATGAAAAATGCTGCGTGCCCCTTTCTGCCAGTCCTCAGCCTGGACAAACAGAGAGGGTTACTTCAGCCTAAAACCTGCCTCTTGTAATCTGATCTTTAAGTGCATAAGACAGGTATTTATAATTATTACTTGGTTTAGTGGAATAGTACCTGTTGTTTCCTTGTCACAAACAGACGTGGACTTGTGATGAAAGAGGACGACAGAGGCAGAGACATTTCTGATTTGCACTTTGTTTATTTGTGGTCACGCCATCGCATTTCGACTAGTTCTGAGTTTTCATCAGGGCTGATAGAATAAGAAGCAGGTGTGACTCTATGGCTACGTTCAGACAGCAGGGCTTAAAGCTCAATTCCGATTTTTTTGTGAAATCCGATGTTTTTTCGAGGTCGTTCACATTTCTAATTAAATGTGACTTGTATGTGACTCCAGTGTGAACGTTAAATGGCCCGAAAGTGTCCCACATGTGCACTGGAGACACGATGACGTCAACCGCAGCGAGCGTGCTCTGTGTTTACAGAAGTTGTCCAAACATGGACGCAGCATTGAGCACCTGGAGATTTTAAAGTTCCTCTCGTACCGGAGCCAGAACATGAACAACTTGTTTTAAGGAGGAGACTGAGAAGGAGAAGGACGAGGTTTTTGGCTGTGGTGTTTTGTGGGGCAGCGGCAGCGACGTCCGTTGAAAGGAACGTGTGGATGTGGAGACGGAGCCAAGAGTGGTGAGTGGTGATGTGCTTCACTTCAGTCACACAGAGTTCATTAACAATTTTCGCCTACTTCAGCGCAGAATAGTGACGTTTGTGGCTTGTTGATAACGTGTAGGTGGATGAATGCACTTTGGCACTGTTCACACTGAAGTCACATGTCAAAAAATCAGATATGTATCAGTTTCAGGAGCACATATCCAAGTGTCCTGGGTCACATTTGAAAAAATCGGATCTGTGTCGTTCAGACTGTCATTAAAAGATCAGATACAGGTCACAGAAGCCAAAAAATCAGATTTGGGTCACTTCAGGCTGCAGCCTGAACGCAGCCTTATTTATAGGGGTCATATGACCAATTATCAAACATGTGATTATTCATAACAAAATACACATATACATATACATACATACATACATATACATATACATATACATATACATATACATATACATACTGTTATGGTCCCAGGCCTTTAGTTCTAATTTTTTTTGTGTGATTTTGCTGGAGTCCTGGTCTGTGATTGGTGGGGCATGTTTACGTCCACCTCACCTGCAGCCAACGCCCTCTACTTAAGGAGATTACCAACACCTGTTCAGGGCTGCTGGTCTTGGTGGCCAGTCTGCCATTTTGTGTTTGTTTGTGTGTAGTGTAGTTCTGTTTTGTGCCTTTTTTTTATTTGGTCACTCGATTCTGTTGGTGGGCTTATGTGGTTTAATTTGGGGAACTTGTGTTTTAGTTTAGTGTGTGTCCCCTTGTTAACCACTGGTTTTGTGTAAACCTGCTTGACCCTTTTAGTGGCACAAAGCTCAGTTTATTCTGTTGTTCTGTTTCTTTGTTTAGGTTATTTTCTGTATATTTTAGTCTTTTGTTAATTTACCTTTATGTTCCTGTTAATTAAACATTATTTAATTTATACATTTTTTTTCCATCTTGGCTATTTTTGTTACTTCCCTCACCCCCAAACAAGCTGGGTCGTTACACATACATATATATATATATATATACATATACATATACATATACACATTTGGACAAAGTGTGTCTCAGTCAGAGGCACTAAGTTCTGGAACTGTCTCCTGTTGTCAATAAGAGAGACTCCAACACTGGACACTTTCAAATCCCATTTGAAACTGTGGTTAAAGTAAAAACTTGTGGACACTTTTAGTTTAGAACTGTCTCTATTGTCACTTGTTCTTGTTTTTTCTGTTAGATTAGTGGTGTTACCTGCCTAGGAACTACAGATGGAAATGAGCATTTTTGCTTTAATCTGGCATATTTACACTGCAGTGTTGTAGATGTTTATGAATATGCACTGCAAATAAATAAATATACATGGTGAATCCAAGTGTATTGACAACATACCTCTAACACAGGCATGTCCAAAATATGACCTGTGGACCAAATGCAGCCCTCAGACCTTTCTTGGCTTCAGGCTTCCAGAAGAACTGGCCCAAATTACCTTGTATCAGTGAAAAAATAGCTTTTTATTGCAAGATTTTTTTTTGTTTTGTTTTGTTTAAATCTACCATGATAGAGCTAATTTTGAATATTTAGTGTGTAGCTTGAAGGATCTTAGTATGAATAAAGGACTGATGGATCATTCTAATGTGTTAAACATGCACATATTTTAATTATTCACTGTATTGAGCACCAGTCTACAGCCCTCGATCGGCCTCTGCTTCATCTGTGTTTACATATGTTTAATGTGATGATATAGTATCAATATCATGGGCTGCTGTATCGATATATCGTCAAGAGTATTTTTGGGCATTTTTTACTAAATGATTTTGTTAATGTGCTACAGTTTTGTTGTTTGTTTAGAGGAAGGAAGCTCATTTATGCAACAGATTTGACATTTTCAGTTTTGATGATTCAAATGTTTGTGTTTCATATGAACTTTGCACAATAAATGGTTTAACAGAGACTTTTAGTATCACAGCCTGGATTTAGACTTAATTTTTATTCAACCGTATTGAATTGATTTGAATTATATCGTATCAAATCAAAAGTTCATTGTATCAAGATATACATATATTATATCATGGCCTGTGTATCGAGGTATGTATCGCATCAACAATTTCTTAATGATACCCAGCCCTAATTTACAGGAGCAGAGGGGGGGAAACAGGAAGGGTGAAAAATCCACCTCTGTACCACCTCAAAGTATGAATCCAACACGTCTCTCTGGAGAAGAAGTTTTAAATGGTCTCCTCCTCGGGGGTCCTGGGGGATGCCTGGAGTTGTGTTTTGTTTCATTCACACATGTTTAACGCACAAGTCTGCACATTTAGGCTCTGAGTTCTTCTCTCAAACTGAAAACTAGGAATACAGGACTAAGTTTTTAAACTCCAACACAATCACTAAAGTCATTTGGATGATTGCAGCCTTCTCTCAACACAACTTTGGGTGTGTTTTTTCTTGAGATTACAGCAAGATTACAAACAAGGCCAAAAGGTCAGAAGAGTCAGGTTTGTTTAATACAGGACCTTTAAAGTGGAAGTTATAGACAAAAGGTGAAAAGGGAAGCGCAACATTACAAGACGCTGTGGCGAGTTCTGAAACTGAACACCTCTCACTTTTGTCAACAACACAGAGAATTGTCTTTCTCAGGGACAGTTTCACTATTGTGTGAGTTAATTTTGAGTCACATTTGAATCATGTCTAGTGAATATTGATTGTACCAACTCAAACTAGTCTTTATTTTTCAGCTTTAATGAATATTTTTTATAGCTTTCATTTGGTCAGTCATTACCAAAATGCCTCCTGCTGCTACAATAAAAGTTTGTAAAGGCACTTGGAAAACTGCCACCTGCCATTTCCTTTGTTGACTTTAGAAACGTATAAAAACGATGCTTCTATTTCGAGCTGATGCTGCCACCTAGAGGTCACTGTGAGCTATGACAAGGTAACTTCAGCAGGAGATAGAGATGAGATGTTTACATTGACAACTAAACATGATACGTTTTCGTATGGCCTAGTTGCTTTATAATTGTTGAAAAGTTAAAAAATGATTTGCCATACAGAAGAGATTGGAGATGATGGTGGTCACGGAAATGGACTCCTCTGCTTCCTCGCTCGCTTCCTCCGCTCCACCATCTCCCAGGACCTCAAGTGAGACCTGACCGTCTGCTCTCTCATCCAGAAGGTCTAACAGAGGATGGACTTCCTGCAGCAGCTGAGGGAAGCCGAGCTCTAGCGCAGATGAAGGTGCAGTTCTACACGATCTTCAGGGAGTCCATCCTCACCTCCACACTGCAGCAGAGCATTGTGGGTCTGCCGAGGAGGAGATCATCTGCAGCGTTCCTTAAGTCCCATCTCTCCATTTGTCCAGGTCTTGTCCACCTCCAGGACCCTCACCCTGGACAGAGACAGAGACCCTCTCCGCAGGCAGGAGACCACAAAACATCTCAACACTAAAACAGTTTCCTGCCCTTTGCTGTTACATAACCATGAGCTGTTGTATAGGTGTAGGGAGTATTATCTGTTCCATTAGCATGAATTGTTGTACAGTTGTAGGGAGTATTATCTGTCCCTTTACAGTCTGATGCAGTGGGTGAGTTGTTGTAGAGTTGTAGGGAGTATTATCTGTCCCTCTATAGTCTGGTGCAGCGGGTGAGTTGTTGTACAGTTGTAGGGAGTATTATCTGTCCCTCTATAGTCTGGTGCAGCGGGTGAGTTGTTGTACAGCTGTAGGGAGTATTAGTAGGGAGTATTATCTGTCCCTCTATAGTCTGGTGCAGTGGGTGAGCAGGAGTGTCCATGATGGAGAGCAGTTTGTTTAGTGTCCTCGTGTCCCTCACTGTGACAAATGTCTCCAGCTCAGAGTCGAGTAACAGTTCTGCAGGAGGCCCCGCTGAGAGCTGACGTCCCGACACAGACTGAACCGTTCGAGCTTCTGTGGACATCTAAAAACGTTTCAGTTTCAATTGAATTCATTCTGTGACAACAAACAATCACTTTAGGTTGAGATGCAGATATGTCTGTGCCAAACATGAAAACAGCTCAGAACAGTTGTCCATATGTCCATCTTTGTGGTTCACCCAATCACAGTTCTTGTGTTCGGTGGAAGTTCGATGTGTAGTAACTTTCTGGCTGAGGTAAAAAAAAAATGAACTCAAATTAAATATCAAATCTCTGAAATGTCAGAATGGACTTAAAGCTCAAAAAGTGTGTTCTTACATGTTTGAATTTCTCTTGGACTGAATGAACCCTACCCTCCTTGCTACAGTCCTCTTTTTCTCTTAAATGCACTTTTTATGTAGTGTTATTACTATATTATATTATTATATTATATTATATTATATTATATATTTATTACTCTATATTACTATACCGTATTGTTACTATATAATATATTGTGTTCATGTTCCCTCATCTGACATGTAACTGCTGACAACACACAGCCATGTTTGTTGAATCACATTTATGCACCCAGTTGTGTGTAATCTATTAAAATAACTGTGTTAAAATATAAAAATAATAACAAATAATAAATAAATAAATACAATATAATAAATAAATAAATACAATAATTGTGTGTAATAAAAAAACAAACAAAAAACTTTCTGGCCGAGGTGCACGTACACACAAACACAGCACAGATTGTTTTCATATGCGATTTGGCACAGAACTATAAACCAGCCTTTAACTCTACAACACCTGTCTGTCGGCAGCACCTGTCACTCCATAACACCTGTCACTGTCATTTTAAACTGCAGCAATTAACCCTTTTGCACTGTTCTGCCCTACTGTACATTTTGTATTTGTAAATCAACGTCTTTTTTTATTACCTTATTTCAATTAATGCCCTTATTTTTATATTTTCATCATCGTTTACAGGCCTGTTTGTCAATTTTGTTGATTATGGCAATAAAACTGACTGATTTGCTCTGTTACTTTTACTTTTTTCTTAATAATCATTATTAGCTATAGGCCTATATAATTAAAATAAGGCATACTAAATTTTTAAGGCTTTTACTTAAACAAATTGTATAACTGTTACATATTTGACACAAGTCTCTTACTGTTTTTGCTGCTTATTTAGAATTTTAGGCAGTTTCCCGTGTTTATATTCTTTGCTCGTTTTTATTATACTGTAATTTGACACAATAGTCTACATAATAATTTACCTTGTGGATGAATACGGATTAAGAGAGTTTATAAATGGAGACTTAAAACTAAAACAAAATACAAAAAGAAAAGGAAAGTAAGCAATCACAAAATATAATGCACGGCTTACAATTCCTGACCACCAGGGGGCGTAAGAGGCTACTAAACATTAGACCTACAGTGGGCTACAAACTTTGGTGAAAAGTCAAATTCACTCCTGAAAACGAGCCCAAAACATACATAGATTTAGCTGTACAAACAGGTATCCAACATTTCAAGCCTATCGACAATCGTTATATATATGTATTTATTTAAAGCATCTGTAAACGTGATGTATTATTCTGTATTTTATGGTGTCTTGAGTTTGTTTTAAGATGAAAACCTCGACTCAAACCTGGCAACCCCCGGTGAGAGCGTCTCCGCTGCGGCTTCACTCGAGCTTCAAACGCGACGCGGAAACCTGCGCTTAGACCCCGAGCAGAGGAAACCGAGTCACCTGAAGTACACCGCTCAGACCCGGGGGAAGAAGCGCTCTGTACGCCTAAAGGAGTGAGAGAAACCCCGGGAGAAGCACCGGGAGAAGCACCGGGAGAAGGACCGAGTCGAGCCCCGAGAAAAGCCCGGGAGGAGGGGGACAGCGTGGAGGGGACAGGTGAGGTGGCGCGCGCGTCTCTCTGCTCTCACTACGGGCACACACACTGCAAAATATATACACCTCAAACTATTTATAACCCAAATAATTTAGGCTTTTGTATGGAAAAAGTGCGACTCTTAATATTTTTGTATGTATTTTTATTTATATTAGACATAGACCGCTATTTTCAACGGTCTACTTCTACTATTGCTACTAAAACTACTGCAACTACTAGGCCTAATACTACTACTACTACTAGGGCTGGGTATCATTAAGAAGTTGCCGATACGATACATACCTCGATACACAGCCCACGATACGATACATATCTCGATACAGTGCACTTTCGATTCAATATGATATATTTCAAATTGATTCGATATGGTTCAATAAAAAATAAAGGCTAAATCGTGGCTCTGATACTAAAAGGCTTTGTTAAATCACTTGTGAAAAGTTCATATGAAACACAAACATTTTAATCCTCAAAACAGTAAAAATATCAAATGTGTTGCATAAATGAGTTTCCTTTCACTCCACAAGCAACAAAACTGTAGCACTGTAACAAAATAATTTAGCAAAACACACCTAAAAATACTCTTGGTGAAATATCGATACAGTAGCCCACGATATCCATACTGTATCATCACATTAAATGATACGATATATCAATATTCTGATATTTTTGCATGCCCCTAACTACTACTGCTACTACTGCTATTTCTAAGTTATTATTTTGACACTCAAGGAACAACTTTGCTTCATATTGGCTTAGTTAAAAGTTTTTCATTATTTTTCATTATTTATATTGCAAAAATTGAGCATTAAGTCATGTTATAAAGTTGTTTCCTTCTCAAAAACTCAAATACAGACCTGGACATGTGTTTTGTTTCATTCACATCTTTGAGTAACTCTTTATTATTGGCAGTGTTGGGAAGTAACAGATTACATGTACCAGAATAACGTAATCAGACTACAAATCATGAGTTCATATTCAGTTACAGTTACTGTTTCAGTGAGTGGTAATTGGATTACAGTTACTTTGTTGAAATAAATGGATTACATATTTTCCTGTTTTCACATTTTGGGCTAAACCAGGACTAAAACCAGGACTAAAACCAGGACTAAAACCAGGACTAAAACCAGGACTAAAACCAGGACTAAAACCAAGTCTAAACCAGGACTAAAACCAGGACTAAAACCAGGACTAACCCAGGTCTAACCCAGGTCTAACCCAGGACTAAAACAGGACTAAAACGAGGACTAAACCGGGACTAAACCGGGACTAAACCAGGACTAAACCTGGTCTAAACCAGGTCTAAACCAGGTCTAAAACCAGGTCTAAAACCAGGACTAAAATGAGGTCTAAACCAGGACTAAACCAGGACTAAAACCAGGACTAAAACCAGGACTAAAACCAGGACTAAAACCAGGACTAAAACCAGGACTAAACCAGGACTGAAACAACAAGGTCTAAACCAGGACTAAAACCAGGACTAAAACGAGGTCTAAACCAGGACTAAACCCAGGACTAAAAGCAGGACTAAAACGAGGTCTAAACCAGGACTAAACCAGGACTAAAACCAGGACTCAACCAGGGCCAATTTGAAGAGAACAAACAAGAATTTTCAGGATGTGGTTGTTACATTCATGTAGTTTTATAAAACATGACAATATCAAGTAATCCAAAGTATTCAGATTACGTTACTCACTTTAAGTATTTTAATGGATTCCGTTACAAACTACATTTTGGGGTATGTAATCTGTAATCTGTAGGGGAATACATTTTAAAAGTCACCTTCCCAACACTGATTATTAGTCTGTGTACATTTCCAAAGCTCAAAATGCTCTGTTCCACCTTGTGATGTCATGAAGTGATAGCTTTTACCTTTAGTTCAGGAGAGATTGTTGAATTCCAGGGCTGAAATGATCCAAAGGAAATCAGCTGGAAAGTGGAAAGTTCCCCTGAATTGTATTTTGTGTTTTTTTCATTTATACGTATATATTCTCTTAATTACACATTTACGTTTGCATGCAAAAAAATGATGTGGTCTCAAACACACACTAGCTTTCTAAATTTTCTTGTGTTGCGCTGCTGACAAATTATGTTCATGGCAGCAGGTAGGGAAATAATTCATATTTCTTCCTAGGGGTGGGCGATATATCGATATTTTAAATATATCGAGATAGTTTTTAAACTCGATATGAATTCTGACATATCGTATATATCGATATAATGCTTATATTCAATTCTGATTTCGCCGCTTCGCTTGTTTGTCTTCTCTCTCGTCACCTCCGCGCGCTCCCGCCTCCCTGATTTTGTTCGCTCGTGTCTCCTTCACTCCTCACTATCGCCCTGAACGCCGAAAGTTGGTGCCAGTGAAAAGCTTCAAGCACCACGAACCTTTTCCATCATTTACAGACAAAACCATCAGCAGCACATCCTCATATTCCACCGAGTCGCGTCCTTTAGCCCGAAAGAAGCTAAACGAGCTGAGCTGCATGAGAAGTGCGTTGTTTATGCAAATGAGCCATGCGCTTAAGTTTCGTTTCTGTAAAATGTAAACACATGTGCGCAAAACTGCATTAAACACATTATTATCTCAAACGGGCTGATGTGGCTCTAGAGTCGTTATCCTTTATATCTTGTAAAGTTTAACAATGTAAAGTTTATTTATGCAGAATATTTTAATTAATAATCTGCTGCAGTGTCACTTGTACAATAGTATTTGGAAACGTTGGGTTTGATCTGCAGTGGATTGTGGGATTAAACCTCAGAGCTCCTTACTGCTGGATATGGATCTATTAAAATAAGGAATATCCCGAGCTTCCTCTGCTAAATGAGCTCATGGTTATGGTTCTGGTTTGGATAACAGAGTTAATGCAAAGATGAGCTTGTGTTGAGTTGTTTTATTTATGAATGAAAAGAAGGAAATATGTATTATTTCTTTTATTTTACAGTTAAATTATTATTTATGTAATTAGGGTTTTTTGTAATCTTAAATGTTCCTATATGAACTGTCGACCTCTTACACTTCAATTAAAAAAAAAGACCTTGTGGAATTTGGCAGATTTGTTTTTGCAGTTTTCAGTTTTAGGGGGTTATTTTTTCTTGAACATATATCGAGATATATATCGTATATCGAGATATAGCAAAATATATCGAGATATATTTTTTGATCCATATCGCCCAGCCCTATTTCTTCCTAAATCAACAGTTACAGATGCTATAGGACATGGGGATCAAGAAAAAATGATTTAAAATATGATTATATAGTGAACCTCTGCGAGAAAATGAGGATTATATTGGTATTACTTTGTGATAAAAAGTGTGCCGCTTCAGGAAGATCGATAAAATGGCATAAACAAGGACTGACATTTGGTCTTGTACATTCGCATTTCATTTTCTTATGATATAGAAGCTGATTTTCTAACTCTATACATCACATACTAAAGGCCGGAGAGAATGTCCCCCCTCACCCGGACACAGCAGGTACCAGTGTGCCGCCAAGAGAAGGGGGCACCAGAAGGAAATGGGGGGGTTGTGAATGGGACGCTCAAGCCAGGACTTTTAAACCAGGGGGACGCTCGAGCCGGTGTTTGATCCAAATGATTCTAGTTAGGGATGGGCATTCGATGAAATTTTCTTAATCGATCGATTATCGATTAATCATTAACATTTTTATATTAAAATGATCATCATTATTATTACTATCTGCACTAATCTGCAGAAATAAATTCAACTTTACGACATATAAACCGTAACCACTCTAGAGCCACATCAATCCGTTTGACATTATAATGTGTTTAATTCAGTTTTGCGCAACTCTCACAGAAACAAAACTTAAAACCACATCACTAATTTGCATAAACTAAGCGAAGATAAAACTACATCTCTTGTGCACTGATGCGGTTCAATTTCTGTCGGAATAAAAGACACGACTCAGTGGAATACAGGTTAGTGTGACCATATTTGCATTTGTCAAAACCAGGACACCGTACGGGGGAGGGAGGTGGGGACTCGTCATCGACATTGTGCTACTCTCACCTGGCAAAACTTTTTCCCACTGGACATGAAACATATGTGCTGCTTTATACACTGTGCACATGGCCTCGCACTTGTCCCGAACGCAACGGGAAGCGTGGAATTTCTTGTACAAGTCATCGTTAAATACACATTTGTGCTTCGGTACATTGCAGACTGACCGACTCGCTCCTTCTGATGCAGAGACACATGTACAGACCCATGTTTGGTCAGGCTACGCACAGCAACCTACATTCGGTTTGTTGATTAAAATTAACGTAATCGATGAAATTCTTAATGATCAATTATCGATTAATCGACTAATCATGCCCATCCCTAATTCTAGTGAAGGTGTTTGGAGTTTAAAAACAGAGTGGAGCACTTCCTGTATCACCACATGACATCACAAGGTGGAACAGAGTGTTTTCAGTTTCAAAAAAGAGCTGAATGTGCCGGGTTTGTGTGTTAAACATGTGAATGAAACAAAACACAACTCCAGGTCTGTGTGTGACGAGGAAATCTGTGCTATTAATTGAATTTTGATCACAATTTCACTTTGTGTGTCAAACGATTTCCAAACTCATAATCGAGTTGAAACGATTAAAGCTTAACAAAGTTTTTTTTGGGATATTTTTTATATAAATAAGTATATTTATTTTATTTTTAAATCTAGACATTGTAGAAGAGCTGTATATAGAGTGTATTTTGGACATATTTATGTTTTTCTGCCTTATTTCATGTTCAAAGTTTATTTTATTCATTTTATGTTTTATACATCACAAAACTGCTCTAAGTTTCATATTTGTAGCCTTAATTTATTTTCAGTTTGAAAGTTTGGTGTAAATTATCAACAAAGTGTTTTTTTTGAGAGAGAGAAATAATAAATAAAAATAATCGTTTGAATAATCGTGATTTCGATATTGACCAAAATATTCGTGATTATGATTTTTTTCCATAATCGAGCAGCTCTAGAGAAAATTATAGAAAATAGCGTCATATTTTTGGCCCTTGGGAACAAATGGAACCTGGTGCAGTTTCTGGTTCCTGCTTGTTTCCTTGGAGATGTTTTTGCTTTGCTTTGCTTGGCATGTTCCACAGTGTGACATTAAACTTCAACTTTCCTTGCATTTTTTTCAGTTACATATGTTTTTATCCTTAAAGACAATACTTTAAAAATGTGGCATTGCCTCTCCAGAGATCTGGCCTGTAACATGGTGCCGTTCCCTTGTTTGGTTTCTTGAAAAGCGGAACTTTCTTGGCAAAACGATGACATTTGTGTGGAGGCGAGCAGACGGGCTTTTGTGTTGTTACTAAAACTAAAGTACGTTCAAATATATAGTTTAAGTAATAGATGTGTTCTTTTCGCAGACCTGTTGTTGATGTATGTCGCCATGGTAACGTCTCTGTTGTTTACTGCTCTTTCTTTCCCTCTGTTTTTTCAGGGAGTTTATATTTAGTTTGTTTTTCTCCTGGACTTTGAGAATCCTGTTCAGAGAGACGGAGACAGAAGAAACAGAGTGATGAAGGAGAGAGATGAGAGGAGGGAAAGAGAGAGAAGAGTGAGGAAAGAAGAGGAGAGAGAGGAGAGAGGGAAGTGTGAGGAAAGGAAGAGGGGTAAAGAATGGGGGGAGAGAGAAGGATGAGTATGAGAGAGGAGAGGGAAGAGAAAAATAGAGAGAGATGAGAGAGGGAAGAAGGGGTAAGAGATAGAGGGGAGAGGGGGAAAGAAACGAGGGAAGAGAAAGATGAAAGAGAGAGAGGAGTGTAAGGAAAAGAGGGAATGTGAAGAGGAAGATGGAGAGGGGAGAGAGAGGAGGGAGAGAGAGAGAGAGAGTGAGGAAAAGAGGGGAGGAAGAGAGAGAGGAGAGAAGAGGAAAGAGAAAGATATAGAGGGAAGAGTGAGGAAAAGAAGAGGGAGAGAGAATGGGGAGAAGGGTGAGTATGAGAGAAGAGGGGAGAGAAATAGAGAGAGGTGAGAGGGAGGGAAAGGGATGGAGAGAAGGAGAGAGAAGAGACAGCTGAGAGAAAGAAAGAGGAGAGCGAGAGAGGAATGAGAAGGGGAAAAGGGAGAGTGAGAGAGGGGAGACTGAGGAAAGGAAGGAAAGAGGGAAGGTAGAGAGTGATGAAGGAGAGGGATGAAGAGAGAGCTAGAGAGGGGAGAGTGGAGAAAGGAGAGAGAGAGAGAGACAGAAGAGGGAGAGAGAATGGGGTACGAGAGAAGAGAGGGGAGAGAGAAATAGAGGGAGATGAGAGAGGAAAGGAGAGGGGGAGAGAAAAAGAGAGGTGGAGAGAGAAGAGAGGGCAGAGAGAAAGATGAGAAAGAAAGGGGAGCGAAAAGGAAAGAGAGGGGGAGTGAAAGGGAAGAGTGAGGAAAGGAAGGAGAGAAGAGAGAGGTAGAGAGGGGAGGGAGTGATGAAGGAGAAAGGAGAGAGAAGAGAGAGAGAGAGACAGGCATGAGTATGGGAGAAGAGAGGGAAGAGAAATAGAGAGAGATGAGAGAGGAAAGGAGAGAGAGAGCAGAGGGGAGGAGGACAGGGGCAGTAGAGAGACAAGTCACTGATAGACAATTCAAAAAGAAGTGTGGTATCTTTTAAAGCTCCACTATGAACCTTTCTGGAGTGAAATCCATCACATTCTTGTCTCCATGGAAGCAATAACATCTCCATGGAGACAAGAAGCTGGCTGAGCGGTTACATTGTGCAGCTTAAACAAAGTCGTCTTCTTAGCAGATGTTTTGATGGTTCATGTATCGGTGAACCTCAGATGTTCTGTTTGTGGTGACACTCACTGTTGACTCATGAAACTGATGAAACTGACTCATGAGACTCTCTCATGTTTAAGAATGTCACGTTTCTTCATGGCATTCCAGGTGTTCTTCTTGGTTGGAGGTAGAGGAGAGAGTATTGGAAAATTGTAGTTTTGGTATAGTTCAACTTTCTTTGTATCTGTAAAACTTGTATATGCGCTCTATGAATTGAATGGAATAGAAAACACACACCAGAGTTTCACTTGTTGGGTTCTTGTATTGTATTCTTATGTACTTCCACTTCTTAGGTTCTTTTTAAAGACAATACAGTAAAGTGTATTTACTTTGTTGACATGTTTCGGCTGCTGTACGACACGTCACCACCAACACCAGTGACAGTTCTGAAGATGGTGGGCAGCTAGCAGCCCAAACATGTCAACAAAGTAAATACACTTTACTGTATTGTCTTTAAAAAGAACCTAAGAAGTGGAAGTACATAAGAATACAATGAACATCTTTGGCTCAGCAAAGTTCTTGTAGAGGTGCAAATGCAAAGAACAGCACTGTCCAAAAGCTTTTTTAAATTTTAAATTATGTTTTGGCAAAAGATCGTTTACAAAAACCTGAGAACCACTGTGTATACTGTGGTACAACCTTAACCCTAATTAAAATGATCTGACAAAGGCTTTTTGTCAAAATGTTATTTAAAACTAAAAAAAGATTTTGGACATTAGCCTCTTAGTGTGCTATGCATTTTTTTCACTTTTATGTGCTCTATGTGACCTAAGAAACGCTAATGGAACCTGCCTCATGGATGTAAGCTTTCTAATCAAGATTCAGACACCTGGTCTTCTCCATGGAGATATTATTGGTGTGCTTTGTACTAGCCAGTTTGACACCACCTAATGCCTCCGCTCAATTCAATTTCTCCCCAGTGACTAGGTCAGGAATCAGAATACCCACCTACCATGGAGCGAACTAATCCTAATGCTGCAAGGTCAGATGGTTTCCTTGAAGTGAAACTGTCTGATGAATCAGGCTACCACAGTACAGTATTAAACTTAAACTTAAACTTATACGGCCTTTTTTCAGTTTTGGGTGCTGACATCATGCATTTGGACAGTGCGAGCTTGCCTTTCCAGAGATCTTTTACTCGCTTTTTCCTTTTTAAGTGGAATATTTGATTAAAAGTGATGTTGTTGGAGATATGCAAAATCACATATCATCTATAACAAAGTATACTGTAATAGGCTGCAAAAAAAAAAAAAAAAAAGAAAAAGACTGTGTACTTTCACTGTCATTCACTTTTTGTGCTGTACTTACTCCCAAACCTCACAATATTTAGATTTTTTTTGCATGTTCTTGCATTTTCTAATGGATTACAGTAATATTTCTTGAGTATTTTGCTTCTATGGAGTGTTTATCATATTTGGATCACCATAATGTTGCCTTTTATTGTTTTGAAAATGCTATATTCGCCAAATGCAATCTATTCACAAGCTTAACAGTTTTTTAACCTCTGAGCCCTCCCTCCCCTTGCTCACTCCCCCTTCAGAGAGCTATCGTAACACAATCAGCATCCATCCTGCTTACAAAACTACTGCACATTGTGACGCCTGTAAACCGGCCAACCCGACTCTACTTCTACTACTCCAACTACTACTACTGCTTTATACCCTTGTCCTTAAGCCAAGCCTGTGAGCCCCGGTTCGAGTTCGGAAGTTTGGTGCGTGTGGGAGGCTGTGTTTGAGACGTGGAGCTTTGTGCACTTGTGTTTCCTGGAGTGTAGAGAGAGGAAAGCCCCTTGTGGTCCAACACCTGCTGTGCTCAGTCTGCTTCTCTTTTTCCCACAACAATACTGGCTGTAATATCCACTCCAACACAGCACTGTGGCCATCTATGACAACAGCAGAGCTGCACACTTTGAATGGGTTTCAAAATGGAAATTAGACTTCTGTAAGCCTATTTAACTTTTTTTTTTTTTTTCCCCCCCAATGAATTCATTTTATTTGTTTGAGCAAGGTACACCAGTAACAAAGAACAAGCATATGTACATGAACATATTTGGAACCTGGTGTTCAAGACGAGGAGGATGAAGGTTCATGTGGTTAACACGTTTTTTTTTTTTTTTTTTTCTAACACTTTTCGAGTGCTTACCTGTCATATGCATTGCATAAATACACACATACATACATACATACATACGTACGTACATACATACGTACATACATACGTACATGCATACATTCGTACATACGTACATACACACACGTACACACATACATACATGCATACTTACATACATACATATGTACATACACACACACACGTACACAAATACATACATTTTAGTAGCTCAGTTAGTAGAGCATTCGCCCACTGATATGAAGGTTGGTGGTTCGAATCCAGCTCTCGACATAAGACATCACAGGTTGAGCGGTCAGATCCACTCACCCACAGGTTGGCTGGTGTGATTCCAGCTCCCACAGATGAATGCTCTCGTTGTGTCCTTGGGCAAGACACTTAACCCACCTTGCCCACAGTGTGTGTGTGAATGGGTGAGTGGTTCCTTGTTGTAAAGCGCTTTGAGTGCCTTGAAGGTGGAAAAGCGCTATAGAAAAATGTGACATTTACCATTTACATACATACACACACGCATACATACACGCATACACGCATATACACGCATACATACATAAACCTAAAAAACATACACAGTGTTTTATTTGAGTAACTATTATTAGTCTGTCTATATATCCAAAGCTCAAAATGTCAATTCAAAAAGTATTATTGCATGAAATCGCAAGATAGAACTAACAGCTACCGTTTACCTTTTGTTCAGTAGAAATGGACAATTCGAACACTCCAAATCATTCTTGGGAAGGTGTATGGAGTTAAACACAAAACACTCCACGCTCCACTGTGTTTTTAGAGACAAGAACTGAGCCTAAATATGCAGGTTTGTGTGTTGAACATGTGTGAATGAAGCAAAAGAGAACTCCAGGTAGGCCTATGTTTTTGATGAGGAAATTACTTTATAACAGAGATCAGAAAATAGCATAACATGGGCCCTTTAAAAAAAAAAAATCAACACTTCATTTAGAGTAGGGCTGAGTGCTGTGTACAACTATAGCTCTGATTAAAAGGGAACTGTGCGCAGCCTCTCACAGCCTATTACTATTTTAGAAAAAGTACTTAAACACCACGGAACCTTCGCCTGCATTTGAAGGACACGCACAACTTTGTCTCAGGCTAATCTAAAGGAATATATGACCTTTATTATTCTGTTTTGACTCATCCAGGGAGTATAAAAACAGGAAAAGTATCGCTGGTACCACTGAAAACTAGGGCGCACACACACTTTCTCAATGTGGGCTATAATTATGTATAAAGTTTATTCACAGTGTAGTTTAGACGTCCATAACCCGAAACTGAAATCTTTTTGAAGCACAGAAAATATTTGTAACTTTGTCCCAGATTCATTTTCGTGACATTTTACAATAGGGATGTAACTATAACCCAAATGTCAAGATATTGTATCATCAAAAGGTCTCACAATAATATCGTGAACCATCACAATATATCGAATTACAAGTCTCTTTGCTTAAATTAAGAGTTTTGGTCTGACAATACCTAAAAAAAAAAACAGAGGGAACTATATAGACCATGATCCTTTGTTCCATTTCAGTGCACACTACATGAAGAAATAACAGTTCTAACACTTTTAAATCTGAGTTCTTTGGAGTAAGACATTTTAAGAGAAAGATTTTGAGACCATTTTCAACTAATATAATGCCAATGGAATAAAAATGCAAATACGCCCTTTCAAAGATCAATAACCATGACTTTCTAAAGGAACATTTAACACAGGAACTGCAAGACAATCAAAAACAACAGGCCTAAATAAAATAGACTTGTTCACATAATAATAGCCTAATGTAGTCTGGCTCACATCCAAGGCTTGTTAACAAAATTGCACTTGAATAAACCATTGTTGAACCAAACTGAACCAAAACAATAAATAAATGGATTACAAAGTCTCAAAAGAAAACAAAATTGCCCTTAAATTTATTAGATTTTTTTTAACTGATTTCCATTTTTTACTGACTTCCATTATTGTGCGATGAATTGATTTATCGATTACCTGAACGAGGCCTAAACGCAACATAGAAGGGTGAAATCTAAACAAGCATCAATAAGTGCTCACCACAGGCGCAAGGAGAATCTTATGAAGCTTAAAATCTCTGATTGCAAAGACTGCAGTCTACAGATCACAGGTTATAAAGTTGTGAACGTGCCTCACGTCTGCCGTTTCCTGTCCTGTAAAACCGGTCCCTCTGAGACTCTTTAAATGTTCAAAGATCAGAGCTCTGCACTTGTAGTAAGTCAAAGTGAAAACTGTGTGATTATTATTTGTGAAATGTGGTGCAATACTTCAGATACATGATTTTTAAAGCATAAAAGATTGGCGATAAAGTCCACAGGAAGTAGAGTCACTATCACTAATTTGCAGCTTTACTTCAATCCGTGCGCTGTGTGGATGTAAACATACACACGTGAGGAACTACTCTCACCTTTTTACTTTTAAAGAACGACACAAACTGGATTCACAGCGCGGTTTTATGGACTGGATGTCATTATGTGCGGAGGACAATTTCTATGGATAATGTGGATGAGATGCTGCACTTTAAAGTCTTCTCATTATTTTTGCTGTTTCCTGAGCTTGTATCTTGCATCTGCGTGTCCATCACTCCTCTACCCCTGACGTTTTGTTTTATTGGCTGTTACCGAAGCGTTACTGATGTTTGGTGGTTACGATCTGACAGAGCAGCTCAGAGTCACACTGATCACAGCCAAAATCGGTCAAATTTTCCTGTAGTGTGAGGCATCTTTTAGTTTATTTTGTAGTTGTAGTGACTTCTCTTGTTTTACCTGCTGTCCTGAAATGCATCGAATTCTTTTGTACTTGTACTTTGAGTTCATAGTTGAACCTTCTCTCAAACGTGAACACTCCTGGAGTTGTTTAGTGTGTTCATGAAATCATACTGTTTAAACGTTTATCTCAAATATAATTCAAATATTACGATCTTTTTTCTTTCTTTTTACAAAATTGTGCAGCCCTGTCATTAAATTTAAGATTTTACAAACAAAAATTATAGTTTTTTTTTTACTTGTTTGAAAATCATGACCTCACACTAGGGAATACATAACTGTTATCTATCAAGCACGATTATTTTATACTGATGTAACAATAACGGAAATATTGTCTCTTTTCTTAAATTCTTGCAGCATCAACTAAAAAAAGCAGAGGGAACTACGTAGACCATGATCCTTTGCTTCATTTCAGCACAGACAGTGTGAAGAAATTATGCTATTGAGCACTTTGAAATTTTAGTTCTTTGGTTTATGACAGAACCAAAGTCTTGTCAAGGCATTTTTAAAAGGAAAAGCTAACGTATTCAAAGTTCTGTTTGTGAAAATACAAATACCATTGTAAGAAAACACATTTATTTTGTTGAAATATTGTGTAAAGTATCAGAAAAATGTGTTTTGTAAGTGGAAACTGTGTCAAACTTTTGGATAGAATTCTCCCATCGCTGTGACGCTCTAAAATAGAACTCTCTACTTTTCATTTTCAACTTATTGTTCAGCTTTTCCTCACAAACTGCTTCTTGAATTGGTTTATAAGAATAATTTATCTTTACAACAGGTATTATCGCACCAAACTGAGTAGAAATGATAGAATGTTTGGTGTAACTGTTGTGGAAACGTGACTCTCGCTTTAACAGATCTGATCCAAGCTCTGATACACCACCGCTGTTATCTTTAATGTAAAACTATACTGTGTGTGTGTGTGTGTGTGTCAGGGCACGGTTCTCAAACTGTGGTGCGCATTACACTTGTGTTTCTCGACAGTTCTAGTATTTGGTGCTTTGAAGGTGCGTTGTGTAACTTTTCTGGTGGAGCGTCCATCAAACACTTTTCTCCATGGAGATGTTATTGCTTTGTCTGCAGTTTTTCATGGTATTAACCTAACCTTATAATGGTTTAAACCTTTCTATCACCATGGAGACCAAACTGGACCAGGTTACAGGTCAGATCTGTGGAGAGGCGACCCTGCTTACAGGCAGAATGTCTGTTTTTCTAGGTATTTTTGAGCTCTAAAACTACCTGTACATGAATAAATGTAAAGTAGAGCTGTTTAATGTCACACTGTGGAACATTCCAGGCAGAGCACTGAATTTATTATTAGTCTGTCTACGTCTCCAAAGCTCAAAATGCTCTGTTCCGCCTTGTGATGTCACGGAGTGGTAGTTTCCAAGTGAACATCTAACTTTTAACTTCAGTAGAGATTGTCAGTTGCAGGGCTGAAATGATCCAAATGATTCTAGTGAAGCCGTGTGGAGTTTAAAAACACAGTGGAGCACTTTATCACCACATGAACAGGGTATAGACAGGGTTTGTGTGTTGAACTTGTGCGAATGAAACAAAACACAACTCTATATTTGTGATAAGAAAACGACATTAGAACAAAAGAAAAACTAGCGTAACAATTTGCATAAAGGTCTTATAATATTACTCATTTATCAGGCTTTTTGTTTGATTAAAGAAATACCTGGCCTCATCCATGACTAAACCATGGTCACCCTTTGACACTAGTGTGATGTTTTGTCTCCCCCTACAGGTGACGTTCTTCCACTACAGCAGCAGAAACAGCCCTGATCTGAGCCAATGTCAACAGCACAACAGAATATACAGTAAGTCACTGTGAAAACCAGTTCAGACTGGAAGTGTGACTAAGTGGAATAATCCTTACTTAATACCATCTAATAATCATTAGTTAACTTTTTGTTTTTGTTTTATAATAAACTGGAGCTCAGACCATGTGCTGGACAATCATCTTTAATATGTGGTTTAGAGAAAATGGTTGATATGATTTAATGAAAAGTATTTAGTTTACTTACACAGTAAGTCACTGTGAAAACCAGTTCAGACTGGAAGTGTGACTAAGTGGAATAATCCTTACTTGAGACTGACAAAAAATGACTTGGGCATTCTCTTTCAAGAGATCTGTTTATCTGCTTAAAACTATATTAAAACTCTTAAAGGCACAGTACAAATTAATTAATTAATCATTGCCTTTATATAGTGAATTTCAAGACACCCAAAGTGCTTTACAGAGTGATCCGTGTATCATTCATTCATTCATTTTTCAATATAAAACCAAAAATAAGAAAACAAAGTCTGCCCTGGTCCCGGTCTGGTCTCGGACCTGAATCAGTCCTAGTTCAGTCCGTACGCAGTGCAAAAATCCGGCATCGCAGTCACGGAAGTCACGTAAATGGGAAACGGCCATTATCTGTTTTTAAATTTAAACACAAAATCGAAAACTGAAAAAGCAAATCGTTATCCATTTTTTTAAATTTTGGTTTTGGAGACAAATAACAAAGAAAACTGTTGTTTTTTTGTTTTCTTATTTTTGGTTTTATATTGAAAAACGAATGAACAAATGATACACGCATTTCAGAGCATTATTCATTCTCCACACTCGGTGGTGGTAAGCCATTATTGTAGCCCTAGGGCAGACTGACAGAAGTGAGCCTCCCAAACTGCGCCATCGGTCCCTCCTACCTCCACCATCACTCACACACACTCCACTTTCATACTAGACAATGTGGGTGAAGTGTCTTGCCTGAGTTTTTGTGACTGGCACCTCCCTGTGGCACCTTATTTTCCCAGTGTCTCCCATCTAAATCCTGACCAGACCTGACCTCTGAGGTTCTGAGACCTGATGAGATCAGACTTTGACCATATACTGACTTAGCCTTAGCAACAGACGACCCCACACACATGTGATCTGTTTTCTAAACATACAGTTTAGTCATTTTCACTTTAAAACCATATAGTAAATCCTGTCAAAACATCCACATATACATAAGTGAAGTTGTATTTTGACAGTGTAAATATGCCCATTTTAAATATTGATACTTTGCAGCTGATGCCAACTGCATTTCCTAGAGGCGTGAAGCTAACTGGAGGCACTGCTCTGTCTGAAGCTCTGTTGCTCAAGTTAGACTTTAATCTGAGCTTTGTTTTAACAATCTCCATAAAGATCTGATTTAGTTGGAGCTACAACAGCTGATCTGATTTGTGCTGATAAACCAGTTCCAAGCTCACTAGCATTAGCCAACAGTTGTTCAGTTAGTGTCTCTCACCGTCTGATTGAAAATCAAACTCCTAAACAGGACCATGAACGCTCGCACTGATCTCAGGCTCCTGAAAATGTGCTCTTTAAATCCTTTTTTGTTTTCATACGGTCTTATGGACTTTTTTTTTTTGACAGTGTGTAATGTGTCACCATGGCAACTGCTGCACATTCCACCAGAGTTATACATGTAGAACACCCCCAGACAAAGTATCAATGGAAGTAAATGACAGAACCTTTATTTAGTTAAATGAAGGTTTAAACTCAGAAGTCAGAAAAAGTCCGTTCTTGAGAATAAATTGTGTACATTGTCTACTACGTTTTCAGTGCTACTTCCTATATAGAACTTTTTGTAAATATTGACCACAGGTACTCTCCCACCAAACCAAGTCAGAATCACAGAAACAAAAAGCTGTCATATTTGTCCTTTAACTTTTCCTGTTGCTGATAGTGTTTTGGAGTTTCGGTGTTCAGGCGCTCATCCTTTAAACCAGAAATGTGTGGAGTCAGCTGCTCTGGGCTCTGTCTATATTTACACCGCCCATCTCACTGTGGGACATACCAAAATACTCCACTCCGCCTCCCAGTACTGCACTCAGCCGACTACTGCTCTATACGCACTAGCACTAGCAGTAGTAGTAGTAAACATTGGGCTACAGAACTAACTTGGATTTTGGATTGGAAGTAATAGGACTTCTTCAATGAGGTATAGTAAAGTTCTTGTTTTCTTATTAAATGGCAAGTACTTTTGGTAGTAGAAGTAGTGGTGGTGGTAGTAGTAGTATTAAACATTAAACTACAGGACTTACTTGGATTTTGGATTGGCAGTAACTTTACTATCTTCAATGATTAGAGTAAAGTTAATTTTCATACTTTTTGTCATGGTGGTAGTGGAAGTAGTAGTAGTAGTAGTAGTAGTAGTACTAATAGTAGTAATAGTGTTAAACACTGAACCATACAAAACGTCTTCAATCATGGCAGTATTGGATTGGGGAAATAGTAGTTTTTGTAGTGGTAGTAGTACTACTAGTAGTAGTAGTAGTAGTAGTAGTAGTAGTAGTAGTAGTAGTAGTAGTAGTAGTCAGTGGTAATGGTGGTGGTAGTAGTATTAAACATTGGACTATAAAAAAGTACTTGGATTTTGAATTGGAAGTGTGGGACTTATTCAGTGAGGTACTGTAGTAGTAGTATTGGTTTGTAGTAGTAGTATTGGAACTAGTAGTAGTAATAGTAGTATTGGTAGTATCGTAGTAATAGTAGTAGTAATATTGATTGTTGTAGTACTAGTAGTATTGGTTTGTAGTAGTAGTATTGGAAGTAGTAGTAGTAATAGTAGTATTGGTAGTATCGTAGTATTAGTAGTAGTAATATTGGTTGTTGTAGTAATAGTAGTATTGGTAGTATCGTAGTATTAGTAGTAGTAATATTGGTTGTTGTAGTAATAGTAGTATTGGTTTGTTGTAGTAGTAATAGTATTGGTTCGTTGTAGTAGTAGTATTG
Source organism: Boleophthalmus pectinirostris (assembly GCF_026225935.1). Lineage (NCBI taxonomy): Eukaryota > Metazoa > Chordata > Actinopteri > Gobiiformes > Gobiidae > Boleophthalmus > Boleophthalmus pectinirostris. The sequence goes on along the minus strand of NW_026571541.1, from coordinate 3,440,767 downwards.
GTTTGTAGTAGTAGTATTAGTTTGTAGTAGTAGTACGATTGGTTTGTGGTCGTAGTAGTAGCAGTAGTAGTAGTAGTAGTAGTAGTAGTAGTAATAGATGACTAAGTTTTGACTAAGGTTTTGGCTTTCTGACAGTTTATAAATGTACTTCATACTTCATAGTGTTAAGTTAAGTAGTAGTAAACACTGGAGCCCATCAAATAGGCAGTATCCCCAAGGTCCCTCAGTAGTACTAGTAGCAGTAGCAGAAGTAGCAGCAGCACTAGTAGAAGTAATAGTAGGAGCAGCAAAAATAGCAGAAGTAGTAGTAGTAGTAGTAGTAGTAGTATACAGATGGGTCAAAAGGTTTTAAAAGTAGTAGTTGTAGTAAAAGTAGGTCAAAGTCAGGACTAAACCTAAACTTGTCCCAAATCCTTTTAAAGACACAATTTATTGATGAAAGCTTTTATTTTGAAAAGCCCCAGATATGCTTGTATGATTGTAGTACTGTTGTAATACTGTGGTGCAGTACTGTAGTACCGTAGCGGGCTGTGGAGTATTTGTACTTGTGTGTGCGGGTCTGTAGAGTTTGTTCGACTTTGACTCGTGCGTGTTTGAGCCTGTGGTCCTCACGCTGCACATCCAGCAGGTTTTTCTAGTTTCTGTTTTTAGTCAACAACTCGCTAAGAAGAAAGAGAAAGAAGAAGAAGAAAGAAAAGAGAGAGAGAGAAGAGGGAAGGGACGTGTGTGTGTGTGTGTCGGAGGTAGAGAGAGATAGAGAGATAGAGAAGGAAGGAGAGAGAAGAGGGGAAAGAGGTGTGTGTGTGACATAGATGGAAAGAAAAGTGGAGAGAGAGCAAAGAGAGGGAGCAGAGAGAAGGAAGGAGAGAGAGGGAAGAGAGGGATTAGAAAAAAAAGAAGTGAAGAGAGAGAAGTGGAGAGAGAGACTAAGCAAAAGAAAGGGTGAGAAAGGGGAGTAAAAAGAATGAAGGTTAAAAGGGAGAGAGGGAGCAAGGTAGGTGGGTAAAGAGGTAGAGGTGGGTCGGAGGGAGAGAGAAAATAAGCAATAGAGAGAGAGATAGACTGAGCGAGAGAGAGAGAGAGAGAAAGAGGTGAACACAGTTATGGGTAAAGACGGAGAGATGGGTCAGAGGGAGGGAGAGAAAGAGAGAGAACAAGAGACTGAGAAAATTAGGGAGAGACACTGGGAAGGGTGACTGGGCGCTCCCTTAGAGATAGGGGGAGGAGTGGAAGAAAATGGATGTATGGATGGATGGATGGGAGAGAAACTAAGCGAGAGAGAGAGAGAAAGAAAGAGAGAGACTGAGCAAGAGAGGTAAGAGGGAGAGAATGAGGGAATGAGAAAAAGGGAAAGAGAGACACTAAGCAAGAGAGAGGGAGAGAGAGAGACTGAGCGGGAGAGAGAGAGAAGGAGAGAGGTAGAGAGAAGGCGATGACAGTAATGGGTAAAGATGGAGAGATGGGTCAGAGGGAGGGAGAGAAAGAGAATGAGGGAATGAGAAAAAGGGAAAGAGACACTAAGCAAGAGAGAGGGGGAGAGAGATAGACTGAGCGAGAGAGAGAGAGAGAGAGAAGGAGGGAGGTAGAGAGAAGACTATGACAGTAATGGGTAAAGATGGAGAGAGCGATAGACTGAGCGAGAGAGAGAGGTGAGCACAGTAATGGGTAAAGAGGGAGAGATGGGTCAGAGGGAGGGGGAGACAGAGAGAACGAGAGACTGAGAAAAAGAGGGAGAGAGACATTAAGTGAGAGAGAGAGAGACAGACTGAGCGAGGAGAAAGAGGAGGAGGGAGGGAAAGAGAGAAGGTAAAGATAGTTGTGGGTAAAGAGGAAGAGATTGGTCAGAGGGAGGGAGAAAAAGAGAGAGAACAGAGAATGAGAAAGAGAGAGACACTAAGCAAGACAGAGGGAAGAGAGAGATGGAAGGAGAGAGAAGACGATAATGGGTAAAGAGAAAGAGATGGGTCAGATAGAGGGAGAGAAAGAGAGAACATGAGACTGAGAAAAAGAGACAGATTGAGAGAGAGACACTAAGCAAGAGAGAGAAAAGGAAGGAGAGAGAGACTGGTTAGAGGGAGGGAGAGAAAGAGAGAACATGAGACTGAGATAAAGAGAGAGGGAGAGAGAGAGACACTAAGCAAGAGAGAAAGAAGGAGGGAGGGAGAAGGTGAAGACACTTATGGGTAAAGAGGGAAAGGGAGATAGAGAGACTGATTGAGAGAGAAAGAAGGAGAGGAAGGTGAAGACAGTTGAGGGTAAAGAGGGAGACACTGGTCAGAGGGAGAGAGAGAACGAGGGAGAAGACGAGACTGAGGAGAAGAGAGAGAGACAGATAGAGAGAGACTGAGAGAGAAAGAGAGAGAGAGAAAGGTGAGGTCATGTGCGTTCAGCGTGTGGTTTAGTGACAACACTCTTGGTGTATTCAGACCTGCTCCCAAACCGGTCACTGGAGATATTTTTACCAACAGATCCTGGCCCTGTTTAAAGCTGCATTATGTCACTTTTCTCACCTGCTCGTCTCTGTGGAAGTGATAAACATCTAGTTGCGTCACCTGGTCGTCTCCGTGGAGATAGAGAAGTTAAAGGGCCCATGTTACGTTATTTTCTCTACTGAACAAAAGGTAAAAGGAGCTGTCAACTTGAAAATGACCACTTCATAACATCACAAGGTGGAACTGAGCATTTAGAGCTTTTGAGTCAATTGTGTGTAATATAGAACCTTTAAAGCCTTATTTTGGAACATTTCAGACACATTTAGATGTAAGAATTTGCCCTGAGCAGTGACCTCAGGCAGGTGCTTTGACTTTGACATACCTGGGTGAACCTGTTTACACATTAATACAGTTTGAACTTCTTAGCCAAAGTCAAAGTATTTCAGAGTGATAAAAAGTCAAATAAATACAGGACAGACTTTTACACGGCCGAACAGTACTCCAAGTTTATTCTTGTGAGAGAATGTTGTTCCTTCCTCAGAAACACACCTGGAGTTATGTTTTGTTTCATTCACACATTTGAGCAACTCTTTATTATTAGTCTGTCTACATCTGCAAAGCTCAAAATTTTCTGTTCCACCTTGTGATGTCATGAAGTGGTAGTTTTCAGATTAAAAATTAAAAGTTAAAAGAAGAACTCAGCCTAAATGTGCAGGGTTTGTGTGTGAAACAAAACACAACTCCAGGTGTGTTTGTGTGTGATAAAAGTCAAATAAATACTGGTTACATGTTTAAAGGCACAGTGTGGAAAATTCCAGACAAAGCAGTAGCATCTCCATGGAGACGAGAAGGCGTGCTGTCCACATAAAAAGTTCCAGCGTGCGTGTTTAGCTGGTGTTGAGAGCAGCGGTGCAGAGGCTGGCTGTGCTCTTGTCTCTTGGCTGTGATCACACACAGTCTGTCAGGAGCCTCATGATGTTTTCCTTCAGTAAACAGAGTTTAGAAAAACACACCAAACACACACTGACTCTGTGAACACACATCTGAGCTTTGGCTGAGTCATGCACTTCACTCTACTACTACTACTACTACTAGTACGACTATTATTACTACTATTACTCCTGGGGCAACTACTTATCTAGCTGCAGTAGTAGTAATGGCATGATGAGTAGTAGTAGCAGCAGTAGCAGAAGTAGCAGTAACAAGCAGGAGTAGGAGTAGGGGTAGTTGAGTTGTTGTTGTAGTAGTAGCACTAGTAGTAATTGCAGTAGTAGTAGTTGTAGTAATTGTTGTAGTAGAAAATGTAGTAGTAGTAGTTGTACTAGTAGTTGTTGTTGTAGTAGTAGTAGCTGTAGTAATAGTTGTAGTAGTTGTAGTTGTATATGGGCAAAATGTGTTTGACCACAGTACAGATATATATATATATATGTATACAGTCCCTGACAAAAGTCTTGTCACTTATCCATTTTGTAGAAACAAAAGCTTATAACCTGACTTTAAATTAATTGATTAGTTTTAGAAATGTCTCATATGAAGCTAAAACCCTCCCAAATTATGTTCAATATACTAAAATAAATTTGCTTCACTGAAGAAAGATTGATCATTTAATGAACACAGAAAGGTCAGATTTTGGCAAGACAAAAGTTTTGTCGCCTACAGAAAATTGAACAAATAATTTACTTCAAATACAAAAATATGTTGCATAACGTCAGTGAATTAAGTAGTGGTGCTGTGAGATCCAGATTTAATATCTTGTATGATTCCATGAGCTTGAAAGACTGCATCCATGTGGTTCGACAATGATTCATACAATTTGTTGATGAAGTCATCAGGAATAGCAAAGAAAGCGTCTTACATGCCTCCCAGAGTTCATCAAGAGTCTTTGGTTTTGCCTTCCATGCTTCCTCTTTCATTCTACCCCAGACATGCTCAATGATGTTCATGTCTGGTGACTGGGCTGGCCAGTCCTGGAGCACCTTGATCTTCTTCGCCTTTGATGTAGAGATAGAAGTATGCAATGGAGCACCATCCTGCTGCAAAATTTAACCCCTTTTATGGTTGGGAATGTAAGAGGAGCTAATACTTGATATTTTAGGCTATTGATATTTGCCTTCCACCCTGCAAATGTCTCGCACACCCCCATACTGGATGGAACCCCAGACCAGGATTTTTCCGCCAGCAAACTTAACTGTTTTCTGGGTGAATCTTGGATCCATGTGGGCTCCAGTAGGTCTCCTGCAATATTTGCGGCAGCTGTGATGTAATTCAACCGAGGATTCATCTGAGAAATCCACCTTCTGCCACTTTTCCAGTGTCCATCCTTTTAGCAGGCTGTGGGCCTTGGCAAATGCCACACGGTTTTTTTAATTGCCTTTTGTTTAGTGCTGGTTTCTGTGCACTGATTCGACCATGGAGGCCATTTCGAGACAGAATTCTACAAACTGTTCTGGTTGACACAGGGACTTGAGGTGACCAGGCCTGGTGGAGTCTGCTGCAGTGGAAAAGGGGCGGATTTTTAAATCAACAAACGGTCCTCCCGAGCAGTTGTCTTGCAGGGTCTGCTGGACCTGGGCTTGTCAAAAACATCTCCAGTCATTTCAGATCTTTTTCTTATTCTTTGTACTTGACGCTGAAACACATTGAAGGTGTCACCACCTCAGCAGTGGATCTGGTCTTCAGCCTCTTGATAATTAACACTTTGGTCTCAGGGTGGATCTTAGGCATGTTGTCAGAGGTCAAGTTGCAGTTGATGTGAAGGTCTGGTGTGCTGGGCTTCTTTTTATACACACCCACTAACTGATTGATCAGTAACTGATCACAGGTGAGGCTGTAATCTAGGATTGGTGCATCATATGACAAGGCGACAAGACTTTTGTCTTGCCAAAATCTGACCTTTCTGTGTTCATTAAATGATCAATCTTTCTTCAGTGATGCAAATTTATTTTTAGTATATTGAACATAATTTGGGAGGGTTTTAGCTTTCATATGAGACATTTCTAAAACCAATCGATTAATTTAAAGTCAGGTTATAAGCTTTTGTTTCTACAAAATGGATAAGCGACAAGACTTTTGTCAGGGACTGTATGTATATATATATATATATATATATATATATATATATATATATATATATATATATATATATATAATATATAGCTGTCATGCGATAAAAAAAAATTGAGAGATTAATTAATTATGATCTGTAATTAATGTATCTAATTAATCTCATTTTAATGTCACCTAAAAATTGCTGAGAAAAGCCTTCAATTTGAGGTATTTTCATTTAAATTAATTATTACATTATTGTGGCAGATCAAAAGACTGATATAGAACAAAAAAAGTGACTTTATAAAGTAATTTATTGTTTAACAAATCTCTCCAAATTGGCTGTTGAGCCCAAGTCTCCATGAATAAGAAACTGTTTGCTGTAAAGTAGCAAAGACGAGGAAATCTGAACATAATAACTTTTGTCTACTTAAAGACAATAAAAAGTCCAGTCTTTCCTTCACCATATTAAAAATATTATTGATAGAGAAATGCTTTATATATGAGATCACTGGTTTTAGTCCTGGTTTAGACCTGCTTTAGTCCTACTTTAGTCCTAGTTTAGTCCTGGAATGGATTAATCCTGGTTTTAGTCCTGGTGTTAGTCCTGATTTAGTCCTGGTTTAGTCCTGGTTTAGTCCTGGTTTTAGTTCTGGTTTTAGTTCTGGTTTTAGTTCTGGTTTTAGTTCTGGTTTAGTCCTGGTTTAGACCTGGTTTAGACCTGGTTTTAGTTCTGGTTTTAGTTCTGGTTTTAGTTCTGGTTTAGTCCTGGTTTAGACCTGGTTTTAGTTCTGGTTTTAGTTCTGGTTTTAGTTCTGGTTTAGTCCTGGTTTAGTCCTGGTTTAGTCCTGGACTGGATTAGTCCTGGTTTTAGTCCTGGTGTTAGTTCTGGTTTAGAGGCGCACAGGAGGAAGCGCGGTTTACGCAGCGTACGCGAGAAAACACGATCCACACGCGGCTCACGGGAGCACGTCGGTGTCCGCGCAATGTCTACGGAAGGAAACGTGGTCCGCTCGTTCTCAAGTTAATGACGATGATGAAGGTGTGTGTTTGTGTGTGTGTGTGTGTGTGTCCTCATGTGGCAGGTCACTATAGGACAGTAGTGCAGACATCATGAGCCTATGCAGGATGTTTTCACCAGTGACATTTAAGTTGTAGGCGATATTATATTTGTTATTTTCTTTTATATTTCACGTCGGGAGAATAATTTCCAAGACACAAATGTGTTTTTACCTGTGCACTGCTGCCTCTGTTCTACTGGCTCTTCGACCTCGTCCACTGTGTGACTGACGCTGCCAACGTTAACATGAAGTTTACATCGCTCTTACTGCGCGCGTTTTGTGTGGGTTTCCGACAGTGAGTGGAATTACCGAAATAAAAAAAATTTATAAATGTGTTTTTTTGTGTGTGTGTGTTGTTGTCCCAACAACACATAAAAACAGGTTTTATAATAAAGCAACTCGTATACAGAAACACAAAAGTTTTATATATATATATATATATATATATATATATATATATATATATATATATAATCAAGAAGTGCACATTAGCGTACTAGTTGCTGTTTACTGTCACAGCAAAACTCTGAAGAGGCCTTCTCCATAACCGTGCCAAGATCTGACTATGCAAATTAAAGCTGTGCTCAGACTTGTGCACAAAACTGGGACTAAACACACACCTAAACCAGGAACTAAACCAGGACTAGAACAGGACCAAACCAAGACCAAACCAAGTCTATGTCAGGACTAGAACAGGAACAAACCAGGTCTAAGTCAGGACTAGAACAGGACCAAAACAAGTCTACGTCAGGACTAGAACAGAACCAAACCAAGTCTACATCTGGACAAGAACAGGTCCAAAACAAGTCTACGTCAGGACTAGAACAGAACCAAACCAAGTCTACATCTGGACAAGAACAGGACCAAACCAAGTCTACATCAGGACTAGAACAGAACCAAACCAAGTCTACATCAGGACTAAAATGGGACCAAACCAAGTCTGCATCAGGACTAGAACAGAACCAAACCAAGTCTACATCAGGACAAGAACAGGACCAAACCAAGTCTACATCAGGACTAGAACAGAACCAAACCAAGTCTACATCAGGACTAAAACGGGACCAAACCAAGTCTGCATCAGGACTAGAACAGGACCAAACCAGGACTACATCAGGACTAGAACAGAACCAAACCAAGTCTACATCAGGACTAGAACAGGACCAAACCAAGTCTACATCAGGACTAGAACAGGACCAAACCAAGTCTACATCAGGACAAGAACAGGACCAAACCAAGTCTACATCAATCAGGACAAACAGCACCAAACCAAGTCTACATCAGGACAAGAACAGCACCAAACCAAGTCTACGTCAGGACTAGAACAGGACCAAACCAAGTCTACATCAGGACTAGAACAGGACCAAACCAGGTCTACATCAGGACAAGAACAGGACCAAACCAAGTCTACATCAGGACTAAAACAGGACTTTTCTCCTTGGAGATGTTATTGCTTTGTCTGGAATGTTCCACAGTATGGCATTAAACCTTTCTATCTTCATGGAGACCAAACCAGACCAAGTTCCAGGTCAGATCTGTGGAGAGGTGACCCAGGTCACAGTCACACTGTTTATTTTTCTATGCATTTTTGAGCTATAAATCCACCTGTAATTCAATATATGTAAAGTAGAGCTGTTTAATGTCACACTGTGGAACATTCTAGGCTGACATCTCCATAGAAACAAGCAGGCAATGAACCCCCAATCAAAAAGTTACACAGTGCACATTTAACAAAAAAGGAACCATGTTTTATGACCGTTTAAACATTAATTGAAGGTAAAGGAGTTGTCATATATATTAATGTTGTTGACACTATGGTTGCTAGGTAACACTTCTACCTCTACATATGTCAAATTCGCTGCCCTATAGGGGTGTAATGATATTCAAGTCTCATGATACGATATCGTCTCAGTATGAACTAGGGCTGGGCGATATGGATCAAAAAATATATCTCGATATATTTTGCTATATCTCGATATACGATATATATCTCAATATATGTTCAAGAAAAAATAACCCCCCTAAAATTGAAAACTGCAAAAACAAATATGCCAAATTCCACAAGGTCTTTTTTTTTTTTATTGAAGTGTAAGAGGTCGGCAGTTCATATAGGAACATTTAAGATGACAAAAAACCCTAATTACGTAAATAATAATTTAACTGTAAAATAAAAGAAATAATACATATTTCCTTCTTTTCATTCATAAATAAAACAACTCAACACAAGCTCATCTTTGCATTAACTCTGTTATCCAGACCAGAACCAAGACCAGGAGCTCCTTTAGCAGAGGAAGCTCAGGAGGTTCCTTATTTTAACAGACCCATGTTCCTATCCAGCAGTAAGGAGCTCTGAGGTTTCCCACAATCCACTGCAGATCAAACCCAACGATTCCAAGCACTGTTGTACAAGTGACACTGCAGCAGATTATTTATTAAAATCTTCTGCATAAATAAACTTTACATGACTGAACTTTACAATATATAAAGCATAACGACTCTAGAGCCACATTAGCCTGTTTGCGCACGTGTTTACATTTTACAGAAACGAAACTTAAGTGCATGGTTAATTTGCATAAACAGCGCACTCCACGTGCCGCTCATGCGGTTTAGCTCCTTTCGGGCTAAAGGACGAGACTCGGTGGAATGTGAGGATGTGCTGCTGATGACCTTGAAGCTTTTCACTGGCACCAACTTTCGGTGTTCACGGTGGTAGTGAGGAGTGAAGGAGACAAGAGCGAACAAAATCAGGGAGACGGGGGCGCGCGGAGGCGACTAGAGAGAAGACAAACAAGCGAAGCGGCAAAATCAAAATTGAATATAAGCATTATATCGATATATACGATATGTCCGAATTCATATTCGAGTTTAAAAAATATCTCGATATATTTAAAATATCGATATATCGCCCACCCCTACTATGAACCTCACGGTGCGATATTTTTTGCGATATCGTGGGAAAGCTCACGATATGATGTGGAGGCTCATGATTAGGGATGTAACGATATCCAAATCTCTTAGTACGATATTTTCCCAATATACATCTCACAGTACAATATTTATTACGATGTTTTGTGAAGACTAAACTGTGAAAATGCTACTTTTTCCTCTTAAAATGCCTTGAGAAGACTTAATCCAAAGAACTAAGACTTAAAAGTGTTAGAACTGTTATTTCTTCATGTAGTCTGCACTGAAATGGAGCAAAGGATCATGGTCTATGTAGTTCTCTGTGTCTTTTTTTGAGCTATTTCTGCACCATAACTCTTCATTTAAACAAAGACACTTGTAATTCGATATATTGTGATGGTCCACGATATTATTGTGAGAACTTTGACGATATGATATCACGATATTTCGGTTATTGTTACATCCCTACTGCCCAACCATGAAGTAAAATTGGAAACTTTACCAAATGAAAAGTAGGGAAATCTTGGTAAAATTTTGTAAAATCTAAGACGTTGAGATTGAAGCGTCCGTCAGTTGGAGTTTGGGATGTGCAGCTGTGCCTCTGGTAAATGTGAATCCTGTCTGATCCTGCGCGGAGATGATGAAAGAGAAAACGCCGAACCAATTCAAAGACATGTTTCTGCACATTTTCAAACAAGATCAAACACAGAAGAAATGTCCAAAAGGAGTGACTCGGACTAGCTCCCGTTAGCGCTATCTCCCGTTAGCGCTATCTCCCGTTAGCGCTAGCTCCCGTTAGCCTGGGCAAACGCAGCCTCCGTAATGTTATGTCAGCAAATGAGTTCGGGATGATTTGTTTTGGCAACCACAAAAGAATCGCACGCAGAGGAATTTTACACAATGGAATTTCAATAGTTATGTCGTTGGCCTGCTACATTACAGCCTTTTACAGCTTTCACTTTACAAGGAAAATCATTATAAACTCATCAGGCTTATGTAAATCATTGCTGTGTGATTCTAACGGAAGGTACTACTCTGTCTGAAGCTCTGTTACGCAAGTGAGACTTTAATTTGAGCTTTGTTTCGACACAATCTGACCAGAAATAGGCGACTTAGCTGGAACTACAACAGGTTTTTCAATGAGTCACTTTCAGTTTTGTGTTGAAAATCACATCTTTTTTTTTTTTATGATTCTCTAATTTTGATTTAATTTGGTGGGATAATACGTGTTGTGAAAATAAATTACAGTTTTACACAAATCAAGAAGCAGTTTGTGAGTTGAAAATTGTGTGGAAAATTACGGTTCTAAACAGGCCCGTCGACAGACATTTGAGGGGCCTGGGGCAAAAAGAGTCACATCGGCCCCCCCTCTAATATAAATGAATGCTTCCAGACCAACGGTATTGTATACGATACCTGGGAACTGCATAGAACATTCCATTCATAAAAGATAGAACCTTACTTTTTTCCCTTGAAAAGCTGAGAGCTGTGGCTTTCTGAGCATATTTTGAGTTTACTTATAGACTTGATATTTTGTACTTTTGTAGCTGATTTTTTATGTCCAAAAAGTAGTTTATACAGGTTTGCTGTGTTTTTTGTATGAAAGAGTGAATTTTCTTTTTTTTTTTTTTTTGTATTTCTGTTCCTGTAGCTTTTATTACAGCCATATGACACAACTACAGCAGCAGATTGTGAAATAACAGATTGTACTGTAACAAAGGATGTATAACACTAGGGCTGGTATCATTAAGAAGTTGCCGATACGATACATAGGCCACGATACGATACATATCTCGATACAGTGCACTTTTGATTTGATACGATATATTTCAAATTTATTCAATACAATTCAATAAAAATAAAGGCTAAATCATGCCTGTGATACTAAAAGTCTTTATTAAACCACTTCTTGTTTAAAGTTCATATGAAACAGAAACGTTTTAATCCTTAAAAACAAATGTCAAATGTGTCACATAAATGAGTTTCCATCCTCAAAACAAGCAACAAAACTGTAGCTCTGTAACTAAATAATTAAGTAAAATTAACCAAAAAATACAACAGCCCACGATATCAATACTGTATCATCACATTAAACGATACGATATATCGATATTTCAATATTTTTGCTCACCACTACATAAGACTTTATTGGGGGGGAGTTTTAATGGCAAAATTAAGAAAAGTACAACACAATTTACACAAGAAATACTTTTTCTGACACTTTAAATCCTGATTTCTACAAAATAAAGATGCTTTGTTATCATTTTATTTGTCAAATCATCATTTCTGTGTACATTCATAGAGTTTTAGCCCGGATGACAGGTGACCATTATGGAATTCCCTAGCATTATGTCATAATTTCCAACCAGGAAGCAGAATTTGAATTTGATTTGACTATTTTATTTATTGAAATCACGCAGGTCTGCTTTTACCGTGCACCTTTAAAAGAACCGTGTGAGAAATGTTGGGTTTGAGCAGTTTCTGATAATAGCCCAAAAAGTGGAAGAACAGGCTGATACAGGTTTGGGTGTAGTCTTTTCCTCACAAGATTAGAGCCTCACAAAACAATCTGGAAGAAAGACACGTGAAGCAGCCGTGTTTAAGCTCCGGTATTGTCCTGTGTATGCAGTATTCACACTGGAGGGTCAAGTACTCAAGTAAAAGTACAGATACGGGGGGCAAAAGATTACTCAAGTAAAAGTAGTAAAAATATCACATGAAATAATCGACTGTTAACGTACCTGTTTAAAAATGTAAAAGTATTTTGCAGATATTTTTTAAGAACAATTAAAGCATCAAATGTAGTGATTTTGTTAAAGAATTTAGATCATTTTAAAACATTCAATCAATTTCTTAATTTTTGTGTTTTTGTGTATTTAGTTTGGAATGATAACTCAAAAATTAAATGGTCTCAAACCATAAAGAAAAGTACTTTTATCTTTTCAGTACTGTATAGAAAGTACATACATGCTCTCAAATGTAATGAAGTAAAAGTAAAATGTATCCACTGTAAAATGTTCTTAAAGTAAAGTACAGATACCTAAAAATTGCACTTTCTTCACTCTTGTACTTTATCTTGTTGCATTGCACCACTGCTTATTCTTGCTACTTGCTAAAATGGAATCATATAAAGTTGACCTATTTTTGACCCCAAGCTGTTTGGGTTCTAATTTGGTGTTTTGTGTTGCCAGTTTCAATGGTGAAATCCAGTTGGTTTAAATGGTCTAAAATGCCTCTTTCTGATCTGAATGAATCCTCACTCTGTGCTAGTGCAGCCTCTGCAGCTCAGGGAGGGAATTCTGGAGGTTCTGAGCTTCACATGAGACCTGAACATAAACGGAGAATGAGAAACACTTGGATGTGTTTATCTGCAGTTGAAGGATCTGGAGACACAGTGTCAAGTGCTGATGACATGTTGGACTACACATTTCACAAAAACACAGTTAAGATCATTCTATTTAAGATTTTACTTTTCTTTTCCCAGTTTGGCGATTTTAGATTTAAAATTGTACTTTCTAGTTGGAAATTGAAATTGAAACATCACACTAGGGAATTCCATAACTGTTACCTTAAACAGGGCCACTTGAGTGGGAGACCGCTGGGAAAATCAGGTGCCACAGGACAGGGGCCAGTCACAAAAACTCGCCGTTGTGTCCTTAGGCAAGACACTGTACCCATATTTCCAAGTATGAAAGTGGTGTGTGTGAGTGATGGTGGTGATCGGAGGCAGCCGCGCTTCTATCAGCTGTGGCTAAAAAAGTAGTTTACCAACAAGCGAGTGTGTAGTGAATGAATAATGCTCTGCAAAGCGTCTTTGTGACATACATCTGTGAAAAGTGCTATATAGGGATGGGCATGATTAGTCGATTAATCGATAATTGATCATTAAGAATTTCATCGATTACGTTCATTTTAATCGACAAACCGAATGTAGGTTGCTGTGCGTAGTGTAGGGTGACTAAACGGGTCCGTACAAGGAGCGAGCAGACACAAACGACAAAAAAGTCGGTCAGTCTGCAACACGCCGAAGTGAAAATGCACATTTAACAATGACTTGTACAAGAAATTCCACACTTTCCTTTGCGTTCGGGTCAAGTGTGAGTCCATGTGCACAGTGCACAAAACAGCACATATGTTTCGGTGTCCATTGGGAAAAAGTTTTGCCAGGTGAGAGTTGCGAAATGTCGATGACGGGTCTCCACCTCCGACCCCCGTACGGTGTCCTGGTTTTGACAAACGCAAATATGGTCACACTAACCTGTATTCCACTGAGTCATGTCGCATCAGCGCATAAGAGCTATTTTTTTTTCTTTGCTTAATTTATGCAAATTAGCCATGCGGTTTTAAGTTTCGTTTCTGTGAGATTTACACAAAGCTGCATTAAATGGGCTGATGTGGCTCTAGAGTGGTTACGGTTTATATGTCGTCAAGTTGAATTTATTTATGCAGATTAGTAGTGCAGATAGTAATAATAATGATGATAAATTTTAATATAAAAAACGTTAATGATTAATCGATAATCGATCGTTAATTCTCTCGACGATCGATTAAGAAAATTTTATCGAATGCCCATCCCTAGTGCTATATAAATAAAAACATACTTCCCTAGCAACTATACTGTAAGTTGGCCAAAGCTACTCTAAAGTACACTTACATTATGATTTGATTTATAAAAACACAAGGAAAACACCTTTATTTTGATGAAATCATGTTAAAGTACCATATTTTCCGGGCTATTAGACGCGCTCTTAAACCTCCAACCGCATCAAAAAACGACTGTGCGTCCCACAATCCAGAGCGCGCTATACACGAATCCACTCAGGTGTCCCAGCACGACTTCAGCAAACTACAAAGCCGCACCACCCACAGCGCATGCGAACACACACGGAGCAGACAGCGACCGCGAAGCAAAAAACTCCCACAGCCACACTCATCACTCCACGCCGATGAAGAACGGAACGGAGGAACGAACCGAAAAATTTAGCGCAACGTGCCGCTTCTAGACACAACTGAACAACTGAGTCACTGCGAGCACGCCGACAATCCAGCGGTCCCAGACAGCACCCTCCCTACACGCCACAACTGAACGAAGCCCAGAGCCACCGTGAACGCCACAAACAAACAAAACCACTCACCCATCACACTGTTGTGTTTCCTTTAAAGTCCGGTGCAGTTTATTTGTGAAAAAAGTTTGAAAATAGACCATTCTATGACAGCGCGCCTTACAATCCAGAGCGCCTAATAGTGCGGAAAATATGGGAACAGAAAAAAGTTATTCTTGCGTGTAAATTGTGCAGGACTTTTGGATAGAATTCTCCCTAGTTTGATATGTTTAGAAATAGATATGTTAATGTGTTTAGAACTCTTTTCATTTTCAATGTTTCTTCACAAATTTCTGATTGGTGTAAATCTAACATTTATATTTACAGATATAATCCCACCAAATTAAGTCGAAACTAGAGAATCATAAAAACCTGTCGTACGCTCTTTGACACTGTAACAATGCAGGTTACATAATGTTTCTTTAAAAATCCAAGCATTGTTATGTCATGCTTTCTGTGTAGCTTTCTATACTTATACTTCGCATTGTTCTAGCAGAGCAGAACAGGTTCAATAAGGTTATAAATAACTGTCAGTGTAAATGATGCTTTGACGTGAAGAAAGACTCAAGTAAAACTGCAGAGACTTTTAAAGCAACCACCTCATGACATCAGCACGTGCAACAGACCCATTCTCGCTCTGTATACCGAATAATAATGCCTTAATTAGCACTCGATTACATTTACTTGAGCGTGTTTTTTTCCCGGACACCTACTACTACTACTAGAGTCATGTTTCTCACTGAAGTAAAAGTACCGGTTTACAGGAGCCATTTTTAGGACTTGTCAGCATTCAGAAGATTAGAGCATTTTGTTTTGAGTTGATAATTGCTACGGCAACAGCACAGATCAGCACGTGGATAATGATTTACAAATAGTGCGTTTTTTCATCTGACTTCCTGGTTGGAAACGGGCAGCATGTATGACATAACCTACAGAGGTAATCCCACAACTGTTACCTAGCAACCATAATGCAAACAAGGGCCAAAATGTGTCTAACTGCACTATAGTTATGATTAGAATAAGAAAAGCTTTATTTTATTTTAAAATATAGTGAAGATGATCAAGCTTGTGATGTAATGTGATGTTTGATCAAAAGTCACTTTGTTGGAATTAGAATAAAAGTTTTATAATGGTTACATGGGACAAGCTGATTTCAACACGGGGAGGGTCTTCATCACTGAGCTCGTTTTAAAGGGGTATGGGCCGAATTTTGATCACGATTTCAATTTGTGTGTCAAACGATCTCCAACCTCATATAATCGAGCTGAAACGATAAAGCTTGACAAAGTTTATTTTTCTATGTCATTATATTTTAAATAACAGCTGGATATATAGTTTATTTTAGATACATTTATGTTTTTCTGCCTTATTTCATGTTCAAAGTATATTTGATTCATTTTATGCTTTATACATCACAAAACTGCTCAAAAGTTCATATTTGTTAGACTGATTCATCAGCTGGTTTCACTTTGTAGAAACCGTCTGACCTCGCAGCGTTAGGATTCGTTCGCGCGACGGTAGGCAGGTACTTTTTTTATTTAACCACTCGCTGCTATTTGGTCGTGACGTATGTAATGTGCCGCTAATGAGGCTAACTGGTATACTAAAATTTTCCCAAATCCCGTAGGAAGAAGGACACTAACGTCTTTCCCCTTGATAAAATTCACCAAACATTCTCTTTGTTCCGGCTTTAAATCCTCGATCTCAGGAATCGTTGACAACACTGAATATATGGCTCTTTGCTGATTGGCTAGTGCCTGATCTTGCACTTCCGGGGTTTTTGTGAACCGTCTAGTGTATTCTGATTCCTGACCTAGACGCTGGAGAGAAATGAAATTGAGCAGAGGCACTAGGGCCAGCCTGGTTACATATTTGTAGCCTATATTTATTTTCAATTTGAAAGTTTTGTGTAAATTATCAATAACAAAGTGGGTTTTTTTTTTTATTATTTTTGAGAGAGAGAGAAATGCTGAATAAATGCATAATGTACCTAAAAAATAAAATAAAAAATAATCGTTTGAATAGTCGTGATTTCAATATTGATCAAAATAATTGTGATAATGATTTTTTCCATAATGGAGCAGCCCTGGGTTGTGCGCTCATGTGACCTAAAGTATGTGACTACAAATCACAGAGAAGAAAAACACTTTAAAAATTTACAACTTTTTTGTAAATAAGTTGAAGCTTTATATGTTAACAGAAGTGATAAGTGAGCTACTGTGTCCAGATAATTTCCCTTGTGGATCAATAAAGTTTGTCTAAGTCTACAAGGTTCCCACGGTCATGGAAATCCTGGAAAAGTCATGGAAATTTGTAAATTCAATGAAAGTTTTGAACAAGTCATGGAATTTTCATTTCTCTTTCACGCAACTCCAGTGTTCCGTTAAGTCTCATGAGGCTGTTATTTTTTTTTTTCCCAAACGTCTGCGCCTTTTGTTTAAAAGAGATGACAATAAATGCACTGACAGGATTTTGAATGCTAAAAAACTAATTCCAAACCATAAGGTGAGTGGAAAGGGTTAACATTTCATATTTAGCCCTAAAAGTCTGATCAGTTCTACACATGTAGGTGCCATAAAGTCATGGAAAATTCACTTTAGGTTGTGGAAAAGTCATGGAAAAGTTTTGAAATTTTGTCAGTGAAAAAGAGTCTTAAGTACCGTTTACACATAAAACACAGTGAATAACAATAAGTAAATATGTCAACACTGGAGAATATTTGGAAGCAAGCCCACAGAACTTTATTTTGTTTTTTGTTTTGGGATTCTGTTTTAGAACTCAGTGCTACTTCCTGTATTTATCTTTTTCTTCTCCACGTTTCCCCACAAACTGTCACTTAACTGATGTAAAACTATGTGAAATATTTACCACAGACACTACCCCACCAAACCAAGTCAGAAGTACAAAAAACATGAAGACCTGTCGTAAGGATTTGAACTATCTGAACCCCCCTCCTTCCTTATTCATTTGACTCCCGGTGCAGTCGTCCTGTCTCCTTACAAACCGCTTTGGTATTCCAGTGCGAAAAGGCTATCTCGGCCGCTCCGCTCCGATTGGCCGAGGGGCGTTCGGGGGCGGGGCTTACGGGGGCAGGTCCGCAGACGGCACACACACACTCACACACACACACACAGAGACGCCGCTTCTGTCACTGCACTGCTCTCATAGATCACTGGAATATTCGTGGATTAAAGTGGGACTAGTATGAGTGGACAGGCTGCAGCGGTGAATGGAGATCGCTGGACCCGCGGTAAAGCTGATTTTGTCGATTTAAAACGCATTTATTTGGGGTTCACATTACAAATTTGACATTTCTTCAAGCTTTTCCTGGTTGGGTTGAGTTTGGAGTTTGCACTAGTATAACAAGGAAGGATAGGTTCACTGCATATCTTCTTTAAACTTCACTTAAAGCTGCACTGTGTCACTTTTTAGCTGCTTATTATTGATTTGGCTGGAATTTTCCACAGTATGACAGTCAAAGCAAAACCACCATGTTATAGGTTATTCAGAGCTATGGAGAGGCAAGCCCGATCACCATAGCATATCTTTATCTCAAGGTAATGATATAAAAAATTTGCCGGATTCATCAGACGGTTTCACTTCGTAGAAACCGTCTGACCTCGCATCGTTAGGATTTGTTCGCTCGACGGTAGGCGGGTAATTTTTTTATTTAACCAATCGCTGCTATTTGGTCTAACGAGGCTAACTGGTATATTAAGCTTTTCCCAAATCTCTTAGGAAGGACAATAACGTCTTTCCCCTTGATAAAATTCACCAAACATTCTCTTTGTTCCGACTTTAAATCCTCGATCTCGTGAATCGTTGCAAACACAGAATGTCAGGCTCTTTGCTGATTGGCTGGTGCCTGAACTTGCTATTCCAATTCCTGACCTAGTCTCTGGAGAGAATTGAAATTGAGCAGAGTAAAACAAAAAAATACCTGTAATTGATACATATTTAGGAATTTGTAAACTATATTGTTCGAAATGGACTCTTGTGAGCTTTAAGACAAGTTAGAATGTTGTTATCTCTAGGAAAACAGACCTGGAGTTGTGTTTTGTTTCATTCTTGCATATTTGAGTCATTTTCAAGTTAAAGTTCAAGCTCCTTTTCCGTTTAGTTCAGTAGAAATTGACAATTCCAGAGCTGAAATGATCCAAATGATTCTAGTGAAGGTGTGTGGAGTTTAAAAACACAGTGGAGCACTTGCTGTATTCCCACATGACATCACAAGGTGGAACAGAGTGTTTTCTGTTTAATAGAACTCAGCAGAATTTGTGTGTTAAACGTGTGTAAATGAAACAAAACACAACTGTGGGTCTGTTCGTGATGAGGAAACATTAGAACATAAATCAGAAAATATCATGGTATAGGAGCTTTAATCTTTGGACATCGTTACCATAGTATTTAATTTTCTATTGTATATTTATAAGTAATGCACATATTGTTGCTAATGCATAGTGAAATCCAAACTGTATAACCTTTCTGGTGTAGGACACACCACCTGCTCTGCCTGGAATGTTCCACAGTATGGCATATATCTATCTCACATTTATTCAATTACAGGTGTTTTATGGGTAAAGAAACACCCTTCAAGTGCACCTGCTCGTCTCCATGGACACAGAATAGCTTCATGCCGTACTGTGGAATCATAGTGCAAGTTGATTTTTAACAATGGGAAATGAAAACCCACATGAGTTTATCTCTAAACTAAAGTCCTGATGAGTTCATTAGTGAATTTGACGGCTCTTATTCCCCTGCACGTGCAGCTCCCGTCTGTGTGTCGACTCTGTGACTCTGTGAAGGATCCAGCTCCACATGTGCACTTTATGTCTTTATTATGTCAGTCTGTGTCTGTGCTGCTTCACTCTCCTCTCTATCTCTGTCTCTGTCTCTCTGTGTCTGTCTGTGTCTCTGTGTGTCTGTGTGTCTGTCTGTGTCTCTGTGTGTCTCTGTGTGTCTGTATCTGTGTGTCTGTGTCTGTGTGTCTGTCTGTGTCTGTCTCTGTGTGTCTGTCTGTGTCTGTCTCTGTGTCTGTCTCTGTGTGTCTGTCTGTGTCTCTGTGTGTGTCTGTGTGTCTGTCTGTGTCTCTGTGTGTGTCTGTGTCTGTCTCTGTGTGTCTCTGTGTCTGTGTCTCTGTGTGTCTGTCTGTGTCTGTCTCTGTGTGTCTGTCTGTGTCTCTCTGTGTGTCTCTGTGTGTCTGTCTGTGTCTCTGTGTGTGTCTGTGTCTGTGTCTCTGTGTGTGTGTCTGTGTCTGTCTCTGTGTGTGTGTCTGTCTGTGTCTGTGTCTCTGTGTGTCTGTCTGTGTGTCTGTCTCTGTGTGTCTCTGTGTGTCTCTGTGTGTCTGTCTGTGTCTCTGTCTGTGTCTCTGTGTGTCTCTGTGTGTCTCTGTGTGTCTCTGTGTGTCTCTGTGTGTCTCTGTGTGTCTCTGTGTGTCTGTCTGTATGTCTGTCTGTGAGTAGTTTGGGAGCAGAGTTTGTGTGCAGACATGTCTGGGCACTGGCCCAGTATCGGTATGTACCACACAGAAGACTGCTCTGCTCAGAGTCTGAGGGCTTCAGCTCTGTGCAAATACGTCTCAACTTTATCACAGAGGAAGTCATTAGACTTAAAGCAACACTGTGGAACTTTCAGGCAGTGGCGCGTTACCTGTGTGATTCCAGGAAGATAAAAACACACTTTCTCCATGGTGATACATCCTGTATGTTTATGTCATACTGTGGATGTAAACCAGGAGGAGGTGCTCCCCCAGGCCTCATAAGAGTCAGGTTTGTGGAGATGCCAGCCCACTGTAAAGACATAGGTTTTATTAGTGCATTAGTGTGAGTGTTGGTGATGGAGGGCAGCCTCGCTTCTGTCAGTCTGCCCCAGGGCAGCTCTGACTACTTAAGTATCCGCACTGTATTTAGTTTTTCTACTTTTTGTTCTTTTCAGAGAAATATTATTATTATTATTATTATTATTATTATTACAGTGACTGATTAATTATTCAGGCCACTACATTTGACTTCTACTTGTGTATTATTTGCAGTTCCATGTATACTCTCGTGTGCACTTCAGAGCTTGGTTTGAAGTTGAGGTGGTGATGATCTTTGTTGTGAAACAGCTCAGATGCAGCCTGTTGTTCTGCTGTGTCTCTGTAATCTCTCTTATTACTGGGCTCATTCACATGAGACAAACTGGCACAAAGTTCAAAGTCTGTTGTGTCCGCCCATGTCGACTAAAACGACTTGTCTTGTTTTGGGAGCATTATTCTATTGTGCTTTGCTATTCATTGGTGTAATTGTTGACTTTAGGACATAAGACTATAATGTGGCACATTTGAGGGCCCAGTGCTTAAAGTTGCACTGCATAACCTTTGAGGTGTGTCTCCATGGAGATGTTATTGTCATGGTTATCCACACTATGGCATTACAGACATTTTATTGCATTTGTGATTAAGATTTTTAAGTTTTTTATTCCTAGAAATACCTTTAAAAAACTGACATTTTTACTGTGAGTGGAGCTCCACTGATCTGACCTGTAATTTGGCCTGATGGCGTCACCTGCTTGTCTCCATGGAGACACATATGTTTAATGTCCTACTGTGGAACCTTCAAGGCAAATAATCAACACTATGACAAGGTGGTGGCTCCTCTCCCAGAAATGTTCCATACTTCTGAAACATTTTCTCATGTACCACTCCTTGACAAATGAGGGATTAGACCTGGGTTAGACCTGCTTTAGTCCTCTTTTAGTCCTCTTTTAGTCCTCTTTTAGTCCTCTTTTAGTCCTGTCTTTTGTGCAGCTCTTAATGGTGTTCTGGCTCTACAACAGCCACTATCAACAGACCTGGGCTAGTCCTGGTCCTGGTGTTCAGTATCAGAGGTTTTTAGACCTGATTTACATCCTATTTAGACCTGGTTTAGACCTGCTTTAGACCTGGTTTAGATCAGGTTTAGACCAGGTTTAATCCTGATTTAAGCCTGATTTGGACCTGCTTTAGTTTTAGTTTTTCCTATTTACATTCTGGTCTGCAGTGGTTAGTATTGGAGTTTTAGTTAATGCTGGTTTGGTCCTGGTTTAGTCCTGGTTTAGTCCTGGTTTAGACCTCTAGTTTACACCTGGCTTTAGGAGGCTTCTATGGCATGTTCATGGTCTGTATCAGAGTTTTGGTTTAGTCCTGCTTTAGTCTTTGTTTAGTCTACATCTCCAAAGCTCAATAGGCTCTGTTCCACCTTGTGATGTCACACAACTGTAGTTTATGGGACAGTTGTGTTTACCTTTTTGTTTAGAAGAGATTGGCAATTCCAGGGTTTAAATTATCCAAATGATTCTAGTGAAGGTGTATGAGGTCAGTGGAGCTCTTTCTGTTTTACCACATGACATCACAAGGTGGAACGGAGTGTTTTCTGTTTGAAAGTCAGTAATGCAGGGTTTCTGTGTTAAACATGTTTGAATGAAGCAAAATACAACTCCAGGTCTGTTTATGACGAGGGAACAACATTAGAACATAGATCAGAAGACATTTTAGTACAGGCCCTTTTAATCTCCTTAAAAAGAAGAAGATAAAATGTTGATGTCAAAGCTAAATGTTCAGTATCTGAGCATTATCTCTGATCTCAGTGTGAGTCCTGATCTCCTGTGATGAGGCTGGAGCGAGTCAGAGCCACGGGAGGAGCTGGAATGTGGAGCATTTCCACCGAACACAGACTCCGCCCTCCTCCTCTACCTCCTCTACCTCCTCTACTGCACACTAAAAGTTGCTCTGAGCCCTCCTCTGCTGCACTCTAACACCCACACTGGGCACAATACACACTACATTCTGTTCGAATCCAGAAGTGTCTGGAACTGGACCACAGAGCATGAAAAACCTCTGTCCTAACTTCAGATGATCCAACCACAGACACTTTTATCACACGTCCCTCAACTGTGGAAGACATCTCTTCTCCAAAATTCTCATTAAACATTCAACTAAATCTTAATTCTTTTACCTGAAATAAGTCTCGTGCTTCGATTGTTGATTCTGTAAAAATCTGCACTATTTCTGAGTCTTTATGTGAACTTTCCTCCTGTTTTACATTTTTAAGTTACCACGTTTGTTTTAGAAGCAAACAGAGCATGCTTCTCTCTGATTGGTTAATCCACCTGTCAGTCACACCGTCTGAAATTAGGGAGACAAGATACAGCTCCAGATCCACTCATCTTTGTAAAGTTTGTCAAAGAGTGTGGTTCTGCCTGGTCAGGTAATCGCACCACTGTCCAGACAACTGTGATTTTTGTGACATTGTGCCTAGAAGAATTGACCAAAAGAGTGAAATCTGAACTGACAATGAAAACAAGTATCCCATTTCAGAACATGTTTGTGCACATCTAAACTACAGGGTTTGATGTTTTTCTGCAGAATAAAACAGGAGATTGAGGTGTTTGTGGAGGAGATAATGGCACTTAAAATTGTAGCCATTATGATGTGATAACTAATCAAATGTTTCTGATCCTGTTAGGATTAATCGTGCAGACACTGTGCATTTTTGTAATGTAATACATTCATTCAAAAAATGTCTTGCCCCAGGAGAGGTGTGTTGTAAAACCAGCTCTTGTGGTCAGAGTTAGTCCTCTGTGTTCTGTCTGCATCTATTATAAAGCATTTTTATTGTCTGCAAACCAGAAAGTAAGGCATGCTCGGGTAGCATGCTAATTATCATTGTTTGAAAGATGTGAAAAGCTCTTAGGAACTCATTGTGGTGAAGAATGATGATGCTAGAATGTGTTGGGAGTGTGAGAAATGACACTGGGCCAAACGTGTGTAAAATGAACTTGTTCTGTTTTTATGTTTTTCAAAGTGGAACAGTGTGTACGGCCTCGAATCGTCAGGAAATACAGGAAATACTGAAGTCAAGAGTGGAACACGTCCATGTAGGCATGTTTATGCTACTATGATCAAATATGGGGCTCAACATTTGCTGTGTGTAGCTTCTGGGTTGGTAGTTTGATTCCCACTGTGCACATTAAATGTGAAATGGCTTATCAAAGACTTGTGGATTATTGAAATAATGCTGTTATCAGAGCTCTGACTCTACCACCTTATTTTTTTCCACTGTAAATATTCCACTCTGCACTCTGAGCTGTGGTGTGAATAAAAACCCACTTAAGTGAAGTTTTTCGACTGAGCCTTCATTTTTTTAAACATTTATTTCGGACGAACCCATGACAATAATAATACTTATGATCACCTGTGGTCATGAGCTGTGGGTGATGGCTGAGAGGACAAGATGGGTCAGGGTCTGGGTTAGGCTGGACGCTCCCTCAGAGACAGTCACATAAGAGGAGCTCAGAACTGCTCCTCCCATGTGCCTATTGTTAGGTTCACCCACCTTTCCTAGAATGAACATGGTGTGATGAACCACTGATGGTCAGAGGGAACCATGGCACAGATCAACAGTGTCACTTCCATTAGTCTGCCTTAGGGTGACTGTGGCTCCAACACAGGCTCACTAGAGCGGCTCCCACAGGTTTCCCATCCCAAGTACTGACCAGGTCCAACCCTGCTCACAGATCAGGCTTAGAGAAGGACATATATTCACAACAGACTAATGTGTGCAGATGAAACGGCTCACACGACTCTTATTAGAGCAGAATGACACAAAAAAAAAACATTTTGTGATTTTTAAGTAAAGGCCTGATCCATGTTATAATGTTGTTTCCTCATCACAAACAGACCTGGAGTTGGGTTTTGTTTCATTCATACATGTCCAACACTGTACACACCCAGCACATTTAGGCCGAGTTCTCTCAAATGAAAAAAAATGTTCCACCTTGTGATGTCATGTGGTAATAGAGAAAGTTTTTCGCTGTGTTTTTAAACTCCACACACCTTCAGTAGAATCAGTTGGATAATTTCAGGCATCCAATTGTCAAACTCTACTGAACTAAAGTTAAAAGGAGCTGTTCACTCAAACGTGTGAATGAAACAAACACAACTTCAGGTCTGTTATTGCTGAGGTAACAACATTCTAACATCACTTGAAGCTCAGAAGAAACCATTTTGTGTAGCATAGGACTTTTAACAGTATTATTTTATTTCAAACTTTATTGCATTTGTCTTTTTTCCTATGCAGCACTGGGAATTTAACCTGCTGTGAACAAGGCCAGTCTGCACCCTGCTTCAAACTGGAGACATGAATCATCTCCCCATCAGTCTGTTCCTCCTTTAGCACTTTCTAAGAAACGATGCTTACTTTTGAGTCATTATTTTTGCCTCTGCCTTCCTAGAAAGTCCTCTGCTTCTCCAAGAGCCAGTTTTATTTGTAGTCGGACAAAATAATGATCTTGGTGTGGTTGTTGCTAAGGGCATTGTAGAAACAGATTATAGTTAAAAGAAAAACGTTCAGTGTTTAGATGTGGTTCCGTTAGCCCATGGTCTTCCTGGAAAAGCCCGAGGTGAAGTCTAGAGATTCTGTGAAGATATCCTTTGTCAATAGCACCAAAAAAATGTACACAGAGGTTAACTGTTTTTTTTCTCTTCAGGTTTTGGAGTGTTACGATACTCCAATTTCAAACTTGATTTCAGTATTAAAGGTGCACAGTGATACTTTAATGGTACATGCTTGTTTCCATGGAGATGTTATTGCTTTGTCTGGAATGTTTCACAGTATGGAATTTAACCTTCTGTGTATTCATGAAGACCAAAACAGACCAAGTTACAGGTCACATCAGTGGAGAGGCGACGCCGCTCACAGTCAGAACGCCTGTTTTCTAGGGATTTTTACTTGTAACTGAGTAAATGCAGTGGTAGATGAAGTACTCAATTTTGTTACTTAAGTAAAAGTACAGATACAGCGGCAAAAGATTACTCAAGCAAAGTAAAAATATCACATAAAACATATTTAAGTAAACGTATTGATTGAAGTACCTGTTTAAACTGTACTTTAAGAGTCAAAAATATTTTGCAGAGATTTTTTAGAAGATTAAAGTATTGAATGTAGTGATTTTGATTTTTAAAAATCGTTTATTTTAAGTGATTCAATTGATTAAAAAAAAAAAAATAAAGTGTATTTGGTTTTCTCAAAACTGGAACGTTAACTCAAATTAAATGTGCTATAAATTAGTCTCAGCCATTTCAGCAGGTCTCACATTGTAAAGAAAATACTTTATAATTTTCAGTCCAGATCTAAAATGTAGTGGAGTAGAAAGTACGGATACATGCTCTCAAAGTGAAGTAGAAGTAAAAAATATCCACTGCGAAATGTACTTAAGTAAAGTACAGATACTTAAAATTTGTACTTAAGTATTGTACTTTGACTTTTGTACTTCATTACCTTCTACACCTGAATAAATGTAAAGTAGAGGTGTTTAATGCTATACTGTGGAACATTCCAGGCAGAGCAATGACATCTCCATAGAAACAAGCAGCTTGTTTCCATGCCAATGTTAATGCTTGCCACAGTATAGCATTAGACTTATGGATCTTGCGTCTGTACAATGCCGTGTGTGTTTATGCTCAACAATACACTGAAAAACCTGCTTTCTTTCTGCATGTGGGATTGCCTCTCCACAGATCAGACCTGGAACTCTGCATTGCTTCGTCATCTGCTTTTCTCCATGGGTATAGACAACAGGGTCGCTGCAGTGTCTTAAAAGTCTTAAAAAGGTCTTAAATTTCATGTTCCTAAATTAAGGTCTTGAAAAGTCTTAAATTTCATTAGCCAATTTTTTTTTTTGTAAACACAACCAGGCTGCAGTGCAATGTTAAAAGGAGGAAAAAAAACAACAACAACAACAATGTGAAATCATGTAACGTGAATGAACGTCTAATTTGGAGTATGTGCAAACAATACTTTGGTTTCTGGCGCCGACGGCAATGAGTAAACAATCAGCAGAGTGGAGGAAGACGCTGGATGGATCATGGGGAAGTGTCTTTTTAATCCACAGTGGCTCTTCTATCTAGATGCAGTAGTTGGTTGGTCATTATTCGAATTGGATTTGGTGTATTTCGCCCACATAATGGGTGCGATGTTGGTCTTAATTTTCATTGAAGTGGTCTTAAAAAACTCTTAAAAAAGTTTTAAATTTGAGGTAGTCAAACCTGGGGATACCCTGGACAAGTTTAATACCATACTGTGTAACTTTCGAGGCAAAGTCATCTTCATGGAGGCAATTAAGTACAGGAGGGCCCGGTCAAGCAGAAGTAAACATCAAGGCCAAAAATTAAAAAGTTAATGCATCTGATATAAAAATGTATTGAACAGATACATATGTACTCTAGTTTATGAAACTGTTGACCTTTTTTCTGTACCATTTTTGGTTCTAAAGTTCCATACGTTTTAAACAGACCATGTATGAAACATGAACAAAATTTATTTCCCAAATTTCAAAGACCTGCAAATCATGTAAATAAATGGATGTATTTCATCATATCTTGTGTTATTCCATCTTTGAACTGTTGATGAAGGTACTTTTTTTTTTTTTTTTTTTATGTATTTAAAATGATAAAAATTTGCTTGGAAGGACTGACATATTTTATAGAAATAGTTTCCTTTCATTCTGAAGTAATATTAAAGTATTCCGAAGAAAAAAGTTGACAAATGATGTAAAATCCTGCACCTTCTACTTGCTTGAACAATTTTCCCTCCGTTACTTTTCCCTCCGTTACCATGACCTTTCTTAATAAAAAATCTCATTACTCAAAAAGTAAGAGGTTTTTCAACCTAATCTTGTACCATATGGTAGAAAACTATATGAAGCAAATATTCAAACCAGTTTGTTAAGGATATGGAAGTGAGAACCAAGAGTTATCACTGTTTGGATTTATTGCCCAAAAAGTGCTGCATATTTCATTCCCTCCATTACCGGAGTTTTAAAATTTTTTGTCAACAACTTGAAAGAATATCACAGGTTTAACTTTACCCTGTTGGAGTGTTAACTCTTTCCTACATTCTGATACTTTACTTATTTCAATAGTCCCTCTAGTTTCTGAATAAGAGACATTTGAATGTACAAAATCTGCCCCTGTTTCCCTCCGTTACTAATTGACCGGACCTAGAAGCCTCCATCAGAAAAGTTAATCAATGCACTTTTTAAAGAACAGACTTGATACTCAATACTAATACCACGGTGATAATAAAAAGTATTTCTTTAGACAACAGAATGTGATTTTCAACATTAAATCATAGTACTTATATCTGGTCTTATATGTGTGTAATCCCTCAGTGGTGCAGGTAGGTTCCATAGTTCTCCATGGGCGTTTACTGGTCTATGTTCTGATATAGCTCAACATCATTATACAGGAAAGATTCATTTCTGTCCTGTGAATGAGACCTTTTTTAGTCTCGATGTCTGCTCAAATGAATATCTACTTTCTGTAATTTTGACAACCCTACCATAATCAAATAGTTCCACTTCACATCAGTTTAAGGCATGGCTGATTTTTCTAAAGAGCAGACAACAAGAGTGCTTTTTGCGTTTTTTTTTTTTTTTTTAATTAATAGAACTGCATCCTCTTGAGCAGCACGAAAAATTATAATAATGAAATATTTTGTGTTCTGTTTTTTAACAAGATTTCTTTAAAGGTGCACTGTGTAACTTTTTGGTTGGAGGTCCGTCACCTGCTTGTTTCCATAGAGATGTCGTTGCTCTGCCTGGAATGTTCCACAGTGACATTAAACAGCTCTACTTTACATTTATTCAATTACAGATGAAAAAAACAGACATTCTGACTGTGAGCGGGGTCGCCTCTCCACAGATCTGACCTGTATCTTGGTCTGGTTTGGTCTCCATGAAGATAGTAAGGTTTAATGCCATACTGTGAAACATTCCAGACAAAGTAATAACATCTCCATAGAGACAAATGTTTAAAGGAACCTCCACCAGAAAAGTTACACAATGCACCTTTAAACAGCTAGAACTGTTCTGTAAAAAAAGTGAAGAGGTATTGTCACTTAAAACTCAACAATTTTGTGTAATTTTTTTAACTGACTGTTGCAATAATTAAAAGTAAAAGTAACTTTTCTGGTGTAGAGTCTGCCACCTGTTGTAATCACTTTGCTTGTAATATTCCAAAGTATGGTATAACACATTTCTGCACAGTTTTATTGCTTGAAAATGTAGTGAAATTGTAGTGAGTGGGTTCACCTCTCCACAGATCTGACTTGTAACTTGTAATTTCGGTCAAAGCAATAGCATCTCCATGGAAAACAAATTGCGAAGCCTCCATCCAAAACGTAGAGAGAATCAAGATTGTTTTGAACAACTATGACTGTAAAAAAAGTGGAGAGGTTTCATCATTTAAAGATGGCATATTGTGCTTGTGTCAGCTATTTTTATTTATGTATTTAGTCATTTATTACAAAATATACAGTCAACTATGAGGGGTCTCCAGCCTGTATCTCTGGAGCTGATAGTACAGTCCCTGACAAAAGTCTTGTCACTTATCCATTTTGTAGAAACAAAAGCTTATAACCTGACTTTAAATTAATCGATTGGTTTTAGAAATGTCTCATATGAAAGCTAAAACCCTCCCAAATTATGTTCAATATACTAAAATAAATTTGCTTCACTGAAGAAAGATTTATCATTTAATGAACACAGAAAGGTCAGATTTTGGCAAGACAAAAGTCTTGTGGCCTTGTCATATGATGCACCAATCCTAGATTACAGCCTCACCTGTGATCAGTTACTGATCAATCAATTAGTGGGTGTGTATAAAAGACCCCTAGCACACCAGACCTTCACATCAACTGCAACTTGACCTCTGACAGCATGCCTAAGATCCACCCTGAGACCAAAGTGTTAATTATCAAGAGGCTGAAGACCAGATCCACTGCTGAGGTGGCTGACACCTTCAATGTGTTTCAGCGTCAAGTACAAAGAATAAGAAAAAGATCTGAAATGACTGGAGATGTTTTTGACAAGCCCAGGTCCGGCAGACCCTGCAAGACAACTGCTCGGGAGGACCGTTTGTTGATTTAAAAATCCAAGGCCAGCCCCTTTTCCACTGCAGCAGAGCTTCACCAGGCCTGGTCACCTCAAGTCCCTGTGTCAACCAGAAGAGTTTGTAGAATTCTGTCTCGAAATGGCCTCCATGGTCGAATCAGTGCACAGAAACCAGCACTAAACAAAAGGCAATAAAAAAACCATGTGGTATTTACCAAGGCCCACAGCCTGCTAAAAGGATGGACACTGGAAAAGTGGCAGAAGGTGGATTTCTCAGATGAATCCTCGGTTGAATTACATCACAGCTGCCGCAAATATTGCAGGAGACCTACTGGAAACAGTTAAGTTTGGTGGCAGAAAAATCCTGGTCTGGGGTTCCATCCAGTCTGGGGGTGTGCGAGACATTTGCAGGGTGGAAGGCAAATATCAATAGCCTAAAATATCAAGAAGTATTAGCTCCTCTTACATTCCCAACCATAAAAGGGGTCAAATTTTGCAGCAGGATGGTGCTCCATTGCATACTTCTATCTCTACATCAGAGTTTCTCAAGGTGAAGAAGATGAAGGTGCTCCAGGACTGGCCAGCCCAGTCACCAGACATGAACATCATTGAGCATGTCTGGGGTAGAATGAAAGAGGAAGCATGGAAGGCAAAACCAAAGACTCTTGATGAACTCTGGGAGGTTCATTGTCGAACCGCATGGATGCAGTCCTTCAAGCTCATGGAGTCATACAAGATATTAAATCTGGGTCTCACAGCACCACTACTTAATTCACTGACGTTATGCAACATATTTTTGTATTTGAAGTAAATTATTTGTTCAATTTTCTGTAGGCGACAAAACTTTTGTCTTGCCAAAATCTGACCTTTCTGTGTTCATTAAATGATCAATCTTTCTTCAGTGAAGCAAATTTATTTTAGTATATTGAGCATAATTTGGGAGGGTTTTAGCTTTCATATGAGACATTTCTAAAACCAATCGATTAATTTAAAGTCAGGTTATAAGCTTTTGTTTCTACAAAATGGATAAGCGATAAGACTTTTGTCAGGGACTGTAGCTCTCCACCTCATTCAAAGTAGCTCGCCAAGGAATTTGTGAACTCTGTGTATTATTGTTATTCTATGGTAAAATTTGATCAGTTACCATTCTAAATGTGTAATTTTGATGCCCAACTGTGCATTAATAAATAGATAATTCTTTGTTTTATAGCCACCGAACTCTTCCCATTTAAGGCTCGCCGTGGCTCTTAGTTATACTGCTAAAATGAGTAGCTCTCTGGCATTTTCATTTTGTAAAAGTAGCTCACTGAAGGAAAAAGGTTGGAGACCCTTGCCGTACATGCTATTATCTACCTATTTAATTCATTATTAAAACACCTTCCCTACTACAAGAGACCAAGATACTAGGGATGGAAAGATATCCAAATCTCTCGGTACGATATTATCATGATATGCCTCTCACAGTTTGATATTTATTGCGATATTTTGGAAAGGCTGATATAATTATAGATAAGACACTTTTTTGCTTTTAAAATACCCTGACAGGAATTTATTGTGAATTATTTCTCAAGAATTCAAGTAAAAAAAAACATATAAATTAATGTTGTCTGCGCTGAAATGAATCATGGGATATGTAGTTCCCGTTGTTTATCAGCTATTGCTATTATAAAACAATGCATTTAAGGAAAAGCTTTTGTAATTTGTTATATTGTGGCCCAAGGTTTATTGTGAGACTTTTGTCGATACGATATCACGATATTTTGGTTATTGTTACATCTAGACGTGATACAAAATGTTTACATTCAACTGTCTCAGGATTTTACGTGTAAATCATCAAGATATTAAATAATAGTTTAGGAGCCATCAGTAGAGCGGGATTTTAGTTCATTGTATTTTTGTAAAAGCTCTAGTTTTAGTGTCAAGTGTTTAGAGTCCTACATGCCTCACTGAAACCAGTCCACTTTCATTTTCTTTCCTTTCCCTTCAGGAGTGGTTTTCCTCTGTTGTTGTGGTCATGCCTTTCCTGCTCTATGGTTACAATCTATGATCTGTGGATTATTATGTTCTCATTTGGAATATTCATCTAGAAAGACTTATAAATCAAATACAAACAATGACTCCACTGACAACATAAACATAATTGGTAAAGCTCCAGGTTGGCGATGCGATTCCAGCTCCCGCAGATGAATACCGTCATTGTGTCCTTGGGCAAAACAGACAACACACAACACAACCCCCCCTCGCTCCCCTGTGTCTGCGTACACTGGTGTATGAATGTGTATGTGTGTGTGTGTGTGTGTAAAAACCTCGGAGAAATTCCAAATTGCAATCTCCTAATAACGTCTGCACTGAATGAATAAACTGAACACAGGACCACACATAAAGCACTTTCATTAGCATTTAGACAATAAAGCATTTCCCGTTGCTCCTTTCAGCAGCTTTTGTCTGTGTGTTGGCCAAATGTGCTCATTGTCTCCAGGAATGTGCTGTCTGTGTGTGAAATAACAGTGTGTCAGCATCAGGCAGCTGTCCCTCTCTATTTACTTTGTATTCACTCTGAATTCAGTCTGTGTCCAGTTTCTGTCCAGTGTGTGTCCAGTCTGTGTTCAGTCTGTATTTAGTTTGTGTCCAGTCTGTGTTAAGTCTGTGTCTAGTCTGTATTCAGTCTGTGTTTAGTTTGTATCTACTTTGTATTCAGTTTGTATTTAGTTTATGTTCAGTCTGTGTTCAGTCTGTATCCAGTCTATATTCAGTTTGTGTTTAGTCTGTATTCAGGCTGTATTCAGCCTGTGTTTACTTTGTATTCAGTTTGTGTTCAGTCTGAGTTCGCTTATTCAGCCTGTGTTCAGTCTGTGTTTACAGTAGTTTGTATTCAGTCTGTATTTAGTTTGTGTTCAGTTTGTCTTCATTCTATATCTACTTTGTGTTCAGTCTGTGTTCAATTTGTGTTCAGTCTGTATCTACTTTGTATTCAGTCTTTGTTCAGTCTGTGTTTACAATAGTTTGTATTCAGTTTGTGTTCAGTCTGTTTAGTTTGTGTTCAGTCTGTGTTCAGTTTGTGTTCAGTGTATATCTACTTTGTATTTAGTTTGTTTTCAGTCTGCGTTCAGTCTGTTTGGGAATTTGCTGATCCAAGTTTTCTTCTTGTCCAGGATTTTCTTGAAGTGGGTCAAACAGTGCAGGAACCAAGAGACCCTCATTTCTGTTCAATGCACCAGGGGATTCAGTCCTTGCGCCCTCTGCTGTCTTTTTCTACACACAGATCCTATGCCACCCTCGGCTCATGCTGACTATTTCTAAATATTAATTGGGACTTTTTTTTTTTGAAGATTGTTTTTTATTTATTTTACGATTTATTTTTGGTTTTATACATTTTTTAATAACATATCTATACCTTGCGTAACTTTTTAGGTCTTCCCCCTGCTTGTTTCCATAGTGATGTCACTGCTTTACCTGGAATGTTGCACAATATGGTTTTGAACTCATCAATCACATCTCCATGACAACTGATCCAACACGTTTTTTTTTATCTGATACTTGTCTTGCTGTTGTGATATTTGCTGATACCAATATTAATCTTTTCAAATCTACAGAACACCGACATTTACAAATGAATAACAAAATATACTAGTTTTGTCCAGGATATAAATTAATATTTTTACTTATGAGACTTGGGAAGAAAAAATATCGGTGCCATGTGTCATTAAAATTTCCAGTATCTAACCGTTCTACCGCCCCTGCCTTTTAATATGACGTAAAAAAACCTGAGATGAGCAGGTTCCCCTCAGTCAGCCCACGGGTAAAACTCAAACAGCTGATCTGTGTTTACAGTGAGTCAGAGCTGCAGTTTCCCATTGTTGGCTTTTGTTGGAAATCCCAGTCTCCTGTCACTGCTCCTGAGTCAGTCCGACCGCTCTTATCTCCCATTTTACTGTCAGACCCTGAAGGCAGCACCATAAACACCCATTTAGTCAATGAGCAACCAAGTTCATGGGAAAATGTTTTATGGTTTAGTTTCAGTAGTTCAGTCATAGGAGTGATGCCTGTGAAAATAGTGATACGAAACTTCACCTTTTCTAGCTAATTATTTTCAGATGTTACTAAGGGTCAGTTTGGAGGAAAAGTGCAGATGTTTAGACCCGGTTTATGGTTAACATCTCTGTATATACTGGTCTTATTGACATAAAGTGCTGGTTTTCATAACCGCTCTTTTTACCTTTAGTTCAGTAGAGATTGACAATTCCAAGGCTGAAATGATTCAAATGATTCTAGTGAAGGTGTGTAGAGTTTAAAAACACAGTGGAGCACTTCCTGTATTACCACATGACATCACAAGGTGGAAAATGAGTTCAGAGTGTTTTCTCTTTGAGAGAAGAACTCAGCTGAAATAAAACACAACTCCAGATGTGTTTGTGATGAGGAAGCAACATTAGAACATAGATCAGAAAGTAGCGTATATGGGCCCTTTAATCCTGCACCTCTGGGTACATTTTTGTACATCTCAAATTTTCTTTTTTGCATAACTTTGGCTATATTGCACCAAAAAGCACCAAAATTGGCCAGTTTGTGTATTTTGTGGTGTATTTTTAATTTTTGTGTTTTTTTTTCCAAGATTACATTAATTGAACAGTCTATAATCAAAATACTCACACCTGTGGTTCTTAGGTACATTTTTGTCCCATTGACTTCCGTTCAAAATGGCTTTTTTTTTACTGGCATATCTTTGCCAGTATATTTTTACTATTTGATTTTTTTTTTTTTGTTTTGTTTAAAACCCATCAAATGATTTAGTTTAGTGTCTTTTTGAAATGTTTTGATGCTTTTCTTTTTACTGTTTATCTTCCATTACAAGGTCATATCAATAGAAAGACATTTGCACATATTAGTCCAGACTGAAGTCCAGAGATGTAGATATTTGAGGTCAAAATGATCTGGGTGTGTTCTAGAGGAGTCCCCAGCCTCTGATAACCCCAACGCAAACAAATTAAAATTACCTGAAAGATATAGAAAAATATCTCTTTTTTTTTTTTCTTTAAATTTTTTTCATCCACATAATTTGATACTTGTGCTGTCAGAAATTGAATTTAAGGAGTTAAAATGTCAAAATATGATTATATTATTTGGTATGTATGATTTGGGAAGAAGTAAACAAAGACATTGAGATAAAAAAGTTGGACATAAATCTGTACTGCATAAAAATATTGTGGTATTCTTTTCAGGTGTACATTTTTGTCACGAAGGATTTTAAATGGATGCATGAGGGTTAAAGTTCCTAGTTTGTTAACTTCTTCTTCCCACTCCTTTTTGGACATGTAAACGTCTAGCTCTGTGGACTTTTAGATTTTCACTACTCTTGTTGCAATGCTATTATTTGTGACATGACTTCTATTTTATCTGCATGTTTAGAATTTAAAAAATCTGATTGTCGTTTTGTGTTTCCAGGCTGCAGTGGGGGAGGTCTCTCGGCCCCAGGACCCCGACATGAGACGACTGGGCTCCAGCTCTGAGGACCGCCTCTCTGCTGCCCTCTCCTGTGTGAAGACTGGTACTGACGCAGGTAAGGGGAGGGGGCTTTTGTGTAGTGGGAAACAATATGCTCCGGAGGGACGTCTGCTGCTATTGGAAGTGAGGAAGTTTAGGAACAGGGATTAAAGCTGCACTGTGTAACTTTTCCACAGTGTGACATTACGGTTATTTATCTTTATGACGACGGCAGGTGACGCCACAGGTCCACGTTACAGGTCAGATCTGTGGAAAAATGCTTTCTTTGATTTTAGGTATATTTTAGGTATACAAGATGGATACGTTTAATGCCATACCGGAACATTCCAGACAAAACCATAACATCTCGATGGCGACAAGCAGGTCACTGACCCTCTGCCAGAAAAGTTCCACAGTGCACTTTTATGTTTAGAATTCTTGTCTGGGAAACGTTAGTAATCACTTCTGTCCCTGAGTGAGCTTATATCTTACAGGTTGAATTTCTGTTTTCACTTACCACCTATCCCCGCCCACTGTTCTGTTCCAAACTTTCCAGGTCATATGTGTGGGGTAAAAAAAATGTAAACAAACAAAAAAAAAAAAACATACATGAAAATACTTGCTACAGTGTAATGCTACTATCAAGAGGTGATCTGAACTGTCAGTTGACCTGTTACTGATACTGTAGGTAAAAAAAAAAAAAAGTCAAATAATGATCTGTATATTTGATAATTTCAAACTAAAAAGCCAAAATCATGATTTCTTCAAATGGGGTATTACACTTCTGTGGGGTAGTCATTGTTAAAGACTATTAAACTTTTCAGAACTTTTAACCATGTTTTTGTTTCCCTCTGTACATTTTCCAGTTTTATTTTCTTAATCGGTGATTCAGCAGCGTTGCGTCGTCATTTTGGTACAAATGCAAAAATAAATTGCTGCTTGAAGCGTGATCTGCAGCTCTCTTTACTCTTCAAGCTAAGTCACTCCCTCTTTGGAGCGCAAACACAACACAACTCTGTGACTATGCAATCTGAAAATGAAACTACTACACATCGCATCAGGTTTTGGAAGTTGTAGTGAAATATTTTGTCTTCTGCTCACGTATATTTGAGAATTGTCGTGTAGGAGCACGGATTACATAGATTTGTGGGTGGAGCCTTGTACAGGATCGTACTGCTACCTGTAAAAAGGGTACGAAGAGGGCCCGGAGAGATCACTAGATTACTCAAACATGTTTGGATGACATCTATAACCTGTTAAAGTATTTTATCGATGAGAAATCAACATTACGACATTGTAGAAAACTCCCAAAAGTCGATTTTGCGTAATAGGCTCTATTCCGGGTTTGTGACATAAGCATAAAGACATTTGGGAACGAGCGGATGACGACTTCGTTTGGACTCTGTTGGCGATGGGGTGGGGTTGTTTTCTTCATCTAGATGTCATTGTGTTCTTTCTTTTTTATAAATTGTGTTTGTTTATTATAATTTGTCTAACTTTAAAAAAAAAAAAAAAGGAAAGCTTCGGCAGGTTGTGAAGATGTTGCTGGTGAATCCACGGTTTTATCACCATTATTATTATTTTAGCAGATCCATGTTTATCACATTCCCACTGTCAGTAACTACACCGGAAGTCATCATCCGCGTGTTTCCAAATGTCTTCTTCTAAGTGTGAATAGAGCCTGTACCCCCTGTTGAACGTGTGTCCTCTGTGTCCTCCAGGATGCGAGGTGAGCCCGCTCTCCACCTCCTCGTGCGGGTCGGACCCTGAAGACTCCGTGACCAGCATTAGCAGCATGTCCAGCTTGTCCAGCAAAGACGGCAGCCCCTTCTCCCCCCTCGGCCCCCCGCACCCACACACCCTGCCCCCCTTCTCCCCCCTGAGCCCCCCCACCCTCCAGAACCTCCCGCCCTTCTCCCACGGGCGCTCCATCTCCATCTCCGTGGTGCCCTGCTCGGATCTGGCCCCCAGACCCTCCGTGTCGTCGACAGGAGAAGAGGTGGGTGAGCTTTACGGTGCTCTTGGAAATGGTTTGGGAGAATTGTTTAGTAGGTTGAATTCATGACATTGACCTCATCTATAGCTGGTCGAAACTAGAGATGCACTCATTCAGCTTTTCAGTTTCGATACGAGTTTCGATTCTACAGGTGCAGAGACTGAGAACAGCATTTATTGTCTTTATACAAAAATAACATAAGACAAGACTGATCTAAATGTGTTTGTAAATGTGTCTGTTATTTATCTCTGAAGTAACTACAGAACAACTTTGTATAAATAAAAGTTCAAACATTCTGAGACTTTCTGGGCCAACTATTAACACCAAATAGTCTTATATGCCCAACCAGGATATTGGCTGAACCGATATTTGGAAATCGATATCCGATCCAATATTTCAGTATCTGCGCTGATATCAGATGCCAGTACTGGATCTGTGCATCTGTAGTCAAAACTTTTGAAATGACGCACATTGAAATCCCAAATTTCTTAAGCAAAAAAATTGTCTAATGTTTTTTTTTTTTAATGTTTTATTGTGCTGAAAATGTATTGTCTGAGTGGGCTTGCATCCACAAACCTGGACCATGGATAATGCTCTGAAGTATGGTTTTAGTGTTCTATT
The DNA here is from genome assembly GCF_026225935.1 of Boleophthalmus pectinirostris. NCBI lineage: Eukaryota > Metazoa > Chordata > Actinopteri > Gobiiformes > Gobiidae > Boleophthalmus > Boleophthalmus pectinirostris. Next base: position 3,403,218 of record NW_026571541.1, on the reverse strand, counting down.
TCCAGAAAGTTACATAGTGTGGCTTTAATTAAACGCCGAAGAGGGTTTTAAACAGTTTGCAGTGGTCCAAAGTTATTCCTCACTTACCTTAGTACTTTTTACAGTTCTTAAAGACCAGTGCAGAGTTTTGCCATAATGTTAACAACAGCTAGCATGCTAACCACACACTTGCTGATACAGTACATCTGTACTGGGGCAAGATATATTTTTTCCTCAAATACACAGGAATAATTCTAATATTTAAATGAACATTCAAACTTTGGCCTGATGTTATTGCTTTGTCTGGAATGTTTCACAGTGGCTTTAAACCTTTCTATCCTCATGGAGACCAAACCAGACCAAGTTATAGGTCAGATCTCTGGAGAGGCAAACCCTCTCACAGTCAGAGTGTCTGTTTTTATAGGTATTTCTGAGCTATAAAACCATCTGTAATTGAATAAACGTAAGGTAAAGCTGTTTAATGTCACACTGTGGACCATTCCAGGTAGAGAAATGATATGTTCATGGAAACAAGCAGGTGACGAACCCCTAACCTAAAAGTTACACCTTTAAATCACGAGCTAATTGTAATCTTAACAAAAACGCAACGTCACATTTCTGTCACATCTCTGTGTCCTTCAGCTTGTGGACGCCTTCAGCCCAGAGTCGGAGCACCCGCCTCCTCCCGTCTCCCAGACACATAAGGGCAAAGTGGGTAAAGTCTCACACACGCCCCCACCCTCCAGAAAACTGCTCCAGCTCCTCCCAAACCTCCAGAATCTCTCCCGGAGCAAGAGCCATGAGTCCCAGCTCGCCAACCGCATTGAGGAGCCCCCCACCAGCAAGTGAGACACTGAACTTTTACAAATGTACTCACTGACCAGTTACACTAAGATTTAGACAAACTTTATTGATCCACAAGGGAAAGATAATATAATAACATAGAGTAAAAACAGAAATGGTAATAATAAATTCAAACTAAGTAGCAAAAAGAAGCAAGAGACTGGTGTCAAATAACACATAATTATATAAATATATATGTATATGTAAAATATATCAATGCAAATACACTTGGAATACACATCAGATCTCAATGTGAAATAAAAAAAAGTTGGATATCTATACAGATATGGACAGGGCACTGTCTTAGGAACAAAAGGACAGAAATATGCAAATGTTCAGCCACAGATGGCTTCATTTTATAGACATCCTGAAAATCAAAGTGATATAATGATGTGGCAGGCTGATTCATTTTGACAAAATGTAATTTCTGCAACTCAGAATGCTTCTCAGTATCTTGTGTGGCCTCCATGTGCTTGTCTGCATGTTTAACAAAGTCATGGCCGCTCCTAATGAGATGACTGATGGTGTCCTGTGGGATGTTCTCCCAGATCTGTGTAAGGGCATCATGAGCTCCTGTAGAGTCTGAGGAGCAACCCAGAGGAGTCTGATGGACCCAAACATAATGTCCCAGAGGTGTTCCATTGGGTTTAAGACGTGATCGTGCGGGACATTCAACTGTATCAATCCCTTCATCCTCCAGGTTCTGACCACAAATTCTTGCCACATGAGTCTGGGCACTGGAGGCATCAGGAGGAACCTAGGATCTACTGCACCAGTGTAGGCTCTGACAGTGGGTTCAAGGATTTTATTTCAATACCTAATGGCATCAGACTGCTGTTTTTCTAGCTGGTACCGGTCTGTGTGTCCCTCTGTGGATCTGTCTCCCCAGAACATCACTGAGCCAATACCAAACCACTCATGTGAACCATGTTGCAGGCAGCAGAGCGTTCTCCTCGTCTTCTCCAGACTCTTTCATGTCTATCACAGGTGCTCAGGGTGAACCTGCTCTCATCTCTGAAAAGCTCAGGGCACCAGTGGTGGTCTTGTCAATTCTGATGTTGTTGGCAAATATGAATGGAGCAATTATTAAAGTAGAAAGCAGAATGTGCCTCTCATGAAAATCAAGATTGGTCAATTAAAAAAAAACAGTGGGGGGAGTGGGGTCACCTTGGCCTGGTAGCATATATAAATATATTCTATTTGTATTTCTCCAATGTCCAGAGTTTGTAAGAAGAACAAACCTGTGGCAGCTCTTCAGCTGAATGGATTTGGGATGAACTCAGACGACCTCCGCGGCCCCCTCTCCGCTCGCACCCCTGGACCATACTACCACACAGACAGTGAGTTAGACCTGGTCTAGACCTGATTTAGAACTGGTTTAGACCTGATCTAGACCTGATTTAGAACTCATTTAGACCTGATTTAGACCTGGTTTATACAGGGGGTTAAGCCTGAGCTAGTCCTGGGTTAGATTTAGGAACTGACCTGGTTTAAGACTATTTATTTACCTTCATCTTCTTTGTCTTCATTTACACTTGGGATTTGAATTGGTTTAGACCTAGTTTAGCCCTGGTTAGAACTGGTTTAGTGCTGATCCAGACTTTGGGCATTATGAACTGGTTTTAATACTTGAACTTGTTTAAATCCGTGATATTTTAACAGCATTTAAGGTGTTAGAATAAAATAGAGTCGATCTAGACCTGTTTTAGTCATTACTTAGTACAGTACCTTGTTTAGAATGTTTAGTCCTGGGTTTAGGCCTTGGTCCTGGTCTAGGCTTGGTTTAGACTTGTCTTACATTTGGATCAAGGCTCATGTAGACCTGGTTTAGAGCTGGTTTAGACCTGGGATTAGAGAAGGTTTATATTCAGATATCTTGGCTGTATCAATAGGAGGGAGACTGAGTTTAGACCTGGTTTAGACCTGTTTTAATCCTGGTTTAGTCCCAGTTTTAACCCACTTTACTTGATATTTTTACAGATTCATCCAAGCACAAAGGATCTCCACAGACTTTGAGGAGGGACTTAGGTCTGCCCGTCACCCATAGGTAAGAAATAAATTAGAGAATATTCGGTACAGAGAAAGGAGGCTAGACTGATGATTTAAATCTTATGTAATAATGTATTTATCTAAAAACACGAGTTGTTTTGCACACGTTTTGGCCTGATCCTGGCTGGCATTCCAGAGTGAATTCCTGGTTAATCTGGTCTTTTGTTTGGACAGTGTCGAGCTCATCCTTCTCTCCGGGAATGGCATGTGAACAGTCTGGAATCCCGAGAATCTAAACCACTGTGTGTACATCTATTTAAATGTGGCTGAATGGGTTTTGGGATGTTTAAAATGCCATATGGAGGGCAGGAGGTCAACGCTCTCCACAAATGTTACGTCTGGTTTACTATTGGTGTCTGTGTGAGAAATCCCTCAGTGGTCCACATAGAATCCATGGCAAAAGGAGAAATTCCATTTGTCGACTGGACTAAAGTTTATTTGGTCGAATACGTTTCGCAGTTCATCCAAGCTGCTTCTTGTGAAACATAAACCAAATAAATTTTTAATTTCTCCTTTGGAATCTCCTTTTTCATGTTTGTAATTTGACCTGGTTTAGACCTGGTTTAGACCTGGGTTAGACATGGTTTAGACCTGGATTAGAGCTGGTTTAGACCTGGTTTAGACATGGTTTAGAGCTGATTTAGACCTGATTTAGATATGGTTTAGAGCTGGTTTAGACCTGGTTTAGACATGGTTTAGAGCTGATTTAGACCTGATTTAGATATGGTTTAGAGCTGGTTTAGACCTGGTTTAGACCTGGTTTAAAGCTGATTTAGACCTGGTTTAGAGCTGATTTAGAGCTGGTTTAGAGCTGGTTTAGACTTGGTTTAGACCTGGTTTAGACCTGGTTTAGACCTGGTTTAGTCCTGGTTTAGAGCTAGTTTATTCCAGGTATTAAGCCTGAGCTGGTCCTGACTCAGATCTATGAATAGACCTGGTTTAAGAGGTGAATTAGTCTTGATTTATACATGGTGTTGTAAATAAAATGGAAGAAAATGTACCTGTTTTTGGTGGTTTTCAAGAGGCAGTTTTCCCTGTTGATTACATTGTACTCTGCTATGAAATATTCAGAAGATAAATTCACAAATGCTGAACTAAAAATGCACATTTACACTCTGAATTGTGCTTGTGTTTACACAGTGGGGATTTACTGGGGTTATTGGATGAAATCTTGTACTTTACATCTAAACTATGGAGGGTTTGGAGCTCTAAACTGAATTTTGTTGTTTTCTTTGAAAATTACAAAAAATCTTGAATCTTGGAATACATCTGTAAATACTGGAGGTGGGGGAAGTGTCTTGCCCAAGCACACACAGTTTTGACAAGTGGTGGATGAAGTGTTAAATTTTGTTACTTAAGTAAAAGCACAGATACATGGGCAAAAAGTTACTCAAGTAAAAGTGTCACATGAAAAAAGCTACTTGAGTAAAAGTATTAAAGTACCTGTTTAAAAATGTACTTTAAGAGTAAAAAGTAAAAGTATTTTACAGAGATTTTTAGAACAATTAAAGGATGAAATGTAGTGATTTTGATAAAGCATTCAGCTGATTTTAAATGATTGAATTAATTTCTTCATTTTTCTGTCTGTTTTTGTGTGTTTGGTTTGCTCAAAGTTGGAACAGAGACTCAAATTAAATGTGCTAAAAAAAAGTCTCAGACATTTCAAAGTACTTTTACTTTTCAGTCTAGATCTAAAATATAGCGGAATAGAAAGTACAGATACCTGCTCTCAAATGTAGTGAAGCAAAAGTAAAAAGTATCCACTGCAAAATGTACTTAAGTAAAGTACAGATACCTAAAATTTGTTCTTAAGTATTGTACTTTTACTTTTATACTTCGTTACTTTCCACCACTGCTTTTGACAGTGTAGTGAACAAATAGTAGTTGTGCTTCAGCGAGCAAAAACACTGAGGCTGTTTTTGTTCCATGAGGATAAGATAATCGTGAAACATCCGTCTGTTTTGTCTTTGTCTTTTAGGTTCTCCACAAAGTCGTGGTTCTCTCAGACGTGCCAGGTGTGCCACAAGAGCGTCATGTTCGGGGTCAAGTGCAAACACTGCAAGTATGTACAAAACACACAGATAAATATTATGATTTGCCATTCGGTTAACGCCAGATGCCCATCCTGGTGCAGTCTTTTATGTTATTTTTCCACCTTTTTTAAGGTTTTCATAGGATCATGGGCTTAAATAAATCAGTTTAACTAGGTCCTATGTGTGAATACATTGTCACTGACTCACTGTCTGTTTTAAAGTCCTTTGCTTGGCTTTTAACACAGTTTGAGGGTTGACTTTTTGCCTTTATTTGTATTGTATTATATTTATCTGTACCTGTCAATGTCACTGTATTTGTCACTGTTTGTTATCGGTTTAAAAACGGCAGTTGACCAAAGTGCTGTACTCAAAGTGCTCTAGAAATAAAGTTGAGTTGAGTCTTGTTATAGCAGCACGCGAAAAACGCACTAAGGTGCGTTTACCACTCGTTCTTTTGAATTTCAATTTAGAACAAAAAACAATAAAATAGGAAAATGGTTTGTTATTTAATTTTTCTTTTTCATTGTCAAAGAGAAAAACAGATTTCGACCTCTATTTCCAATATTTAATTTAAAGTTTATTTCAAACAACACCAAGCAAAAAACAGTCATCTTGCCTATCTTGATATTTTATTCTCTCTGGTTTGTGCCCTGGACTTTCTGCTGCTAGAAGGACTTCATTGCAATTTTGTGGACAAACATGTCGTCTTCTTTTATAGCGACGCGTTTACTTTCACGTCTTAGAAAGTCATTGTTGAACTCTGTGATGAGAAAGCAGAGAGAATAAAATATCAAAACTGAAATAGGCACAATGACTGTTTTTAATTTGTGTTATTTGAAAAAAACTTTAAATTAAATATTGGAAATCGAGATCAAAATTGTTTTCGTTTGACACTAAATCGGAAAAATGAAATTACAAACTGTTTTCCCATTCTTTTATTCTTTTTTGTTCTTAATTGAAATTAAAAAAAGGACTGACTACATAGACCATAATCCTTTGCTCCATTGCAGTGCAACCATCACTGAGAAATGTCTGATATTATAACCAACACTTTAAATAAAAATAATAGTAATTCTAAAATGGTTTCTTTTTTTTTCTAGGTTAAAGTGCCATAACAGATGCACCAAAGACGCCCCCATGTGTCGCATATCTTTTCTCGCATGTAAGCTTCTTTAATCATTTCATACTTTTTTTTTTTTTTTTCAATTTAAACTTGTATAATTGTGGCCTGGTGGCATCATTTGCTAGTCGCCATGGAGGTAGATTCATTTAATGTCGTACTGTGAAACATTCCAGAAAAGGCCTCCATGGAGACGAGCAGGTGGCAGAGTCTCCATCAGAAATGTCCCGCAGTAGAGCTTTAGTTCGTGCATGTTGATGTTGTTGTTGTGTGTTTCAGTGCCACAGATGCGGAGAGCAGAGTCTGTGCCATCAGACATAAACAATCGAATCGACCGAGCGGTGGAGCTGCCCATTTACTTTGGCACTTTACCCAAAGCTGTCGTCAAAAGGGTGAGTCTGACTTTGAACAGTGTCGCTATGGAGATTCTATTAATTTGCCTGTGTTCCACAATACAGCATTAAACTGCATTTGTTCAATTACAGTGATTGAAATAAAACATAAAAATAAATTACACTCTTATTGCAATAAACCTGGTTCTCCACAGATGTGAATTAAAACATGGTCTTGTGGGGCCACCTAGTGGTCTCCATGGAGATAGACACGTTTAATGCCTTACTGTAGAACATTCCAAGCAAAGCAATGACATCTTCATGGAGGCAAACATTTTCTTTTAGTTTATTACTTAAAGGTGCACAATGCAAAACTTTTCAGTTGGGGGTCCGTCACCTGCTTGTTTCTATGGAGATGTCATTGCTCTGCCTGGAATGTTCCACAGTGTGACATTAAAAACTTGGTCTGGTTTGATCTCCATGAAGATGGAAAGATTTAATGTCATACTGTGAAACATTCCAGACAATAACATCTCCTGGGAGAAAAGGATTTGACAGACCCTCCACCAGAAAATAATACACAATGCACCTTTAATAATTTCCGTGGTGGATTAAGTACTTATTTAAGTAAAAGTACAGATACAAAAGTAAAAAGTTACTCACGTAAAAATACAAGTATCACATGAAAAAATCTGCTTACATAAAAGTATTAAAGTACCTGCTTAAAAATGTTAAGATTAAAAAGTAAAAGTATTTTGCTGAGATTTTAGAACAATTAAAGGATAAAGTGTAGTGATTTTGAAAAAAGAATTGAACAAATTTTAAGCGATTCAACTGATTTCTTAATTTTTCTTGCTGCTTTTGTGTTTTTGTGTATTTCGTTTTCTCAAAATTTGCACATTAATTCAAATTAAATGTGCTAAAAAAATTCAGATTTCAAACCATAAAGAAAAGTACTTTTTACTTTTAGTAGTGGAGTAGAAAATACAGATACATGCTCTCAAATGTAGTGAAGTAAAAGTAAAAAGTATCCACTGTAAAATTCAAACAAGTAAACTACAGATACTTAAAATTTGTACTTAAACCTTGTACTTTTACTTTTGTACTTCATTACCTTCCACCACTGAATAATTAAGAGTTTTGTAATAGTGAAGAAATTTGGAAATGTCTGAAGTTTTTCTTTTTCTTGTTCCAGGAGATGCAGCCGGCCTCGTCTCACTTGGACTCCAGCAGTAACGCGTCTTCCGCCACCTCCTCTGCTCCTTCATCTCCTCACTACCACCAGAACAGCCCCCACAGTGTGAACGCCACCCCGCCCCCCAACGCATCACCAGCACACGCCTCCAGGGACCAGCGCTTCAACTTCCCAGGTCTGTGAATGCAACACGGGACTCACTATCTGCAACGCAAAAAAAAATAAAAATAATATAATGTTAAGGCTGCAAAAACTCATATCTAGTCAAGTTAAAACTTAAGACTTAAATTCAGAACATTTCACTTTATTTGAGAAGATTCAACTTGAGTAAAATGATCTACAAATGCAGTAAGTGTGATTTTCTTCATTCAAACAACATTCAATTTAGTTTCTTATTTTAAGTGCAAGTAAGTCAGTTTTTCAAGCAAGATGTATTTTCATTTATATATTTGTTTTATTTAAGCATACATACATTTTTAACATTTTCAAATGCAGATTATAGGTCCAAAACCTTAATAACAAAACATATTGCAATGACAAGACAGAAGACGTAACAAGATAGTTTGAAGACAAGACAAAAAAGCTGTAAATAAATAAAATAATAATAATGATGGAATAAAAATTAACCATTAGTGACTCTTTGTGTTAAAAGTGTCACATTCTCAAATATAGTGAAGTACAGGTACCTTAAATTTGTTCTTGAGTAATGTACTTTTACTTTTATACTTCTTAATCTTATCCAGCCAAGTTAAAATTACTTAAGAACATTTGACTTTATTGGAGAAGATTGAACTTGAGTAAAATGATCTACCAATGGAACAAGTGTGATTTTATTTATTTATTTTTTAATTCAAGCAACATTCAATTTAGTTTCTTATTTTAAGTGCAAAAAGTTGTGTTCCATTGGTAGATCATTTTACTTGTCGCATTTGATGAACCCTCCATGAGAAAAGTTACACAATGCACCTTTAAACTCTACTCTAACTTGATTAATAGACATAAATTTGATGTATCTTTTTGCTCTATAGATCTCCCTGATTCGGCAGCAGCTCAAAACTCCACCAGCAACAACACAGGGTAAGAGACAGTGTTTAAAAAAGAATTAAAAATAACAAAATAAATTAATTATAAGACGCAAAGACTCCATTTTGTATTTAAAGCTGCAATTTCATTTGGATGTTTTAGAGTGTCTCAGGTGAACGCTACAGAAGCCCAGAAGAATGATGCAGCTCCTGAACAGGTCAGTGTCAGAAACTCCAAAGTGCTGTATTTTCTGGACTATAAGTTGCTACGGAGTATAAGTCGCACCAGCCAAGAAATGCGTAATGAAGAAGAAAAAAAGATATAAGTCGCACTTTTTGGGGAAATGTATTTTATAAAACCAGGAACCGACATTTCATGTTGAAAGGCAAGATCTAGTAATAACAATAGAACAAAGAACAACAGGCTTAATAGGCGTTAATATGTTAATGTCACATATTACCAGTTATTTAGATAATTATAGCATAAACAACAGAACATATCTCACAATCTCACTCCAAATCACTAAATCCATTGAATTCTTCATCCTCGGACTCCATGAAGTAAACGAAAAAGTTTTGTTTGCACCTGTAGATGAATCGTTTTTGGCCTTGAAAAATGCAAACTGTATGTGGTACTTTTCTCTGACCACCAGGGGGAGGCAGAGGAGGACGAGCCTGATGGGGGGGAGTGCTCAGAGGGCGGTCCGGAGCAGGGTGAGGACCTGGGTGAGGACCTGGGTGAGGACCTGGGCGAGGACCTGGGTGAGGACCTGGATGAAGACGGTCTGGACGAGCTGCCCCCGTCCTGCAGGAGGGAGAGGGCGCTTGGATTCCACAGAAAAGCCAGTCAGACCAGTGTCTACCTGCAGGAGTGGAACATCCCCTATGAACAACTGCAGCTGGGAGACCTCATAGGAAAGGTACTGGGACAAACACAGCCGAATGATGGAAATATTACCACTGAAATTCTATGTTTTGTTTGAGAAAAATGAAAACATACTGTGATTTGGAGGTTTAAAGCTCCTTTATTATGCAAAATTGACTCTTGGAGCTTTAAGCCATGTTCTAATGTTACCTCCTTAAAAACAGAGCTGGAATTGTGTTTAGTTTCGTTTACATGTTTGAGTAATTCTTTATTTTTAGTCTGTCTACAGCTCCAAAGGTCAAAACACTCTGTTCCACTTTGTGATGTCATGAAGTAGTAGTTTTCAAGTGAACATCTCCTTTTACCTTTAGTTGTGTAGAGATTTGCAATTTCAGGGCTGAAATGATCCAAATGATTCGAGTGAAGTGTATGAAGTTTAAGAACACAGTGGAGCACTTCCTGTATCACCACATGACATCACAAGGTGGAACAGCATGTTTTCTGTTTAACAGAAGAACTCAGCCTAAATATGCAGGATTTGTGTTAAACATGCAGTGGTGGATGAAGTACATCGGGGCAAAAAATACTCAAGTTAAAGTAAAAGTATCTTATATAAGAATCTACCTAAGTAAAAATATTGAAGTGTAACCATTTAAAAATGTACTTTTAGAGTAAAAAGTAAAAGTATTTCACATAGATTATGAGAACTAAATTGTTAAATGTAGTTATCTATTTTCAATCAATCAATCAAACTTTATTTGTATAGCACTTTTCATACATTTGTGCTTCACAGGCAACAGAAAAATTACAATAATTAAGAAAACAAAAGCAACCCCAGCCCCAGCCCAAGTGTTTCATCCATATACACAGTAGTTTAAACAGAAATATAAAACATAAAGATAAGTAAAAAGACTAAATAAAAAATGGAGAGTTAAATTAGATGGAGACTAAGTAAAATAATAAGGATTTACCGTATTTTCCACACTATAGGGCGCTCTGGATTATAAGGCGCACTGTTATTAAATGGTCTATTTTCGAACTTTTTCACATATAAACCGCACCAGACTATAAGGCTCATTAAAGGAAACACAACAGTGTGATGGGTGAGTGGTTTTGTTTGTTTGTGGTGTTCACGGTGACTCTGGGCTTTGTTCAGTTGTGGCGTGTAGTTAGGGTGTTGTCTGTCGCTGGATTGTCGGCGTGTTCGCAGTGACTCAGTTGTTCAGTTGTGTCTAGAAGTGGCACATTGCACTCGCTTTTTTGGTTCGTTCCTCCGTTCCGTTCCTTGTCGGCGTGGAGTGATGAGTGTGTCTGTGGGTGTTTTTGGCAGCGCAGTTGCAGTCTGCTCCGTGTGTGTTTGTGTGCACTGCAGGTGGTGTGGCTTTGTAGTTTACTAAAGTCATGTTGGGATACCCGAGTGGATTCGTGTACAGGGTGCTCTGGATTGTGGGTCGTTTTTTGGTGGGGTTGGAGGCTTATGACTGTGCCCTATAGTGTGGAAAATAAGGTAATTTAAAACCGAAAAAACTGACTGACACCTCACCATGAGTTTTAGTTTAGACTCTTGGGACAGTTAAAAGACGAGACCTGAGGACCTGAGATTCTGAGAGGCTCATATGACTGTAAGGGTTTAAGTTCTGTAGAATTTCATGTATATATTTTTGTTTGTTCAAAGCCTGGACTTAAACTCAAACCCTTTTTCTGCCATGAATGTGCTAAAACAATCACTCAAATCATGTAAAAAGTATTTTTTACTTTTCAGTCCAGTTCAAAAATGTAGTGGAGTAGAAAGTACAGATACCTGCTCTCAAATGTAGTGAAGTAAAAAGTTAAAAGTGTCCATTGTAAAACTCACTGAAGTAAAGTACAGATACCCAACAATACTACTTTTACTTTTGTACTTTGTTACTTTCCACCACTTTAAACGTGTGTGAATGAAACAAACACAACTCCAGGTCTGTTTGTGATCAGGAAACTTCATTAGAACATAGATCATAAAATAGTGTAACACAGGCTGTTTATTGTGGTACTGTGTAGTTGTACTTCTGTGTATTTGTAGTTGTTCTTACGTGTACTTGTGTGTGTCAGGGCCGCTGGGGGAAGGTCCACAGGGGGCGCTGGCATGGGGAGGTGGCCATCCGTCTGCTGGAGGTGGACGGGAACAATGAGGAGCATCTGAAGCTGTTCAAGAAGGAGGTGATGAACTACAGACAGACCCGTCACGAGAACGTCATTCTGTTTATGGGAGCGTGCATGGCCCCGCCCCATCTCGCCATCATCACCAGGTAAAGGGCTCATTACACATATTTGTGTGTGATGGTAAATATGGATTTTTGGGGAATTTGTAGTGCCAGTCGTCTCTCTCTTCTCTGTCTGTGCCAAATTTTTTTATATGTTTGTAGTCTGAGCAAACATAAATACACAAAAAAATTTTAACTTTAGCTCTTCAGTTCAACACAAATCTTTATCAAAATGACCACATATGAATTTTTTATGTAATGCTTTATTGCTCTTACTTTTTTATTTTTTGCTCTGGTATCTGCACTTTTACGTTAATAAAATCATTAGTTTTTCAAAATAAAATCAAAAGTAAACCGAAAAACAACTATTTTCTGAGAAAATGGATAACGGCCGTTTCCCATTTCCATGACTTAAACTGTGATACCGGACTTTTGTGCCACATATGGATTGAACCAGGACTGAACCAGGACTGAACCAGGACTAAACCAGGACTAAACCAGGACTAAACCAGGACTAAACCAGGACTAAACCAGGACTAAACTTGGACTTGAGAGAGAGGGAGAACCCCAATCCCTTGGAGCAGGGTGTCCACAAAGCGGGTGACGGCTGCTTTAGCCTCGTGGGATGTGGAGCTCTGTGCTGGTCACCCAATGTTCTAGGGGGCACACCTCCAGGCCCGTCCCTCAGTCCTGGTTTAGTCTTGGTTTAGTCCTGGTTTAGTTCTGGTTTAGACCTGGTTTAGACCTGGTTTAGACCTGGTTTAGACCTGGTTTAGTCCTGGTTTAGTCCTGGTTTAGACCTGGTTTAGTCCTTGTTCAGTCCGTATGTGGCGCAAAAGTCTGGCATCACAGTTTAAGTCATGGAAATGGGAAACGGCCATTATCTGTTTTTTCCATTATTCATTTAAACACAAAATCAAAAACTAAAAAAGAGAATCTTTATCCATTTTTTCATTTTGGTTTTGGAGACAAATAATCAAGAAAATTTTAGGTTTTTTTTGTTTTCTTATTTTTGGTTTTATTTTGAAAAATGATACACAGATTATTGTATTATAATTATTGTGTTATTAAAAACCTAACACGTGTGGAAAGACAGACTGTTTATAGTAATAATAACATAGGATAAACAAGTCTTTTTCTTCTTTCTCCAGTTTCTGTCGAGGAGTGACTCTGTACACCGTGGTGAGAGAGCGGGCCTCGCTGCTGGACAACAACAAAACCAGACAGATCGCTCAAGACATCGTCAACGTGAGGGACATTTCTCTGAACGTTTGACAAAACACTTTTAGAACTTCTCAAAAAACAACAACAGAGAACTCCAAATTTATTGTGTTTCTTACCTGTGCTTTCCAGGGGATGAGTTACCTTCACGCTAAAGGCATCGTTCACAAAGACCTCAAATCCAAAAACATCTTCTACGACTCAAACAAAGTGGTGATCACGGACTTCGGACTGTTCGGGATGTCCGGCGTGGTGCAGGAGGGCAGGTAGGATCCATGGTGAAGAAAGAACTAGAGTTTTATTATTTGTTGTCAACACTTTTATAATAACTACATTTTAAAGCCTTAAAGGTACACTGTGTAACTTTTTGGTTGCTTGTTTCTATGGATATGTCATTGGTCTGTCTGGAATGTTCCACAGTGTGACATTAAACAGCTGTACTTTACATTTATTCAATTACAGGTGATTTTAAAGCTCAAAAATCCCTAGAAAAACAGACATTCAGACTGTGAGCGGGTTTGCCTCTCCACAGATCTGACCTGTAGCTTGGCCTGGTTTGGTCTCCATGAAGATTGGTTGGAAAGGCTTAATGCCATACTGTGGAACATTCCAGATAAAGCAATAACATCTCCATTTTGACAGGCAAAAACATTACACAATGCACCTTTAAGAGAGCATGAACTTAGACTTAATTCATAATGAACAAATAGTTTATTAAGAATGATTCAGGCTTACTACTACTTAATTAACACATTAATTAAAGCTACAATATGCAACTTTTTAGCCAAAAATAGAAAAAAAGTACTAAAATAAAAGCATGGTAACACTTCATAATAACTACACCTTATTTAGCCTTAATAAAGCAGGAACATAGGCTTAATTAATAATGAACAAAGACTTATTTAATAATGATTCACGCTTAGTAACTACTTAATTACTACCTTAATTAGCACTTGCACTTAATTTGCCTGTGCTGTAAATAGTTACTCATAATTATTTCATACTTAATTACTCATGAACTAACCATTTGAGCATTTATTAATGATTAGTAAACTATGAGAGAATGATTTACTAATAATGTAATGCAATGATCATTCAGGCAGCTGTTATCTGTTAGTTAAGTCTTTTTGAGAGCTTTTCTAAAGTGAAGACAAATTATGCTTTATTAAGCATTTACTAAGCGTCAATTATTTATGAATTAAATCTTTGTTCATTATTAATTAAGTCTTTGTTCACGCTTTATTAAGGCTAAGTAAGGTGTAGTTATTATAAAGTGTTACCAAAAGCATCTTTTTGTCATTTTTTTATTGCACTGGAAACATGTGTCCTACTTGTTATGGAAATATTGTTCCTTAGGTCAGAATATTGTATATGTGTTTATTAAAGAAACTGTACATATTAAAAGACAAGATAGTGTAAGGGACAAACATGGACTTGTAAATATGCAGGTTTGTAGCCAAAGTTCATTTCTTTCCTTCCTTCCTGGACCAAGACCATAAAACCCACACTCTTCATCAAACACGACAAAAGCTACAGCACCTGCACCCACATGCAGCTCTCACTCACACACTATGAAACACTCTCTTATTAGACATTAGTATTCAAATGTACATGCCAGACTTATACTCTCATTACTTTCACATGCACAGTATTAACATCTATTTACAAATTATATGCAAATGTGAATGCAGTCCCCGGCTCATATGCAAAATGGCATAGTCATGATTTAAATTGAGCAGAGAAGAAGCTGAATGTAGCGGCTCATGTACAGTCACTGGGACGGTGTTCCAGGTTTGAGAGGCATGGAAAAAGAACACAGTGACAGTCTTCCTTGATGGTTTTATACAATCACCTCTGGAGCTGCTCTTACTGATCTGTTCTGATTTTATTGGTTATATATTCTCCATGTAGAATATTCCAAAGTGTGGCATTAAACTGATCTATCACCATGGAGAATGTTCGGGAGTATGGTTTGAACTACAGTTTGAATCTATGTAACGATATCAAAATCCTTCGATACGATATTTTCACTTATGCATCTCACAGTTCGATATTTATTGCAATATTTTGTAGAGGCTTACAAAATTCTGAATATGCCCAGGTTTCCTTTTAAAAGCCTTGTAAAACCTTTGGTACTGTTATATGAAGAATTAATATTTAAAAGTGCTTAATAAGTCTGTATTGACAACACCAAAGGATCATGGTCTATGTAGTTCCCTCTATCGCTGCACCAAGGCAAGTTTATTTGTATAACACAGATCATACACAAAGTAATTCAAAGAGTTTTACAGAATAAGAAAGACATTAAAATATGTCAAATATAATATTATTGTGAGACTTTTGACGATGCGATATCACGATATTTCGGCTATTGTTACATCCCTATTTCTATGTCTGTGGAATCATACAGGTGACGTGTCATCTCCAGAAATGTCCCACACTGTGCCTTTAAGTAGTTAGGGCTGAATCCTTCATAATAAACTCTGCTTGATCATTCTTCCTGACTTGCATCCTTCACGTGTGTGTTTGCAGGAGGAGCAGTGTGCTGCGGATCCCTCGGGGCTGGCTGTTTTATTTGGCGTCTGAAATCGTGAGGAAGATGAGTCCAGAGGAGGACGAAGACCAGCTGCCATTTTCTAAACCTGCAGATGTTTACGCTTTTGGGTAAAAACAAAGTTATTGTCTGATACAGTAGGTTTCAAAAGTCGGACACTGTTCACAGTGCTCATTGTAAACAACTTCAGAAGTATTCACATGTGAGAGAAGAGTGAAATATGAAGTGATAAATGAATACAAGAATACCATGCATTTCAGAACATCATTATATTCTCTCAAAAATTGTGATTTGATTTTGATGAGATTAATTGTGCAGCCCTACCGCAAGTTTCATAATAATTTCTTTCCCCTTCTCTCTCCTTCTCCCTCTTCTTCTCTCCCTCTGTGTTTTTGTTGTCAGTACGATCTGGTATGAGCTCCACACTGGCATCTGGCCCCTGGAGCAGCATCCTGTTGAAGCCCGGCTTTGGCTCTTCGGTTCTGGGGAGGGCATCCGCAGAGAGCTGGGGAAAGCGCATCTGGGGAAGGAGGTCACGGTGAGACAGACATGTGGAACACTGTAGAATGTTCCACAGTATGGCATTAAATGGATCTAGCCTGCTTTGATTCACTAACCGGCGTTTCTATTGCTCAAATATACCTTTAAAAACAGGTATTCTTCCAGGCTTGCCTCTCCACAGATCAGACCTGTAACTGGTTAGAGCACTCATTCACTTACCCGAAGGTGTAGTTGGCTCCTTCCATCAGGTAGATATAAGGCAGTGTCCACCAGCGTCTGACCAGAACTAAAGAAGCAGCTTGGATGAACAGAGAAATGTATTTAATCAAACAGAACAGAACTGAATTTCTCCTTTGCTATAATTATTAATGCCATAATGTGGAGTATTCTAGATCAAGGTTTACCAACCTTTGTAGATCAAAGGGCTCCTTCAAGAACATTACGTTCTTCAAGGGCTTAAAAAAAAACAATGAAATGCCTCCAATGTATGTTTTTAAATGAATGGTTGGGAAAGAACATGACCTGATCTGTCCACGAAGACTGTGGACAAACCACTGTGGCTGCAGTTAGAAGTTCACCAAAATCTGACTCATCTCTGATTTGTGGACTTTTAGAATCACTTAAAGGCCATGTACCTGCACAGTTTAATGTGAGTCATCAGAGGGACAACGATCTGAATGAGTTCAGATGAGTTTTGCTCTTTACTTTGCATTTGAATAAACTTTTATCTTAAACAAATCTGATAATAACTTTCGATGTTTATATGAGGACTGAACTGGACCAAACCAAGACCAAAACACTTGTGAACACGCTCTAAACTTCAACATAAAAACTCCCTGCTCTATTGTGTAAATACTTTTCTTATATTTGACCTTACCGTCTGCCCCTGTGCCTTTCTGTAGGAGATCCTGTCTGCCTGCTGGTCCTTTCACTCCGAGGAGCGTCCCTCTTTCACTCAGCTCAGTGACATGCTGGAAAAACTGCCCAAACTCAACCGCCGCCTCTCTCACCCCGGACACTTCTGGAAGGCTCAAGAGTACGTATCATAGACTTACATGGGGCTTTTTTCATTAAAACACCATGTAACGTGTACACGAACACTGCCCCCTGTGGGAGAGGGATGTGACTACAACCCATAGACTCAGCAAAGAGCAGATGATGATTTTCAACAAGGGAAGACATAAAAGCTGTAAGATTTCTGTAAATAAATGTGAATTCTATGAACCTGCTGAGAAAACGCCTTTTTAATGTGAGATTTTGAATACAATTAAAGCTCTTATATTATGCAAAATAGACTCACGTGAGCTTTTACCCAAATTAGAACACACAGACCTAGAGTGTGTTTTGTTTCATTCACACATGTTTGAGTAACTTCATTATTAGTCTACATCTCCAAATCTCAAAATGCTCTCTTCCACCTTGTGATGTCATGTAATAATAATAAAAATCTTGATTTAAAGCACTTTTAAAAATAAGGAACAATACAGAAAGCATAAAAATAGCACACAGAAGGCATACAAAAACAGACAGTGGTCCAAATAATCCAATTAATTATAATAAAAAGAAAAAAAAATGAATAGAAATAAAATAAATAAGTAATAAAATCAAGTTAAAACCAGTTAAAGGAAGGCCAACAGATAAAAATGAGTCTTAAGAAGTCATTTAAGATGATAGTGATGGTGCGAGTCTTATCTCCTCAGGCACTTGGTAACTTGTCGCAAGACCTAAACGAGCTTGAAAAGTGATCAGTAAAATCTTCAAATCATTTCTAAAACACACAGGCAGTGAAGGGAAGTAAAACAGGGTCATGTGTTGATGTTAAACCCAGTGAGGAGCCGGAGTTCAGTTTCTGAACCAGTCGGAGGTGGAACGAGCTGCAATAGTCTAGATCAGTGTGTCCCAAACTTTTTTTCTGAGGACCCATATTTTAAAAGTCACAAAACTTTGCGACCCAAGTAAATTTGTATTTATTTTTTTATTTATTTATGTTTATTAAGGACATCACAGTCGCATTAGACAAGCCAGATGCGTTGCTTTGAGTGCGAGTTTTCAACACCTGTCCATATAAAAATATAAACTACACGCATAAAAACAGACAATACAAGACACATAAGTTACATACAGATAAAATATATACAGTACATTTTCAATTGATGCATTATTATTATTGAAACATACAATAATTTAAATTTAAATTTGGTGTTACTGGTTTCCAATTTTAAATCAGCTGGTAAACCGTTCCACAGTCTGGCCCCTTTAGGAGAGAAAGAGTCGTCCTGTACATAGGAACAATGCAGTTACTACTAGTAGCTCCTCTTGTGTTCGCTCTGTGTGAACATTTTATGGTCCTGGTAAGTTCTGAATACAATGGTGTATTGCAGTTAAGACACTTTTTTTTTAAGAATTTAAGATTATTAAAAATTTCAAAGTTAAAAAGTTTATGTTTTCTACTTTCTTTTGCAAATAAAGTAGGATTTGATCATTATTGAACATTAATGAGGATATTTTATTGCCAGTGTTGAGAAGGTGACTTTTAAAATGTATTCCCCTACAGATTACAGATTACATATTCCAAAATTTAGTTTGTAACAGAATCCATTAAGTTATTTAAAGTGAGTAACGTAATCTGAATCTTTGGATTACTTCATTTGCTGTAGAGAAGAAAAGACCAGGATATCGTAAGATAAGATGTTTTGTCTGCTAAAAGAAAATAAAAAGCCCAGACTTTACTCAACCATATTAAAAATATTATTGATAGAAGACGAGGAGACACGTCCACGCAGCATGATTTAGTCCTGTTAAATCCTGTTAAATCCTGGTTTAGATCTAGTTTAGATCCTTTTAGATCTAGTTTAGACCTGGTTTAGATCTAGTTTAGATCTAGTTTAGATCTAGTTTAGACCTGGTTTAGATCTAGTTTAGATCTAGTCTAGACCTGGTTTTAGTCCTGGTTTAGTCCTGGTTTAGACCTGGTTTTAGACCTGTTTTAGATCTAGTTTAGAACTAGTTTAGACCTGGTCTTAGTCCTGGTTTAGTCTTGGTTTAGCTCTAGTTTAGACCTGGTTTAGACCTGGTTTAGACCTGGTTTAGACCTGGTTTTAGTCCTGGTTTAGAACTGGTTTAGATCTAGTTTAGTTTCCGGCAATGAGTGGAATTACTGAAAAAAAAAAGGGTGGGGGGGGATATAGCCCAAAATGTGAAAACAGGAAAACAGGAAAATACCGCCATGTAATCCATTTATTTCAACAAAGTAACTGTAATCCAGTTACCACTCACTGAAACTGTAACTGTAACTGAATACAGTTACTCATAATTGATACTCTGATTACGTAACTCCAGTACATGTAATCTGTTACTCCCCAACACCGTTTATTGTTGACTGAGTGATCGTGTCTCTGAACAATTAGTTTTACTCAAGTTTTAAACAATGAAAAACAGTCACTGAAGCAGCAATAAAAGGATCCACAAGTCGCCTATTTGGACTTTAAGTGTTTCTTCATTTCTTCTTCTTTTCAACATTCAATTGACCTACATGCAGATCGTGACAAGGCGACCCAAAAAAATCTCTTGCGCTCCAGTCTTTGGGAAACAGTGGTCCAGACGGGAGAAGATGAGCGCGTGGGTGACTTTTTCGAGCTCAGGGCAGGAGAGGATAGTTTTGATTTTTGTGCGGCGGTGGACAAAACAGGATTGGGTGACATAGTAGTGGTAGTTTTCAAGTGAACAGCTCCTTTTACTTTTAGTTCAGAAGAGATCGGCAATTCCAGGTCTGATATTTTCCAAATGTTTCTAATGAAAGTGTATTTTGTTTGCTGTTTGAGAGAAGAACTCAGCCTGAATGTGCAGGGTTTGTGTGTTAAAGATGTGTGAATGAAACGAAACACAACTCCAGATGTGTTTGTGATGAGGAAACAACATTATATAGATCAGAAAATGGCGTAACATGGGCCCTTTAAGTCTTCACCATAGCATTATAAGCCTGGCTATAATCGGCTGTCTGGGTTTTCCCTCAGTATCGGTACTGATATCGAAAGCATTACATCGCGAATTTCTAGAGAAAATGTGCTGGCTCATTTAGTACATTAGCACAATGGGATTAAATCACTGTATCCGGTTTGTATTGTGTTCAATGTTCATAGTTAATTTGAAGCAGTTTGCAGTGTCTAATTTCTTCCTCATTTACCTTCTGCATTCTGCGTATCCCAATTACCTATTATCTAATTACCTTCTGCATTTTGAGCGTCCTAATGACTCACTTAACTTTCAGAGGCAAGATCTGAGTTTTGTTGTCACGGTAAGGCAACAAATAGGATGCTAACAGCGGTCTAACTTCCACCCTAAGAGCTGCTTATACAATACTGTATTTTCTGCACTATTAGGCATGCTGGATTATAAGGCGCACTGTCATTGAATGGTCTATTTTCAAACTTTTTTCACATATAAACCACACTGGACTATAAGGCGTATTAAACGAAACACAACAGTTAGATAAGTCAGTCAAACTTAATTTAAAGCGTTCACAATAACTCAACTTTGTTCAGTTGTAGAGCGTAAAAAAAATCCTGTCTGAGAGTATTCACAATAAGCCCACATCCCTCTCGTCATTATCTGAGTCAGTGTGGTTACTGTTGCCTGGCAGTTCAGTGATGATTCTGGTCTTGGTGAAAGCTCCGACCACAGTTCATCAATCAATCAAACAAACTTTATTTGTATAGCATTTTTCATACAAATAAAAGTGCTATACAAAACTTTATTTGTATAGCACTTTTCATACATTAGAAATGTAGCACAAAGTGCTTCACATGCAGCTGAAAAAATGTCAATATATTAATTAACCCCCCCCCATATATACAACAATTTAAACAGAAACATAAAACATAAACATAAAGCTCTTAAAAGTTTTAGTAAAAATGAAAATGGAGAGCTAAGGTCAGATGGAGACTAAGTAAAATAGTAATGATAATTTAATTTAAAACAACTATAATTATAAAAATAATAATGATTAAAACAGGTAAAAGTTTAAATTAAAAGCTAATTTAAAAAGATATGTTTTGAGTTTACTTTTAAAAATATGAACACTCACATCGGACCTTCAGATCCTCAGGTCGACTGTTCCACAAACGGGGGCTGTAAAAGCTGAATGACGCCTCACCGTGAGTTTTAGTTTTGAACTCTTGGGACAGTTAAAAGACGACTACCTGAGGATCTGAGAGTTTGAGAGGCTCATATGATAAAAGGAGATCAGATAAATAAAGGACTAAGACCATTAAGAGCTTTATAAACCAATAAAAGAACTTTAAAATCTCTCCTGAAGCTCACAGGAGCCAGTTGATACTGATCCTTAGCCCAGGCGTCCACGATCCGTTGGCAGATCGTGGTGTAAGTCGTTCGACGCTGTCTCTCTGTCTTGATGAATGTGTGTGGTTCTTCTCTCGTCCACTGCTCCCACGCAGCTCACACTTTCACTTTATAACAGCCTTGAGTTTAAAGTGTGCGTAGTGAGTGTGTCTCTTGACAGGTGCATTTTGATATTAAAAGGAATCACAGTCTGTATAACTCCTGATGCTCCTGACTACGGGAGCCGCAATGCTGCAAGTGGAGCGGCTTTGTAGTTTACTAAAGTCGTACTAAGACACCACAATAAAATCAGATATAAGGCGTTCTGGATTATAAGGCGCACAGTCATTTTTGGATGAAATTAAAGACTTTTAAGTGTGTCCTATAGTGCAGAAAATACGGTGTCTGTACTGGGGTAAAAAAGCTCAAACACACAGACAAAATCAAATGCAGCTACTTTAAAACCTTGATCTTAATTTTAAAGGGTGCATATTACTCTATTTTCTGATCTTTGTTATAATGTTTCCTCATCACAGACAGATCTGGAGTTGTGTTTTGTTTCTTTCACACATGTTTAACGCACAAACCCTGTAGATTTATGCTGAGTTCTTCTTCCAAAATGAAAATCCCCTGTACCACTTTGTGATGTCATACAGAAAGTGCTCCACTGTGTTATAAAACACCAAAAGATCTCCTAAACTCCTACATCATTTGGATAATTTCAGCTTTGGAATTGCCGATATCTACTGAAAACTAGCGCTTCATGGAGCAGTGGAGCATCAATGATTGTTAATCATTTTATTAGTCATTAATCAGTTAATCCTAAGTGACGTCTATTAGTTTGTGTTCTATTCGTCCTGCTGCCGTCTTTGAGCAGACAAAATATCTCATGTTCAGATCCTCCTCTTTGTTTCTCTACAACAAACAAAACTCTGTTCACTGAGACTTGGGCTCAGACAATTTGAAGAGAACAAACAGGATGTGGTTGGTACATTCATGTAGTTTTAAAAAGCATGAGTACAGTATCAAGTAATCCAAAGTATTCAGTTTACATTACTCACTTTCTTTTTATGATTTAATGGATTACATTACAAACTACGTTTTGGAGTCTGTAATCTGTAGGGGAATACATTTTAAAAGTCACCTTCCCAACACTGGTCAGAACTCATTTATTGTAGGATGCATTGCTTGTAAAATTGCCAAAAAATAATTCAGAACATTCTAACAAGACAAACTAACACACATATTCCAAATGAGACTTTTATTCATGTTACATTATTTCACGTTGTTTTTTTAACTCCCTCCATTTAACATTTGCACTACAGCCCGGGTGAGTATACAAAAAAATAAAGTAATGAAATTTAAAACCTTTGTGAAAAAAAAAAAGACTTGGACAACATAATGGAAGACTTTTTAAGGCCTTAATTTAAAGTACATGACATGTAAGACATTTTTAAAGACTTTTAAGACCCCGTGGCTGCCTTGAATAAGAAAAACAACAAGTTTTGCACTTAAAATAAGAAACAAAATCTAATGTTGCTTGAATGAAGAAAAACACATTTATTCCACTGGTAGATTATTTTACTTGTCAAGTTAAATCGACTCAAATAAAGTCAAATGTTCTTAATTTAAATCATTTTCATTTAGCTGGGTATAGTTTTTTTTCCAGTGCAGGTTTGTTTATGAAGAGGTAACAACATCAGAACACGACTAGAAGCTCACAAGAATCTGTTTTGTGTAATATGGGACTTTTTAAGATTGAGTTTTTCATATATTTTCTCTTAAATCTTTCTCTCTTGTCTCTGTTTTGGGCCTGTCCTGGCGTTACCTCTGCCTCCTATCTGTCCTTGGACTTGTGTTTCCTGGTGCACTTCCTGCTTCCCTTCCTGGTTTTGTGCGGTCTAAAGGCTGTGGGATCATCGAGCGTGCTGCCAGGGCTTTCTCTCAAACTGTCCCTTCATCTTCAAATACAGCTGAGAGCCAACCGTGGGTTTCCGTGTTAGAACGTCGCGTCCCGTCTCGTAGCAGCACACGGGTTTCAGAAATGATAAAAAATGTGGACCGTTGCCATAGAGATGAACTATTTAACTCTTTCTCCCTTGGACGCCTAATAGGAACAACCCTTACATATATTTCTAGGGCGACCCATAGAGCGTAACTGCATAAAAGAAAACAGACTTCCACGAGTGATTAGAAATGATTTTCACACTTATGAACTTAATTGAAACACAGACATATTTGGTATTTCTGGAAACCTTAGACTCTGAACTCTTCATTTCTGGATGTTTAAATGTGATTCAACTCATTTACAGGTTTATAACAGCTCACTGAAAATGAGAGTTTACCTGCTCAGGTGCAAAATCGAAAACAAAAAAACTACATTCAGCATCTGATATATGCATGTTCTGAGTACTATATTCATTAAAAAATGTAAAAAAATGTATTTGTCAACATATTTAAACAGATTTCATATCACGAGATACAGTAGAGCCAAGTGTACACCTGTTTGTACCTGTTGTTCACCTGTGTGCACCTAATTCGTTTTTTTTCCATTTAACTTATTCAACTCATTTAGCTTATTCAACTTATTTAACTTATTCAACTCAACACTTTTGAAATCTATAAAAGTCACTTTCTCTAAACTTATCCATAAAATATGTCCGCTGCTCATTATTTTAAAAAAACTGTGCCGCAGCGCCGCAATCTCTCCATTACATGTGTGTCGTGTTGTGTTTTTTCCGGAAGCTACAATCACCACTACTTCGATTAACTTTGGAAAAAATCGGCGAAAACATATCCTTGAATCCTCTTGGTCAGTCTTGTATGGGTTGTAGTGGCCCCCACCTATCACAGCCTCTGTTTACATGTGAAAAACCGAGCCTTTACTAATGTCGTCAAATCACATCTTTAGTGAAACAGCGGAGGAGTCAAAACACGTCATTAAGGAAACAAGGAGGGTCGTCAAATGTCGTCTTCATGGGGGAAAGAGTTATAATGAAATATTATTGTATCTTTGAAATAGGAAAAGTGCTAAAAATGTTGCATATGACAGGAAGCCGATCGGAATAGGCTCCGTGCACACTGTTAGCGTCACTACTTCCTGTCCAATTGTGTGTCTGTGCTTTGATTATTATTATATTTGATGAGTCATGCTGAAATTGAATGCACATTTTAAGAAGGCAAAAAAAACAAGCAAAAAAACTACAAAAAAATAAATAAATACTTCACTGGAGAATGCTAATTTTCAGACATTATAAATATTAAAACCAGAGTGACCAGATTTTCAAAGTTCTAAATTGAAGCACTCGCGGGTTGGGAGGTTTGGTATAAATAAAATAGTGACAAGAGTGTGGAACCTTGGATTCGTGTCAGTCATGATCTGAGGAGCTTCTGAAACGGAATATTTTTTGTTTTATGGTGATTCACAAACACGGATTTTAGTTTTTTGCCAAACAAATGACAATTTCTGCTCCTCTTTACTGTTGGTGGGGATCAGGTTAGTCAAAAATTGTGATAGTCCTGGTTTTGACCTGATTTAGTCCTGGTTTAGTCTTGTTTTAGTCCTGACATAGTCCTGGTTGAGTCTTAGTTTAGTCATGGCTTAGTCCTGGTTTAGACTTGATTTTGTCCTGGTTTAGACCTGATATAGTCCTGGTTTAGACCTGATTAGACCTGATATAGTCCTGGTTTAGATCAGATTGGTCAAACATAGAGACACGTGGGACATTTCTTGTGTAAAATTGGGACAAATCAGTGGTTTCGTATAAATCTGCTGGGACAGGAGACACACACAGGAAAAAAAACAACTATATCTAGTTAAATGAAAATGACTTAAATTATTAGTTAATTTGACTTGAGTTGATTCAACTTGACAAGTCAAATGATCTACCAATGGAGTCAGTGTGTTTTTCTTAATTTAAGCAATTTTTGTTTTGATTTTGTTTATTTTAACTGTAACAAGATGTATTTTCATATTTTAAGTACAAAAAGTCTTGTTCCATTGACAGATCATTTAACTTGTCAAGTGAAATTTACTCAAATCCTGATGAAACTTTCTTAATTCAAGTCATCTTAACTTGACTAGATTTAGTTTTTTTGCAGTGCAGGGCTCAAAACTGGGACCGTCACGGGTAAACAGGCACGATGTCTAGTCACCCTGATTAAAACCCCTCACGCTCTGATCAATCTTTCTTCAGTGAAGCTAATTTATTTTAGTATATTGAGCATAATTTGGGAGGGTTTTAACTTTCATATGAGACATTTCTAAAACCAATCAATTAATTTAAAGTCGGGTTATAAGCTTTTGTTTCTACAAAATGGATAAGCGACAAGACTTTTGTCAGGGACTGTAGAATGAAGCGTCTCAGAACTGGTACGTAGATAATAAATCTGAAAACAAGTTTGAAGAACCTGATGCACGTTTTAAAATCTTGGCCGGATCAGAGAAATGTGCCGTGTAGCTGTGCACAGAGCCAATTCTCAGGTAGAATTTGCGGTGTAGCTGTCAGTTTGCAGATTGGTTAAACTGGTTTTTGGTTTATATGTTTGTCCTGGAAGTATCCACGAAACAAAAACTGACACAAAATGGATTTAAAACACATACTGCACATTTTCAGGAGCCTGTGATCAGTTCGAGGGGTCATGGTTTTGTTTAAGAGTTCGAGACTCTCAACACTAAAAATATGTTTTCTTCTTAAACTGAAAGTAATTCTTGTGTGTATTACTTTTGCCTGGCTTCTCTTTTCTCTTTTTCGCTTCCTCTCTGTGGTCACGCTGACAGGAATCAGTGTCTTCAATTGTGCAAATAAGAATTTAAAAAGGTACTTTGTCATTCTTCTGTACAAACTAATAACGAACTGATCGTTTTGAAATGTGACGGCTTCAGATGTATTATATTTTTGTACAGAAAGTGGTTTTAATAAGAATAAAATAAAACTATGACATGAGGACTTTTTTTGTTTTGTGATCATTTTCATCTTATGTCTTTTATTGCTTTTCTCCATAACTCACCATTTACTCTTAACAAATGCAAAAAGTTGGTGGTTAAATCCCAGTTCTTACCATAATATATAATTTTGTTGTATCCTTGAGCAAGACACCCTTTAAAATGGATAGTTATGAGTGATTAGTTGGTTGATGATAAAGGAGAAGACAGTGGAGCAGATTAGCAGCCACTCCAGATCACATTATTATTAAAAGGTACAGTAAGGTAAAGTTGACTTTGAGTTTTATTAGTTTGTCTACATCTCCAAAGCTCAAAATGCTCTGTTCCACCTTGTGATGTCATGAAGTAGTAGTTTTCAAGTGAACAGCTCCTTTTGTCTTTAGTTCAGTAGAAATGTGTAATTCCAGGGCTGAATTCTAGTGAAGCTGTATGGAGTTTGTTTGTTCTGTTATCACCACATGACATCACAAGGTGGAAGAGAGTGTTTTCTGTTTTGAGAGAAGAACTCAGCCTAAATGTGCAGGTTTTGTGTGTTAAACATGTGAATGAAACAAACACAACTCCAGGTCTGTTTGTGATGAGGAAACTACATTACAGTATAACAGAAGTAAGGAAGTAAGTCTTTCTTTCTTTATATAGCACTTTTCACAGACTTTATTCAGCATTACTCTTTCACTACACTCTTTACCTGGTGATGGTAAACTACTCTTGTAGCCACAGCTGCCCTGGGGCATACTGACAGAAGTGCGGCTGCCAATCTGCGCCATCAGTCCCTCCGACCACCACCATCACTCACACACACACACAACACACACCACTTTCCTACTAGACAATGTGGGTGAAGTGTCTTGCCTAAGGACACAATGACAGTTACTGCCACTGGCGCCCCCCTGTGGCTCCTGATTTTCCCAGTGTCTCCCATCCAAGTACTGACCAGGTCCAGACCTGCTGAACTTCTGAGATCTGACGGGATCAGACTTTGACAAGCCGCTATGGCCACAAAAATCATAGTGTAATATTTTTATGTCCCTGCCTCATACCTTTCCAGTTTTTCACTTTACTCTTTTGTGCGTACTTCATTGCAAACAAGGGGAGTCAGCGTTTCAGGTTCATGCAGCTAAAACCTGGAACAGTCTGAACATGTGAGACAGACTCTTCTGTGACGCTGTTTAAATCCAGACTCAAAACATTTCTGTTTAACTGTGCATAAAACTGAAAGGTTTTCATTCCGCACTCTTCTCTCCAATTTATGTCTCTCTTTTTTAATTTTAATCTTCATGATTATTTATGTTTTGATTTGTTTTTATTATGATTTTAATGTATTTCTTATTCTGTAAAGCACTTTGAATTACTTTGTGTACGAATTGTGCTATACAAATAAACTTGCCTTGCCTTGCCTTGCCATTGACTCTGTGGTCGTGAAAGTAAAACTGCTTGACAATGTCATGTTTTAACTGAAAGTCAAATCCGATTACTTTACATCCTCTTTGTTAATGCCAGTGTGAAATGAGGGAAATCAGAAGAAATCTCACGTCACTTCCTGTTTCACATAAATTCATCCAGAATATTCACTCACTGCACTGGAATTTGCAGTACAATTACATATTTACAGTTTATTGAATTCACAATTACTATTACCTAATACAAGCACTACTAATGCTGCCATTACCAGTGTACACAGACACAAGGGGCAAGGTAGGTTAAGTGTCTTGCCCAAGGACCCTGGCAGCATTCATCTGTGGGAGCTGGAATCACACCACCAACCTGTGGGTCAGTGCATTCGACCTCTCACCAGTAATGCTTTATGTCAAGAGCAGGATTCAAACCACCAACCTTCAGATCAGTGGACAAATGTAGCACTACTACTACTACTACAACTACTTCTACTACTACTACTACTACCACTACTACTTATATTTCTTTATAATATAGTAGAGTATTTCCAGTGCATTTTAATACAAAAAACTACAAGTATTTGTATTTTTATCAGATCATTTTATTATATTTATTATTTTATATCATCAATATTCTGTCACTTCAAAAACATAAAAACAGGCGTCCTTTCTGTGGGCGAGCTTGCCTCTCCACAAACCTGACTCTTATTTCCTGCCTGCCTCCTCTTCTGTTTGTTTCCACAGAAATGTTGTTGTTTTGACTTTAATATTCCACAGTATGATATAAAACGTATCTGTCTTTATAGAAGGTGTTCTGAAGTTTCTATTTCTGTGGTATTCCGTTTCCACAAATTTGCGTAGTTTAATTTACATAACATTTGTGCAGTAAAATCATGCAGACTTTAGATTCTGAGCTGAGGAAGTGGCAGCAGCTCACAGAAGCTTTATTATGCCTATTGAATCAGTTGTTATTTTTGCTACTTATTTGAATGGATTATGACATTTATATTTATGTTCTGTGTTATTATATTTTCTTGTGATGTGTGAACTCCTGTGTCAAGATCATTTCCCTTGTGAATCAATAAAGTTTGTATCATAAAGTGTACAATGAGGTGAAACTCGTGACCGCTCTTTGTGCTGATTTCATAAGCACATGTCTTTATCTGTCGTGATTGACCTCTGACCCATCACGCCCACACTCCCCCAGAGTCATGTGATCTGACACTCGTCAACTTTAGCCTGAATCTACAGAGGAAGTGCACCAACAGTCACGGCTGTAAAACACTGTAAAAGTGGAGGCATCCAAAGTAACACAGTAGACTTACTTCTGGACATGTACTACTACTACTATTACTACTTCTACTACTACTACTACTACTTCTTTTAAAAGGAGCTTTGTTCTGGCTGCTATCGTACTTAAGAGTAAATTGTAATCTATTTATCTATGTGTGTTTTTAACATATTTAATATTCAGTGTTGGGGAGTAACAGATTACATGTACCAGAGTTATGTAATCAGAGTACAAATTATGAGTAACTGTATTCAGTTACAGTTACTGTTTAAGTGAGTGGTAATTGGATTACAGTTACAGAGGTATTTGCCTGTTTTCACAATTTGGGCTATAACCCTTTTTTTTTTTTTAGGTAATTCCATTCATTGCCAGACACTAAATCAGGTCTAAACCAGGACTAAACCAGGACTAAAACCAGGTCTAAACCAGGACTAAAACCAGGACTAAAACCAGGACTAAACCAGGACTAAACCAGGACTAAACCAGGACTAAAACCAGGTCTAAACCAGGACTAAAACCAGGACTAAACCAGGACTAAAACCAGGACTAAAACCAGGTCTAAACCAGGACTAAAACCAGGACTAAAACCAGGACTAAAACCAGGACTAAACCAGGACTAAAACCAGGAAACCAGGACTAAACCAGGTCTAAACCCAGGACTAAAACCAGGTCTAAACCAGGACTAAAACCAGGACTAAACCAGGACTAAAACCAGGACTAAACCAGGACTAAACCAGGACTAAAACCAGGACTAAAACCAGGTCTAAACCAGGACTAAAAACAAAGGACTAAACCAGGACTAAAACCAGGTCTAAACCAGGACTAAAACCAGGACTAAACCAGGACTAAAACCAGGACTAAACCAGGACTAAACAGGACTAAACCAGGACTAAAACCAGGAAACCAGGTAAACAGGACTAAACAGGATAAACCAGGTCTAACCAGGACTAAAACCAGGACTAAACCAGGACTAAAACCAGGTCTAAACCAGGACTAAACCAGGACTAAACCAGGACTAAAACCAGGACTAAAACCAGGTCTAAACCAGGACTAAACCAGGACTAAAACCAGTACAAACCACTACTACTACTATTACTACTACTAGTTTCCACTTTTACTACTGCCACTTCTACAACTACTACCTATTACTACAAATACTACAATACACTGCTATTACTACTACTACTACTACTACTACTACTACTACTGCTGCTGCTGCTGTTACTACTATCACTACTATTACTTCTTCCAAGGTGGGACCAAGTCGTTGTTTTGCGAGTCTCAAGTAAGTCTCGAGTCTTTGATCCCAAGTCCAAGTTAAGTCCCAAGTCAAAGACAGGAAAGTCCAAGTCGAGTCCAAGTCGTTTGCTTTGAGCTTCAAGTCATTTCACTATCACAGTACTTCAGTTCCATCCAAAGGCACAAACAGAAGTGGGAGCGACATGTTCCAGTCAAGTCCCAAGTCATGGACCTTCAAGTCCAAGTTGAGTCCCAAGTCTTAGTCCGTTTTGTCAAGTCAAGTCTCAAGTCTACAACCAAGTCAAAATCAAGTCTCGAGTCACTGTCTTATAAATCCAAGTCAAGTCCAAGTCGTCTGCTTTGAGCTTCAAGTCATTTTGAGTCTTTAAACCAAAGATTTTAGCAAATTATTTGACTTTTAAGATGAATTGTATTTAAAAAGTCATAGTATATTTATTTATGAGTATTTATATGAGTTGTAGAAATGCAAATGTTTCCTTTTTAAATGTCTTGACAAGATCTGAGTGTGAATCATTATGGTCAGAATAAGAATAATAATAAGAATTCAGATTTAAAAGTGCTTCTCAAGTCTTCTCAAGTCACAGGCCTCAAGTCTCAAGTCACTGATCTTCAGGTCCCAAGTCTTAGTCTATTTTATCAAGTCGGGACTCAAGTCTGACTCGAGTCCAAGTCTCAACTTGCAAGGCCCCACGTCTGACTTCTTCTACTACGATTTCTACAATACAACTAACCGGTACTGATGTGAGCAGCGACTGTTTTTAGCCTAATTCAAGTTGCTTCACTCTTTGTGGAGTAAACAGGCTCCACATGCTGTTTTCTCTTCACACTATTTCAGTTTAAATAACAGAAAAGGAGAGAGTGTGAACAGGCAAGGCAAGTTTATTTGTACAGCACAATTCATACACAAAGTAATTCAAAGTGCTTTACAGAATAAGAAATACATTAAAATCATAATAAAAACAAATAAATAATCATGAAGATCATCAGCATTATTACTACATTATTATACATTATTACTACATTATTACTGCATTATTACTACATTACTACTGCATTATTACTGCATCATTACTGCATTATTACTACATTACTACTGCATTATTACTGCATTATTACTGCATCATTACTACATTATTACTGCATTATTACTGCATCATTTTGAACCACACAACCACAATTTCTCCCTCCATTTAAAGGTGTTTTTCACTGTGGAGTTTTGCCGTCACTGTAAATGTAACAACAACTAGCATGCTAACCCCTCACTTTCTGTCGACTGGACACTAAAATATTGTATAATTAAATGCAGGCAGTACAGAGCAGTTTCGTTTTGACCTTAACTTTCTGTACTGACAAGAAAAAAAAATCAGGTGCAGAGCCTTAAAGACAATATTTGTCATTCCAAGCACCAAAAGATCTAAACCAGGACTAAACCAGGTCTAAAACAGGACTAAACCAGGACTAAACCAGGTCTAAAACAGAACTAAACCAGACCTAAACCAGGACTAAACCAGGTCTAAACCAGGTCTAAAACAGACTAAACAGACTAAAACCAGGACTAAACCAGGTCTAAACCAGGTCTAAAACAGAACTAAACCAGACCTAAACCAGGACTAAACCAGGTCTAAACCAGGTCTAAAACAGGACTAAACCAGACCTAAAACAGGACTAAACCAGGACTAAACCAGGTCTAAACCAGGACTGGACCATACCTAACCCAAATAAGGACGTTACGAGTGATGACATCAGAGGCTGAAATTGACTATAAAAGTATATCAAAGTACACTGTCCCAAATGTAGACTCCAAAATTCTCTATCTGTAGTATTTGACTAAACCAACACCAGAGGTAATGAAGTACTAAAGTCCACTCCTTCAAACGGCCCACTTATCTGCAGTCTGTTTTCAGCTGGATGTACTTTATGACTCAGTATTTCAGTAGAAACAAGAAACATATAAGGGACACTTTCACTTTCACTTAGTAGTAGTAGTAGTAGTAGTAGTAGTAGTAGTAGTAGTAGTAGTTTGAAAAAGAAAATGAATTATAGTATTATTTATTTTAAGGATCTCTAAACCTGATTTTAGCCCAAACTTGTGTTCAGTGTCTCAAGAGCACGACACCTGTGAAATAGTGAAAAAAGGAAAGACGGGTCAGTGGGACGGGTTAATGTTTCACTGCTCTATAAAATACTACTACTACTACTACTACTACTACTACTACTACTACTTTTACCACATTAAAGCTTGAAATGATAATAAAATGACCTGAAAGGAGCAAAGACTTGAACAGCAGTAGTAGTATTGCAGTAGTACTAATACTACTAGTAGTAGTAGTATTAGTGATAGTAGTAGTAGTAGTAGGAGTAGTAGCGGTAGTAGTAGTAGTAGTAATATTGTAGTGGTAGAGGTAGTGGTAGTAGCAGCAGTAGTAGTAATACTAGTAATAGTAGTAGTAGTAGTAGTAGTATATTGTAGTAGTAGAAGTAGTGGTAGTAGCAGCAGTAGTAGTAACACTAGTAGAAGTAGTCGTAGTAGTAGTAATATTGTAGTAGTAAAAGTAGTAGTATTGCAGTAGTGGTATTGCAGTAGAAGTAGCAGCTGCAGCACGAGTAGTAGTAGTAGTAGTAGTAGTAGTAGTAGTAGTGGTGGTAATATTGTAGATGTAGTAGTAGTAGTAGTAGTAGTAGTAGTAGTATTGCAGTATTGTAGTAGTAAACAGTCCATTATGTGTATTACAAAGTCCAGTCATGTAGTAGTAATATTGTAATGGTAGTAGTAGTAGTAGTAGTAGCAAAGTAGTAGTAGCCTAGTAGTAGTATTAGAAATACTAGAATTTTTACATGACTACTAAAAAACTACCAGGCTATTGCTATAAATACTAGTACAACAACAACTACTACAACTACAACTACTACTACTACTACTACAACTACAACTACTACTACTACTACTACTACTACTACTACTACTGCTACTGCTACTGCTACTACTACCACATTCAAGTTTATAAAGGGAATAAAATGACAACTACTGCCACTATTTCTGCTACTACTACAAGGCTACAAATACTACTACTACTTTATGGCCATTGTCACAGTGAAGTAGCACAAGTTACACATTGTAGGAGATTTTAAAGCTGCATTGTGTAACTTTTCTGGTGGAGGGTCTGTCAAAAACTTTTCTCCATGGAGATGTCCTTAATCCTTCCTGTCTCCATGGAGACCAAACCAGACCGAGTTACAGGTCAGATCTGTGGAGAGGCGACCCCGCTCACAGTCAGAATGTTTGTTTTTCAAGGGATTTTTGAGCTATAAACTCACCTGTAATTGAATAAATGTAAAGTAGAGCTGTTTATTGTCACACTGTGGAACATTCCAGGCTGAGAAATGACATCTCCATGGAAACAAGCAGGTGACCAACCCCCAACAGTAAAAGTCCATGTCCATGCAAACTGCTGGCAAAAGACTTTTTACATCTGATCGATTAATTTACGAGTCCATCTCAAATAATTAGATTTTTTTTTTTAAATCTGTATTTTTTTGTGAAATGTTTCTTGAATTTTCATGATTTTGGTCTTACAGATAATGAAAACCCAAAATTCTGTACCTTCTATACTTCATTACTTAAGATCAGCAGAGAGTGAAGAAGACCAAGTTCGTAGTATGTATGTATATGTATGCATGTATGTTGTATATGTAAGTAAAAAGTGTTTAAAGTGTTTACTACTACTACTACTATTACTGTTACTACTACTACTACTACTGTTACTGTTACTACTACTGTTACTGTTACTACTACTGTTACTACTACTACTAGTATGTATGTATATGTATGTATGTTGTATATGTAAGTAAAAAGTGTTTAAAGTGTTTACTACTACTACTACTGTTACTGTTACTACTACTACTACTACTACTACTAGTGTTACTGTTACTACTACTAGTATGTCATGTATGTAAGTAAAAAATGGTCAAAAAAGTCTGAGGAATAAAAGTCCTTTAATGATTCCAGCATTACTTTATCACCTGTTGTTGACTCAGATACTGAGATACTTTTACTTCCTCTGTGTTTTTACTGAATAAGATCAATTTTAAACAGAGATGTCGGGCTTCTGAAAAGTTCATTATTTGTAAGACTTAATCATCCAAATGTTGAGGAATAAAGTCCTGAAAGCTTCACTCTGTGTCATGAGTCTGCGTAATCTGAGTTTGCTGTTTTACAGTGAATGATGAAAGAACAAAGCGTGGGCTCACTCTTGATTTGTTTTTATCTCATGTTTTATAACCTTGACCGTGGTAATGCAGTGGTCATTGTCCTGTTGTGTTTGATTTTATGACTTCTTTTAATAGGCCGTGCGCTCTTGTGTGCTTTACATTTTATTATGTTTTTTATTTGTTTGACTCATTTAAAGGTGCACTGTGTAACTTTTTGGATCTGCTTGTTTCCATGGATATGACACTGGACGGACTGACAAACTGATCTGTAAATCTGATTGGCTCTGAGCTGGAGCCGTTTGCCTTTGGCTTGGGACTTGACTCGGACTTGAGGTCAAAGACTTGAGACTTACTTGAGACTTGCAAAACAACAACTTGGTCTCACCTCTGGGACTTTGTAATACATATAATAGACCAGGCATGTCCAAACTACGGCCCATGGGCCAAATGCGGCCCTCAGACAAATTTTTCTTAGCCCTCAGGCTTCCAGGTAAATTGGCCCAAATTACCTTGCATCAATTAAAAATGAACTTTTTACTGCAAGTTTTTTTCTGAAAAGCTACCTTGATAAAGCTAATATTCCATATTTAGTGTTTGGGTTTTAAGGATCTTGGCATGAATAAAGTCTGATGGTTCATTCTAATGTTAAACATGTACAGATTTCAATTATTCTCTGTATTCAGCACCAGTCTGCAGCCCTCGATCAACCCTCTGCTTCATCTGTGTTTACATATGTGGCCCTTGATGAAAAAATGAAAAAGGTTTAGACACCTGTAATAGACTACTACTACTACTACTACTACTACTACTATATAACTACTACTACTACTACTGCTACTACTACTACACAGTGTCTGCGTACACTGGTGTGTGAATGTGTGTGTGAATGGGTGAGTGGTTCCTTGTTGTAAAGTGCTTTGAGTGACTTGAAGGTGGAAAAGTGCTATAGAAAAATGTGACCATTTACCATTTACTACCACTACTGCAATACTCCTACTACTACTACCACTACTACCATTACCACTACTGCAATACTACTATTACTACTACTACTACTACTACTACTACTACTACTACTACTACTACTACTACTGCTATTACTACTACTGCAATACTACTACTACTACTACTACTACTACTACCACTACTACTACTACTACTACTACTACTGCCACTATTGCAATACTATTACTACTACTACTATTACTACTGCAATATTACTATACAAATTCAAATATTTCCACTACTACTACTTGGCTACTACTACTATCACTATTACTACACTGAAGCATGTAAAGGGAATATAATGACTGGACTTTGTAATACATATAATGAACTGTTACTACTATAGCCTACTTCTACTACTATTACTATTACTACTAATACTGCTATAGTAGTAGTAGTAGTAGTAGTAGTAGTAGTAGTAGTATTACTACTAATACTACTACTACTATAGCCTAATTCTACTACTATTACTATTACTACTAATACTACTACTACTATAGCCTACTTCTACTAATATTACTGCTGCTGCTGCTGCTCAGGTCTTTGCTCCTTTGAAGGTTCCAGAGTTTAAGTGCGGTTTTCTTTTCCTGTTTCTTTAACACCGCCCACTTACGGAGAAAACGAAACTAAACTGTGATAAAAGGCGAAGTAAAGTGTAAACTTGATAGTGTGCTGCAGAGTTCCAGAGGTGTCGTCTGTCTTCTGTCAAACCGTGAGCATGGCTTTTAACCAACAAACTCCCTTCTACAGCCCGGTGAGTGCTCCAGCTGTGCGCCACTGCTCCCGTTATTTACCTCCAGCCAGTCATGCTTACAATAACGATTCATTTAACAACTCAATCAAAGAGACCAGGCCATGCAGAGGATTTGCGGTTTAATTACGACTTTTTGTATTAAATCTAGCTTTATTCTTTTAATCGGCTCTCATTTAGAGTTGGTATTTTAAATTGTTTGTAAAATGTTGTGGTAAAAAGAACCCTAGATTGCCTCCTGCAGACCACTCCTTTGTTTGGAAAGGACTTTGAAATAGCGGAAAGACCCAACGCGATTTAAATAACGGAAAGACGCAAGTTTATTCTTTAACTTAATTGAATCATTGAATTGAGCTGTGCAATATTATGAGCAAAATAAACCTGGATAGCCTGGACATTACTGGTTTTTGGAAATGTGTTTTTTTTTTTTGTTTTGTTTTTTTTTTACATTGAGGCAATAGGCTATTGCGCAGTATTTTGAAATGGTTATGCAAGATTTTGTCCAAAAAGTGTCCAGTTTTCCCCCACGACAGCGCACATGAAAGTCATTTGAGGACAAATAAGCGGAAACGACTGTAGAATGATAACATTTGCATGATATTGTCTTGACTCAGGAGAGTCTGGCCGCAGACCTCCACCAGGACGCACCTCCACCTACATGCCCCTCACTTTTTTTTTTTTTCCATTAGTTTATTCTTTAAAATTAATTGCAAATTCATTTCTTTTCATCAGCTTTTGCTTTAGTTCGCTAGGAAATGTTATTAAAAGCTCATTAAAAATTTTATTTGTAAATTGTAAAATCTAATCCCCAATCTCAGGACCTAAAGTCCTTTTGTGAAACCCTCCTTATGTGAAATGACCTGTGTGTTTAAAGTGCTGCTATAGTCACATACAGGGTCATATAGTCGTGAAATGTGGCACAAAGAATTCGACATGATGAGGAATACTACAATATAACCTTACGGGGCGTGTGCATTTCGGCTTATATTAGGCTATTTATAAAAATAAATAACTAATACAAATAAATAACTTCTAACTATACATCTATACAATATAAATTTTAAAAATTGCCTCTCCACAATTGAATTGATTGTGATGATCTCTGTGTCTCCAGCGGTCACCTGCTCGAATAGAAATAATGTTCCGCATTCCCAAAGCGACACAGAATTCTCAGTCTGTTAACCATAGAACACATATGGGCCATTGGAAAACTGACAGATTTCAGGATAAAAACCCCAATTCACTTTAATGGACTCGGGTGGGGGTCACTTTGGGTGGGGGTCAGGGGTAGGGTCCTCTGGGTTTGGGGTGTAGGGTCCTCTGGGTGGGGGTCTGGAGTAGGGTCCTCTGGTGGGGGTCTGGAGTGTAGGGTCTCTGGGTGGGGGTCTCAGTGTAGGGTCCTTTGGGTGGGGTCTGGAGTGTAGGGTCCTCTGGGTGGGTGTGTGGGCGTGAGGTCCTCTGGGTGGGGGTCTGGAGTGTAGGGTCTTCTGGGTGGGGGTCTCAGTGTAGGGTCCTTTGGGTGGGGGTCTGGAGTGTAGGGTCCTCTGGGTGGGGTCTGGGGTGTAGGGTCCTTTGGGTGGGGGTCTGGGCGTGAGGTCCTCTGGGTGGGGGTGTGGGGTCCTCTGGGGGCGGGGTCTCGGTGTAGGGTCCTTTGGGTGGGGGTCTGGAGTGTAGGGTCCTCTGGGCGGGGTCTCGGGTAGGGTCTTTGGGTGGGGGTCTGGAGTGTAGGGTCCTCTGGGTGGGGTCTGGGATGTAGAGTCCTCTGGGTGGGGGTCTGGGGTGTAGCGTCCTTTGGGTGGGGGTCTGGGTGTAGCGTCCTTTGTGTGGGGGTCTGGGGTGTAGGGTCCTTTGTGTGGGGGTCTGGGATGTAGAGTCCTCTGGGTGGGGGTCTGGGGTGTAGGGTCCTCTGGGTGGGGGTCTGGGGTGTAGAATCCTCTGGGTGGGGGCCTGGGGTGTAGGGTCCTCTGGGTGGGGGTGTAGGCGTGGGGT
Source organism: Boleophthalmus pectinirostris (assembly GCF_026225935.1). NCBI lineage: Eukaryota > Metazoa > Chordata > Actinopteri > Gobiiformes > Gobiidae > Boleophthalmus > Boleophthalmus pectinirostris. Next base: position 3,365,083 of record NW_026571541.1, on the reverse strand, counting down.
CCTCTGCGTGGAGGTCTGGGGTGTAGGGTCCTCTGGGTGGGGGTGGGGTGTAGGGTCCTCTGGGTGAGGTGGGGGTGTAGGCGTGGGTCCTCTGCGTGGAGGTCTGGGTGTAGGTCCTCTGGGTGGGGGTGTAGGGTGGGGTCCTCTGCGTGGAGGTCTGGGGTAGGGTCCTCTGGGTGGGGTGTAGGCGTGGGGTCCTCTGCGTGGAGGTCTGGGGTGTAGGGTCCTCTGGTGGGGTGGGGGTGTGGGTGTAGGGTCCTCTGGGTGGGGGTGTAGGCGTGGGGTCCTCTGCGTGGAGGTCTGGGGTGTAGGGTCCTCTAAGTTGAGGTCTGCAGTCAGACTCTGTTGTAAATACTGGTTGTTTCCCAGTTGCCAGAATCTCGGCTTCTGATCCACTTCAGAGAAATCCACGTCATCTGAGCTGCTCCAGCCTCAGCCCTCCCTCCTCCACTCAACATGGCTGCAGATAAAATCATGCAAATGCAGCAAACTGAGAAAAGAACGATGATTATTCCAAGATGTTTTAGGCTGTGAGCGCTGATGTTGGAAAGGCCCATTGTGTTAAAAGCTGCTCTGTTCTGCAGTTGGCCAGATAAGTAATGACAGAGCAGGATTATGCCAACATCCTTGTGTAACACATCCTGTTTGAACATGATAGAGCTGCACACTCCCTAATAAATGATCCCGGATTCACTGAAAGATTAACTTGAACTTAAGACTTTAAACCAGTTTTTCTGCAGGCAGCATGTGGAGATCTCGGAAAACTAAAGTGGAATTCTTTAAAATCGTTGTTTCTAAACAGTTGGTCACATGGGACTTTTACGCTGATGAGTCTGAGTCATGCAGCGTCGCAGTCATGCAGCGTCGCAGTCATGCAGCGTCGCAGTCATGCAGCGTCGCAGTCATGCAGCGTCGCAGTCATGCAGCGTCGCAGTCATGCAGCGTCGCAGTCATGCAGCGTCGCAGTGCAGAACATTTGTCATTCTGTAACATGAGCCTCCTCATAACATCACAGTACAGAATGAATCATTTGTTCATAAAAAGTCATTTCATGATCACTAACTCAGGTTCATTTGTAACTGGTCTTTTCCAGAGGATCCCGTTCATGGGCTCCATCCACGGAGGTCTGCAGGACGGCAAGTCCATCACTGTGAGCGGCAGGGTGCTGCCAGGAGCTGACAGGTGAGACAGGCTGTGGGAAACTGTGAAAATGGAGAAATTCAAAATGATGTTCTATTAAATGTAGTTAATACGATTAACTGAGATTCAGGAGCAGGACCAGGCCTCAGCCGCCCTCTCCTCTCACCGGCGAACCACAACTCACCTCGACCACGCCTCTAATTTCCCAGAAGCCTATATGTAGCAGCCTTTCCCATCATCCCAGTTTGTCTCGGCGAACTCGACCCCACCCTCCCATCCCCTATTTTGTCTTTCAGTCATAAGACCCCTACAAGGGGGGTCCCGTTCCGGCTGGGCCAATTGTAGATTGAGACGGAGCCCCCACCCATAGTCTCAACCCAGCCATCTTTGCCTCGCTTTGTACATTATCAATAAACTACTTCGCACTATGTTGTCGTTGGCGTGGTCCTAGCTAGTGAATCAGTGAATAATCTGATAACAAAGGGCGTATGTATATTAAAGGTACAGTACAGAAATAGAGTTAAAAGTTAAAGTTAAAGCCACTTTGTGTGTTTTATGCCATACTGTAGACCAGGGATGTCAAACTCAGATTCACAAAGGCCAAAATTAAAAACTGGGACTAAGTTTTAGGCCATATATTAAATATTTATTGAAAAATTTCAACATCTGCATGTTTTTTCTTCATTCGAGATATGTAATGTTAAACCTTTTCTTATTCATATAAATGTTTAATAATAATATTTTTGCTTAAACACTGAATCCAGAACAAGCAGAATAGCTTGTTGGTGAGCAGCTCTAATACATATTTGATGTGATCTTGAGGGCCAAATATAATTATATCATGAGTCTGACATGTCTGCTGTACAAGATTATAGCACATTAGAGCATATGGAGGTGCAATAAATGCAACCAAATAAAAATAAAACAAGCTTTTATTTGTATTTTTTGGCAAAAAAGTTACATACTGTGGCTTAAATCAAAATGTACTTGGTGATTTAACAATGTGGCTTGAGGACAACGACATTTTGAAAACATTCATTCATTCTTTTGGTGATGACATGATTCTTTTTTTATTTTACAACACAACAATAGTACAAAAATAAATGTAAGGTAAAGCTTTTTTAATGTGAATTCTTGTATATATATATATATATATATATATATATATATATATATATATATATATATATATATATATATATATATATATATATATTATATTTATTTTTGCAGGTTTAATATAAATCTGCAGTGTGGCTCTAGGCAGAACGCAGACGTGGCGTTTCATTTTAACCCTCGATACGACTCCCACCCCATGACTGTGGTCTGTAACACTTTCCAACACGGCAGCTGGGGGCCAGAAGAGCGCCAGCAGAGCTCCCTCCTCCCACAAGGCGCGGGGTTCAATATCACCATCACCGTCCGCCCGCACGCATACCAGGTAACATCACAGACACACTCATGTTACTGCACTAAAAATATACATTCTTGTTTTATGCATTAGAAAATGAAAGCAGAGAAACATATATAAAAAAGAATGATATAGTACCTCTACTCTCTGTCATGTCCAGGTGGCCCTAAACAGTCAGCACTTCCTGGAGTACAAACACAGAATCCCATTTCAACAAGTTGACACCATCAAAGTGGACGGACGAGTGGAAGTCTCCTCCATCTCCTTCCTGAGCGCCGCGGTAAGTTTCAAACACCAATGTAGTCATCACGTCAACTGGACACTCTGGTTTTTGTGATGTTTTTTGTGATTTCGGTTTCCATCCAGAAGCCATTTTCAGCTGATGGTGCTGGTTTAAACCACTGAGAGATCATAAGTTTGGATATTTCTTCCAAAAATAGCTATACATAATCAAACTGTAGTAAAATCACGTTTACAGTGTAACAGTATAAGCCCATAATGACTGTCTTCTCTCTGTCTGTCTCTCAGCCTGGGTTCCCCGCTCAGCCTGGGTTCCCCGCTCAGCCTGGGTTCTTTATTCCTCAGGTGTCTCCTTCGTCGTTCGGAGCGTTCCCCACCGGTCCGGCCTTCCCTCCGCAGCCTGGTTTTCCCTCTCCTGGTTTTCCTTCTGCTGTGCCTGTGAGTAAAACGAACCCACTGCTTAGAATGTCTGGTCCAGAGGAGGGAGGGTGATCAGATGGTACAATATAATACTAAAATCTCTCAAAAACATCATCAACATCAAAAACATGCCTGAAGAGGTTTTAGATGTCATCCATGCATGTTTGAGTAATCTAGTGATCTCTCCCAGGCTCTATTTGCAGTTATCAGTATGAGCTTGTCCTATGTTCAGCCTTAGTGCATTTTCAGAGTGTGAAAAACAAAACTGAAACATGTTTTCGGTGAAGAGAGCGTTTGCAAAATGATATGGTGATTCAAATATGGGTCCAGTCAAGTGGTAATGGAGGGAAACAGGGGCAGATTTTTGACATTCAAATGTCTCTTATTCAGAAACTAGAGGGACTATTGAAATAAGTAAAGTATCAGAATGTAGGAAAGAGTTACACTCCAACAGGGTCAAGTTAAACCTGTGATATTCTGTCAAGTTGTTGACAAAAAAATTTAAAAACTCATGTTGGTAACGGAGGGAATGAAATATGCAGCACTTTTTGGGCAATAAATCCAAACAGTGATAACTCTTGGTTCTCACTTCCATATCCTTAACAAACTGGTTTGAATATTTGCTTCATATAGTTTTCTACCATATGGTACAAGATTAGGTTGAAAAACCTCTTACTTTTTGACTCATGAGATTTTTTATTAAGAAAGGTCATGGTAACGGAGGGAAAAGTAACGGAGGGAAAATTGTGCAAACAAGTAGAAGGTGCAGGATTTTACATCATTTGTCAGTTTTTTTCTTCTGAATACTTTAATATTACTTCAAAATGAAAGGAAACTATTTCTATAAAATATGTCAGTCCTTCCAAGCAAATTTTTATCATTTTAAATACTTTTTTTTTTTTAATCATGTACATTCCTCAACAGTTCAAAGATGGAATAACACAAGATATGATGAAATACATCAGTTTATTTACATGATTTTCAGGTCTTTGAAATTTGGGAAATAATTTTTGTTCCATGTTTCATACATGGTCTGTTTAAAACATATGGAACTTTAGAACCAAAAATGGTACAGAAAAAAGGTCAACAGTTTCATAAACTAGAGTACATATGTATCTGTTCAATACATTTTTATATCAGATGCATTAACTTGAATTTTTGGCCTTGTTGTTTACTTCTGCTTGACCGGACCCTTATGTGTTAGCAGTTAATACCTCAAAGAAGAGCAATACTCCATTTTTAAAGGCAATAGAACAACACTGTGTAGTAGTATTTGTACGTGTAAATGAATTGTGGAAATCTAAATAGTGATCTGGCTCCAAGAAATGTGCAATAATAATATTCACTAGCAAGACCCAGGCCACAGTAATGGAATATTAAAAAAGATGTTTGTTGACGGAGGGCAGATGTGATGTCTGGGAGGAGATTTATAATCTCCAATCCAAAATGGTCACCCCACGTTGTATTTATTTTTTTTAATTTACATTATTTAATTTGTTATTATTTTATATGATGCTTGTTCTGGATTCAGTATTTAAGCAAACTATTATGAAACATTTATTTGAATAAGAAAAGATTTAACATTACCAGTGTTGGGGAGTAACAGATTATATGTACCGGCATTATGTAATCAGAGTACAAATTATGAGTAACTATTCTCAGTTACAGTTACTGTTTCAGTGAGTGGTAATTGGATTACAGTTACTTTGTTGAAATAAATGGATTAGACAGCGGTATTTTCCTGTTTTCACATTTTGGGCTAAACCAGGACTAAACAGTTTGACACAAGTTTAGTAGAGTGTGTACAGTATGAATAAATACACACAATACTTTTACATTAAAGATTATTGAAGTATAATTGAAGGTTTATTTATTGAATGTGTTCAGACTCTGTGTCAAAAAGAAGAAAACGAAAGGTTGGATTTGAAAATAAAATACATTTATGAACTAAATCACAAACAAAACGAACACTGTTTCTGCTTTTTGTCTTTGCACAAAAACTTATTTTTGGCTCATGATTCAAAGGCAGAGAACAGGAACTGACAAATAAGGGTCAAAGGTCAATTTTGAATGCAATATTTTTCACATACATATATTTCTTCATTATAGCAGCTAGTTTCCAATTTTGAGAGCCCTGACCTATTCTACTTTTGTCTGGAAAAAACAGAAACTTTGAAGTCATTTTTCTCAGTTTCACACTCTGGAGAGTTAAGATCTTTTGCCTTTGCAGCATACTGAAGCGTTTGAGTTTGAGCTCAGTATTTTTCACGGTATTTATTGACATGATAAAGAAGCTCTCAAATACAAACAAAATGACATGAGCTCATCTTTGACCAAACATCATGTTACAGTGTTCTGCCTTTGTAGGGCAGCGTGGTTTTACATAAAACAAGTCGTGAGGAGCAGTTACGTGTGGGGCTTATACATTTGTGGTGTATTTTTTGTCATATTCCAGTACTAAAAATGGGTCTGTGTTTCTGTACAGGCCGTCCCGTACCGCAGTATGATCAGTGGAGGACTCACGCCTGGTCGGACTATCACCATCCAGGGGACTGTGTCTCCAAGTGCGAGCAGGTATGACTCCAGCGTTCTCTAGGGCTGTGAGGTTAAGTGAAAGCACTACTCTGTTAGAAGCTGTGTTACTCTACGTAAACTTAATATGAGTTATACATTTTATATTTTGAGTCACCCTCATCCTTTTTGTTGAAGATCAAACTCCTAAACAGGACCATGAACGCTCGGATTGATCACAGGCTGAAAATGTGCTCTTTAAATCCATTTTGTGTTTATTCTTGAGTTTTCAGACTATCAAAACACTTTTTTGACTGTGTTTGCTCGTGTGTACATCATGTCACCATGGTAACTGCAGAACATTACACCCCCTGTGTGATGTACTGCAAAGTATCAATAGTACCTAATAATAATAAATAATTGCAGACTTTGTGACCATTTAGAGAGTTAAAAGTCTATTACAATTACTCTCAGCCCTAATTAATAGATGCCTAAAAAGTTGCAGTATGTAACTTTTCTGGTGGTGCTTGTATCTATGGATATATTGCGTTTGTCTGGACAGTTCCAAACTACAGCATAAAACTTATTTTTATGGAGACAAGGCCATGTTACTGTCTCTCCACGGTCAGATCTGTGGAGAGACATGTCCACCTACAGTAACCAGGCAGATTTTTTCCAGGTTTTATTATAGGTTTTATTAAAGGTACAAATTATTATAATTATTATTTTGAACAACAAAAACATCTGTATTTAATAAATGCAAGATGGATAAGTTTAATGTAACACAGTTGTTCCTCGCTATATCGTGGTTCACTTTTCACAGTCTTGCTGTTTCGGGGGATTTTTTTGTGTGCAATTTTGCATGCCTTTTTTTTTTACAGTGTATGAACGTGCATTGTGTTCCTCCCGCTGCGTCCTGATTGGATAAGGGACCCTGTCTCCTGTACAGTACAGAATGTGTTCAGTTGCCAAATGTACATAAATGTTGGATCTGTATCAGTGTGATCCTGAAGTGCTGTATGTTATACAAGTTTTCTCCCCGACAAAACCCACAATGTCGACCAAACGTTCTTCACTGACAAAGGCTCCTGTGCTCGCACCCAAAAGGCAGAGGAAGATGCAAACCATCGCACAAAAAGTTGGACTTCTGGACACGCTGAAGGAAGGTAGAAGTTACGCGCTGTAGCAGAGTCTTACACCGGGTCAGGTACCCGCAAATAGTTGCTAAAATCAGGATCGCGAGCACGAGCAGCAGGGTGTCCGTAAAGCGCAATCGGGAGACAGCCGCTCTTACTTGAGGTGCAGAGCAGAGCCGCTCCTTTCTCCTGCAGTCACCTTCGAGCCCGTCCCGACAGTGAGTCCTGTTTTAGTTCTAGTTTAGTTCTGGTTTAGTCCTGTTTTAGTCTTATTTCAGTCCTGGTTTAGTCCTCCTCTTCAGTCCTGGAATCAGTCCCAGGTTAGTCCTGGGTTAGTCCTGGTTTAATCTTGGTTCAGTCCGTGGCGTATGCAGTGCAAAAGTTTGATACAATCTCAGGTTAACAGGCTGGTGCAGTGTTGTACTGCACCAGTGCAGGACTCTGCGCTGTAGGGCTCCATTACACAATAAATGAATCATCGGTTCATTACATAAAGAATGAAAATAACAAAAGGACGACAGCAGAAATAAGTTTTAAGAAGGATGTAAAAAGGATTGTGACTGTCCTGTGTGAGAGAAGTGTATAAAGTTTGTGGTGAGGGGTTTTACAGACTTAAAACAGATATAATAATTGTAAAATATAAAGTTGACAACTTCGCGGATTTCATCTATTGCAGGTTATTTTTAGAACATAACCCCCATGATAAATGAGGGACCACTGTACCGTGGAACATTTGAATTTATTTGTTTATTTGTTTGGAGGATAAGCCCCATCTCGTTTTCAAGGGGTCCTCATCTCCATGGAGACAAGCAGCATAAGTCACACAGTGCACCTGTATTGCTGCACTATTAAACATGATACTGTGATACATTTTATTTATTTTTCTTGAGATCCAAAATGCAAGATTTCATTTAGTTTATGATGTGTTTTAGTGTAAATGACAGTCTGCAGTACAGTGAAAATGAAACAGTATTTGTAACAGACTCATGACTTCCGACTCTGACATTGTTGTTCCATTGTTTTTACCAAATCATGAGACCAAAAAACACTGTCTCAATACCCAAGAGGAGGAATTTCCAGTAAATGATCTGACTACAACTTCCAGATCTCTCTCTCTTCCTTTCTCTTTCTCTTCTTCTCTGTCATCCCTCCAATTTTTCTTCACTTTTTGTTGTTTGTTGTTTTCTCAGTCTCACCCTCCTCTCGTTGTTACTCTCTCGTCGTTCATGTCATATTTGTTTCACAGTTTGTGTATTTAATTACACAGATGTAAAAATTGTGCTCACTTTTTTCACTAATACTGAAACACTAATACTGTTTCCTATTGATGTGTGTCCACCTTTGGCAGATAGAACAGCTGAACACACTCGTGGCTCGTTCTTTTTACAACAGAAATCAAATATTGTTCAGAAAGTTCTTCCCAAGTCTGTTGCTGAAGTTTCCATAAATGTGTGGCACTTGTAGGTTGCTTCACTCTTCTGTCCAGTTCATCCCAAACCAGCTCCATGGGTTTAAGTCTGGACACTGTGCTGCTGCTGGACACTCCAGGTTTTCAAGCTTTACCATCTTGTTCTGTTCTGTTTTTGTTCGGTTTTGGCAGAGTTTGGACTTGAGTTTTGTATCTTTTATCTTTTTTTTCACCTCTGTCTGGTCAGTTTTTACTTTTGTACCATTTCAAGCTCTTCATTGGACTTGCATGATGTGAACTGCAACAAATAACTGAAAAAATGAGGGTGTTCCAAAACTTTTGTGTTATTGCAGTGTCCCTTTTGTATTAGAGCAAAATGTATCTTGTTTCAGGACAGATCTCTTGTATGAACAGCTCTTGAGGTCAAAATAAGTCTGCTGAGTGCTGTCTGCATCTAATTATAAAGCGTTTTATTCTCTGATAATCAGGAAGTGCACGCTTGAATACTAGTTTTTGTTAACTGTACTGTCATGTTAAAACTTACGGCAAAAGCTCTGGTCTCTGAGAGGCGTAAAAACTCACAGTGAATACCGTATTTTTCGGACTATAAGTCGCTCTGGAGTATAAGTGGCACCAGTTAAAAAAATGCACAATGAAGAAGAAAAAAAACATATATAAGTCGCACTTTTTGGGGAAATTTATTTTATAAAATCAGAGACCAGGAAACGACATTTCATTTTGAAAGTCAATTTCTAGTAATAATAACAGAACAGAGAACAACAGGCTGAACAGGCGTTAAATGTTAACGTAACATGAACAGTTCTTCAGATATTTATAGCATAAACAACAGAACATAAGTTTACCAAACTCTCACTCCAAATCCAAATCCATTGAATTCTTCATCCTCTGTGTCATTTCTGCTCAACCTCCGGAGATAAACCATAGATCTGTGAGGTAAAAGGAGCTCCGCTTCCTCTTCTGTGTCGCTGTCGTCAGATTCAGCGTCAGTTCCAGTTAGGATGGTTTCGGTGTCACTGAAGTTGAGGCTTTGTCGATTCACAGTGCACCCTCCTGGTTGCCGTGCAGCTGTGTTCTCCGTTCCTACTTTCCCTCACAAGTTTCTCGCTCACTCCAAACTTTCTCTCTGCTGTTCGATTACCATTTTTGTCTGCATAATTCACTATTTGCAGCAGAAAAATAGCTTTTTCTACAGGAGGCATGCGTAGTAGAGTGAAGTGACAGTGGTACAGGAGGAACAAATATTGACACACAAGACTAGAGCCTCTCACAGCTGTCAGTCTGAAAACTTTAATATATAAGTCACACCAGAGTATAAGTTGCAGGAAACACCCAAACCATGAAAAAAAGCGTGGCTTATAGTCCGAAATATACGGTAATTAGAATATGTGGAATAACTTTGGACCACAGTGAAGTGTTTAAAATGACTTAGTTCTGTTTTTCACTTATTTATGAAAGTAAAAATCAGGTACAGGTAAGCTGCTTCTGACAACTGGTTGCAGATCTAATTGCGCAACACTTTTTCCTTTTTGCCATCCATCCATCTTTCTTTGTCATTTTGATTGACCTCTGTGTCTTTCTTCATAGGTTCCATGTGAATCTGAGTCACCCGTCAGGCGTCGCACTGCACTATAACCCACGCTTCAGCGAGAACACGGTGGTGAGAAACACCAAGGAGAGAGAGAGGTGGGGCAGCGAGGAGAGGGGCGGAGCCATGCCCTTCCAGAGAGGACAGGCCTTCACTGTAAGATACCTGACCTAACACCTAACACCTAACACCTAACACCTAACACACCAAACACCTAACACCTAAACACCTAACACCAAACACCAAACACCAAACACCTAACACCAACACCAAACACCTAACACCAAACACCAAACACCAAACACCAAACACCTAACACCTAACACCTAACACCAAACACCTAACACCACACCTAACACCTAACACAACACCAAACACCAACAAACACCTAACACCTAACACCAAACACCAAACACCTAAACACCTAAACACAACAACACCAACACCAAACACCAAACACCAAACACCTAACACCTAACACCAAACACCTAACACCTAACACCTAACACCTAACACCTAACACCAAAACACCTAAACCTAACACCAACACCTAACACCTAACACCTAACACCAAAACACCAAAACACCTAACACCTCACACCAAACACCTACACCAAAACACACCTAACAACACCAACACCAAACACCTCAACACCTCACACCAAACACCAAACACCAAACACCTCACACCTAACACCAAACACCAAACACCAAACACCTAACACCTAACACCAAACACCTAACACCTAACACCTAACACCTAACACCTAACACCTAACACCTAACACCTAACACCTAAACACACCTAACACCTAACACCAAACACCAAACACCAAACACCTAACACACACCTAACACCAAACACCAAACACCTCACACCAAACACCAAACACCAAACACACTAACACCTAACACCAAACACCTAACACCTAACACCTAACACCAAACACCAAACACCAAACACCTAACACCAAACACCAAACACCTAAACACCAAACACCTAACACACACCAAACACCTAACACCTAACACCTAACACCAAACACCTAAACACCTAACACCTAACACCAAACACCAAACACCAAACACCAAACACCAAACACCAAACACCTAACACCAACAAACAACCAAACACCTAACACCTAAACACCAAACACCCAAACACCTAAACACCAAACACCTAACACCTAACACCTAACACCTAACACCTAACACCAAACACCAAACACACACCTAACACCTAACACCTCACACCAAACACCTAACACCTAACACCTAACACCAAACACCTCACACCAAACACCTAACACCAAACACCTAACACCAAACACCAAACACCTAACACCTAACACCAAACACCTAACACCTAACACACCAAACACCTAACACCAAACACCTAACACCAAACACACCAAACACCTAACACCAAACACACCTAACACCTAACACCAAACACCTAACACCTAAACACCTAAACACCTAACACCAAACACCTAACACCAAACACCTAACACCAAACACCTAACACCAAACACCAAACACCAAACACCTAACACCTAACACCAAACACCAAACACCAAACACCAAACACCTAACACCAAACACCCAAACACCACACCAAACACCTAACACCTAACACCAAACACCTAACACCTAACACCTAACACCTAACACCAAACACTAACACCTAACACCACACCAACACACCCAAACACCAAACACCTAACAACACCTAACACCTAAACACCAAACACCAAACACCTAACACCTAACACCAAACACCAAACACCTAACACCTAACACCACACCTAACACCTAACACCAAACACCAAACACCTAACACCAAACACACCAAACACCTAACACCTAACACCTAACACCAAACACCAAACACCAAACACCAAACACCTAAACACCTAACACCAAACACCAAACACCTAACACCAAACACCTAACACCTAACACCTAACACCAAACACCTAACACCTAACACCTAACACCAAACACCAAACACCTAACACCAAACACCTAACACCAAACACCTAACACCAAACACCAAACACCTAACACCAAACACCTAACACACACCAAACACCACACCTAACACCTAACACCAAACACCTAACACCTAACACCTAACACCAAACACCTAACACCTAACACCAAACACCTAACACCTAACACCAAACACCAAACACCTCAAACACCTAACACACCTAACACCAAACACCAAACACCAAACACCTAACACCAAACACCTAACACCAAACACCTAAACAACCAAACACCTCAAACACCAAACACCTAACACCTAACACCAAACACCTAAACACCTAACACCAAACACCTAACACCTAACACCTCACACCAAACACCTAACACCTAACACCAAACACCTAACACCTAACACCAAACACCAAACACCAAACACCTCACCAAACACCACACACCAAACACCAAACACCTAACACCTAACACCAAACACCTAACACCAAACACCAAACACTAACACCTAACACCTAACACCAAACACCTAACACCTAACACCTAACACCAAACACCCAAACACCAAACACCTAACACCTCACACCTCACACCAAACACCTAACACCTAACACCAAACACCAAACACCAAACACCTAACACCAAACACCTAACACCAAACACCAAACACCAAACACCTAACACCTAACACCAAACACCTAACACCTAACACCTCACACCAAACACCTAACACCTAACACCTAACACCAACACCAACACAAACACTAACACCTAACACACCTAACACCAAACACCTAACACCTCACACCTCACACCAAACACCTAACACCTAACACCTAACACCAACAACACCAAACACCTAACACCTAACACCTAACACCTCACAACACCTACACACCAAACACCTAACACCTAACACCTAACACCAAACACCTAACACCTCACACCTCACACACCAAACACCAAACACCTAAACACCTAACACAAACACCAAACACAAACCAACACCTAAACACCTACACCTCACACACCAAACACACCTAACACCTAACACCAACACCTAACACCTAAACACCTAACACCTAACACCAAACACCTAACACCTAACACCAAACACCAAACACCTAACACCTAACACCAAACACCAAACACCTAACACCAAACACCAACACTAACACACACCAACACAAACACCTAACACCTAACACCAAACACCAAACACCTAACACCAACACAAACACCAAACACCCACACAAACACCTAACACCTACACCAAACACCCTAACACCTCACACAAACACCAAACACCTAACACACCTAAACACCTAACACCAAACACCAAACACCTAACACCTAACACCAAACACCTAAACACCTAACACCTAACACCTCACACCAAACACCTAACACCAAACACCTAACACCTAACACCTAACTCAGCTGCACTGCAGCAGAAACTCTGTCTGCTCTGTTTGTTACTGGTGCAAACGTATAAACCAACCTAGACAGTCTTCTTGTATGTTTTAGTATTATTTTACAGATAATTTCCACGGCAGATATCACCAACTACCTGAAATAGGAGCCAGGATACACCCACTTTTAAACATGTTTGAACACAAAGCTGTACATTTGTCTAGTTTGCACTAAAATTACCAAATGGGATTAGAACAGTAGACAATGTTTTTAAAACACCGAAAACACAACTAAAAGTTTAATAGCAAATCAAAGTTGATTTGCAGCATGGACTTTAGTGTAGGACAGTGGCTCCTCCTAGTGGTAGATTAAATAAATATATCAAATATCCATCCATCCATCCATCCATTTTCGTCCGCTTATCCGGGGCCGGGTCGCGGGGGCAGCAGTCTAAGCAGGGACTCCCAGACTTCCCTAACCCCAGACACGTCCTCCAGCTCCTCCGGGGGAATCCCGAGGCGTTCCCAGGCCAGCAGAGAGACATAGTCCCTCCAGCATGTCCTGGGTCTTCCCCGGGGCCTCCTCCCGGTGGGACATGCCCGGAACACCTCCCGAGGGAGGCGCCCAGGAGGCATCCGGAACAGATGCCCGAGCCACCTCAACTGGCTCCTCTCGACGTGGAGGAGCAGCGGCTCTACTCCGAGCTCCTCCCGTGTGACTGAGCTCCTCACCCTATCTCTAAGGGAGCGCCCAGCCACCCTGCGGAGGAAACTCATTTCAAGCGCTTGTATCCGCGATCTCATCCTTTCGGTCATTACCCAGAGCTCATGACCATAGGTGAGAGTAGGAACGAAGACTGACCGGTAAATCGAGAGCTTCGCCTTTCGGCTCAGCTCCCGCTTCACCACAACGGTCCAATTCAGCGACCGCATCACTGCCGAAGCTGCACCGATCCGCCTGTCAATCTCACGCTCCGTCCTTCCCTCACTCGTGAACAAGACCCCGAGATACTTGAACTCCTCCACTTGAGGCAAAGACTCCCCACCCACCCGGAGAGGGCAAGCCACCTTTTTCCGGTCGAGAACCATGGCCTCAGACTTAGAAGACCTGATCTTCATCCCAGCCGCTTCACACTCGGCTGCAAACCGCCCCAGTGCACATTGCAGGTCCTGGTTCGATGAAGCCAACAGGACAACATCATCCGCAAACAGCAGAGATGAGATCCTGTGGTCCCCAAACCGGACCCCCTCCGGCCCCTGACTGCGCCTAGAAATTCTGTCCATAAATACAATGAACAGAACCGGTGACAAAGGGCAGCCCTGGCGGAGTCCAACATGCACCGGGAACAGGTCTGACTTACTGCCGGCAATGTGAACACAGCTCCTGCTCCGGTCATACAGGGACCGGACAGCCCTTAGCAAAGGGCCCCGGACCCCATACTCCCAGAGCACCCCCCACAGGACACCACGAGGGACACGGTCGAATGCCTTCTCCAGATCCACAAAACACATGTGGACTGGTTGGGCAAACTCCCATGAACCTCGAGCGCCTGATGGAGAGTGTAGAGCTGGTCCAGTGTTCCACGGCCAGGACGAAAACCACACTGCTCTTCCTGGATCCGAGGTTCGACTATCGGCCGGATTCTCCTCTCCAGTACCCTGGCATAGACCTTACCGGGAAGGCTGAGGAGTGTGATCCCCCTATAGTTGGAACACACCCTCCGGTCCCCCTTCTTATACAGAGGGACCACCACCCCGGTTTGTCCCCGACCGCCACACGATGTTGAAGAGGTGTGTCAGCCAAGACAGCCCCACAACATCCAGAGACTTAAGGTACTCAGGACGGATCTCATCCAACCCCGGAGCCTTGCCACCAAGGAGCTTTCCAACCACCTCAGTGACTTCGGCCAGGGTGATGGATGAGTCCACCTCTGAGTCCCCAGCCTCGGCCTCCTCCTCGGAAGACGTGACGGTGGGATTGAGGAGATCCTCAAAGTATTCCTTCCACCTCCGGACAACGTCCCCAGTCGAGGTCAGCAGCTCTCCCCCCGCACTGTAAACAGTGTTGGCGAAGAACTTCTTCCCCCTCCTGAGGCGCCGGACGGTTTGCCAGAATTTCTTTGAGGCCGTCCGATAGTCCTTCTCCATGGCCTCCCCGAACTCCTCCCAGGTCCGAGTTTTTGCCTCCGCGACCACACGGGCTGCAGCACGCTTGGCCCGCCGGTACCCGTCAGCTGCCTCAGGAGTCCCCCGAGCCAGCAAGGCCCGATAGGACTCCTTCTTCAGCTTGACGGCATCCCTTACTTCCGGTGTCCACCACCGGGTTCAGGGATTGCCGCCGCGACAGGCACCACAGACCTTACGCCCACAGCTCCGAGCAGCCGCATTGACAATAGAGGCCGAGAATGAAGCCCACTCGGACTCCATATCTCCAGCTTCCCCCGGAATCCGGGAGAAGTCCTCCCGGAGGTGCGAGTTGAAAGTCCCTCTGAGAGAGGGCTCCAACAGACCCTCACTACACGCTTGGGCCTGCCAGGTCTTTCCGGCTTCCTCCTCCGCCAGCGAACCCAACTCACAACCAGGTGGTGATCAGTTGACAGCTCAGCCCCTCTCTTCACCCGAGTGTCCAAGACACGCGGCCGGAGATCAGATGACACAACTACAAAGTCGATCATCGACCTCCGGCCTAGGGTGTCCTGGTGCCACGTGCACTTATGGACACCCTTGTGCTCGAACATGGTGTTTGTTATGGACAAACTGTGACTAGCACAGAAGTCCAATAACAAAACACCGCTCGGGTTCAGATCGGGGAGGCCGTTCCTCCCAATCACCCCTCTCCAAGTGTCACTGTCATTGCCCACGTGGGCGTTGAAGTCCCCCAGGAGAACAACGGAGTCCCCGGTCAGTGCACTGTCCAGTACCCCTCCCAAGGATTCCAAGAGGGCCGGGTACTCAGCACTGCTGTTCGGCCCGTAGGCCGACACCACAGTGAGAGACCTGTCCCCGACCCGAAGGCGCAGGGATGCGACCCTCTCGTTCACCGGGGTGAACTCCCAACACACAACGGCTGAGCTGTGGGGCAATGAGCAGGCCCACACCAGCCCGCCGCCGCTCCCCACGGCCAACGCCAGAGAAATGGAGAGTCCAGCCCCTCTCAAGGAGTTGGGTTCCAGAGCCCAAACTGTGCGTGGAGGTGAGGCCGACTATATCTAGTCGGTAACGCTCAACCTCCTGCACAAGCTCAGGCTCCTTCCCCCACAAGCGAGGTGACATTCCATGTTCCCAGAGCTAGTCTCCATGTCCGGAGATCCGGTCGTCGAGGCCCCCGCCGTCGACTGCCGCCCAGATCTCTTTGCACCGGCCCCATATGGCTCCTCCCGCAGGTGGTGGGCCCACGTGAGGACGGCCCCACGTCGCTCCTTCGGGCTAAGCCCGGCCGGGCCCCGTGGGGGAAGGCCCGGCCACCAGGCGCTCGCTGACGAGCACCCACCCCAGGCCTGGCTCCAGGGTGAGGCCCCGGTGACGCCAATCCGGGCGACTTAACTGGCCTCTGTGTGTTGCTCATCATGTGGGGCTTCTGAACCGTTCTTCGTCTGACCCGTCCCCCCGGACCTGTTTGCCTTGTATCAAATATATCACGTTTAGAGAATTGATATTGGATTTTCAATATTTCATTAAAATCTCTGAAATCCGTCATTGGTTCAGGTCCTGAGCAAAAGAAAATTGAATTCTGTCAAGTGGATTCTTCAGTTCTGACAGAAATATAAAACTTACATCACACAAACAGTTTTCACAATGTAAAAAGGTTTAAGTATATATTTAGTATTTTAGTTTCCAAGTTTATGAAATCATGAAGCACAATGAGCTCATTTGTATGGACAAACTCCAGGTCCATTATTCATTAATTCTCTTAGTCAAAGTCCATGGTGTAACACAAGAAGATCCACTCAAGATTCTTCAGAGAAACAATACAGATCTTAAACTTCACCTGGCTACGCTCTAGCCTACTCTGTCCCACAACTCTCCGAGCACCCATTTATTCAAAATCATGACACAGATAAGGTACATTACATGACATCATATCACACAGTGTTTACATGATCACACACTAACAATCTTTTAGTCTAAACCGCCCCCCCATTTCACACTTAATTACATGTTCCAGGTGATAAACAATCAGGTCAGTTTTCTCCCAAAACCTTATGTTGAACACATGATGGGGAAAGCTGCTTTTCTCATGGAAGATAAAGAGATTAGCTTGATGAGTCAAGAACTCCTTAACTAGGTCATATGATTGCATATATGGAAAAACCCAAAAAACAATTATTGATAACTTTATTCTCACACACATATGATTACGTCGTTAAATGATTCATAACACTTAAAATAACATAGAAATTCTTTCACAATGTGACAGGTCAAAATGTCAAATACAGCTTTTAATGGTGACAACTATAATGCTGATTGATTCTTAATTACAAAATTTATGGACATAAAATAAGTAAGTCTAATTCATTTGTTATAATTTTGTGTTTTGGTTCTTAAGACATTTATCCAATCAAAAAGCAGAATGAGCCTCACATGGGTTTTTAATTTGGGTTGCTAGTTCTAATGCTGGAATCCAGTAAAAGGTCTCTCTCTGATCTGAATGGTCACTCCTTAAACCCCAGCCCCTGCAGATAGTCATGAGTCAGTGCTAGTGCAGCCTCTGCAGCTCAGGGAGGGAATTCTGGAGGTTCTGAGCTTCATAAGAGGCCTGTCCATAAACTGAGAATGAGACACACTTGATTGTGTCTCTAGCTGCAGGTTAAGGAAACACAGGTTCTGTTGTGATTGTTGTACTTTTTTAAGAGTAAAAGCACATACTCCACACAGTCCCTTTAAATCACCTCTGTGTGTTTTTTTTTCAGCTGACCATCTGCTGTGAGCGCCAGGCTTTCCGGATCATTGTGAATGGAATGCAGGCTCATGAGTACAGGCACCGCTTCCACCATCTACAGCACATCAACACCCTGGAGATCGAGGGGGATCTAACCCTCTCCTCTGTGGTGGTCTGAGCAAAATCCACCAAACCATGAGGGAAACCACTTAAAGGAGTTTTTAACCCTGCTATATTGTTGTCTCCTCGTTAAAAACATACCTAGACCTGAATTTAGTTTAAAGGGGCACTGTGTAACTTTTCAGCTGCGGGTCTGTCACCTGCTTGTTTCTGTGGATATGACGTCGCTCTGTTTAGAATGTTCCACAGTGTGACATTAAACAACTCTTTCTAACATTTATTCAACTACAGGTGTTTCTTTTAGCTAAAAAATAAAAAATAAAATAAAAACAGGCATTCTGAATGTGAGCGGGGTTCTCTCCACAGATCTGACCTGTAACCTGGTCTGGTTTGGTCACAATGAAGATATAAAGGTTTAATGCCATACTACTACAGAAGCCGAGAGGGGTCACAACAAACGCAAACGCCGCAACAAATACAAATGTGACAACACAACAAAAAGCCACAACAAACCAAAAAAAGCCACAACAAACAAAAAAAAAGCCACAACGGAAATGATCGCGGGACTCTATTTTAATGCAAACGCCGCAACAAATACAAACGCCACAACACAAACGCAAATGCCACAACACATTGAAAAGCCACAACACATTAAAAAGCCACAACGGAAGTGACTGCGGGATTCTACTTTCCGACGGACCGATCAAGCGGCAAGTGAAGAAGAAGAACTACAACGTGAAATGAATAATCATAAAACAATAAATTACTTTTACTTACGTTTCCAACTTCTCTGTTCTTTTACTTTTCACGTTGTAGTTCTTCTTCTTCACTTGCTGCTTGATTGGTCCGTTGGAAAATAGAGTCCCGCGGTCATTTCCGTTGTGTTTTTTTTTGATGTGTTGTGGCTTTTTGGTGTGTTGTCGCGTTTGTATTTGTTTCGGCGTTTGCGTTTGTTGTGACCCCTCTCGGCTTCCGTATACTACAAAGCAACATCTCCGTGAAGAAAACCAGAAAAGTTCCACAGTGCACATTAACATCCACATGGGAGGAAATAGACATACACAGACACACGATATATAATAGTAATCATTGTAAAGGTCAAGTTAGCTCTTATATACTTAACATACAGTCGTAATTTTACATGCATTTATTTTGGGATTGTCCTGTGTGAGTGGAAGTAACGACCAAACGGAAACAGCAAATAGCAAAGATAGCAACAATCGATTGGGGAACAAGGTTTGTTTTATCTGTAAAGCTGTACTGTTAAAATTGTATGACTAACAGTTGCACTATGTATTGAGTAAGTAATACAGTGATCTTAAGGTCATTTCTGTTATTTTGTTCTTGTCGGGCTCTTACATCGGTTCTATGACAAGGCATGGAATGATGAAAAGTCATTTGTATATCAGTTCTGGCCTTCTCAATTGGACTGGATGCTACAACAACAATAATAATGATAATGATAATAATAATAAATGCACCTTTAAACATAGTTGGTCCATAGTTGTAGGGCAAAACTGAAGGTACACAGCTGTCCAGGAAATTGCAGATCTAGTTTAATATGACGTGTAACATGAAATACTCCTGCAAAAATGTAATGTTTTTGAGATGAAGTCCCAATAAATGTAAGTGTGTAAAAAAAAAAAAGTGTCTTTTTGACTTTGTAACCTTTCTGGTGGAGATGGACATACAGGGGCCCGAGACACGCCTCAGCACAGCCTCCTCTCCTGAACAGCCCCCATTTGCAAAGGATGTCTGTACTTTTTCTCAAACTAAATAACTAAACTCAGGCAAGACTTTAGTCATAGTGTATAGTGTTTGGTGCACAGAAAGAAAGGGACAGTGTCAGCATCACCTCCAGTCTCTCTCTCTAAAACCTTCAAATCAGGCAAGAAATCTCGGGGTAATAATGGACTCAGACTTGAACTTTAACAGCCACATCAAATCAATAACATCTGCAGACTTTTACCATCTGAAAAACTTGTCAAAAATCAAAGGTTTACTGTCTAAAGCAGACTTGGAGAAACTTATCCATGCGTTTGTCTCCAGTAGGTTAGATACTGTAATGTTCTGCTCACTGGTCTCTCCAAATGAGCTGTGAGACGCTGCAGAACATCCAGAACATCCAGAACATCCAGAACGCTGCAGCTCGGGTCCTGACTCGAACTAGGAAGTACGAGCACATGCGTCCTGTGCTCAGGTCTCTGCACTGGCTCCTGTAGCCAGTGTTGGGGAGTAACAGATTACATGTACCGGAGTTATGTAATCAGAGTACAAATTATGAGTAACTGTATTCAGTTACAGTTACTGTTTCCATGAGTGGTAACTGGATTACAGTTACTTTGTTGAAATAAATGGATTACAGTGGTATTTCCTGTTTTCGCATTTTAGGCTAAACCAGGACTAAAACCAGGACTAAACCAGGACTAAACCAGGTCTAAACCAAGACTAAACCAGGACTAAAAGAGGACTAAACTAGAAAAGCACTCAGAGAGCGCAGACCTCCGCCAAGGACTACCCCCATTTTTTATATAAATTGCAATAAAATCAGTCTTCTGGATCAGATCCGGATCAGCCTTTGGAATATGAAAGAGGATCCCATTGTCCATCCCTGAGTCAAATTTCATGGGGTTTGGTCAATAATTAACCGAGATATTGAGAAACAAAATTTTTGGCCCCATTTACCACAATGTTAACTAAAATTTCAAAGTGATCCAGAATCCAGGATTTCTTCCGGATCATCCCCAAAATGAAATCAGTTCTTCCTTTCCACATTTCCAACAAATCCTGAAAATTTCATCAAAATCGGTCCATAACTTTTTGAGTTATGTTGCTAACAGACAAACAAACAAACAGACAAACAAACAGACAAACGCCGGCAAAAACATAACCTCCTTGGCGGAGGTAACCAGGATTTAACAGGACTAAATCCTGCTGCGTGGACCGTGTCTCCTCGTCTTCTATCAATAATATTTTTAATTTGGTTCAATAAAGTCTGGGTTTTTGTCTTTTAACAGACAAAATATCTTATGTTACGATATCCTCGTTTTTGTTTCTCTACAGCAAATCAAGTAATCCAAAGTATTCAGATTACGTTACTCACTTTAAGTAATTTAACGGATTGCGTTACAAACTACATTTTGGGGTATGTAATCTGTAATCTGTAGGGGAATACATTTTAAAAGTCACCTTCCCAACACTGCCCTTGGCTCAGAGAACAGACTTTAAAGCAGCTCTGCTTGTACAAGTGTCTCCATGGCCGAGCACCAAAGTCCATCTGTGACATGTTAGTGTCATATGAACCATCTCACACTCTGAGGAGCTCAGGGACCGACCTCCTGCTGGTGCCCAGAGTCACGACTAAACACGGGGAGTCAGAGTTTCAGGTTCATGCAGCTAAAACCTGGAACAGTTTTCCTGAACATGTGAGACAGACTCTTCTGTGACGCTGTTTAAAATCCAGGCTCAAAACGGTTCTGTTTCACTGTGCATATAACTGAGTGTTTTTCATTCCACACTCCTCTCTAATTTATGTAACGTCTCGCTCTCGTTATTTTAATCTTTAATTTTGTGATGATTATTTATGTTTTTATTAGTTTTTTTTGGTGATTTTAATGTATTTCTTATTCTGTAAAGCACTTTGAATTACTTTGTGTATGAATTGTGCTGTACAAATAAACTTGCCTTGCTTAAATACTGAGCATAAACATTGAACAAATTGCTTGATTTGTGCTTGTCTTTGAAGTCATTTTCAAAGGCCACACCTTTGACACAGTGGACAGCTTCAGTCAGAACCATTTAACCCCTCATTTGCCGAGGAGTGGTTCAATATACAGAATAGTGTCATCACTTTCTGAAGCTATGTGGAAATATAGTTTCACTTAAATTTTTACTGACAAAAAAGACGTCAAACTTTGTGCCAGTTTGTGTTTCATGTGGGTAGGCCCAGTAATTAGAGATATTAACCAAACAACCAGGTCAACAAATCTGCAATGTGACAGTTAAATGACACTATTTTCTCATCTGTTATACTGTTGTTTCCTCATCAAAAGGAACAAACAGAGTTGTTTTGTTTCTTTCACATGTTTAACACACAAACCCTGCAGATTTAAGATCTTCTGTTAAACATAAAACACTTTGTTCCACCTTGAGATGTTAATACAGGAAGTGCTCCACTGTGTTTTTAAACTCCATACAACTTCACTAGAATCATTCCAGCTCTGCCTACCTGTCTGTCTCAGCTCTGGGACGTGGCTGCTCTGCTCATGTTCAACATGTGTTTCCTGGACAGAGTGTAAAACCCACTGAAAACGTAAAACAACCTTCTAATACTTCATATACAGGTTTATTCATTCAGAATGTGTTTAAACAGAAAACGAGCACAGAAGACAAAGTGGAAAATATGGTTTCTGATGCCATTAGTGGAACAGCAGTGGAACTGTCACATGAGTTGATATCGTTCTATAGTTGGTTTGTCTTAAACTCAAACTAACATAAAGAGCAAAGAGTAAAGTAGATGTTGTGTGTGTGACTGTGCCCAGACTGAGTGAATGACAGCGCAGGGCCCATGAGTCCAAAGCTCTGTTTAATTTCACACTTCAGCTTTGACTTTGTTTTGACAGCAGCAGATGTGACGGAGCTGCACACACTTATGTGCACAACAACACTGGTTTAATGAAGACTGGACTGACTTCGGTCAGTTACCAACAGTACATACAGTATGAAGTAAAGTGGGAGCTCCTGCAGTGACTACTGTTGTATTTGTAGAAAAGTATTTTCAAGGACTTTCTCATAGACGTGTTGTTGACAATAGTGTAACTTCAGGCTGCACAGTCTCTCTACACTCAGGAACAGAGTCAGAAGAGGAAGTTCAGGAGCGCTGCACACAGTTCAGGGAGCAGGTGTGAGTGCAGCCATCAGCAGCTCCATCTTGTACACAAAGTTCCTGCCTTCCATCTTGCTCCAGTGCACCTCTCTGTACGGCCCTCTCAGGTGGCTCCACTTGGAGTCCAGCACCACCTCACTCTTCTGCAGCTCTTTGCTCTGGTTTCTGGGGAATTGAACCAGCACCTTACAGCCACTCTCTGGACCATTGCGCACTGTGAAGAGAAGTGCAAACACATGAAGATAGCTGATACTATACTCATGAGTGGACTGTGTGAAGGTGAGCCGTACCTGAGATTGCGTAGTCCCCATTGGGGGAGGCCACAGTCACTGCAGAGGCATTGCCCACGCTCTCGATGGGTCCCAGTCCAACATGGTTACTGAAGCTGAGCACGTGCCAGCCCATAACTTTGGCCAGCTGCTGCACGGCATGGACCTGATGCTGGGACATCTGCGCGCACACGCACACGCACACACGCACACACACACAGTATAAGCTTTAGCCTGTGCTTCACAGCTGCTCTGCCTGAGGAGAAGTGCTCTTACCTGGGACAGGAGGAAGTCCTGCAGCTCCTGCTCCTGGTGGGACAGGGTGACCACACGGCCGTCTCGGTGCACCACCCGGATCTGCTCCACCCCGATGTTGAGCTGCAGCTGGATGGACCTGCCCAGGCACAGCACACAGTTACATTTGGCTCAGAAAATAATAATGAAGGCCTTTTTTTTGGACACTAGGGGGCTTTTTATAATGTTATGCATTCACCATGTTCACTGTTTAGGTAAATATGATAGACACATGTACAACATTATAAATCATTATGTAAAGTATGTCACCCTGGGTAAACAAACTCACTAGCACCCCCTGCCCAAAGGAATGAAGCAGAGTCTGCCTGAGCCCATACAGTATACAACCTTATTTTGTGCTCACAGAATTCATTTGATTTGCCTTTGACTTTGTTTTGCAGTTCTCATCAGACATACAGCGTGTAGTTCAAAGTATTTCAAAGTCCAATTTCAAATGTACCAGAATATCCACAATGGTTACAGTGCAAAGATATCTTCCCTTCAGTTCATTAGTACTGTATTTTTTGGTTCATGTGAATAGGCCCAGTAATGACAAAACCCTGGGCAAACTACTAGATAAATCATTTTAAAATACTGATTCATGTATCAGATTATAACAGACCTATGTTTTCAGGCATACTATGTTTTCTAAGGTCATTTCTGTTTTATCACTTCTACCATGCTGTAACACCTCCACTCGCTTAAACGGGGCAGACTGAGCACAGGACATACTTGCAGATCTGCTCGTAGCCCTGAGAGGTGATGAGCACTTTGACGCTGGACTCGTACACGTCGTTGATGTTGGACCAGTGCGCCTGGATCTGAGGGTCTTCTATTCGGCTGGCCAGGCTGTCGATGGTCCGCGCAGTCCTGGGTGAAAACAGCAAACCTTTATTACATTTATTAGCAAACTCGGGAATTTTGGTGGAGGCAGTTTAAGGGTTCATATAACACATTATCTGATCTACGTAAATTTTTGTACCTGGATAAATAAAGCATCTCAGTGTAAGTTTGGAAAAGTGCAAAGACAAGTGAAGATACATGAGAAAAAAGTCAGAAGGTGGGAGTACTGGAGTGACCTGCTGCGGAGGAAGATGTGCTTGGCCTGCTTGATGATCTTCTCGAGCAGCCCCTGGCCCTGCTGCACGGAGGAGATCTGGGCTTTGGTGTAGGCTTGAGGACCAGCCAGCCGCAGACGCTTGTGTCCGAACGGAGCCGTGGCCGGGTGGGGCATGAGCACCGAGCTCAGCTGCTGCTTATGGAACTGCACGTGCACACACACACCACCAGAGGGCAGGGTTTAAAGCATATTAGCAATACTTCATTAAAGAAGGGGTGTTTTACTTCTATGGTCTATTAATTGTTAACACATCATATATTCAGATAACCATGTTACTGTATATTGTTTTGAAAAGGCAAAATTCACCAAAAAAAAAAAAAAGGATTAATATGTTCACTCCCTCTTCGGAGTGCTATCACAACACAATCAGCGTTCATCCCACTAATGGAACTACTTACATCATGAATCAGGTTTGTGAAGTTGCTGTGTACAGTTTAGTATCACGTTTTTGTATATTTATAGAGAATTGTCATGTGGGAGTAGGGCTGGGCGATATGGATCAAAAAATATATCTCAATATACTTTATATATCTCGATATATGTTCAAGAAAAAAAAATCATAAATAAAACAACTCAACACAAGCTCATCTTTGCATTAACTCTGTTAACCGTACAATAACCATGAGCTCATTTAGCAGAAGAAGTTCAGGATGTTCCTTATTTCAATAGATCCATGTTCCTATCCAGCGCATGGCTCATTTGCATAAACAGCACTTCTCACGCAGCTCAGCTCGTTTAGCTTCTTTTGGACTAAAGGACGCAACTCGGTGGAATATGAGGATGTGCTGCTGATGGTTTTGTCTGTAAATGGTGGAAAAGGTTCGTGGTGCTTGAAGCTTTTCACTGGCACCAACTTTTGGCGTTCAGGGCGATAGTGAGGAGTGAAGGAGACACAAGCGAACAAAATGAGGGAGGCGGAGGCGCGCGGAGGCGATGACAGAGAAGGTAAACAAGCGAAGCTGCGAAATCAAAATTTAATATAAGCATTATATCGATATATACGATATGTCAGAATTCATATCGAGTTTTAAAACTATCTCGATATATTTAAAATATCGATATATCGCCCACCCCTATGTGGGAGCATGGGTGACGTAGGCTTGTGAGTGAAGCATTACACAGAATCTTACAGCAAACTGTGAGGAGGGTTTCAGTAGGGCCCGGGAGAAATCGCTAAAACACTCAAACATACATGGATGACATCTAAAACCTGTTCAGGCGTGTGGGAATGTTATAACAAGGTAGAAATATATATTAAAAAAAAGATTTTGCAGAATACTCCCTCTTTAAATATTGTACATAGAAGATATTTCTTTATTATCTTAAAATAAACACTAAATCTACATAAGGACACCTGCACTGTGGCCGTTTTTCTGGTCGGTAGAAGTAGAAGGTCACAGTATAATCGGAAGAAATTAATTAAGCAGTAATAGAGAGCTAAAGGTGAAAAAGGACATTGGAAAATGTGCGTTTTACGATAAGCATTGGCCCCAAGCCCTTTTGACCCCACCCCTCAGTCCACCTCCACAGACATGTGTACAGTAATGGCCTCTGACCTCTCTGATCATCTGGTGCAGGTTATGTTCCAGGACATATAGGTGATCATCAGATTTGGGTTTCTCTGGAGCTGCTCTCTGGCTCTTCTTCTCCCCAGATGAGTGGCACAGTGAAATGGAGAGCTGCAGACCTGTCAGAGACAACACACAGGACATGAGAAACATCAACTATACCCATCTTATGTTTAGAATGTTAGAAAGTTGCTTCCTCGTCAAAAACATAACTGGAGTTGTGTTTTGGTTCATTTACATATGTTTAATTTGATCCCTGTGCAGTCTGAGGTGGAAGTGTTAGTAGTATTATGTCTGTACACTGTAGTAACATTTGAGCTGTAGCTAAATTATTAACATCTATCATAAATTGTAAATAGTGTTTAAATGTGCCATTTATTTATTGTTGGTCACATTTTTACAATATGGTTCGCTGGTATTATCTTGCTTTAGAAGAACTGTGCATGTGCTGCTCAGCCACCTGAACTCTACTGGAAGACGCCATTAGTTTAATGATTACTCAAATCATGTCTGTATTTATAATAATTATTAAATGATCTATTTATTACCTCCGCCAAGGAGGTTATGTTTTTGCCGGCGTTTGTCTGTTTGTTTGTCTGTTTGTTTGTTTGTTGTTTGTTTGTCTGTTAGCAACATAACTCAAAAAGTTATGGACCGATTTTGATGAAATTTTCAGGATTTGTTGGAAATGTGAAAAGGAAGAACTGATTTCATTTTGGTGGTGATCCGGAAGAAATCCTGGATTCTGGATCACTTTGAAATTTTAGTTAACATTGTGGTAAATGGGGCCAAAAATTTAGTTTCTCAATATCTGGGTTAATTATTGACCAAACCCCATGAAATTTGACTCAGGGATGGACAATGGGATCCTCTTTCATATTCCAAAGGCTGATCCGGATCTGATCCAGAAGACTGATTTTATCGCAATTTATATAAAAAATGAGGGTAGTCCTTGGCGGAGGTCTGCGCTCTCTCTCTGCTTTTCTAGTTGTTTTTTGTTTTGGTCTTTTAAAAAGTCTATCCATGAGAAAATAATCAATTACAGGTAATGAGGTAATTAAGCTTTTTTCCCCCAACATTCATCATCTGATTATGCTAGTAAGAAAGTAAACTTTATTTATAAAGCACTTTAGTAATTACTTTTAGTATCAATCAGAGACAGTGGATGCCTGTTTTTCTGATAAATCCTTAATGTGCTGTGACTCCAAAGGTGAGGGTGCAGTGGAGGTGCTCACCTGGGAAGGGCTGGGAGATGATCTGGTTCTTGACGACGATGTGAGGGATCTGAGACTTGATCTGCACGGCCTCTCTGGAGAGCTGAGCAAAGATCTCCTTACACAACAGCACGTTCTGAGCCGCCTCCAGCTTCACGTGCCACGGCTGAGCTCCTGAAGGACACCGCACAGCAGCACACAGGGACAGGAGACAAAGAGCATTTAAACATGGCAGACTTACACAATCGCAATATGCCAGCATTTAACAAATGCATCAGTGTACAGTTTAGGGAAAGTATCTGCTTTGTTAATTGAAAGTGCTAATGGACTTCAAAATTGCACAGCCTCAGAGAATGTTCCAAAGTATGGTTTTAACTTTCTATGTCCATAGCATCATGCAGGTAACATCTCCAGAAAGTGACATACTACTGCATGTAACAGAAAAAAGTGTGGTAGTAAACAATGTGTTGTCTTTCTGTCCACATTGGCATGGTTCCTGTCTTGGGGGGTTTACAGAGTGCTTTTACCTGCTTTGGTTTTGGGCTGCCTCCGGAACAGGCTGATGGTGCCCAGGTCCCCGATGTCAGGAGCTTGTTTCTGGATTGACACCTGAAAACATAGAAGAGGGATTAGTACCGTATTTTCCGGGCTATTGGGCACATTCTTAAGCCTCCAACCACATCAAAAAACGACTGCGCATGGCACAATCCAGAGCGCCCTAAACACGAATCCTCTTGGGTGTCCCAGCACGACTTCAGTAAACTACAAAGCCGCACCACCCGCTGCGCACGCAAACACACACGGAGCAGACAACGACCGCGCAGCAAAACACACCTACAGCCACACTCATCACTCCACGCCGATGAGGAACGAACCGAAAAAACGAGTGCAATGTGCCACTTCTAGACATAACTGAAGAACTGAGTCACTGTGAACACGCCGACAATCCAGCGATCCCAGACAGCACCCTCCCTACACGCCACAACTGAACAAAACCCAGAGTCACTGTGAACGCACCAAACAAAGTCCCACTCACCCATCACACTGTTGTGTTTATTTTAAAATCCGATGCGGCTTATTTGTGAAAAAAGTTTGAAAATAGACCATTTAATGACAGTACACCTTATAATCCAGAGCGTCTAATAGTGCGGAAAATACAGTAATAACACTATTAATACAAAACGGGAATTATAAAGGACTTTTTGGAC
Organism: Boleophthalmus pectinirostris; assembly: GCF_026225935.1. NCBI lineage: Eukaryota > Metazoa > Chordata > Actinopteri > Gobiiformes > Gobiidae > Boleophthalmus > Boleophthalmus pectinirostris. Next base: position 3,336,238 of record NW_026571541.1, on the reverse strand, counting down.
ACTCAAAGACACTTCACATTGAATCATTTACTCCACATTTGTTGGTGATAAGCTACTACTGTATCCACAGCTGCCCAGGGGTAGACTGACCTACAGCTACGCCATCAACCCCACCACCCACCATCAATCACTCACACACCACATTCATAGGTGTAAGTCAAGTGGGTAAGGTGTTTTGCCTAAAGACGGTATGCACTGGTCCAAGTGGGACCTTAGGGTTGAGACATGCACCTGAGAGCAAGTATGTGTGTGAATGTGTGTGAGTGTGTGTGAATGTGTGTGAATGTGTGTGAGTGTGTGTGAGTGTGTGTGAGTGTGTGTGTGAGTGTGTGTGTGAGTGTTCGACAGTGTCTGACCTTGATGTAGGCGGATCCCTCCAGGTCACTAGGGATCTGCACGTTCAGAGGGCAGTAGTCCTCTGGGACCTTCTTGTCCAGATCGATGTCTGTGTTTTTGATGACCTCAAACGTGCCGTGGTGTGGAAACAGGGAGCCTGCAGTGGCATAACATATTTTCAAGATTTTCACTTGAGCATTAAGTAGGAGTTGCTATAACAAGCTATAACATGAGACATGCTATCAGTTGTGTTCCCATGAAGCATAATATTACAGAATCTATAGTTCAAACTGAAACTCTCCCCCCTCCTCTCCTGTTGTCACCTTCCCTTTTACTATAAATAAACTATATTGAAAAAAAACAAAACAATATCTTGAGAAAATGGTGCCATTATTCAATGATGATGACATCATCAAATTCCAGAATATAAATACAAAATTGTAGAGAAAATTATTTAGTTTACTTTATTGAAGGCAGATAGTATACACTGCGAGTCAAACGTTTCATTCGATGAATGTTTTCATTATGCTTACTACTTTCTACATTTTAGATACACAGCAAACGGAAGACATCAAATATATGACGCAAGATATACGGAATTATGTAGCACACAAAAAAGTGAAATAACTCAACTAAATATTTTTTATATTTTAAATTCATATCTTCAGAGACTCCACCCTTTGCTTTGTCAACAGTGCTGCAAACCCTTGTCCTTCTCTCACTGAGCTTCACGATGAAGTCTCCTGAAATGGTTTTCATTTCACAACTGGGCCACATCAGGGTCTTTTCTTTAATTTGATTTAATCTAAAACATGTTTGGAGTTATTCTGAGTTTATTTTTTGTTTACTACATTCCATATAATTCATTGATAATTTTGATGTCCTCAGTGGGAATCGACAGTGTAAATGATAAAAAATAAAGCAGAAACACTTTTGACTGGTCATGTAGATGACCGTGCATGAGGGTAACCTGCGCTGCGGTAGCTGAGGTCTCCCAGGATCTTGTCTCCCACTTTGCGGAGCTTCCACTGGGAGCGCAGGCGCAGCAGCTCAGAGTTGAAGTCTCTCTGACGTCGATTCTCCATGTTCTCTGCCACAGACTTACTGAGCTTCTCTGCCCCTCTGAGGAGCACCGCTGCAGCCGTGCTCAGAGAGCGCTTCTTACTGATCAGCTGCAGCACCTGCGGGCTCTGGACACACACAACTGTTAGTGGAGATCTGAGGGAACAGTTTTTCTAAATTCTTTAATGTTATGTCATATATTCACATCATGTCATATTTTTATATAAATATGGTTAGTGTGCATGTGTATGTGTGTGTCTGTGTGTGTGTGTGTGTGTGTGTGTGTGTGTGTGTGTGTGTGTGTGTGTGTGTGTGTGTGTGTCTGTCTGTGTGTAGACCTTGCTGGCAGAGGGGTCTTGGGACACTGGGTCTAGGGCCATGTACTTCTTCTCTTTGAGTACGCTCAGAACGTCGTAGAGCACACACATCTCTGTCAGCGCACCGCGCAGGTTATTCCTCACAGAGTCCCAGGGCCATAGGGAGGGCTGGAACTTCACTGGACCTGAGGGACCAACAGGCCTGTTAGATCACACATTTTGAAATGCGATATAGTGCTGTAAATATGGACAATAAACTGGAACTGGGAATCATAGTGTCCCTCACAATCTGATACTATACACGATACATAGCTCACGATGTGATATTATCACGACATGCTATAAATCGATATATTTAACATGATATGCTGTGATCTATTGCTGTTTTTTAAGAACCAAATACATTTCAGCAACAATATTTCTTTGTTGAACCATTGCCTCTGCAAAGCTAATTTGAAATAGTAAGGCTGGCAATCACTGGATCCCTCAGGATTAGATACCAGTACATGTGCAAGGGTAATATAAAATCTATTTTAATCATCAAAACAGTGAATATGTCAAGTGTATTGCATAAACAAGTTTCCTTCCACTAAATAAGGAACAAAATTGCTAAAAGATACAAAAAAATATATTGATACAGCAGCTCACAATAAAGATACTGTATTACCAAATAGAGTTTACACTGTATATTGATATTTCTATATTTTCACACATACCTATCGAGTAGCCTTACTTCTGATTATCACCCAGAATGGACACGATTTTTTTTTTTCCATGATTGAGCACCCCTCGCTAGATGCATGATTCTGACACACCATTTTCTGAACCCTGTATTGACACGGTGAGGAGACAGTACCTTCCTCCTCGTCTGACTCGTGTTTGGTCCACTCGCGCTCCCTGGGCTCTCCCTCCACTTCGTCCTCAGAGCCAGAGCCCTGGGTGAAGTCTATGCGTTGGGCCAGTCGGGACAGGTTCTGGGACATGGACAGAGGTGGGACTGTCCCATCCAGAGCCACCTCCTGCACCTGCTTCTCACAGGACGACTCGATGCTCACGCGCACCGCTGGACCTCCGGACATCCTGACCGCTCCCTGGACACACACAGCAGACAAGGGAAAGAGACACTGTAGGTGAATAGAGATTTTTAATAGATAATGTACTTGGTTATTTCGTTCATTTGTCTGCAAACAGAGGTGGGTAGTACACACTTACATTTACATACTAGAAAACATTCTTAACCAAATTTTACTTTTCAGATATTTTCTATCAGCATATTTTTACTCCTACTTGAATAATATATTGTACAGTGTAACAGTACTCTTACTTGAGTAAACATTGTGGTTCCTCTTCCCACTGTGAGTAATTGTGCAAGCGACAGAAGTTTTATGTTGACAATATGAAATGATTTGAACATTTGTGTTTCCTGCACCACTTCTTCAGATATGATTTAGTTTGTAAATGATCTTACAGGGAGAAGTACATTTGTCATTGAGCAAAATATTGACAAAGTTCATAATAACATAATAACATTATTATTAGTTTGTAGGACCAAAAATGGGAGAAAAAAATCCTACATTCTTAATTCTCATTTTGCTTTATTTTATACAGTCATAAACTATAAATTTATGTGCCTTCTCTATCATTGTAATTAGATTGTTTGACCATAATACTGTACAATACAGAAAAAAAGGAAGAAAGAAACTGGGTTAAAATTATATTTAGTATGCATAGTACGTAATTTATTTTACTAAATGTAAATATTTACAAAATTTCATCATCAATGTACAGAAGTTTTAGAATTTTTTAAACTATATCATGAACTTGGGTGGGTAAATTGAATTTTTTCTTCTTCCCACTCCTTTTCGAGAAATGTACTTTTCTGTTGTTTACAATGTATATGTAGTATGTATAAGATTATTGTTTCTTTCTTGGCACAAAGTCGAAATTAAAACGAATAAAAAATAAATGAATAAATAAATAAATAAATAAAATAAGCACGTGTCTTTCAAGAACAAAACAAATATATAAATTACATTATTATTATGGCTATTATTATTAAAAGCTTTTCAAAATGCACTTGATAAACATAAGCTAAATAAGACAGTAGTCATTATCTTTGAACTATATATTTTTGAACCTTTTCAAGGCCAAAAATGAAGCGCTTTCATAACGTCACATATACATCTGTACTTTAATAACGTCACATATAGCTCTGTACTTTAATAACGTCACATATAGATCTGTACTTTAATAACGTCACATATAGATCTGTACTTTAATAATAACGTCACATATAGATCTGTACTTTAATAACGTCACATATAGATCTGTACTTTAATAACGTCACATATAGATCTGTACTTTAATAACGTCACATATAGATCTGTACTTTAATAACGTCACATATAGATCTGTACTTTAATAACGTCACATATAGATCTGTACTTTAATAACGTCACATATAGATCACTTTAATATAGATCTGTACTTTAATAACGTCACATATAGATCTGTACTTTAATAACGTCACATATAGATCCGTGTACTTTAATAACGTCACATATAGATCTGTACTTTAATAACGTCACATATAGATCTGTACTTTAATAACGTCACATATAGATCTGTACTTTAATAATGTCACATATAGACGTGTACTTTAATAACGTCACATATAGATCTGTACTTTAATAACGTCACATATAGATCTGTACTTTAATAACGTCACATATAGATCTGTACTTTAATAACGTCACATATAGATCTGTACTTTAATAACGTCACATGTCACACATATAGATCTGTACTTTAATAACGTCACATATAGATCTCTTTAAGTACTTTAATAACGTCACATATAGATCTGTACTTTAATAACGTCACATATAGATCTGTACTTTAATAACGTCACATATAGATCTGTACTTTAATAACGTCACATATAGATCTCTGTACTTTAATAAACGTCACATATAGATCTGTACTTTAATAACGTCACATATAGATCTGTACTTTAATAACGTCACATATAGACGTGTACTTTAATAACGTCACATATAGATCTGTACTTTAATAACGTCACATATAGATCTGTACTTTAATAACGTCACATATAGATCTGTACTTTAATAACGTCACATATAGATCTGTACTTTAATAACGTCACATATAGATCTGTACTTTAATAACGTCACATATAGATAACGTCACATATAGATCTGTACTTTAATAACGTCACATATAGATCTGTACTTTAATAACGTCACATATAGATCTGTACTTTAATAACGTCACATATACGTCACATATAGATCTGTACTTTAATAATGTCACATATAGACGTGTACTTTAATAACGTCACATATAGATCTGTACTTTAATAACGTCACATATAGATCTGTACTTTAATAACGTCACATATAGATCTGTACTTTAATAACGTCACATATAGATCTGTACTTTAATAACGTCACATATAGATCTGTACTTTAATAATGTCACATATAGATCTGTACTTTAATAACGTCACATATAGATCTGTACTTTAATAACGTCACATATAGATCTGTACTTTAATAATGTCACATATCAGGCTTGGATCATTGTCTGATGCTAATGCTAACCAGATTTGTTTAGCTCAGCTCGCTGTTCCGGCCTTAAATGTACTCTTAACCCACACTAATGCATCTGTGATGATTCCTCACCTGGTACACCCACGCAGTGTCTAAAGTTGAAAAAGTGACTGATAGAAAAGTGAGAAATGAGGCCAAAATCCGCACCGCCAAATCTGTGTCCAAAACATGCACGGTGTTTTTACTGGGAGCGGATGCCTGAGTCACGTGCACGGCGCCACCTCGCGGACCGGAGTACGCTAGAACATTTTCTCAAAAGATTATATTTTATATTACGCTATTTTATTTTTTATGTGATGTTATTTATCTATTAAATGTAAGCATTTATAATGGTACATAATTATACGTATTATGGCTGTGAATTTATGCCCTGTCATGGTCTCACAATAATAAAAATAGACAAAATTACTTCCCAAACGCCAAATTATTTTAATTGATTTTTAAAAATAATTATTATTTTTGTATTTAGTGCCTATTTTATATTTTATTTTTTAAAATTAAGCTCTGTTATTTTATTTTATTTTTTTCCATGTGTGAAATGCCAGCTATTTGGTTTATTTTGTATTATATTGACTCTTCCACGGCCTACATCACAGTGATGTCACCATCATGTGTTGTTTATCTGGTAAGACCAGTTTGTCATTTTCATCAACTAGCTTAAGCCTAGAGGGCACCATGGATCCTGCTTTCTAGTCTGTGCAGGTTTTCAGTTCAAATCCCAGATGTTCCAACCCAACACACTGTCCAACCGTTCTCAATAAATTATAATTCGTACCTGATTTCAATCAGTCAATTGTTGGCTACATGTGAGCTCTAAAGCTCACAGGTTTTCATTTCCAATCCCACACTTTCCAACTCAACAAACCATGCTTTCACTTCCCAACAACTGACTCCTCCTGATATGACTCAGTCAATGGTCGTTTCTCCAGGTTGGTAAGTGATTCACTGTCAGATGTTGCCCGCCTGTAGAGGTAACTCTACAGGCGTGTATTTGATCTCCCCTCCTGTATATCTCAAACACTGATGATACTGTTCTACTGTCTCTGCTTTCTGCTCCATCTTTGTGTCTTTGTGTGTGTGTGGCTCTTCTCTGCATCAGTTCACGTCATCCTGTGAGAGCTCCTGTTTAGAGCTCAACATAAACAAAACAGAACATGATTGTGGCATTTTCAAACAAGCAGAAACAATTCCCACCAACAGAAAGAAAGAAAACATAGGTGGACTTTATTTTCTCATTTCCTTTATTTTATTTCACTTTTCCCCCCCACATCATCCATGAAAAGAAAACCTCTGTTGTGGGTTGAAAATAAGAGTAATTCATCAGCAAGCAGAATAAAAATAAACTAATAAATACAAATTAATTTATGTCTGTGAATAGGAAACTGCAGAGAAGGTTTAAATGAAAAAACAAAAGTAAAATAAAAGTAAAAACAAGAAAGAATAATATATATATAATATAAGGACAAACTTCATCTAAAATCTCTTTGTAATAAAAAAGGAATAAAAAATACAAAAGGCAACCCTAAAAATGATGTTAATATTTGCCACTACACAGAGCTCATCTCTACAGTCTGGAGTCTCTGAAGCCTGATCTCCAGCTTTTTGAGTCTGACTTTAGATTCACATGATCCGGCCTCAGCAGCTCTGTCTCCTTTAGTGTGTTCAAGACGGTGCACCTTCACATGAGTAGGTTTTCTCAAAGTCCTTCCACACTGGTCAGAGCTGCAGCTTTTCTCTTTAGTCTGGAACAAGTGAATTCTCATGTGTTTATTGAGACTGAACGATGCAGTGACAGCTTTCCCACACTGCTCACACTTGTATGGCCTCTCTCCAGTGTGAACTCTCATATGTGCTTTGGGTGCACCAAGCTGTTTAAAATCCTTCCCACACTGGTCACATTCATATGGTCTCTCTCCAGTGTGGACTCTCATATGTTTTACAAGGCTGCTTGACAATGAAAATGTCTTGTCACAAACATCACATCTGTAGGGTTTCTCTCCTGTGTGGATTCTCATATGTGTTTTGAGTGCACCAGACTGTTTAAATTCATTCTCACACTGGTCACATTCAAATGGCCTCTCTCCAGTGTGGACAGTCATATGTGATACAAGGTTGCTCGACTGTGAAAATGTCTTTTCACAAACATCACAGCTGTATGGTTTCTCTCCTGTGTGGATTGTCATATGTATTACAAGGCTGCTTGACACTGAAAATGTCTTGTCACAAACATCACATCTGTGTGATTTATCTCCTGTGTGGATTCTCATATGTTTTTTGAGTGCAACAAGATGGTTAAAATCCTTCCTACACTGGTCACATTCATATGGTCTCTCTCCAGTGTGGACTCTCATATGTGATACAAGGCTGTCTGACACTGAAAATGCCTTGTCAGAAACGTCACATCTGAATGGTTTCTCTCCTGTGTGGACTCTCATATGTCTTTCGAGTGCAGTAGACCCTTTAAATTACTTCCCACACTGGTCACAGCTGTATGTTTTTTTTTTCCTCTGTGAGTTCTGCAGTGTCTTTTCAGTTTAGAAGCATTTGGCCATGCTTTTCCACACTGGTCACATGTAAAGTCCATTCTGTAGCTCTGCATTAGAACAAAGAAAAGAAAATGTCAAGTAAAAATCACTAAATACACATAAGATAACAAATACTGATGTCTATGTAATAATGTTTCAATGTGTGTTTTACAAGCAGGTTACATAAAGTTGCATGAATCAAGGAAGGTTGTATTTTCTTTTAAAGGCATACTTTTTTCTGACTACCAAAAGCAAAAGAATATCAAATTAAAGCCACAAGTGACATTGAACAGCTCTCGCCCGGTGAGAACGCCCCTTCCATGCGACTGCCCTGGCACGCTATTGTTCCTTCCGGAGAGCCACCCAGGCCAACAAATTCTCCGCCAGAAAAATTACATAGTGCACCTTTAAATATTTTTTAGGAGTGTTTGTGCCCCTGTTGGCCAACCATGAAAAATGCCTCATGTCAGTTATTTGTTTTTGCTTTTATTTGTTCATAGAATGTAATTCACAAATTTGGTACAAATCTGATAATGTTGACATTTCATGTCTATGCTATTCCCCATGTCCGTAATGAGAATCAGCGGGAAAACCCTTTATGAAACTAAATTAGTTTTTCTCTCTCTCTCTGTACATACACACACACACATATATATTTTAATGGCAGGTTAGGCAGTGCCATCACTTGTTTCAGAAAATTCCTCACAGGTGACTTGTGGGTGTTTACTGACCTGAGTTCATATTCCTTTATCTTCATTTGGTCTCGTTACATTCACATTTCCTTTTGTTATGATATAAAATGCTGATTTTCTAACTCAATACATCACAGTGCGTGACGCGGCCGACTAAAGGCCAACGAGAACGACCCCCCTCTCCTGGGCACAGCAGTTACCCGTGTGCCGCCCAGAGGGAGGAGGGGGACGTTACTGCAGAGACAATGGGACGGTCGTGCTGGGACTTTCAAGCCAAGGGGATGTTTGAGCTGAATAGAAATAGAAATGAATAGGACCTTAACAAATTTCATCTGGAAAAACAAACACCATCACCTAAAGAAATCTGTCCTAACGAACTCTAAATGTGAAGGAGGCATAGAGATGTTGGACTTTGAAAATTTTAATTAGACTTTCAAAATCAAATGACTACAGGAATGCTTAAAAAAACAACAACAACAACAACAAAAAGAAACAGAATCCCTATGGTACTATTCATCTATTTATTTCATGCCCAGTTAGCTCCACCTACTGGAAAGAATGTGAAGTTTTTCTTTCCCAGAATGTACATGTCCCAAAAACCCCAAAGAAGAAAATATCATTACTCTCTATACACATCAAAATGCAAAAATTGATAAACTAATGAATTCACTTATTCTTCTTGGCAAATACCATATCCATAGAGCAAAATTCTCAAAAACAAAACCATATTTTCCATTACTGCTAATTGAAATAAATCATTATTTTCAATCTATTCACCACTTATCCTGTAAAAAAGCTATTTCAATAACCAACCTATACAAAGACTTCATACACAGTTCGATGTCCTCCACCTCCCCCAAATCAGTTTCATTTAGGTTCCTTTACGATTTTTTATTTTTTTTGGTCACAGGTATTTTGACATTAATTCACAGTCATATTTAACATTCACAGACCGAAAAGGTGTAGGCTGAAGCTTAATCTTATTCTGCCCTTTACCCTTTATTCCTTTGTCAGAGCTTCATCTTAACACCAGTTCATCTTCATAAATACAGCAAGAGGAAACAAACAAATCAGAAACAGAACAACAAAGTTCTACAACTTAAACTAAGTCTCATATTTCATGTATCTGTCCAGAGTTAAACATTTAAACTTCTATATAAAGTGAAAGAGTTTGGTGCACAGTTTTAGATTTTCTGTACATTTGTCCCACAGCTCCAGCCCTTTAACAGATATACAAAATTTCATAATGTTTGTTCTAATTTTCTTTTTGATAAACATGGTCGTGCCTCTGAGCTTGTATTGGCTCTTTTGGATTTTGAACATGTTCTGCAATGATTTTGACAGGGGATTATTGTTTACTTTGACCATGATTTTTAGAGTATAAAGGTCGACTAAATCATAAAATTTCAGAGTTTAAAGGTTTATAAATAAGGCCTTGGTTGGTTCATTATAAGATGATAATGTGATTGCTCTTATTGCCTTTGTTTGCAGGTAAAGACTGGATTTGTATTAGTCTGATATGTATTGCCCCAAATCTCAATACTGTAGGTCAGGGGTGTCAAACTCATTTTGTTCCGGGGGCCGCATCCAACCTACTTTGATCCCAAAGGGGCCGGATCAGAAAACTCATGTCATATAAACCCCAAAAATAACAATAAGTTCAAATATTTGTGCAGAGAAACACAAATCTATAACAGAAATCTTTTTTAACTGATGAACTCTTTCTTATTATAATATTATAATATTATGAACAACCTGAAACTTTAAGAAAAATTCAATTTCAACACAATGTTTTAACATGAACTTGTTTGCAAACAGGAATAAGTCAGTTTTTCTTGTAAAATCCTGCACTCGGCTCCACTTTTGTCATGTTGGACATTTTTCTGATGAGGGTGTCATGGTCAACAGTCAAAACGATCGTCCTTTAAGAGCGTTTGGAAAGAGACAAGTCTTCATTTGTGCTGCTCTGGTGGGAGAGGGGCCACGTACAGAGACACTGGAGACGCTGCTGTGATAAACACCACAGAAAATTAACAAGATTTTAATAGAAAATATAATTACAATATTTTAGTAGAAAATCACCCAAGGGCCACATTAAAGGTCTTGGAGGGCCGGATCTGGCCCCTGGGCCTTATGTTTGACACCTGTGATCTATAGTGACTTCAGGACACAAAGCTCCTTTTTTTGCCTCCATTTAAGCCCCTCCCCGAGAAAACGCCACCATTTTTTTTACAAACAAATTTTCTTTTATAAAAAATAAATATGAAAAAATATAAAATAAATAAAAATGCAATAAAATATTTTAAGTTGGATATAATTTTACAGTAAAAATAAAAACAAAAATGTATGAAAAAGCACAGGGAGATGTCTTTGCTATCTTTTTTGCCACTTATTTAAAATGTATTATTACCATTTATATTTTTAAGTCAAAAATCTAAATCAATAAAGTTTGTCTAAGTCTATGTGTCTTCCACTCCTTACCAGCAGGTGGCGGTATACAAACATCTATACGAAAAACAGGAGACGCGCAGAATTGCAGTTCTTGTAGCAGTGGATGACAAATGAAGCCATTATGAACATGGATCTATGCTTAAAACCTCTTTATGTATGACCCTACCGCTGGCTTTGCTCCAGACCCTCTACCAGGGCACGGTACTCTGCTCATCCGCCTGCTATTAGGGTCAGACTGCGCCTAAAAGTGTCTAAAAGTGTGCGTCAAAGCGCCGAGGAGGAGGCGGGCGTGATGGCGCGGGAGCTTCAAACAACAACGCACAGAGAAGGGGCTAGTTAAGATTTAGGTGCTTGTCGTGTTAGGTAAAAGCCCAACGAGATGAAAAGAAAAGAGGTGAAAGTCGTTCAACTCAGCCCCAACGAGGAGGCGCAGCTGATCCGAGAGGAGCTGGCGAGGAGGAGGATACTGCGCATTCAACAGGTTGGTGGATCACGAAATAACAGAATGATGCTGGATTTGAGAGGACTCACCATTCTGCAATCGTGTCATACTGCTAAAAAACTAAATCTAAATCATGGAACAGATAAATAAGGAATAGTGGCTCTGCGCTGCTCCTGTCATCAGCTGACAACACTACATTCTGCTCTCTGAACACTGTACATTACTTTCATACTGTTAGGATAAATAACTAAGCTTAGGTGGTGTATATAACTACTGCTATGATGTAACTGATGTGCTGCTATAGTTATTCATCATCATCATCTTTATTCTGGACTCATGGTCCATTTAAAAAACAGACAAGGACAGTGACAATACAAAACAATAAACATTCATGTTTTTAAAAGACAGCCACACCAGTGTCTCCATATGTTGGACTGATACCTTATTGCACCGAATATCAAATTTGTGAGTGACATTATTATTTCATTGTATTAATTCATTGATTTGTTCAGTCTGCAGATAAAACTGTACATTGTAAGCTGCCCTAAGAATTTTAAAGTGTTCACTCGAGCAGTAACAAACATTTCAGTTGCACTCGTCCATCGTGGTCTCCTCAAAAGCTCCCGTAAAGCATCATTGTAGGCCACCTGCAGTCTTTGCAAACTGGCTTCTTTATAATTAGTCCAGAGGTGAGCTGTGTACAACGGTGTACAGTAACAACTTTACATCATTTGTACAAGAACCAAACTTACGCATAAGGGTATTTGCTTGAGCATAGAGCATCCTACGCTGTCTGTACATATCATCATCATGTTGATGTACTGCTATATTTTATTATTGCACTATTATAATTCACTACACAATGACCCAGAAAACAAGGACTAGATTGCAGATGAGGGGTGCAGAGATAGGTTCAGTTCATGTACAAGATATTCTATTTCTATCTATATGTCTACTCAATTAACTAAATAGGGCAAGGACTTATTGATAGGGATATACTGACTCACGACTCATCACCCTGATCAGACCAGCAAGACGCTCCCGTAAGGGGAGTGAGATGAATCCGGGGGATCCTGTCACAATCGGATAAGATTGTGCAATGTGCCAAGAGGCCTGGCTGGACCAACGAAGAGGCACTAAGTCTAAACCACGGTCGCCTCCCACTATAGTTTGTGTATAAAAATCATTGTATAGGCGTAAATATTCAATTTTTGCATGGGAATGTCAGCACAGACTCCTTGTACAAGTATGACTTTGGAATAAGTAAATTATCTGGACTTTATTTTATATTTCAAGTGTAATTTTTTATCTAAGCAGAAACTAACAAACACACAAGGAAAAGGTATTTTCCTCAACAATAACAAGCTCACAAAAGACTCAATTCTGTAATCTGCACATGATCCTTAACGGAGGGAATAAGTCCCAACCAACCAGTTTTCATAACATGACATATTCTTACTTCTTTCATTTCCAGTTCACACAAATATGATGGAAGTTACCACACCTGGGTATACTCTTTATATGCTTGATTTTAAACCAGTGTCCCCGGGAACGCTAATGTGACATGGGGTATTAGCAGGCAGAGATTGTGTGTATCTGTAGTGAGTCATAGAAGTTACTTAGTCAACTCTCCTACAGCTCAACTCTTATCGTAGTACAGAAAAATAAATGTTTACACGTGTACAAACAGAAAGTCTCTGTGTTAAATACTGACCCCCAAAATTGTTCCATTTATGATACGTAGAACGTTAAGTTAATGTAGTATTTATCAAGACAGGTCTAATGGTCATACTATTGTAATTTAAATCATGTAAATGCATATACTTTTTTATCAGTATCACCCACCCTCATTTGCTGTTGTCTTTGTGCAGGTCCGGGAGCAGCAGAGACTCATCGCCCGCGGTGTCCGACAGAACGTGGAGCAGAGGAGGCAGGAGGAGCTGGCTCTTCTAGAGGAGGAGCTCCGAGCTCAGTGGGAGCAGCAGCAGAGGGAGCGTGTGCACCGGCTCCACACGCTCTACCAGGAGAACCTCAACCTGCTGGGCCAGGGACACCGCAACGCCAAGGAAAATGTACGAAGCCAATGTTCTGTATGGAGTCTTTTATATTAGCAGCATTTAAGTGCTTGTGTATGTTGTGAGACTGTTTTCTAGCAGTGCCACTGCTGTTATTGGGAGTGGATTTAAAGTGGATTTAGCCAACAGCATTTGATCCTGATTTCCAAGAATCATCAACCATTGTGTAACACGTTGTACATTATTTGCCTGGGACCCAGAATACACACTTCTTGAGTACTTGTGATCTGAGTCTGGTCTCCGGCGAATCTCCTAGAGTTCAGATGAGCGTGACTGACTAGTGGATTAGCCAATCAGGGACAGGCATGGTCCATCCATATGAAAACAAATAAGCAACTTAGCTTCCCCACAGAGGACAGAAAAGCAGTACATACTACTCCATCTTCAAAAATTTGAATATCATGAAAAAGTTCAATATTTTTTGTCTCTCATTTCAGAAAGTCAAACCCATATATTATATAGACTCATGACACATAGAGTTAAATATTGTATAGAGTTTATATTTTTATGATTATAGCTAATAGACATAGAAAAAAAAATATTTTAAACAGAAATGTCAGGCTTCTGGAAAGTCTGTTAATTTCTATGCAATTTTCCATGCATTCACAATACTTTTGAGCCTGGCTCGTGTTGCATTGTAGTCGAGTGGTGACCAGACTGATATCCCTTTTATTAGGGAATAAGAGAATAACTAAATAACTGGACAACAACAGAATAATCACTAACGTGATTGGGTCAACTGTACAGTGGTCATAGTGTACGCCCAGGCTAGAACACTGTATCATTATCGTGTAACAAACACACACATACAAAGGGATATTGTTCTGGACGTGCCAGGCAAAATACTCTGTTTAGGTTTTCACTTTAGCTTTATCATGTAGCAGATTGATTAATTCCTAGTTTGTTTATTTCCAGCAGAGATACACATATTGTATCATATCTCATTATACACATTTCCAATATTTTCTCAAAAAAGTAATGAGTTTTTAGCCCCTTTTCATCTGTGTTTGTTTGAAGGAAACAGACGTGGGTGCCTTACTGCAGCAGAAGCTTGAGAATGACAGTAAAGCCGAGGAGCGCTATCGCAAAGCTCTGAAGGAACTGCAGCTCCAGAGACTCAAGAACCAGGAGAACCAGAGCCGGTAAGCAGCACGCTTCTTCAAACCCTTACACATGTTTGTACTAGAGCCCGACTGATATGGATTTTGCTGTGGCCGATATGAAACCGATATAATGGTAGTTGGAGCTGCCGATAGCCGATATAATCACCGATATATATTTAGTGATGTAAAAATTCACTGTAAATGTTGAATTGTTTAAAAAATTTAGGTTTGGCTCTGGTGGATTTTAATTGGGTTTATTTAGGCAACATTTATTGTTATTCTGCCTCTTTACATCATATTTACAGACAGTAGGTTGGCTTAATGGCATTTTTGCATCACATTCTAGACACTAGTGATGGGTATTCCAGTTCTTTTTAGAGAACCGGCTCTTTTGGCTCGGCTCACTAAAAGCTGCTGGTTCTTTTGGCTCCCAAGTGGCTCTTCAGATTGTTTTGTTGCAAGCAGGACTAAAGCACGTCTAAAGCAGGACTGAATCAGGACTGAACCAGGTCTAAACCAGGACTGAAAAAGGACTAAACTGGGACTTATTTATTTTATGCTAAACTAGGGATGGGCATTCGATGAAATTTTCTTAATCGATCGTCGGAAGAATTAACGATCGATTAATCATTAACGTTTTTATATTAAAATGATCATCATTATTATTACTATCTGCACTACTAATCTGCATAAATAAATTCAACTTTACGACATATAAACCGTAACCACTCTAGAGCCACATCAATCCGTTTGACATTATAATGTGTTTAATTCAGTTTTGCGTAACTCTCACAGAAACAAAACTTAAAACCGCATCGCTAATTTGCATAAACTAAGCGAAGATAAAACTACAGCTCTTGTGTCGCTGATGCGGTTCAACTTCTGTCGGATTAAAAGACATGACTCAGGTGAATACAGGTTAGTGTGACCATGTTTGCGTTTGTCAAAACCAGGACACCGTACGGGAGGTGGAGACTCGTCATTGACATTGCGCGACTCTCACCTGGTAAAACTTTTTCCCACTGGACACTGAAACATATGTGCTGCTTTATACACTGTGCTCAAGGACTCCCACTTGTCCCGAACGCAACAGAAAGCGTGGAATTTCTTGTACAAATCATCGTTAAATCCACATTTGTGCTTCGGTACGTTGCAGATTGACCGAATGTTTGTGTCTGCCCGCTCCTTCTAAGTGCAGAGACACATGTACAGACCCATGTTTGGTCAGGCTACGCGCAGCAACCTACATTCGGTTTGTCGATTAAAATGAACGTAATCGATGAAATTCTTAATGATCAATTATCGATTAATCGATTAATCATGCCCATCCCTATGCTAAACTACAGTCAAATATGCTCGTTTTTTATTTTTTTTTTTAATCCTACGTACACGCAAAGTTCCGTTTTTAGCCACTGCCGCTGTCAAACCACGAGTCTGCACGCGGCGTGAAGAGAAAAAAGGTGAGAGAAAGAGAAAACACGGCTCCCAATAAGGATGAGGCTCCCGTCGTTCCCTTCAAAGAGCCGGATCTAAGAGTCATTTCGTTCGCGACGGACCCATAACTAGTAAAGAAAGCGCTATTAGCCTAATAGCGTAAATACGTGCGCGCCGCGGTAATTAATTATATGCGCAAATGTCATAATTCACACGTCTATTCACAGCTCATTTACATATCAGTGCAGGTCCAGTAACAAATGTACGGCCAATATAGTCACTTTACAATAGACCAATAGAAAACAGTCTGTTTATGTGCGGGAGCTACAGCAGCTAACCCATAACAAATGACCAAAACTAGCTTCAGAGTCGACATATTTCCAACACTCACCGCTCATACAGGCTCCTCCTCACATCACAAATCTGCACTAATAAATGTCCTTTTAATCCAGACTCAAACCGATTGTCCGTAAAAAGAATATAATCTCAGTGTTTGGATCTGTGTCTGCAGGTGTAAACAAACACACGTGAGTGAGCGACTCTGTGGTGTGTTCAGGGACAGTACAGACACACAGAGACAAATGACTCCGTAGATAAATACTGATGTGGAGCCACATATTAGGACATTTATCTGTCTGTAAATTGGATTAAATGAACAGAATGTAGAGAGTCTAAGCTTTATAACGAGGTATAACATGCCCACGTGAAATATCGGCCCCTATCAGCAAGCATATCGGCAGATAATATCGGCCAACTGATATATCGGTCGGGCTCTAGTTTGTACACTCAAATAATGTATCTGACAGATATGCTGATGCTCGGAGGAAGGCTCTGCAGGTGGAGAAGATCAGAGCTGCTAAAGTGGCCAGTCTTCCTCTGCCCTCCTCTCAGCTCCTGCAGACACAGGTAGGAGCATTTACATTCTTGCCCTAAATCTTTAAATTGAATTGGATTATTGGGTGGTATCAGCCCATTCCTTAAGTGTGTGACCAAGGCTAAATGGAATCATGACCTGTGGGTATGCCGCTGTGTTCAGCCCATAAATAACAGAACAACGATAATGTATATGAACCCCCCTCAAATGGTCTGAGCTCTTTCCAAGTTTGTGGTATACGCTACCAGTCAAAAGTTTTGACACACCCTCTCATTTATTCATTTATTTATTTATTTATTTGCTACTTCTTTTTAGATTCAAACAGAAGATGGCAAATATATGAAGCAAGACATATGAATGAATGAAAGATTCATTCAATCTATTCAAATCCTCAAAGTCGGCAGAACTGTAAACCCTTGGCCTTTTCTCAGTGAGCTTCATGATGAAGCCTCCTGAAATGGTTTTCACTTCACAGCTGTGCCGTGTCAGGGTCAGGAAATGCCAAAAATGCATACTACGGTTCAAAGCAGGAGGATAAAAGATATTTTTATAAATCTAAACCAAGTTTGGAGTTATTTTTACTAAGAATTTCACATACATGCCTTGGGTATAGACAGTTTGATGCCATATTATGGAACATTCCTGGCAAAGCAAATACCCTCCACTAGAAAAGTTCCACTTAAGCAGACTCTTCTCTCTTGTAGGAAGTGGCCTCTAAACCTCAGCATGTGGTCAGATGTGATGCCAGTTCCTTTGCAGCCACACACTACCACATGCCTGACACGTTGGTGGACAAGGAGACGGTCAGCTCACAGGTAATGCTTTGACTCACTATCACTATTCTACAACATAACTGCACTGATAAACTGTTTTTTGATAATTGACTCATGTGCTGTGTTTAGAAAAAGGTCTAACGCAGAGAAATAATGAAGAAATCAGCCTAAATATGCAGGGTTTGTGTGGGTGGGTGTACTTACAGTACATAAAAGGCTATGTTTTTATCTCAAACAGAAAACACTCTGTTCCAACTTGATGTCATGTGGTAATACAGGAAGTGCTCCACTGTGTTTTTAAACTCCATAGTTGCCCATGTCTACAGAAGAAATGTAAAGGGTAGCTTTTAATTTGAAAACTACTGCCCTGTAACATCACAAGGTGAAACAGAGCATTTTGAGCTTTGGAGATGTAGACAGACAGTAGCAATAACAAATGGGGGCATTTGTTATTGCTATTAATTTGGCAGAGGCCGAGAGGAGGGAGGAGGAGCAGTGCTTTTGTACATTAAATGTTCTATTCTGTTGTGTGTTTAGCCTAGTGCGTGTGCAGAGGCTGAGCTGGAAGTGCAGAGGATGGACCTGATGAGGAGAGAGAAGGAACGGAGGAGGGAGGAGCAGCAGGAGAAGGCTCGTCTCAGAGGGAAGGAGGCTCTCAAGAGGGAGCAGCTGCAGCAGGTCAGTCTACCCTCCACACTCAGGATGCAGTGTTTGAAACAAACAAAGTCTTCTCTTCTTTCACTGTAAAAAGTTAATTGGAATATTAATATACTAATCTATTGGTATCAAAACTGTGTTGTACTCCCAGTGTTAGGATGACAAAGGGAAAATGCAGCGGGCATCATCAGAGAAGGACGATATGAGCCAGTGAAGAGATTACATACAGCAGACTGCAGTATAGTCTGTAAACTCCTATCAGTAATCATTAAGTCACCTTACCATATTTATATCATATTAATATCACCCACTATACAATGTATCATGGGTCCTATGGATGGTTCCATCCATCTATTTTCTTCAGCTTATTCGGGGCCAGGTTACAGGGGCAGCAGTCTAAGCAGGGACTCCCAGACTTCCTTCACCGAGGACATTTCCTCCAGCTCCTCTGGGTGGACCCTGAGGTGTTCCGAGACCAGCCCTGAGACATAGGCCCTCCTGCATGTCCTGGGTCTTCCCCGAGGCCTCCTTCTGGTGGGACATGCCCTCCCAAGGGAGGTGCCTAGAAGGCATCTGGAACAGACACCCTCCCATTCAGCTGTTCCTCTTGACACGGAGGAGCAGTGGCTCTACTCCGAGCTCCTCCCGTGTGACTGAGCTCCTCACCCTATCTCTAAGGGAGCATCCAGCCACCCTGTGGAGGAAACTCAATTCGACCACTTATACCCCCGATCTTGTTCTTTCAGTCATTACCCAGAGTTCATGACCATAGGTGAGGGGAGGTGCGTAGATTGATGGTAAATCAAGAGCTCAGCCTTTTGGCTCAGCTCCCTCTTCACCACAACGGTTTGATACAGCGACCACATCACTGCCGACGCTGCACTGATCCGCCTGTCAATCTCATGCTCCGTCCTCCCCTCACTAGAGAACAAAACCCTACGATACTTTAACTCCTCCACTTGAGGCTATAAATGTGTCCTTATTAAACTTTTTTAAGAAAGTATTATTAATTTAGAAATTTAATCTGTGATGCGTTGGTGTGTTTCAGGACCACGGGCGCCTGTTGAGTGAGCTGGAGCACCTGCAGCAGACAGACCTTCTGAGGAGGAGGCAGAGGGTGGGGGACATGCCCAGGCAGATCTTTGAGCCGCTCTACAGGAGGCGGGAGGCCGAGCTGGAGCTGCAGAGGGACATGGAGTTCGCCTTTGAGGACATGTACAGCGGAGAGAGAAGTACGATGCTGCAGGGCTCTAGATGGTGGTAGTTATGTAGATTGCAAAATTCACTTCATCTTTTGAATGTTCTTTTCTATTAACAGTTCAGTTTGAATCTCAGTGATGAAAAGAGCAGAATAATTTTTATACAGTTTTACACCGGAGCAGAGAAGGCAACATGAATGAAAGCTCTAATCTACACTAAAAATCTCACCTCTGTATTTGGCATAGAAGTTGCAACCTGATTCTTCTTGTAACTTTGAGAGATGGTAGTTCTTGTAGGTACAAGATATATCGATAATATAGTAATTGCTGTGTTGGAGTAGAATGAATTATCTACAATTAAAACAAGAGACAATATCGTAATTGTTAAGTGATATTTTGGCCCTTTTGTGGTTCATTTTATGGTCCGTTCAGTTCAGTGTTGATGACATAGAGGTATTTTGTTTTAGAACTCCCCACTACCTCATGTATTTTTGTATATTTTCATAGTATCTTACAAAACCAAGTAATAAAACATGAAAATCTGTCTTTTGCGCTTTAAGCGTCCTATATTACACAAAATGGACTCTTGTGAGCTTTAAGCCATGTTATAATGTTGTTTTCTCATCAATAACATATCCTGTGTTATTAGTCTGTCTTTATCTCCAAAGCTCAAAATGATTTGTTCCACTTTGCAATGTCATGAAGCGGTACTTTAATTTAACTCCTTTTGTTCAATAGAGATTGGCAATTCCAGGGTTGAAATCATCCAAATGATTCTAGTGAAAGTGTATGGATACAGTTTAAAAACACAGTGGAGCACTTCTACTTGTTATCATAAGGTGGAAGGTGGAGTATTTTCCGTTTGGAGAAGAACTAAATTTAAGAAGGATTTGTGTGTTAAACATGTGTGAATGAAACAAACCACAACACAAGGTCTGCTTTTTGATTAAGAAACAGCATTATAACATAGAAAGAAAATAGCGTAAGGTGGGCCCTTTAACTAGGAGAAGCCTCGTGTGGTTTTTCCAGTCTTTGTGATGTGTTTGTGTGTCTCTCACCACTGTTTGTGTCTTGTTTGTGTGCTGTGACAGGGGTGAAAGGAGACCTGCTGTGTGGCCTCCTCCCAGAGCCTCTGCCCCCTCGCTCCACAGACAGTCCCTGCCCCGACCTGGACGTCACCTCCATCGACCAGTGTGAGGAAGAACAGGAGGACACGGGGTCAAACGCACACCACGGCAACGCAGGCTCCGGTGAGGGTGAAAGCAAATTATCCATCTACTCCTGTAATTTAGTTTCTCCAGTATCTCCATAAATGTTATTATAATTTCCACCATAATTAACTTTTTGCTCGTTCATTTCCATTTATTAAAAAGAAACACAACAGTTGTATGCTCTCACGTATTTGTTACATGTTAGAGCTCAATTGTAGTTTTAATGGGACATTTTAAAGGAACTGTCTGTAAGATTTTGATTTAAAATTTCGTCTGTGTCCCTACATATGAGGTAAATATGTTCATATCAAATGTACATTTCTAAACAAAAACATGATTAGACAATGCTGAATTCTAGTTGGTTTAAACCTAAAAGGACCCTCTGATCTTGTCTTTTTACAACTCATCACTTCTTCATGTATATATATATTTTTTATTTAACACAGATGCTATTCTACCAAACAAAGTACGAACTTTATCTGCACTTTAACTAGGAGAAGGCACATGCATTTTTTCCAGTCTTTGTGATGAAGCTCGTCTGACAGACTCTGGTGAGGGTGAAAACAAACTTGTATGGACACAAAAAACGCTGCATTTTCATCCTTGCTTAATTTGTAGTAGACATATTCTTCATGTTTATAAGCATTTAACCCTCTTATGAATTTCTTTATAAATTATCCACTCAAAGCTCTATTAATGTAGTGGTGTGGGGTCAGAGAGGGTCCTTTCTAACTGCCCACTAGTTTTGGCGGGAAATGTTTTGTAGGGGATGATGCCAGGAATGTGAGTCTCTCTGGGGGTTTTATGGCACCGCTCTCAAGTATTACATACTTTGGAACATTTACAGTTTTACACAAACAAAGTATTCACATGACATTTACAAATCAATATCAAAACACCTTGGCAATAGACCATGTAATGAACTGTTTGTTTTGTTCTTTTTCTTTCTGTGGAGAAAGTCCATTGGCTTGAACTTTAGAGATTGTTCCATCAAAATCCCACAGTGTCTTTTATTTGTCGATTATAGTCAGTGAACTCACATTGATTTATCAATAGGCGAAACTTTATAGAAAAGTTAGTTTGTAAAAACATCTTTAATCCTTGAAAGGGTCTTTGTGTGAAACAGCATATAGGAAATATCTCTGCAGAACACAAGCAAATCAATCTAATTTGGGTGACAGGTCCAAGACCGGGAGCTTGAAGGAAATGGGGGAAGGGTAGAGTGCACCCAGAGTTAACCCCGTCAGAGGTGTTGTCCAAACTTTGGTGCAAGCCTGTCTTACCTTAACTATTGATTAAACAGTTTCAGTGTTTTTTTACCAATAAGCGTAAATCCCCACAGATTCATGAAATTTTAGTAAATGGACAAAAAATTTGGAATGTAGATGAATTTAAGTATGTAGGTTTATTACTTGACTCAAAACTTAATTTTAAAAGTCACATTAAAAAACCTGGAAATACACTGAAGTTTAACTTGATGAATTTTAAACATATTAGAAATTCTTTAATAGCTAAAGCCTCATATATATATATATATATATATATATATATATATATATATATTTTAATGCCATGATTGTCTCGCATCTTCGTTATTGTATTACAAGCTGGTCTCAGGCGTGTAAAACACCTCTAAAGCTGATAGAAACATTGTATAAACGAGCACTAAAAATCCATGATAAAAAGCCTCGCCTGCACCACCACTGTTCAATAATTGCCAAATATAAATTGCTTAGTTTTGATAACTTGCTTAAATTTAATCAAATGTTAACATTATTCAAAATCATACATAACTCAGCTGCCCCCCCATTGAGAGTGTTTGTGGTGCTCACTTCAGAGAAGAACTGCCGAGCCACACGGTCCACAGCCTGAGGAGAGTGTAGTCTTCCAATATACAGAACCTCATTTAGTCAGTCATAATTCTCATATAGAGCCATAGTCTCTGGAACAGCCTCCCACATGAAATTATATCATGTTCTAATTCTGAAATGTTTGCACGCCTGAACAAACAATGGCTTTTAACCAAACAAACCTGTACAAATTCATCTGTCCTGTATGAATGCAGCAATAAGAACTGTAAATATGTAAATAATGTATGGATGTGGTGACTGAGACTGAATGGGACTAGTTTTACTTTTAGCTTGACTGGATGAATGATTGCATCACTACACATTGTATTGTATTTTATTGGCATGTTCGCCATTTATGACATCAACCTGTCCAGGGACTGAAGGTGGAAATTAGCAATTTTACTATAACCTAGCACAAGCATATGACCTCTTTGTGTAGCTCAATGTTTTTATGTGTATTGTCCCTGACAAATAAACAAATACACTAAGTCTATTTCTTAAGATTCAGTATCATGGTAACAGCCATGATTTCACATCTTCCATAGATCAAAGGTCAGAAACACTACACTCATCAAAAACATATCCCTAGTTGTGTTTTGTTTGAGTGATCCTTTAATTATGTCTCTTCCCGCGTGACATCACCACATGTAACAGAGTGTTTTCAATTTGAAATATATGCATGATTTATGTGTTAAATATGTGTGAATGAAAAAAAACACAAATGTTGTACGTTTTTGACAAGGGAATAACATTATAACATAGATCAGAAAATAGTACACTATGTTCCCTTTAAAGTGTGCTTTCCTTGTCTCATGTGTGCTCAGGAGACTCTGTAGGCTCAGCGCTGTCGAAACCAGCGGACGCCCTGGACGCTGTGGACAAACCAGCCCACGGGAGACGCGGGCTGAAGAGACTGTTACACCGCATCCAGACACAGAGGCAGCGCTGGAGCCAGAGTGATGGAGCTCCCCCCTCCTCCCCCCCCTCCTCCCCCTCTGCCCTCCCCTCTCACCCTCCTCCCTCTGGCTCCCCCTCTGAGGAGCACAGCAGCCTGGACACCGGCCCGCTAACTGCAGAGGACAAACTATGTAAGGACACCACTCAGTTAGACGACCTGTTCCTCACATCCAACAGGTTCCACTCATTGGTAAACTTGTTATTTCTCTAAAGCTAAAGCCGATGTGGAAGATTCAGCCACTTCTGCCAGACTCATCCAGGAATTAGAGGAGCAGAAGAAAAAGGTAATACTGTTTAACAACATGCTGATTATAATTTTTTTAATTATTATTATGTGTAGGGCTTGTGCTATTCAGGATTTTTGTTTTATATTGTATTTAAAGAAGGGTATTATGCAAAATCAACATTTTGGGTGCTCTTTTATCAAAAACATACCTGAAGAAGTTCTAGATGTTATCCGAGCATGTTTGAGCAGTCTAGCGATGTTTCCCAGGCCCTATGTCATCCATGCTCCTACACGAAAATTATCCATAAATATACAAAAGCATGATACAAAACTGTACACAACTTTACCCAACAACCTGACAAACCACGATATGATGTGCTGTAGTTTCATTAGTGGGATGCAGGCTGTTTGTGTCATAATTTGTGCCCTTAAGGTGGAGTGACTTAGTGCAGGGAGCAAAGGGAGAGGAGATTCAGAGTGTCAAAAACAAAACTGTAACCTATTAAACACGCTAGCAGTGTAATACCCTCTTTTAATAAAGGAAGGAATGGAGTTTAGCTAATAATTTCCACAGTTGGGAACATGTAGATAAAATGAGTTGTGTGTGCTTCCAGGAGGAGGAGCTGGAGCGGGAGAGGCAGGAGCAGGTGCAGATCCTGGAGCAGCTGGAGAGGCAGAGGCTGAAGCTGGAGCAGAGGCTGAGTGAGGCCCAGAAGAGTGAGGCCCAGAAGAGTGAGGCCCAGAAGAGTGAGGCCCAGAAGAGTGAGGCCCAGAAGAGTGAGGCCCAGAAGAGTGAGGCCCAGAAGAGTGAGGCCCAGAAGAGTGAGGCCCAGAAGAGTGAGGCCCAGAAGAGTGTGCCCTCTGAGGCTACGGAAAGCAAGGTGAGCACGCTCCTATTCTCTGTCTGTGTCAGTAACTGACTGTAAATGGACATTGCTAAACCACTAGCTGCCATGTTCCTAATAGGAAGTGAGCATGGGTGCACTTCGGCTTCCACTGACTCTCGCTCCAGTTCATTTTGTATTGAGAAAACTTTAACCCTCTCTCCATAACTGCTGCTGTCAGGCTCCGCATATTTTCTGATAACTTCCTGATTTTCTTCCATTTTCCTGGTAACTTTTGCTATTGTAATTAGTTTCAGTTATTGTGAACAGTTTATTTTTTTCTTATCCATGGACACTGTTTTAAGGAGCTAGCTATGAACATTTGAGATGCTGCAGGCTTTTTACACCATATGTGGCAGCAAATTTGGCAGAAGAGCCTTCAGAGGAAACACTTTAAGGAAATGGACAATTTTATTACCAATCTAAACACCAAAGTGGAGTGAGGATGAGGCCTTTCCTGTTGTGTGCACCTGGCGCCCCCTGTAGGCTCTTGTGATGCTGCAGGACACAGAGGAGGGACACTTTTTGCTCTTCCTCTCCTCAAACTGCCCTGACAGATCTGCTCACCCTCCCTGACCGGTGGAAATGTAGCAACTGCAACAGTTTGCTGCAACTTGAATTTCCCTCAGGATCAATAATCAATAAATCACACACTACCACTGGTATTCACATATTTGGACAGGAATCTGAACAGCTAAACTAATCCAAGAAATCCATGCATTTCAGTTGTAGCGTGATAAACTTACACAGAATAAGACTCCAGACCCAGGGAGCGCATCTGACACACTGGGAGGGCATCTGGCACACAATGAGGGCGTCTGACACACTGGGAGGGCGTCTGACATGCAGGGAACATTTCACTGCATGTTTGTAGAGGTAGCTTTTACAAAGAATAGGCCCTTGTTCACTAAAATGTCGACTTTCCACAGTCAGTGCCTGAGAATGTGAACCACAGCCGGACGATGGAGGAACACAGACAACGGCTGCTCCAACAAAACGAGTGAGTTATTGCACATGGTCTGTCTGAGAACTATGAGGACACATTTTCTTTATGCCATTTCAAAACAATGCATAATTATTGCTTCTGCATGATATTAAAGTGGACCTATTCTGCTAAATTGACTTTTTAGAGCTTTAACCATGTTATAGTTGTTTCCTTCTCACTGACCCTCTGAAGTTGTATTTACTATATTTTCTGGGCTATAGGGCGCGTTCTTAAGCCTCTAACGCCATCAAAAAATAACCACGCGCCTCGCAAGCCAGAGCGCCCTATACATGAATCCACTCGGGTGTCCCAGCGCGACTTCAGTAAACTACAAAGCCAGAGCACTCGCAGCGCACGCAAACACACACGGATCAGACAGCGATCACACAGCGAAACACACCCGCAGACACATCACTCCACGCTGACGAGGAACAGAACGAAGCAACAGAACGGAGGAACGAACCGAAAAAGCGAGCGCAATGTGCCGCTTCTAGACACAACTGAACAACTGAGTCACTGCGAACACGCCGACAATCCATTGGTCCCAGACAGCACCCTCCCTACATGCCACAACTGAACAAAGCCCAGAGTCACCGTGAACGCGGCAGACAAAGTCCCACTTACCCATCCAACTGTTGTGTTTCGTCTGCTGCAGTTTGTTTATTTATTTGTTTGAAAATAGACCATTTAATAACAGTGCGTCTTATAATGCAGAGCGGCTAATAGCCCGGAAAATACGGTAGACTGATTTCTGCGTGTTTGAGTAATCTTTATTCTCCTGTATTCAAGATGTTATTGCTCTAATCCACTCCTGTTTTCACTGCTGCCAGTTTTTACCCACTGCTCTGTACTATGTTCTCTAACTTTATTTGGATTTGGTCGTGTAGTCATTTTGGTCAAAAGATCTGCTGGGTAGTCTAATATGCAGATATGTGATATGTAGGAGGGGCCGACAGCATTTGGCGCTTTGTTGTGAGATTTACAGCAACATTAGCTCCCACTGGGAACCACAGTTTTCTAATGCTGACGTCAGCAGACTTTTTATTAAGTAAAAAATGTCCAAATTATAACATAATTATGTACAGGTGTTATAGATTATACCTATGCAGCAAACACAAACACAGTATGTGTTCTTTAAAGGGCTTGTACCAGATTTCAGACCATGACCCAGGAACATGTTTTAGTTTGAAGTTTTAGCCCCGCCCACTTAGTCCTTTCTGCCACTGTGATGACACAGAACCAACTGTCGGGAATAGTGTCATGTCATGCAGTTGCATCCACGTAGTTCTGGACAAAACTGCACTAGATCGTATGTGGACGACTGAGAGATTACACATACTCTTGAAAAAGCACCATGACAAAGAATTTGGAATAGTGTCAGGCAGTAGGTTTATTTTTGTTCTGCCAGGCTCATTGTTACTGCAGCTTCTGTATTATTATTCCCTAAGTAAATGTTATGTTAAATGAATATATTATACATTAGTCTCATATTTTACTTATTTAGCGGCTTTAGCCAAACAGTGCATGATGTTAAGAGCATTTATCTTGACAAGAATGGGTCCTTTATTGAGATGCTTTATTCTTAAGGTATGGCCCCTCAGACTTTGATAGGCTTGGATGTCAACAAAGTAACAAAATGCACTGCTCCATCACTTTGTTTTCATTTCATATCATAATTTATTATGGATGTGCTTTTTATTTGTGTGAGTCATGCAGTCAAGTGCAAGTCAAAACATTGCTTTTAATGTTGAAATTGTGGATTTCTAACCCTTATTATTATTTAATTAAATTTTTCTCAAACTATTTCAGGGTCCATCAGAGATCTGTGCAAGTGGCTCGTCAGCGTTTGGAGGAATACCAAAAAGCTTTAAGAATCCGATACAACATGGCTGCTGCTGTTTCCACACCTGCCACTGCCCCTGTCACTGTCCTTCAACCTGTCACTGCCCCTTCTGCTGCTTTTGGCCCTTCTGCTCTACATCCTTCTGTGGTTGCTCCTAGTCCCCCATCTGCTGTTCCTCCCGCGGCTGTTCCTCCCGTGGCTGTTCGTTTTACTCCTGCTCCTCCCCCTGCTTTCTCACATTCGGCTGCTGCTCCTGGTGCCGTCCCTCCCACTGTTGTTTCTCTTTCTGCTCTCCGCCCTACCGCTGTTGCCTCTACGTCGGTTCCCCCCTCTGCTATTGCCTTTGCTCCCATCCCTCCTCCTGCTTTCTTACCTGCCCACCCCTCTGCTCCTCTGGCTGTTGGTCATCCACTCCCTCCGACGTGTCCCCAAACTGGAGAAAAGCCCCAGGTTACTATGGAAAGTACATTGCGACCCATGCGTCCTTCTGGCTCGGATGCGGACTCAAAGACAGTGTCTGATAGCGTGACTCTCCAGAAGCATGCTGCCTTTTTAAAGTTTATTCAGAACAGACTGGGTTTGACAAAGAGCCAACAGCAAACGGACATCTCCCACACGGACTCAACGGTAACAATTCCAAGTCCGGTTGTCTCATTGGCAACGGGTTCTACTCCGGTTGTCTCCACGGCCACGGGTCATAGTTCAGGTGTCACAGTGGCAACAGGTCCGAGATCACTTGTCACCGTGCAAACAGGCCCTAGCCCGGCTGTCTCCATGGCAACAGGTCCCAGTGCAGTTATCTCCTTACTAACGGGTTCAAGTCCAGTTGTATCCACGGCCCTGGATCTTAGGTCTGATGTCACCATGGCAACACATCCTAGATCAGTTGTCACTATGAAATCTGGTCCTAGTCCCATTGTCCCCATGGTAACACGTCCTAGTCCTGTTGTCGCCATGGTAACACGTCCTAGTCCTGTTGTCGCCATGGTAACACATCCTAGTCCTGTTGTCTCCATGGTCACATGTCCTAGTCCTGTTGTCTCCATGGTAACACGTCCTAGTCCTGTTGTCTCCATGGTAACGCGTCCTAGTCCAGTTTTCACTATGGCAACAGGTCCTAGTCCAGTTGTCTCCACGGCAACAATTGCTGGTCCACTGGATTCCACGGTGGGTCCCAGTGGAGTTGTCTCTATGGGGTTGGGTTTAGCGAGTCCTAGTCCAGACACTTCCACAGGGACACCTCATCCACCTGTCTCTTGGGGGAGCGGAGGAGGCAGAGAGAGACCTGAGTTTCGGGACGTCCACATTCCTGAAGCACAGCCACAGGAAGTGGAAGCTCCAACACTGGAGCTGCGACAGCCTAAACAGCAGGAGCAGGTAATAATAGTTTGGCTTTCTATAGTCCGTGTTAGTAGTGGGTCCTCTTGTTCTTAGTCTTATTGATGTCTTTGTGCTCAGGATTCTCAGGCACGCTCCACCCTGCTCCAGACTCTCCTCAAAGCTCTGGAGCGATCGAGTTTAGGAACATCTCAAAACCAAAGCCTTCAAGCCTCTTCTTCAGGTGAGAGCACTCCACCCTCATTTTTGCTTTTAGATCAAGATCAGGTTTTGTTTTCATGAAACTATAGTTACATTATGTTTCATGAGTTCTGCATATTGAATCCCTTTACAAACAGTGCACATGGGCCATCTCTGGGTGCTGTCCCTGGCTCTTCTCCTGCTCTGTGCAGTACATACAGGAGATGGGCGACATATCACTTCCCAGTTTCTGATTCAGTGCCAATATTCTTTTTGACGCTGCCCCATTCTTTGAGTGTGCATGAACACCTGATTGTTCATTTTGAGCAGACTCATGAAAGAAACTGAACAGAAGAGCGTTTATATGGGTGTACTGTATGTTGACACAAATGATTTTATATTCCAGATAGAGACATTTTGTTTTTTATTTATACTGAAGTTCAAGTTCAAATGTGTGATCTTAGGTCAACTTGAAACAACATGAAATTTGTCAGCCTTGGATTTTAAAAGCCAAATATTGGTATCTGTACATATCGGTTATTAGCCCCAGCAGCAGGTATTGTATCGGCTCAAGTCAGTTAAGTCTGCAGTATTTCTGTATTTTGCATTTGAACACAAAAGGAGCCAAGACAGGAGTTAAGGTTGCAGGGAAACCAGGGGGTGATGACGTATCAGCACAGCGGCTAACAACTCAAAGCTGTTAAACAGTTCTTCACACTCTTGGCAACATCAAAGCTATTTTCACAGTGTTTGCACAGTAAATACTGATTTGTGATCAAACTGAACCTGCCCATCTTGACACCTAACCAGGGATGCAATCAGTATATCATGATATCGTTAGGGAGTCACTGATATGATACTGTATTGGTATCAAATATTGGTACTGATATTTTTGTGGATGGAATATCAGCTTCCAAGATACTGGTTCAGCTGATGTTTCATTTTGTCAGTAAATTGGTGCAATAAGAAGATTTACTGGCCAGTGTTGGCCCGTCTCATAATATTAAACTTGTATTTTTACAAAGCTGTTCTGATGTTATAAAACACATTTGGATCATTTTTAACCTTTACCTATGCTTGTTCTGCCCTAGTATTGGTTGATGTCAGGAATACGCAGATACTTAAAGCAAAAACTGGAATTGGTACATCTCTAGATGTCACATTGTCAAAAGTCTCACAATAATAATGTGGTGCTGTCACAATATATTAAATTACAAGCTCCTTTGCTTAAATGCATTGTTCTTTTACAGAAGCAGCTTAAAAAAATCTAGGTTCTACATAGACCATGATCCTTTGCTCTGTTTCAGAACAGACAGCATGAAGAAATAACACTTAGTAGCACATTTTGACTGTTATGATTCACACCAAAGTCTTATCAGTGTTTATTTTGAAAGGAAAAGTATAACGGTTCTGTTAACCTCTCCAAAATAACAAAATAAATATTAAACTGGGACACTGTGAAAATACTGTGCTGGGAGATTTGGACACATTACACCCCTACAGCCAAGAGACCTGCACTGAGATATAGAACCTGGAATGTAACAACAAGGAAAAGTGGGAGTGACTATAACCTAAACCTACTGCTGTGGACCTGGTGGACTTGGGTCTGTCTGAACCTGCATGTGTGTAAAAGGCACCTGTCTGCCTCTGCAGCTCTCAGAATGCTGGTATATGTCGCCATCTTGTGGTGGAATGAAGACCTACTGCGCTTGTTTGCGCTGTAATTTTGACATTTTAAATCAAAATATTCATCTAAAATGACTTAATAAAATAAACAAGTCCACTGACTTCCATGTTTACAAAACTATGGCGCCAAAGGGGAGCAGGCATCTCATTAAATGGCATAATAAAGCGCTGCATGCTGTGGGCCCATCTATGGATACCTGCTCAAGCCACTAGCGAATAGTGGATTCTTTTTCTTTTGTACAAAAATATACCAGTGTATCACTGGTTAAGAAAATAAAATTGGAGAATGAAGTAAGTACAGAGCAGTGGGCATCTTGAAAATAAGTGATTAAAGATTACTCAAACATGCACGGATCATTACAAATACAACTTTGGTTGAGTAAATAGTGACAGGAAATGACTAGAACATAGTTGAAAACTCTTTTTTTTTTTTTCGCACAATAAGTCTGCTTTAAATCTTCGGTTCCTCTGTCCTTCCTCAGGTTCCAGAGGTGGATCTCCTGGCTGTCCCTCTGTAGTGTCCATACCCCCAGCAGCACCCCCAAAGCCCCCTGTGTCCAGAGCCAGGCTGGGCTGTGTGGACACACCATTCCACCAGCTCAGCATGATACAGGAGGTCACCACACCGGCCAGTCTGAGCTTACTCACAGGTAGGAGGAAGTCAAGAAAAAGTAAATGCATTATACAGTACATCTTGTTGATGACAAACAGGAGCTATGTTTAGGATCATTGTGAAGGATTGGTACTGATTTGAATAAACATCATAGCATGATGGGTGGGGTGGGACACAATGCAGACATTAGAAAACATTGTCAAAAAAGTTTTTAAATAGTCTACAAAATGAATTCAAGCAACACATTTTCTGGAGCACACGGTCAGTACAAGTGCTGGGATTGTTGAGGTGTTTGATTTTCAACGTGCTAAGACAGATGTTGATTTTACTGCACACTGTCTCTGGCTTTGGTCCTGATGACAGGATGGTATGTTATCAGCATATAATTGACTGTCACAAGTTACATACTTGTACCTTGTGCCAGTGGACATTTTGTTTTGTGAAATATTTCTGTTCAAGTCTGATTATATATTTTCCATTCCTTTGTTTCCAGGTGATGATACAGCGACAGCAGAGGACTTTCAGGAGATGAAGCCGTCTGACTCCCCGAGCTGCTCCCTGTCTGGTATGTGTGCGTTTGACTCACATTGTACACAATAGGATGAACATGTAACCACTCAGACGTTTCTGTTGTGTTAGATTTTGCACACCACATGGACTCGGTGCAGTCACTGGACTTTGGGAGTGGAGCAGACTTCTCGGGTTCTTCCGTGCTCACCTCCCAACACTCAGCTCAGGTAAGCAGCTCTGTATGAAAGTGTGTGTGTGTGTATTTAGTTGGCCCTGTCTGCATGTTCATGCGTCTCTCCCAGTGTATCTCAGTGCTCAGGTGTGTCTAACACTTATGAGTAGAAGTAGAACAGACATGAAGCTAAAGAGGTGAATGTTTACACAACAATAAATGACATTATATCCTACAATGGGTTGTCAGTTTCAGTGCAGAAATCCAGTTGGTGTAAACCTAAAATGACTGTCTGATTTGAATGGTCACTACCTAAACCCCAGTGTAGCCAGCAAATGAGAAAAACTTGTATGTGTCCTCTGTCTGCAGGTTAAGGCATTGGTACCTCAGGTTCAGTTATGATTCTACAGTAGAATCTCTTAAAAAAGTTAAACTGTCGTCACATATTATAGAGATAAAGAGAATACTGGGTAATCTGTTCAATTATCTTTTTTACAGTCAATTACACCCCAAGACCAGTGTGTGGATTAACAGTGTAGTGTTGTTTGTCCATCAGGCCGACAGCAGAGCTCAGGCTTGCCTCTCCAGCACCCTCTCCACTGGAAGCTACATCACCACAGACCCAGAGCTGCACTCTCAACCTGGTCTGCTCAACTTTCTTTTCTTTTCATACTTTAAAGGCCCATATTACACCATTTTCTGATCTGTGTTGTAATGTCATTTCCTTGTCAAAAATATACCTGGAGTTGTTTTATCTCACGTATTTAACACACAGATCCTGTATATTTACACTGAGTTCTTCTATCAAACTGAAAATATTTCACCTTGTGATGTCATGTGGTAATACAAGAAGCGCTCTAATGTGTTTTTAAACTCCATACACCTACACTAGAATCATTTGAATAATTTCAGACCTGGAATTTCTAAAGCGTAGCTTTTAACTTGAAACCTAGTGCTTCATGACATCACAAGGTGGAACAGAGCATTTTGAGTTTTTCAAATGTTGAAACACTAATAACGCAGGATCACTCAAACGTGTGAATGAGACAAAACACAACTCCGGGAATGTTTTTGATGATGTAACAGCATTATAACATGGCTTAAAACTCACTGGAGTTTTGTGTAATATAAAAAATAAAATATATAAAGAACTTTTTAGGAAACTGGTAACGATTATTAACAAAGAATCTAGAGGTGTTTTGTGCATGTGGCAAGGTAGTTTTTCAGTGGACTGACTGTTCCTTCCTCTTCATCAGACAGTGAGCGTGTGCAGAGTTCGGGCTCCTCTCCACCTCAGCCAAAGAGCCGAGAGCAGGAGAACTTGGACCAAATACTCACAACAGGGTCTCCTCAGGTCAGTGCCCCTCTCCGGCCGGTGGTTCTTATGTTTTACTTATGGTGTTTAGGGAGTAGGTACATTTGTGAACCTAAAATGACTTAAATGGCCTGTATCTGATTTCCATGTATTTATCCAAAGTGTGCCTTTCTCAGTACAGATATATTGTATAAGCAGCTCTTGAGGTCAAAATACATCAGCAGTGTGGTACCTGCATCCAATTAGAAAGCTTTGTTTTTCTCCGATAATCAAGAAGTGCATATTAGCATGCTCAGCACGTAGCCAAACTCAAGCCTCAAATGTAAGAAATTACAGGATTATTTAAAGCATAAATCAATTGAAATACTTGCCTGGGATCCAGATACACTTCTTCAGAATGATATCTGACCAGTGAGCTCCTTTGTTTCACATGCGTCTCTGAAATAAACAAATCTGATGGCACAGTTGTGTTTGAGCCTGGCTCAAGGTGCAGCGGAGGGAGTGGGACCAGACTGGTATGCCTCTGTATGAAAAATACAGACAGATATTTGCCAGGCAATACATGCATCATGAATTTCATACTTCCGGTCATTGTGCAATGCATACTGGGAAGGATTTTCCAAGCGCTCATTTTGTATTTGGAGCACTCAACCTTGGTTACAAATTTAAAAAGTCAACACCAAAGTGAAAGGCACCAGCTGTTCACCAAGAAACACCTTCCACTGCAAAGAGACCAAGACATGAGCGCCAGAACCAGAACCAGAAGCAAAAGTGATATGGTTCAAAAAGACTAGAAAAGATCAGCTTTGTCAATAGACACATCCCACTGGGAAATCAAACATGGCGATTTGATGCTCACTTTTTCGTAAAATCCTTCCCAGTATGCATTGCACAATGACTGTAAGTCCGAGATTTATGATGCATGTATTGAAACACACCTCTGAGTAAGTCAGTGCTGAGGGAGAACAATGATACTGTGGTTAAAATCTGGAGAACCACCCTTCGCTCACTGTGCATATAGATGTGATTTCCAAATAAACCATCTGCTCCTGTACAAGTCCATAGTAGACACTTTTCTGTTGTGTCCCCTCAGTTTGCTCCAGGGGAGACAGGAGCCACTGTCCCCGCCGAAGAGGCCTCTGCATGGGGTACGAGGTACGGGTATGAGGGCGAGGACTCTTTCCGGCCTCTGGAGGGTGAGCTGTCGGAGCAGTCCTTGTGCCCGGCAGAGGAGGAGAGCCACGGCCTGGAGCCACTGCTGGGACACCCGTCTGCACACTCCTCTGTGATTGGACAGATGCCTGACTCCTCGCACCTGGCCGGATGGGACAGTTCCATGAGCCACTGGAGGGAGGGGCTTTCCTATAGACCCAGCGGCACTTGGCAGAGCTCGGGGCTGGACTTTAGTCAGGCAGAACGCCCCCTAGAATGTCCAAAGAACGAGTCCAGCGCTGAAGCTTCTGCAAACTCCGGTAAAACAAACTGGGGACACTAAGTGGACTTTTGTGATTGGACTAGAAAAATTTGCTCAAGGAACTCAAAGCCCAGTGGGGTAACACAAAAGTTCCTATTCCAACTATGTCAGACTTTTCCAACTATGTATTTATGGTCAGATTATGTTAAAACAATGCTCAGATTAAGATTAAACCTGAGTAAAAGAGCTTCAGACAGAGCAGAGCTCAGCTCAGCTGAAAGGTCTCAGTGGAGTAATGCAGGCCTGCAAAATTAATCACAAATTGAAATTACAATTTGAATAGACACAATTACGCTATTTCTCAACGTAAATGCTGCCGTTAAGAAATAGCATCATTCTCTCCACAAACAACACAATTATGGAAGACAATTTGTTCCAAAAGATTTAGAATTGTAAATTCTGAATTCTACTTAGAACTTTCTAACTCTGAAAATACATAGTTGAAAGTCTACATTTTCAACATTTTAAAAAATTACAAAATTCTAAATAGAAAATTCAGCTTTTAAATATTCAGCAGAAATATTTTCAAGCCCCCAATTCAGCAGTCAAAATTGAAAAATGTGAAATTCTCAGTGAAAAAAATTCACAGCAAAGATTGAAAATGTGATTTTATTTATTTTTTTAATTTTTTACTTTTTTAACACTTTGAAAATGTATACATAAAATTTCATCAACTGAAATACAGATAAGAGTTTAAAAATTCAAAGTGAGAAATTCAACAACATTTAAAATTCAAATCTGATGTAACAAATAATTTTCTGTACACAATCTTCTGTCTTATTCTACTTAAAAACTTATAACCCTGTAGTTTAAATCTGTACAAACATGTTCTGAACTGTGATTCTTGTATTAGTTTGTCAGGTTATATTTCAGTCTTTTTGTTTTTTTTCCAGACATGTTTACAATATGAACTTTGAACAGTATCCTGTGATCAAAACATAGAACAAGCAAATATTTGAGTTGCCAAAACAAACAGAAGTGTGATTAGTAGCAGAAAGAAGTAAAAGAGGAGGAACTGAGTGAATAGAAAAACAGAAATATTACTATGACTACATATTTTGTGGTGTAGGTGTATAGATGAATCCAAAACTAAATTACTTCCAAAAAGAAAATTTGCTATGTAGTCATAATGTTTACTGTATTTGTGTTTCAAGGATTCCACCAGCTGCAGGCGGAGCTCACGCACAACCAAATGGAAACCAGTGAGAACGCAGAACCTGCCGCTGCCTCTGAGCCCGCCGCCCCTTCTGAGCCCGCCGCCCCCTCTGAGCCCGCCGCCCCCTCCGAGCCCTGGTCCCCGGAGCACATGAGAGCGGAGGGGCCCTGCAGCTCTGCCCAACTCTTCCACTGGTCTCCACCTGAAGCGCACATCTTACCCACTTTAATGGTGAGTGTTTATGGATTTTAACCAGAGGTGGGTCCAGAGACAAAAAATATATTGAAGGTGGTGCTAGCACAGTCGCCTCACAGCAAGAAAGCTCTGGGTATGACGCCTGGGCCTTTCTGTCTGGAGTTTGCATGTTCTCTCTGTGGCTGGGTGGGTTTCCTCCAGGCGCTCTGGTTTCCCCCATCAACCCAAAACATGCACAACAGGTCTAATCCTCCAGCTAAAATAGTCCTGACCTAGACTAGCTCAAGATCTGGATCTGGACACTTGACTGAGGGATGGGTTAAATGCAAAGAACAAATTTCCTTATTGGACAATAATGTGCATGTTAAATCAAATTACTCAAGTAGAAGTACAAATTAGAGGTCTAAGGCTACGTTCACAAATAGCCGGGTGTATTGAGAAACAAATATTTCCCTCCCTCCGTTTTCCAAAATAACATCGTGCACACAGCATCGTTTTTCAAAAAAGTACATGAATACACCATTGAGCACCGTCATAACTACACCAAACCTCTGGGCGACACCTGGATTAGATTCAAACC
The DNA here is from genome assembly GCF_026225935.1 of Boleophthalmus pectinirostris. NCBI lineage: Eukaryota > Metazoa > Chordata > Actinopteri > Gobiiformes > Gobiidae > Boleophthalmus > Boleophthalmus pectinirostris. Next base: position 3,299,491 of record NW_026571541.1, on the reverse strand, counting down.
TGTAGTATTTATTTCATTACACTTGTAAGTTTTACTCAAAAATACTTTGAAAAACATGCATTACTGAGTGGGCTCGCCTCTCCACAGATCTGCTAAAGAAGTTATAAAATCACTGATCTCTGAGCTCATTGGTCTCTGGTCATGGATATGATCCATCAGCTGTGTGTGCAAATGCAAACACATGAAAAGTGTTTGCACCAGAAGAAATGCCACTTGCTGCTCTGAATGCTCCATCATCATCCTCCGAGCAAAAGGGAAACGCTGGTCGCACTTTTGGCTCATCAGCTCCTAAAACTCTGTTTATGTCACTTTACACACAAACGCCAAACCGTAGTTTTCCAGAATCTCCACTCTAGCCGTGTTCAGAGGCAAATTTGCCATTTGCGAGTAAAAGATGGGAACAAATGAAGGGAAATGTCTTTGTTTTTAAAAATACCCGTGTACGTGTAAACAGGGCCAAAGAAATGGAAAAGGGGGTAAAAATAGTATTTGGGGTAGAGCTGTCAAAAGTATCAAAAATCAGATACTAATCAGATACTAATCAGATACTAATTGATACCAAAACTAGTATTAAAAGTAGATACTCATTCGAGCAGGTATCGATACTAAAAATGATCTTGAGCTGTATCAGAACAAGTAGAAGAGCACATAGACTAGTATACGCCCACGGACCACTATGAACCTACTGGACCACTGAGGATTACACATATAAGACACATGGGAATAAAAAAGAAAGTTCTCCTATTTAATGTTGAAAATCACATTCTATTGTCTATTGTGTTTTTTTTTTTTTTATTACCACTGTGGTAGTGAAATTGGTATTGAGTACTAATTTGGGGAAACTCCTACTGTCTCGATGTAACGAGCAGTGTAATGTAATGAGTGGTCTTGTGACCAAATCTATGTATAAAGTAATGTGTTGAAAGTTTCACAGTAATATTGCCCTGAGCCCTGATGTCAAGCTGCAAACCTGAAGTGCCTCATGATGGTTTGTACACTTGAACTGGGCTCACAGTGGGACAGACTGGATGATTAATTCATTCATTAAATAATCATTGCATTTCTTGGTCCATGTTAAATAATTAGAATATCATGATATCAATATCATATAAATAAATATCTTTATTTTTGTCTCATTTCAGAAAGTCAAACACAGATATGATATAGACACATGACGCATAGAGTAAAATGTTTCAAGATTTTATTCCTTAATTTTTTTTATTTTTTATGATTGTGTTTTACAGATAATGAAAAAACTAAATTCTGTGTTTCAGGAAATATTGAACTTTTTCATGATATTCAAATTATTTGTGATGGACTAGTATGTAGTGCCAAAGTGCTTTACTGTGCATTATTCATTCACCCCTCACTCTGTGGTGGTAAGATACTATTTAAGCCACAGCTGCCCTGGAACAGACTGAAGAAGGAGAATCTACCATCTGCCCCTCCAACCACCACTAACAATTATTCTGTTAATTAGTCTATTGTGCAGTTAGCTGTAGTCATAACTTAAAACTAAAGACAATTGTTGATGGGATAAAGCTGGTCACATAGTGTAGGGTTGTAGAGAATAGGATAAGTTTATAAAGCTCTTACACCCACGAGACTGAATGTGACAGGGACTCCATGTTGGCAGTAGTGGATTAGTGGTAGTGAATGGCACCAAGATGCTTTTGGATTTTTTTTCTTTGTCATTAAAGGAAATCTTAGACAATGATTTACCTTAAAACTAATCAGATTAAACACGACAGACCCTTACCTGGCACCGGTGTTATTTTAAAGAGAATAGATCGTGTAGATTTCACCTTAATTCTACAATATTTGGATATGTGGTTTACTTTTCACCTTCTTCTAGTACTGAAATGATGTTTGTGAAAAATATACTTTATTGTAAAGATCAATTCTGTGAAGATCAAAAGAAGAGTATGAGACAAGAGTTCAGAATGTCAGCTTTAATTCCCTGATATTTACATTTAGACGTGTTAAACAACTTAGTATATCACATTTGTATTTGTATTGTATTGTATTACACCACAGCATTTTTAGGTGAGCGAAAGTAAAGGGAAAAAAAATCGTAAAGTAAATAAAATGTAACATTTGGTGACAAAACCCTAACTTATAATAACTGTGATAAGGCTGAGACCCATTGACATCACCAAACTGTTGCACTGTTTATTTGCGGTGCTGTTCCAGGCTTTTATCGCAGCTTCCTTCTGTTCTTGTTTGTTTCGGGGGGTTTCTCCTTTCAGCCTCCTCTTAAGGAGGTGAAATGCATGTTCTATCGGGTTAAGGTCAGGTGACTGACTTGGCCAGTCTTCCACTTTTTTCCCCCTAATGAAGTCCTTTGTTTGTGGTGCTTAGGGTCATTGTCCTGCTGCATGATAAAATTCCTCCTAATTAGTTCGGATACATTTCTCCATATGTTGGCAGACAAAATATTTCTGTACACTTCTGAATTCATTCTGCTGCTACCATCATCGGTTACATCATCAATAAAAATGAATGAGCCTGTTCCAGAAGCGGTCATGCAGGCCCAAGCCATGACATGACCTCCACCAGGCTTCACAGATGAACTTGTGCTTCAGATCATGTGCAGTTCCTTTCTTCCTCCACACTTTGGCCTTTCAATCTCTTTAGTAGAGATCAGTCTTGGTCTCATCAGTCCATAGGATTGTGTTCCAGATCTTTTGTGCTCATCTCTGTACTTCTTTGCAAATTCCAATGTGGCCTTTAGATTCTTACTGCTGATGAGTGGTCTGCATCTTGTGGTGTGGCCTCTATACTTCTGCTCTCAGAGTCTTCTTCGAACAAGTGGATTGTGGTACCTCCACACCTGCACTGTGGAGGTTGTTGGTGATTTGACTTACTGTAGTTTTGGAGGGTTTTCTTCGCAGCTCGCACAATATTTCTGTCATCCACTACTGTTGTTTTCCTTGGCCGAACTGTTCGACGTCTGTTACTCAGAACACCAGTAGTTTTTTTTTTCATTTGCAGGACATTCCAAATGGTTGTGTTTGCTATGTCCAATGTTTCTCCAATGGCTCTGACTGATTTTCCTTCTTTTCTCAGTTTGAAAATGGCTTGCTTTTCTTCCATAGACAGCTCTCTGGTCTTCATTTTGGTTTATTTCTTGTTAAAGAGCATAGTGTTGCAGCAAAGTAGTAGACTAGTCATGCAGAGCTATTTAATATTTGAACAGCCCATCTTAAGGCAACACCTGTCAGTCACATGTTCCAATAGTTTGCTCACTTGAAAAACAGGTGGGTTTAAATAAAGGTTGGAATGTCCTAAGTTGTTTAACACATCTAGATGTAAACACCAGTGAATTAAAGCTGACATTCTGAACTCTTGTCTCATACTCTTCTTTTGATCTTAAACCCAAATGTCTTCAGTGAACAACAAAAATAAGAGGTAAGAGTATTTGCCTTGCTGTTCCAATACTTTTGGAGGGGACTGTAGATGTGAAGTATCTTTGCATGATCCGGAATCTGTCATTGTGTTTTTGTGTCATCAGGGTGAGTTGGAGGAGAAGGGCATTCTGGAGCAGTCTCAGATCACTTTGGCCAGTTTGACGGACAGCAGCTTTGACGAACAGGAGCCTGGGACAGCAGAGGAGGCGGGGCATAGGGCTGCACTACTGAGCACACAGGTAACACCAACACACTGTGCTATGGCAGAGTGGGTGGGTTTATCAAGCAAATCAAGTGTAATGTTTTTCATCGACCAATTTAATAAGGACTGTATGTATCCTGCGCTCTTACTGCTTTAAAAGGGGTACCATATTTTCCGGGCTATTAGGGACTCTGGATTATAAGACACACTGTCATTAAATGGTCTATTTTTGAACTTTTTTCACAAATAAATCGCACCGGACTTTAAAGGAAACACAACAGTTGGATGGGTCATTTGGACTTTGTTTGGCGCGTTCGCAGTGACTCAGTTGTTCAGTTGTGTCTAGAAGTGGCACATTGCACTCGCTTTTTCGGTTCGTTCCTCCGTTCCGTTCCTCGTCGGCGTGGAGTGATGAGTGTGGCTGTGGGTGTTTTTCCCTGTGTGGTCACTGTCTGCTCCGTGTGTGTTTGTGTGTTCTGCGGGTGGTGCGGCTTTGTAGTTTACTGTCAGGTTTAAGCCCACATAAACATTGTAAAAACAAGAAGAAAGACAAGAGATTAATATCATTTCTCATGAGGAGGTCGGACAGAGAGTGCATTTACCGTTACAGTCTCTACCCGCTCTGATGCACTCTCTGCGTCTCCTCTTTTTATTGTCATAAGAGGGTCCCTAGTTACAATGGGTGTTTCTCTAAAGGGGAGGGGTTGAAAACAGCAAATAAGCAGTAGAAACACCAGACATGATTTCATTGTGCAAATATGTATATCAGCAGCAGGTGGCCAATAAGGTGTAGCATCTTTAGGAACAGTGCTTCCCCTCCTTTCCGCCAACCTTGAGAGCTGTCCTCTTTCCCAGCAAAGAGCTGAATAAGTCATTGTTTTCGCGGTGTGCAGAGTGGGTGGCAGGTCACTGCATAGTTATTAAGCACAAACATTATTCACACAAAAACAATACATAGAAAATATGGGATAACATATACAATTATTCTAACATTTACTGAAGTTGTGCTGGGACACCCGAGTATAGGGCGCTCTGGATTGTGGGGCGTGCGGTCGTTTTTTGATGGGCTTAAGAGCGCGCCCTGTAGCCCGGAAAATATGGTACTACACTCACAACTGAACCTGTGCTGTCAGAGCCTTAACCTGCAGATAGACGTACATGCAAGTTCTTATTCTCAGTTTATGTTCAGGTCTCATTTGAAGCTCAGAACCTCCAGAATTTTCTCCCTGAGCTGCAGAGGCTGCACTAGCACTGACTCATGATTGTCTGCAGGGGCTGAGGTTTAGGTGTGAGGCTCATTCTGTTTTCTGATCGGAAAATTGATCATTTACATCTTACATGATAATTAAGCAGCTCATTGTGTAAAATTGTGTCTTTAATACTCCAAAGTCGATTGTGTTCTCACCTACTTTTCTTTCAGATGTTTAACTCAGACGAGGTGACTGAGAACTGGAGGTGCACTGCAGGAGTCAGTCTGGACGCAGACCCAGAGCAGGAGCCCTCCCTGGTGCACAAGAGTCTGAAAGCTCAGCACTTCCACCAGGTTAACACACCTTGGCTCTCTGCACAGTTCTGTCTCTCTCTCTAACACTCTCTAATGCTAACCCTAATTTATTTTTAAATCACAGAAAACTCTCCAGAAGCTACGCGGCAAAGACATTCCATCACATTAGATTGTACTGGCGGATTTTAGTAATACCTGCAAAAACTGAGCACCCTCAAAACACGTAACGCAGTCATTAAATAAAGCTTGTCTTGTTGTTGTTTGATTTTATTTAAAGATGAAATGCCTGGTCCTCTTTGACTGTAGCATATTGTTGATGTGTTTTATTATAAACGGTGACAACATTGGTCATATATAAACAATTATTAAAAAGCCAAGCATTAGTTCACTAATGGGATTCATTAGAAGCAGTAATTGTTTCAGACTTAAGTGAATTTGAAACGGGATCTGAAGTGAGAAAGCTCCTTTTACCCTGTGCCCCGTTTACTCACTAAATGTTTGCAGCCATCATTTTGTACAAAAATAAACATCTTAATTTATTTTAATTCATTTGTGTTTGTTTTGTTTAACTGTAAATCTTAGTGATAAACACTGCTGAAACTAAGAGAAGTACTGTATTCATTTGCTCTTGAAGACACCCTTTTTTAAATGCCTATTAAAATGTCTTATTTATGAAAACATTACATCATGAAAAATATACTTTTTTGTTAACTGTAAACTGCAATTTCAGCAACTGATAAACAAGGTTGAAGCTGGAGTTTCAAACTGATCTTTGTAAATTTAAGATTATTTTCCTATTCACATGCAGACAAGGGCAGCTCACATGATTAAAACAGATTATTTGTGTGACTTCTAGAGTCTAGTGAGCGGGGGTTTGATAGTCAGCCACTAGATTTCTTTGGGTTCAACATTCATTTAGTTGTTAGATCATCTCTGGGAATACAATGTAAAGAAGAGTGGTGGTGGCAGATGGTGTAAGCACCGGGGGAGCTATTGTACATGTTTACGATTATTACAGAAATTGTGATCATCTTCAGGCATTGTTTTTATCATATTAATATTATATATACTATTATTTTGACTCATGTGGACTGAATGAGTCAGGTTTGGACCATTACAATTGGTGTTCTCTGTTTCTCCGTGTGATCGTCTGATCTGATGTGCCATTTTCATCTGCAGATTCAAGAATACAAGACCAGTGTTGATTATTCAAACTTGGTTCTGACTTGACTTTGATAAATACGTTGGCTTCAGAATAAAGTAAATGATAGCCTATCTGTAGCCCGCAGGTCAGCTCTAATACATATTTGATATGATCTCGGCCAAATATTATTATATAACGGGCCAAATTTGGCTCCCAGACCTGAGTCTGACATGTCTGTTCTAGTCCATCACTAGAAAAGGCTCTAACTAAAGCACTGCATTTAATTCTGTGACACATATCTGTTGTTGAGCTATATCTGTTGTTGGGACAGTAAAAGCCCAGGACCTCTGACGTGGGTTTGTTGGACGTCTTTACTGTGGACAAACAAAATGGATTCAGCCAACTATTGATGAACTCAGGAAAGAACAAATAATATCAAAACAAGTAAACTAACCCTGATCAAAATGCAGGTGTCAATCTAACCCCAGCACGAGGTCTAAGGCCCCTGGGTGGGAGACCTGTTGGGCAGGTGGCACAGAGACATTATCAGTTACAGCAACACCACGTGACCACTCTAAGGAAGACCACAAAGTGAGCAGTTGAAACTGTCCAGTATGAAAACAAACTCTTAGTCTGAAAAAAGAACCTAATAACAGACATTATCACTTGCCTGAGGTGCAGGGACCTCATGGTGTAAGATCTTGGAGACAGGCTGCAATTTAAATCCAGTAGGAGGTCCAGTGGGGGACCTGGTGGAGACGGATCTGGGAACCAGGGGCCTGAGGTGCAGGGGCCTGTAAAATCTTGACATCATGAGAAAACAGTGCAATGTGGCTGATAATGAATGAAAGAATGAAAGGTTAAATATTTAAGCACTACACTGCCATTCAAGAACCAACCATGGACATGAGGGGTGGTCTTACCTCCTGTGCCCCGAGATCTTCTGTTTCTTGAGTCGCCTCAAAAATGCTCTGAAGTCCCTCAGTCAACAGCAGTTTGTCCTTCATCTTCTTACAGAGCGAAGCCACCCACCCTGAAACACACGCCTGCTGTTATGAAATCGCGAACAGAAGAGAAGCCTGACTATTTCTAAATGAATCATGTTTAAATTGTCATAAATGCCATGAACAGAATGAACCGGGTGTGTGGAAGTGTTTTAAAAGTCCTATACTGTGTAGAATTGACTCATAAGCTTTAAGCCATATTTCCTCCTCAAAAACAGACCTGGAGCTGTGTTTTATTTCAATCACGCATTCACATGTTTGAATAACTCTTACTGTTAGGCTGTCTCCATCCCCACAGCACAAAAGCTCCATTTCACCTCATGATGTCATGTAGTGGTAGTGGCAGTGTAGTTTTAAGGTTAACCAAAACATATTGCACCTTTTGCCACAGTGAAGAAGAAACCACCCCCAATCTATTTTATTATTGTAAATACTCAGGTTCAACATTTGTGAATTTACCTCATAGATACTTCATAGGAAAGTGCAATGTAATCATCAATATGTAATCAATAGGAAAATCTGTCTCTTGCCCCCCATTTAGGAATATTTGGTATTTTTGGAGACATCTTCCCGTTCTAGAATCTGAAAACTACCAATATATGTAGTGTCGTCTGGTCTGGTCTTGGTCTCAAGTCCGGCCTCAAGACCATTTTCTCGTCTCGGACTTGACCGCGTTTGGACGTCTTGTCTCGGTCTGAGGTCTAACACTTGATGAGTGATAAAATGGAGGTAGATTTATAAAAACATTGATATATAAATGTAAAATACAAATAAATCTCAAAAATTACAAAGATGGTCTTAATTTGGTCTCAATGGGTTGTGGTCTCAGTCTTGTTTCAGTCTTGGCCTTTAAAAGTCTTGGTCTTGTCTCAGTCTCTGCCTTTAAAATAATCGTTTTTGTCTCAGTCTTTAAAAGTCTCGCACTTGTCTCGGTCTCGGCCTTTAAAAGTCTCAGTCTTGTCTCGGCCTTTAAAAGTCTCGGTCTTGTCTCGGTCTTTAAATGTCTCGGTCTTGTCTCAGTCTTGGCCTTTAAAAGTCTTGGTCTTGTCTCGGTCTTTAAAAGTCTTGGTCTTGTTCTCGGTCTTTAAAAGTCTTGGTCTTGTCTCGGTCTTTAAAAGTCTTGGTCTTGTCTCGATCTTTAAAAGTCTTGTCTTGTCTCGGTCTTTAAAAGTCTCTTGTCCTTCTGTCTTTAAAAGTCTCAGTCTTGTCTCAGTCTTTAAAAGTCTTGATCTTGTCTTGGTCTCGGTCTTTAAAAGTCTCGGTCTTGTCTCAGTCTCGGCCTGTAAAGGTCCTGGTCTTGTCTCCGGTCTCAGCCTTTAAAAGTCTTGATCTTGTCTCGGTCTTGGCCTTTAAAAGTCTCGGTCTTGTCTCGGTCTTTAAAAGTCTTGGTCTTGTCTCGGTCTTTAAAAGTCTTGGTCTTGTCTCGGTCTTTAAAAGTCTTGTCTTGTCTCGGTCTTTAAAAGTCTTGATCTTGTCTTGTCTTTAAAAGTCTTGTCTCTCCTTGTCTCTTGTCTCGGCCTTTAAAAGTCTCAGTCTTGTCTCGGTCTTTAAAAGTCTTGATCTTGTCTTGGTCTCGGCCTTTAAAAGTCTCGGTCTTGTCTCAGTCTTTAAAGTCTCGGTCTTGTCTTCTTTAAAAGTCTGGTCTTGTCTCGTCTTTAAAAGTCTTGGTCTTGTCTCGGTCTTTTAAAAGTCTCGTCTTGTCTCAGTCTTTAAAAGTCTCGGTCTTGTCTTGTCTCAGTCTTTAAAAGTCTTGTCTTGTCTCGGTCTTTAAAAGTCTTGATCTTGTCTTGGTCTCGGCCTTTAAAAGTCTCAGTCTTGTCTCAGTCTTTTAAAAGTCTCGGTCTTGTCTCAGTCTCGCCTTAAAAGTCTCAGTCTTGTCTCGGTCTTTAAAAGTCTCGTCTTGTCTCGTCTTTAAAAGTCTCAGTCTTGTCTCAGTCTTTAAAAGTCTCGGTCTTGTCTTGGTCTCAGTCTTTAAAAGTCTCAGTCTTGTCTCGGTCTTTAAAAGTCTTGATCTTGTCTTGGTCTCGGCCTGTAAAGGTCCTGGTCTTGTCTCCGGTCTCAGCCTTTAAAAGTCTCGGTCTTGTCTCGGTCTTGACTCTCACAGGTCTTGGTCTTGTCCTGGACCCTGTGGTCTCGGACTGGTCTTGGTCTCGATTAGTGCGGTCTTGACTACAACACTAAACATCTATGTATTAAAAAAAAAAAGAAAATGTTTTGCTGTTTCACTCAGGCGTTCCACTCGGACACCTCCAGCAGCACACGGGTCCTCCGCCTGCCCACCGCGCATGCGCATCAAACGTTGCTGCCGTAGCCCCAGAGCAGCCGCAGCACACCTCTCCGAACCTGCGATGTTTTCCCTCATCTAAGCTCCAATCTGCGCCACATTCGCACAAGATGAGGCGGCCTCGCTCCTGACTGTGTCCGGAGTAAGTACGCGCTGTCCCGGGCCGCTCTGCTCCGGGGATCCGCCTTTATGGAGCTAAAGTTTGGGCAGCAGCTGGCCTGTCCTCCGCACAAAGAGACTGCTGTGAGCTGTAGCTAACTTGAGCCTCATTCACCAACCAGCCACCGAGCCCGATCCACTGTCTTATCTGTAGTTTTTTTTTAGTTCTACGTGTTATTTACTCACACGAGAGCATATTTGATCTTCCCTTCTCTACCTTCGTTAGCTGCTGCCTTCATCTAGAGTAAAATTTTGTCGTTGGGAGGCTGCTTACTAAACATGGATGCTTGTTATGCGTAAGATTTGGTTTGCCTTCAAGTGTGAGTGATCTTCCCGTCACTGATGAGTCGTTTCTGGAGTAAAGGTCGTTAAAACAGGTTGAGTTCTGGAATTGGATGATGGCATATTTTCAGATGGAGGGCAGGGCCTGTGAAACTCTTATGGGAGATTCACTGTTTTGAAAGGAATGACCAAATCCACAAATTAAACACATTCTGTCATTATTTGCTTGGATTGGCTCCACATACTTGTCATATTAATCTTACGGTTTAAGGTTGTTTGAAATGACAACAGCCGTGTCTCTGGTGTTCAGCAGATTCACCTATTTCCTAAATTTTGTGAAAAAAAGAGATCCTGAACTTTGTACCAGTTTTGTTTTATGCAAGATGTTTTTCATATACCAGGTCTACAGATCTGAAATGTAACAGTTAAAGGCACAGCATGTAACTTAACGTTCAAAAACTAGAGAAAAATAAAAGCATGTTTTTCATTTTGGTTATTTTTATTGCACTGAAAAATGTAGAAAACATGCTTCCTTACATTTCCTTAAACTTGACTCTTATTTTGCCAGTGGGAAGGCCTTTTGCTGCAATTTTTTATGGAAATTTTGTTCCTTTGGCTTAACATACCACAATATGACATTAAATGATTTCTGTTTCCATGCAGAATCTTCCAGAGTATGGTTTTAACTTTCTATGGATCTCAACAGTCCCAGATACTTTAATAAATTTTGGTTCTGGGAGAAAAATTTCAATTCATTTTTCCTCTAGACTTAAAAAATTCAAATGTTTAGAGTTCAAAGACATTATGCGGTTGTTTTAAGTCTGAAATGCACTTTTAAACCTCAAGATTCAACAAATATTTTTTACTAACGTAGTGTTTTAAAAATTCAGGATCTGATAAATAATATTATAGATCTTAACTGATTAGCCCAGAGCAAGCTTTCAAACTTTTAATATATCTGTTTTTTCAGAAGGTCTATGAGAAAAATTAATGGGAATTATGCTTCAGGAACTGGGGGCGGGCCGTTACTGTTGAGCTCCTTTTCCGTGGAATCATGATGCATGTGATGTGCAGCCTCCAGTATTGTGGTCTCTAAACAGCTGAGTCTATCACTGAATTCTAACCTGTTCTCCAGCTCAATTTTTCATTGTTATTATGTTAGTTTTTATGTTATGTCAGTGTCAGTCCTTTCACACAATCCACCACACATTTACTGTCATGAACTAAAGGTGTGGAAAACCTGGGATATTCGTTTTTCATATTGTAATAAATATTTTCGCACAATAAGATCAGTAGAGCGCTCCCGAGACTACACCCGCGCTCCAGAGACTACACCGAGACTACACCGCGCTCCAGAGACTACACCGAGACTACACCCGCGCTCCAGAGACTACACCGAGACTACACCCGCGCTCCCGGGACTACACCCGCGCTCCCGGGACTACACCCGCGCTCCCGGGACTACACCCGCGCTCCCGGGACTACACCCGCGCTCATAAGACTACACCCGCGCTCATAAGACTACATAGTCGAATAATACAAATTTTAGAACACGAACACTTCCTTGACTGAACTGACTAAAGGATTAAAGGCCTACGTCAGTAGAATACAATCTGCCTTTTTGTCAGTTTTCCTTTCAAAAACAGTATATTTCTGTAAAATGGAGAGCCTTGTGTTAATGCGATATATTTATTTTCTTGCGATATTGGTTATTGCATCAGCCAATATTGCAGTACTGATATTTTTCTGATATATTGTGCAGCTTTACTCCTGAGTCATCTCTGTGAGTGAATGTGCTGCTGTAAAATGACTTGTGTTTTCTGTGCTGTTTGCAGTGTGGTGAGGAAGCCTGGGCTCATATGTCTGTAGGATCCCTGACATGCTGGCCTGTCTGCCGGCCTCTGCACACTCTGCCTCCTCTCTTCTGTGCCTGCAGATGAACACTGGACCTCCGAGATGTAAGTGACAAACAGCTTTACTCAACACCTGAGCGTGAAGCCCAGAGCAGAGGGAATAACTCCCCTTTACTGCTGGGTGCATGTGTTCACTTCTGGACAGAATTATGGCACCGAGGAGTCATCTTCTGCAACAATACTAACATTTGAAGCAAGAAAGATACTGGCACATAGCTTGCTATAATTAGTATTTCTATATTCTATTTTATGTACCGTATTTTTCAGACATCGCACTTTTTTTCATGGTTTGGGTGTTTCTTGTGACTTATACCCCAATGCGACTTGTATATTAAAATTTTCAGACTGACAGCTGCGAGATGGCAGTCTTGGCTTGTGCATCAGTTTTCTGCGCATGTCTCCGGCAGAAAAAGCCACTGTCCTGCTGCATGTAGTGAAATATGCAGCAGAAAACAATAATCAAGCAACAGATAGAAAGTTTGGAGTGAGCGAGAAACTTGTGAGGGACTGGTGGAAAGCGGGAATGGAGGACACAGCCTCACGGCAACCGTGCACTGTGCTACTTTCCTTGAAGTCACTGGATGACAAAGCATGGACTCCCATGATAACCAAAGTTGCATGAAGTTGCTCAGAAGTGACACAGCGGATGAAGAATTGAATGGATTTAGTGATTTGGAGTGCGATGGAGAGTTTGGTAAACTTATGTTCTGTTGTTTATGCTATAGTTATCTGACGTATGTGACGTTAACATATTAACGCCTATTCAGCCTCTTGTTCTCTATTCTAGTGTTATTTTTACTAGAACTTGCCTTTCAAGATGAAATGTTTGTTCTTGGTCCCTGATTTTATAACATAAATTTCCCCCAGAAAGTGCATCTTATAGTCTGGTGCGACTTATATGTTTTTTTCTTCTTCATTACGCATTTTTTGGCTGGTGCGACTTATAGTACGAAAAATACGGTACAATTTAGTCAATTTTCCAACTATAGGACTGGGATATATATTATTAGGATTGTAGACAGCTGTTTATCTGAGCATGCAGAACCACACGTTTGACAAAACTTTACAAAGAGGAGTGGATCTAAAGCTGTATCCGGTCTCCCCAATTTCAGAGGGTGTGATTGACAGGTGGATTAACCAGTCAGAGCTGCATGCTCCGTTTGCAGCCAACACAAACATGGCTGCTTACACATAAAGAAGGAGATAAGTCTACATAAATGACTTTGATTGTGTAAAAATCTCACTATTTCAGGTAAAATAAGTTATATATTTTGTTCTGAATGTTACGAGAATTTTTGATTCTCGAACATGTCTTCCACATTTGCGAGACACGTGCTACAAATTAGTGGCAATGGTTGGATCATCTAAAATGTCTACATTTTGAAGAAAAGACTGGCTGGTCAGACAAGACTGCTGTCACAATTCATTTGAATGGTTAAATATGTAAACGACATTTTCTAACCATGTTTCTCTTTCAGGGGAAACCACTCAGAAGATGAGATCTCCGACCTACCCCAGCCCTGCAGAGTTGGACGCGTATGCTAAGAAAGTTGCCAACAGCCCTCTGACAATCCAAATCTTCCCCAACAGCATCAAAGTCCCTCAGAGGAAACACGTCCGGCGCACTGTCAACGGTCTTGACACGTCCTCTCAGCGCCACAGCCCCTACTCCTCTCAGCTAAGCACCAGTGCAGGCCTTCTGGCTGTGCTCAGAGCTCCTGTCAAGCAGCAACCCACTACTCGCGCCCGGACCCTGCAGAAAGCAGCCATGAACCTCCACAGTGGTCCCTATGGCCCTCAGGGCAGTCTGAACAGCACTCACATGCAGGGCCCTTCACAGCAGCCCCCTCTCACACATCCTATGGGCCTCCAGCAGACCCCTCAGACCATTCCTCAGACCTTACCACAGACTGTGCAGCATCCCCCAACCCTGCAGCACAGGGGCCTGTCCCACCCAGGGCCCCTGCAGCGGCAGCAGAGCCTGTCCCATCTCCAGACGAGCCAGAGGCCGGCCTACCCTCATGGCCTCCAGAGGCAGCAGAGTGTGCCCCTGCCCCAGCAGTGTGCCCCCCCAACTCAGCAAGCACCACAGCTGCACACACTCAGGCACCATGGCACCGCTCCTCCTCACACGGCCCTCCATAATGTCCCTCACAATGTCCCCCACAACGTTCTAGTCACCCCATCCCAGGAGCTCCACCACATGCCTCAGCTCAACATGGCACACCAGACTCAAACTATGACCACTGTAAGACCATCCAGTCACCCCCCAGGAGGGCCACAGCCTGGACCCCATGGACCCCCCCATCCAAGGCCACATGGACAACACCAAGGCCAAACAGCACCTCAACCACGGGGGCTACACCCAGGCCAAACAGCACCTCAACCAGGAGGACCGCATCCAGGTCTCCCAGCACCTCAACCAGGAGGACTACACACCGGCCAGACAGCACCTCAACCAGGAGGACTACACCCAGGCCAAACAGCACCTCAACCTGGAGGACTACACCCAGGCCAAACAGCACCTCAACCTGGAGGACTACACCCAGGTCCTCCCGGAGGACCTCAACAGGGTCCTCCTAGAGGACCCCAAGCTGGAGTGTCTGGAGGACTACAACCTTGCCCCTCAGGAGGTCCACAGCAGGGTCCCCCCAGAGCACCGCACCCAGACCCACCTGAGGGAACTCCTTTCGTGGGTGACACTACTCAGCAGCCTCCCCAGGGTCACTACGGGCCTCGTAAACTACCAGATGCAGATGCCCCTCCAAATGTGACTGTGTCTACCTCTACCATCCCTCTGTCCATGGCGGCCAGCCTGCACCAGAACCGCCATGGGGACTTAAGCAGCATTGTTCTGCAGATAAACCAGCTGTGCCAGGCTCGTGCTGGCATGGGCGGTACATCTGTGTGTGAGGGTCAGATTGCCAACCCCAGCCCCATCAGCCGCAACCTGCTGATCAATGCCAGCTCTAGAGTGGCCCACCCCTCGGCCCCGGGTTCAGCCAACAGCTTCCATGTGGGGGGAAGTCTGGACAAAGCCCCCGGTCACCCCGCTGGGCCCTCTCTGCACGCTCAGCACAACATGAATGCTCCTAATGGACTGCAGAGCTTTCATAGTGAGCCCGATAAGGCCCAGAGCCTCCTTCAGCGCTCCTGGGCCCAGCACCAGCTGGCCCACATGCAGCAGCCTCCAGAGGGGGCCCATCCCTGTAAGACCCCTCGTCTGGAGCCTCCTGCCGACTGTGGCTTTGGCCCTGCTCAGAACCTCAACTATCCCCACAAAGTGCCCGGTTCTGCCCAGTCTTTCCCCCTCAAACACCAGGACAAAACCCGCTCGTCGCCTCCTCGCTGCTCTGGGGGCTCTCTGCCTTACATGGAGGCTCAGTACTTGCAGCATCCCTGGGGCCCGCCTCAGGAAGGGCCAGGTTTTCAGGGCCCCCGACAGGGCCCCTCAGATAGGTTTCCCGGGCAAAAATACAAACCAGGGAAGGAGGACCCTGGTGTTCAGCCCAAGCTGATGCCCAATCTGGATTTCCTGCCAGGGAACTTCCAGATGCCACGTTTTGGGGACCAGAGCTTGGACGTGCGTGGCCCCGGGCAGGAGCCCGGCCCTGGGGGGCCTCTGCACGGACATCACCCTGGGTACAGATGAATGCAGACTACTTGGACGAGCTCAGGGTGGAATCTGAAGTCTCTGAGGCAGTGAGCAGCAGAGCTCTGCGCCTGCTCCTCCATCATACTTTCTTTTCATCAGAACAGTCATGTTTGCTTCACCCAGCACAAAGCTTTGTCTCCGATCATTTCCACAGACGTGAGTGCACTAAACAGGAGCAGGTCGTGTGTCTGTGGCCTTCCTCTGCTCAGCGCCTCAGGAGTGGTGCACTACTGTTGGCCTTTGTGCAGTCTCTGTTTTCTGACCTATGGAGCCTCTGATGCAGTGACTATTGGAATATAACCCATCTGCGGGTGTTTTGTTTCACTGTGTAAATCGTGGGGGAAAGACAGACTGATCACTGCATCTTCTATATTCAGAAAAAGCCTTAAATCTGGATTATCCTGCTGAAAAACTACTTGAGATTCCTGATAACATAGTATTGAAACTTTACAATTACTGACTGGGCTGCACAGTGTTTTTCTCTCAACTTCGAGGTTGAGGGTTCAATGCCTGGGCTCTGGACTCGTTATGACCCCTGTTACTGTGAGTCCTCTCCTCCTCCTCCCACCAAAGACTGCCTCAGGCTTGTAGGGGGACAGGAAAACACTTCAAAATGGAGACGTTTCTGGAGACGAGTGAATTTCGCAGCGCCAGAACTGCAGTTTTTATGCTTGATTACCCTGACTAAGAATGTCCAAATACTGCGCTTTCTTTCCAGTAGGAGGACTCGAGCAGGACTTGGCATGAACAAGTTAACTGGTCAAATATTGATACAAAATTAATAATAAAAAAAAAAAATTAACAAAATGGTACAATTTATTCTAACTATCTAAACCATTTTTTTAAATATTTGATTTTAAAGATCACTGTTTAGGCTTAAAACTAAATTTAACTTAATTCTTTTTTTTTTCTTTTGCAGAAGTATGCTACATTTAAAATTGTACAGAAAATTTGGTTGTTTGATTGCTGGTCATTCCTGCCTTCGAGTCCTCTAGTGTATCCTACATGTGCACACTTCATATTTGAGTTCCATTTTGTTGTTTTGAAGGAGTTTTTTTTTTTTGGTTGGACATACACTTTTCACCTGCATGTGCTGTGACATAATATTTCTACAAAATAGGGCTGGGTACCGCTTACATTTTTTTTCTGCGCTGAGTAAACTATAACTTAGTTTATCCCACTGCTACGTGAATACTACCATTTTTGATACAAGTGCAGTGTAATTCAGGGTCTATCACTCTAACACAACAGTGATTATGAACATATTTAAGAAAATCTAAGAGCAGGATACTGTAAATGGGAAATCCAAATTATTTAATCTCATTTATGTTTTTTTTTTTTTAACAATTATAATATGGAAATCCTCAAATGTGCAAAGTGTTTTAACACATTTTTGATAAATAGCTGTAAATGTACCGTATTTTCCACACTATTAGGCGCTCTGGATTAAAAGATGCACTGTCATTAAATCTATTTCTATTTTCGAACTTTTTTCACAAATAAACCGCAGCGGAATTTAAAGGAAACACAACAGTTGGATGGGTCAGTGGTTTTGTTCAGTTGTGGCGTGTAGGGAGGGTGCTGTCTGGGCGTGTCTGTTGGCGTTGTTCGCAGTGACTCAGTTGTGTCTAGAAGTGGCACACTGCAGTCTCTTTTTCGGTTCGTTCCTCGTCTGTGTGGAGTGATGAGTGTGGCTGCCGGTGTGTGTCGTCGCGTGGTCGCTGTCTGCTCCGTGTGTGTTTGCGTGTTCTGCAGGTGGTGCGGTTTTGTAGTTTATTGAAGTCGTGCTGGGACACCCGAGTGGATTCGTGAATTGGGCGCTCTGGATTGTGACGCGCGCGGTCGTTTTTTGATGGGGTTGGAGGTTTATGAAGCACGCCCTATAGTGCGGAAAATACGGTATGTCTAGTTTGAGTTTCAAGCATCATACAGACTTTAATTAATTTTAAAGCTAACTATAAAAATCCAAAAATATAACTTTACTCTGCAAGAAATAATATCTAGGTCAAATTAAATCTACTTCAGTTTTAAAAATTCAAATTATTTTTTTGTTTTAAAGTGCAGAGTTGTCAGAAATTTACTTCAATTGAGAATTTCAGTCACTGTTGCTCAGAAGGTTATTTTTTTATTTTTATTCATCAGCTCTTTTTACAGCATTTTACAACATTCTAATTTAGCATATCTCTAAAACCATAATGTGAAATCTTTTTTTTTTTTTTTTTAAGTTTATCTGCTTACAGATATCACTTTTATACAGTACAAGAATTGAATGATTTACGGTAGCCAGCCCTGCTCCCACTGTGCATTAATACTACATACTGATGATGTACTGGATGAATGAGTACAAGTGAGAGTCAAGGTAAAATGTTCTTCTACTGAAAGCCATTGTTTGTGTGCACTGCAAGAAAGGAATATTCAATTTTGATATAATATAACAACTTGAATTCTCAAAATAATGAGATTTGTATTTTAAAGGGCCCATATTACGCTATTTTCTATCTTTGTTATAATGTTTTTTCCTCATCACAAGCAGACCTGGAGTTCTTTGTTTTATTCACACATATTTGACACAAACTGCAGATTTAGCCTGAGGTACAGGAAGTGCTCCACTGTGTTTTTAAACTCCAAACACCTTCGCTTGAATCATTTGGATCATTTCTGCCCTGGAATTGCCGATCTGTACTGAACTAAAAGTAGAATGTAGCTGTTCACTGGAGAACTACCACTACATGACATCACAAGGTGGATCCGGCTTTTTGAGTTCCGTCAACGATATGGATACTATGACTAAGCATCTGCCGATATCCGATACAAACCAATATCTGTGTAGGGATGGAAAATGGCACCTGAAAACGCACTTAACTTATTACACGAGAGATCCAATTCTGTCATGTAACTGTTATTTACCCTTCCAATAATTACTGAACAGTTTTGTATGAATAAAAGTTCAGACGTCCTCGCTCAAAATCAGCCTGTAAATAGACTTATTAAGGCCCAACTGGGATATCAGCTGAACCAATATCATGAAACCGATCCTGATACCATTATTGGTGCACACCTACATAATTCAAACATGTGTGGATATAATAAAATACGAGTCATATGTATGTTTTTGATGAGGTAACAACATAACAACATTATAACACTTTGTAATAGTCAATTTTGCGTAATATAGTACCTTTAATTAAGCCTACATTTAATTTTGCATACAATAAGATAAATAATGTAATAAAAATGGCAAAAAAGCACTGTATAAATTATGTAACGCTGCAGAAATGATCAGAATTTTGAGGCATTTTAAATCAAGTTGATATTCCTTTTAGCAGAGAGACTTTAAGGTGTGGATGTGTGTAGCTATTTTTTTTGTTTTGTTTTAAATATCTTCAGATTTTATCAACTTTTATTTATTGTTGGACCACTGCATTCTGGGGCCACACGTGCAGAAGGTGTTCTGCTGAAGTGCTTTAACCTGAAGTTTTTCTCTAATACTTTTTTGACGAACTTTATATTTTTTGGTTCCTGCTCATTGTACTTGACGTTAGTGTCAGTTATTTTTTTGTCGTTATCCTTGTTGATGTGCCTGCCCCGTTTAAAGCTGCTAGAAAATGGAATCTTAAGCCACGGTCCTTTGCTGTGCGTCAGAGGGCTGCACCATATGACAAAAAAACTTGTTTTAATTTACCGTTTTGACACTGGTAAAGCTGAATTCAATTAAAACAAAATTGTATATTCTGTTATTTATTAGTCAAATGGCATCAAAATGAGAAAGGTTGAACCAGAATAAAACTGGGACCAAATTAAAATGTTAGAACTGTTAAAGGAACTGCATGTAGCCCGCTCTTTTACTGCTTTAAAAGAGGTACTACAATCACAACTCATCTGCCAGAGCAGATGGAGACACATCCAAGTTTCTCTCATTCTCAGTTTATGGACAGACTCGTGTGAAGCTCAGAACCTCCAGAATTCCCTCCCTGAGCTGCAGAGGCTGCACTAGCACTGACTCATGGTTGTCTGCAGAGGCTGGGGTTTAGGTAGACACCATTCAGATCAGAGAGAGACATTTTAGGTTTAAACACAATGGATTTCACCATTGAAACTGGCAACACAAATGAGAGTCTCATGTGAGGCTCATTCTGTTTTCTGATTGGAGAATCGTCTTGAGAGCACCAAATTATCCCATAAAAACCTCGATGTCCAGTGTTTTTGTAATGAAGAATAAATTATCATTAGAGTTAGGGCTGGTAGTTCAGAAGTTGCCATTAAAATACTTACAATGATACATAGACCACGATACGATACATATCTCGATACAGTGAGCTTACAGTTCGATACGATTCAATAAGATTTATTTCAAATGGATTTGATATGATTCAATAAAAAATAAACGCTAAATCGCAATTCTGACTCTTAAAAGTGTTTGTTAAACTACTTCTTGTACAAAGTTCATATGAAACACAAACATTTAAATCATCAAAACAGTGAAAATGTCAAATTTGTTGCATAAAGAGTTTCCTTTCACTAAAAAAGCAACTAAACTAGCACTGTAACAAAATAATTTAGTTTAATAATTAATAATTTTATTAAGTTAATACAAAAAATACTCTTAGTGATTATATTGATAGAGCAGCCCACGATGTCGATACTGTATCATCACATTAAACGATATGATACAACGATATTTCAATATTTTTGCACATCCCTAATTCCAGTTGTTCTCTGTAAAAACTAGATTTGTTTTGAACATGTTTACCTCATATTTGGGGACACAGTAATGTCATGTTTGCGGAGTCTTACCTGCAGCTCCTTTAATTATTGTGGCATTTTCGAATAATTATTCAGATTTTTAGGGTTTTCTTAGAAAGCAGTGTAAATATTTCTGAATTTAGTATTTTCCTGAAATGGATGTAGGAATAAAAACATCTAAAGTGAGTTACTTTGTGCAGCCCTGAAGCGCCGGCCACTGAACAGGCTCAGAGTACGGGCCGTGTTGGATAAGCTATCTGTGCTGCTGCCTCACATGACCACAACGCTCCTGACCAAGCGCACACCGCTGCTCACACCAGCGCTCAGTTAGGGGATAAAAGTCAACAATGGAATAAATACATTCTCTATATTTCCCTTTAGACCCTATATCACAATTCACTTTTAATCTTAATTCCTGTGTTGTCTTTAAAGGTCCTGTCTTGCTAAACTGACTCTTTCAGAAGTTGCTCAAAGCTCTTGACATCTGTGTTTTTAAGCTCGAATAATGTGCAAAATTGACTCTTGTGCACTTTTAGTCACATTGGAACATTGTTACCTCATCAAAAACATTTGAGTAGTGTTTTGTTTCATTCACATGTTTGAGTAATCCTGCATTATTAGTCTGTCTACATCTCTAAAGATCAAAATGTTCTGCTGCACTTTGTGATGTCATGAAGTAGCGCTTTTAAAGTCAACAGTTACCTTTTTTTTTTTAACCAGTTTTTTGTAGAGATCGGCAATTCCAGGTCTGAAATTATCCTAATGATTCTTGCACAGTGGAGCACTTCCTGTATCGCATCATGACATCACTGGTGCTTTCTGTTTGAAAACTCCTCTCCTCAGACAGAGAGAGGGTTCCTGCAGGGTTTGCGTGTCTAACGTGCATGAATGAAACAAAACACAACTCCAGGTAGGTTTTTGATGAGAAAATGACATAAAAGATCAGAAAATTGCATAATAGAGCCCCTTTTATGTCCATTCCCATCTTGGTTTACGGTGTTTAAAGTGGTATGACCTGTATTTATTTCATGTATTTCTAATTTGGTTGTATTGTAGGCCTACCTGCAGTAAATGGTTCATATAGTTTAACACAATGGTCAAACTAAGGGAAACTAGGTCATACTTAAAGCAAAATGTTGAATACATGAGTAAATTTATAGTCTAACCTCAACCTGTCAACCTTTACCTTTACTGTAACATCGTCTTGTGTCAGTTCACAGGGTCTCCTCTGTGTTTTTAAAGCGTTTAGTAACCCTTCCTGTCATTTATAGGCTCTATTCACGCTTGCGTCACAAACCAGGAAGAAACGTGATTACAACTTCCGATGGGTTCTGATGAGAAAATGTTCCAGTTTTCTTCATCTCCATGTCATTGTAGTGTTCCGTTATGTTCTGCTAATCAATAATTCCAACCACACCTCAGTTTTCATCATTTCCACACTGACACACAACTCCGAGCACACTGGGGACATGTGATTAGAAGAGATGAGGCCACAGCACATACGTCTGCAGTCTTCATTTTACCACTGCTCATATTTACTTCAGTGGGTTTGATCACAGTTGGTCGGGGAGTCCAGTGTCGGGAACTACACCGGAAGTTGTCATTGATGTTTCCAAACGTCTTCCTGGTTTGTGATGTAAGCATGAATAGAGCCTATTGTGTTCAAAGTAGCATTAAAACTGATCTCTAATATTGTATCCTCATCAAAAACATACCTGGAATTTGTTTTTTTTTTTTTTTTAAAACAAATCTGCACATTTAGGCTGAGTAATTCTCTCAAACTGAAAACACTCTTCCACCTTGTGATGTCACGTGATCATACAGGAAGCGCTCCACTGTGTTTTTCAACTCCATACACCTTCACTAGAATCATTTAAATACTTTCAGCCCTGAAATTGCCGATCTCTACTGAACTAAATGTAAAAGGAGCTGTTCAATTGAAAACTACAACTACATGACATCACAAGGTGGAACTGAGCATTTTAAGCTAATAAAGGATTGCTCAAACATGTGTGAATGAAATAAAACAACTCTGGGTATGTTTTTGGGGAGGTGTCAGTATTATAACATGACTTAAAGCTCACAAGAGTCAAATTTTTGGCATAGGACGATACTGAATTGAAAATCTTGATGAACCACATTAGTAACGTTTGAGGAGCAATGTTGTTGTGGAATTGTGAGGCAAAGCAGCCTTTGTATGAGCCCCTGTAGGGTGCATCCCATTCCTCATGACCTCCCGTAGGAACTCTATGATTGGTCAGCTTTTAGTCCCGCCCACTGAGGTGAACGGCCAATAGGGAACGGCTTCGGTCGAAAATGGAGAAATGGGTTGTGTACACATTTTTGTTTTCTGAAAGAACTTGCTGCACAAACTGTTTAATGGAGGGTCTGCCACCTCGTCCCCGTGGAGATGTAATTCCTTTACCTGGAATGTTCCACAGTATGACATAAAATGTTTGCCTTGCATGTATTCAATCATCTTTTATTACTCGAAAAACAGGCATTCCTACTGTGAACGGGGTCACTTCTTCACAGATCTGACTTGTGACTTGGCCTAATTGTGTTATCAACTCGTCTCCATGAAGATAGATCAGTGTTAAAGCGTACTGTGGCACATTTTAGGCAAAGCAATAACATCTCCATAGAGAAACGTTACATGGTGTGGCTTTAAAATAGAGATGAAAGACAAGTCAGGATTCTTTGAATTGGCTGCGGAAAAATCCCTAACGCAGATGTGACCTGGTATATGGTTAGTGTTATGTTAGTGGGGTTTACCCTAAAAACAAAAACAGTCACATAATTCAAATCTCCTCCGTCACTACTCTTTTTTTTTTTTTTTTTTTCTTCTGTTTTGTTTTGTTTTTTTCATCATACCAATCCAAATGCAGTTCAACATTTGTGGATTTTCTGTTTTAAAATCTGCCATCATCCATTTTCAACATCTATAATCACATTCTATAATTTAATATTGTCATAATTTCTGTATAAAACTATGGGAAATTCAGTGTAGCCCAGTAATTACAGAAATATTAACCATAAACCTGGTCAATTTTGAAGGGCTCATATTACGATGTTTTCTGATGAGTGTTATAATGTTGTTTCCTCGTGTGTTTTGTTTCATACACACGTTTAACTCACAAACCCTGCATATTTATTAGGGTTTTTAGATCTTCTCTCAATTTGAAAACACTCTGTTCCACCTTGAGATGCACCTTCACTAGAATCATTTGGATGATTTCACCCCAGAACTGCTGATCTCAATTGCTATTAACTTGAAACTTAAAACTACAAACTACATGACATCACAAGGTGGAGCAGAGCATTTTGAGTTTTGGAGATAGACAGAATAATCCAGGATTACTCAGACATGTGTGAATGAAACAGAACCCAGCTCCATGTCTGTTTTCGAGGAGGTAACGACATTCTAACATGGCTCAAAAGTCAGGAGAGAAACTTTTGCGTAAGGATTTTTAAAACTATATGCAGCTTGATGTGATGTCATGTGAACACAACCTATTTCGAGACTGAGGAGTTGATGCTTCGAGGAGGTGGGAAATGGGATGCAGCCGTAGCGTATCTATTGAAGTGCCTAGTGCGGGCCCCCTCGCTGTGCCCTGGGTGAACGCAGTTTCACCGAGCTGGGGACCAAAGCTGCTGGAACTACTGATGCTGTGTGCCGCCCGGACTCCCCAAGTGCCACACCAGCTACGCCCCGCCCCCGAGCATCTAGCCCCGCCCCTCTCCCCTGGACTGTACTGTGTGTGTGGGGTTGAAGGGGGGGGGTATGACTTTCTACTGTGTTGACTAATCTTCAGGAATAATGTCTTGCACAAACATTCCCCTTGGACAATAAAGTTTGCAAAGCTCAAACTGAGTGGATTGTTTTTCCTCCACACCGACACCGGGCAAATTACTGTCTTCAAGCTCGAGACATGATGATATTTTGTGGTTTAATTATACGCTAAAATATTATTTAAAGAGGAGGTTTTATTATGAGGTATCAAGCTTTCTACTGTGTTATAACAGTCCATCAAAATCATACATGAAAAGGTTGAAGATGTTATTATTGTTATGATTTAAGCAAACTCTCCTGGGCCCAATTTAAATCCTCCTTATGGTTAGCTCTAAGATTCTGTTCAATGCTCAGCCCCCAAGCCTACATCACCCATGCTCCCACACAACAATTCTCCATAAATATACAAAAAACATGTTTCAAAATTGTACACAAACCTGATGCGATGTGCAGTAGTTTCATTACAAGGACGTACACTGATTGTGTTGTGATAGTGATCTAAAGGTGGAGTGACTTAGCACAGGGAGCGAAGTGGTCAGGGAAGGAAGCATGCCCGACCCTGACTGAGACAAACAGCAGTGTATTCACTGTGCACATGTGTGTGTTCTACTCGTATCATGTGTGTGTGTGTGTGTGGTTCTTTGCTCTGAATCCATGCTCACACCGCGTGGAGACACAGGGAGTGTGCAGACTGCAGTGAGCACCTTCTGTATGTTTTCACCTGTGACCACATGATGTTTGAAGCTTTTCTTTTAGGAGGACTGCTTTGTTCTCCCCAGTGTAAACACCCAGTGTGTTAATATTTGGTCATCAGCTTGTCTCCCTTGTACATGTGAACATCTTCATCAC
This sequence comes from Boleophthalmus pectinirostris, assembly GCF_026225935.1. Taxonomy (NCBI): domain Eukaryota; kingdom Metazoa; phylum Chordata; class Actinopteri; order Gobiiformes; family Gobiidae; genus Boleophthalmus; species Boleophthalmus pectinirostris. The sequence continues at coordinate 3,274,549 of NW_026571541.1, read as the reverse complement.
ATCTTCATCACATCTTCATCACATGGCCTGTTAAAGGGATAAGAGCAGCAGAGGTGGACATACTCCACCGTGTATCATGTGTCATGTATCCTACAGGGCAATGGGCTTGAATGTTGTCTGTAAGTGAAATAAAAAGGTGTTCACCTTCCCCTTTCTCTAATCCCCATCATTTCCCTGAGACACAATAACCGCATCATGGAGACACATGTTTGTGCACCTTCATAATCCCCCTTTAGATGTTTGGAACCACGCCTTTGCCGCATTAAGTGCTCTAAAATGTCCAGGTATTATTCTGTGACTCTCCACTCTTCCTCCACACTCTGGGACCTTAATTTAAAAAAATATATATGTGAAGTTTACTTTCATCTGAGAAGAGGACTTTGGACCACTGAGCAACAGTCCAGTTCCACAGCCCAGGTAAGACTCTTCTGACATCCTCTCATATTCAAGTTTTCACCTGAGCATAGTGCGTTAGCCTCATATGATAATTGTCTAAGTCATATTTGAACACTTACGGAAAAACAAGAAAAAACTAATTTTTTTTGCTAGCACATTGGTATTTTGAATTGATATTTTAACAGAAACTTCAACCAGATGTGTGAACAAGTCTCCAAAAAAAGTAAGACACACTGATTGCATAACAAATTAAAGTGACTTAGGCAGAATATGACTTGACTTAGGCAGTTTTTCTCTGAGGGTCATTCCACCTCAATTCACCCAAAAAAATGCAGTTTGAACCCTCACATTGTCCAATTGCAAAGAAAATTGGTGTTTGGGTAAATCATAGCCAGGAAAGCCAAAATCTCAAATTTCTACATGATCGGACCAACAGTTGCTGACATATTGTAATTTTATTCTTTCACTGTTTTGCGTGGTCACCGAATTTCAATTTGCATTTACTCAGCAATTTCTGGTCTGATATCAAAAACCAAGGAATCTCTGGAAAAGGGAAAACATAAGGAATCCAAATCTTGTTTTAAAGGACACGCCCGACCTCAATGACACCAATAAAAAAAATGTAGTCCTATATGTTGGAGGGCTTTTCTTTTTTATTTTCACAAAAATTTACTTAGAATTTGACTTACCCCCATCTTAAGGCAAGACAAATATTCATTCAGAGTGAACAGCTGACAATCAAAGAAACATTACAGGACCATTGTTCTGTCCCTGTCTCCCTGACACAGATGCACGTTGACAAACTCAGTGAACAGACAAACCCTCCTGATTTGGCTGCACTTCATCAAGGACACGTGAGTGATGAAGATGAACACGAAGGCCCTGCTGATATCCCTCCTGTTGTCAGACCTCAGAACCTCATATGCTGCAGCTCTGATCACCTCCCACGGATTGGTCTGGTGGACGAGGTGTCAGAAGAATTCACTGACTATAAGATAAAGTTCATGCACCATCATGGACCAGACAAGACCTTCTACTGGCCGTCCAAAGATGATTCTTGTTGGAGACCTGATTCAAACAAGACAGTCTTTGACAAGAAAATACAGCATTTCACATCACGATATGAACTGGCCTACAGATGAGGAGTAAATCTCCTGATTTCATGAAACGAAGACAGTTGCGAATTTTTCAGTGACTTTTGGTTCTGTGTGATTGAATATACAAGAGGTCATAAGGAAAAACAGAGTACAATACTACAATAATACTGTACATGTATATAAAGTATAAAGTACTGCATACGCTATATACAGTACTACACTAATACTATACATGTATATAGAGTATACAGTACTGCACACACTATAATACTGTACACGTATATAGAGTATACTGTACTGCATATACTATAATACTGTACATAACTGTACTGTACAATACATAAGTTCATGTGACTTCATAGAAACACAGTTCACATTATTAAGACCATCAGTTACTAATTACTCAAGTGCTGAAAGTCAAAACAGACAAATGCTGTGAAAACAGTTCAGTGTTTTGTATTGTTTTAGTTGGAAAGGTTTATTAGTTGTCATAGTAGATTAAATTATGTTTATTATGTTTGACACCATCATTTCAGGTTGCAGACTGATAGTACAGATGTGACAGACTTAAAGATGTGAACGATGACTTAGCTGCATATTTTAGAAAACAGGTCATTCACAATTTTTTGTTCATTGTAGTGATGACTTCTGGTTTGTAAGTAAAGTAAAATGTCACTATTGAGACTGATTTTATGGTGGGGCCTGAGTGTTTGTCCCACTTTTAATAGTTGTGGTTTTGGCAAATGGGTCATTGAAAAAAGTAAAAATAAACTGACCCCTGTCTACTGTGCAAAGACCTGTGAAATTATAATAATAAAGACTATCTGATCTCATGTGTGAATATACAGGAGTTAAAATGATCTCTACTTAACATAGTCTTTACCTTTTAAATCAGTGTTCTCTTTGTCAATGCTCCACTCCCTGAGCCCTTCACACCTCTGCCTCAGCCCACAGCTCCATGCACTAATCCACCTGGCTCACTGACACTTAATCACCTTTATTATTGTTAGGTATCTTCAAAAACCATTAAGCGTGTTCTCTTAAAAATAACCACTGGAATCGATCAATTAAAATCAAAAAGAATTTATTCCCTATTCAATACAATTCTAATACAGAGCTCTGGGTCAGATCACTAACCCTGACCGCCTACGGCTACACAGGTCTTAAATCAGGCAAATCTGACTGCCTCTGAACTAACTTAACCCAGATTTTTATAGACATTGTTGAATGTACTTGAAGGAATAACGCTCTTATTAATGTTGTATTAAATTGTAATGGTTTGATTGGTTCAGCTTCCTTGAGGTGACGTGTGACGTATGCACGCATTTTTGTTAAAACATATATATGATTCAAGAAAGAACTGTAGTGTGATAATAAAAGGTTGAACTGAGAAATACACGCCCCGCTTTCTTTTCACCACGTTAAGTCTGCGCGAGTCAGATACCCTTAACAGACATCCATATGAATATGCAAATAAGATGTTGAACAGGTAACGCCTTGAATCTTCCTTGGAGTTTCTCTGCATTCCTTTAGGTTCAGGGGGGTTGACAGCAGCCAAATGTAAATCACCAGTTTGTTTTGTTTCGCACCAGGCCGAACCATCCCCACTGCTGCTGCTCTGCAATGAATTTCCTTAAGAACACAACCTATATCTGCAAAAGATGACCTTAAAAACATACATGTTTCACATAGTGGTACCTTTAAACATACATACAATTTCAGTGGTTAAACATGAACACAATGTATAATAATCAAACAAATATATAAATTCAATGTTTAATATGCACATGTGATGCACTCAAGAAACGTTACCACTTGGTACAGCCTTCATTATGTTAATACTGCCCTGTTTCTTGTGGTTCAGCGTAATGTCTGTGTCTCATGTGAGTTTTGAAGAGCTGCTCAGATCCTCCTGATTGGCTGCTGTGGTCCAATCAGAGGAGTGGGGAGGAGTGGAGGGACACTTCACCAACTGCAGCAGCTCAGAGACAAAGAAAGAGCTGGACACAGAAACCAAAACAGCTTTCTTTGCCAGGAATTAACTACACTACTTTTAACAAAGTGGACTATTAACTACTGGGTGAAGGACTTCCAGAACTTTCTGCCTCTCCTCTGGTAAGTGTATCATATCTATGGTCCATATGGAATTCACAGCCAAAGATTGTTAAATATCTCTGTATTTAGGGCAGGACAGGGTGTTTTATTTTAATTTAATTTTTTTTACATTTCACATACAAACGCACAAAGCAGACATTTCCAGTCATTCATAACATTGTGGAAAAGAAAGAATGGAAACATAAAATAAAATAAATGACAGTATATCAAGCCTAGTAAAGGAACCTAAATGAAACTGATTTGGGGGAGGTGGAGGACATCGAACTGTGTATGAAGTCTTTGTATAGGTTGGTTATTGAAATAGCTTTTTTACAGGATAAGTGGTGAATAGATTGAAAATATTGATTTATTTTAATTAGCAGTAATGGAAAATATGGTTTTGTTTTTGAGAATTTTGCTCTATGGATATGGTATTTGCCAAGAAGAATAAGTGAATTCATTAGTTTATCAATTTTTGCATTTTGATGTGTATAGAGAGTAATGATATTTTCTTCTTTGGGGTTTTTGGGACATGTACATTCTGGGAAAGAAAAAGTTCACATTCTTTCCAGTAGGTGGAGCTAACTGGGCATGAAAAAAGTTGATGAATAGTACCATAGGGATTCTGTTAGGTGATGGTGTTTGTTTTTCCAGATGAAATTTGTTAAGGTCCTATTCATTTCTATGGCAGGTGAGTCCTTTACAGAAAGTGAGAGCGCAGGATAAACCAGTCTGGAGAAACCTTCAGCCTTAGTTAACAGTGCGCGTCCAAAAATAGGAATGTCCCTTTGCAGCCACATGTTTAATAATGTACTGGTCTTTTTCAGTTTTGAACGGCAGGAAACAGACTTGCATGCCCTGCCCTTTCACAGTTCTCTGGCTCGTTTTTCGGTCATGCTCGGGCTTTCTCCGTTCTACTGGTGGTTGAGTAATAAAAGTCTGAGAGTAAAAAAGTTTGTTGAGTCCAGGTTTGGACAAGTTCTTGCTCTGGCCTTTTGTGTTGTGAGTCTACCGCGCGCTCGGGCCCTCGCTCTCTCTCTCTGTCCAAGATTAGTCCTGGTTTAGACCTGGTTTAGACCTGGTTTAGTCCTGGTTTAGACCTGGTTTAGTCCTGGTTTAGACCTGGTTTAGTCCTGGTTTAGTACTGGTTTAGTACTGGTTTAGTCCTGGTTTAGACCTGGTTTAGTCCTGGTTTAGTCCTGGTTTAGTACTGGTTTAGTCCTGGTTTAGACCTGGATTAGTCCTGGTTTAGACCTGGTTTAGTCCTGGTTTAGACCTGGTTTAGTTCTGGTTTAGTCCTGGTTTAGACCTGGTTTAGTCCATACCTGTCCGTAAAATTCCAGAACGATAAAACCCGCCCGTTTCAGCAACTATTTGTCCGTATCTGTCGGTGCAGGATTCTGTATCACAATATAAACATATCGGCTTTATTACCTGTATGTACATAAGGTTTGAATCACACTCGTAATGTATGTTACATGAACCATTAATTAAGGAAAAAAAAAAACACTGAGGTGTTTTATGTGCATGTTAATAGATTTAAACCTCATTAAACTACAAATACAAGATGAAGTAGAAATGTAGCTTTATAGATATAGATGTTGTAAACTTTATTTACAATATCTACAATAAAATCAGCCCTAACCATCTTAAATGTGTTCTGCAGTTCTACACTTAATTCACATTCTAACTTAATACACCTTAACATAAAAAAAAAAAAAACAACCAAACAAAAAAAACAACAACAAATACACATGTTAAGAACAAAAAGCAAGTGCAAAACACGATGTCTGAAAACAGTGAGAAGATGTGCAGGCTGGTGTAGCAGGAGCGTCTCTGACACTCTGGTGTGAATTGAAGCTTTTAAATTTACACGTGTGCGCAGCTCCACCTACGTTAATTCAGGGTAAATCTCGGAATCAATGCATGAATGTAAGAAGTTTAGCGTCATGTAACTTCAGTGAGCACGCCGAGTTCGAGTTCTAGCAGCGGCATCTTCCTCATGAGCTTCATTTGAGTCGCCCCAACAGGGCGTAGGTCCTATTGAGCTTTGGGGGATGATGTCATACAGGCTCGTCACCATGGATCTATTAAAATAACAGTAATAATCGTCACACACTAGGAAACCGAGGGCACAGTCATTCTGGCAGTAATCAGCAGACTGGTGGACTGTAGGGGTGGAGGAGGCTAAACATGGTTGATAATTGTTATGCACCACGATGCCCAAATAAATGAAATTCTATGCATGACTAGAAGTAAAAAAACAAAACAGCTCAAACGTCCCCTTGGCTTGAAAGTCCCAGCTCGAACGTCCCATTCTCTCGGCGGTAACGTCCCCCTCCTCCCTCTGGGCGGCACACGGGTAACTGCTGTGCCCAGGAGAGGGGGGTCGTTCTCGTTGGCCTTTAGTCGGCCACGTCACGCACTGTGATGTATTGAGTTAGAAAATCAGCATTTTATATCATAACAAAATGAAATGTGAATGTAACGAGACCAAATGTCAGGCGTTGTTCATGTCATATTAGGAAGATAAAGGAATATGAACTCAGGTCAGTAAACACCCACAAGTCACCTGTGAGGAATTTTGTGAAACAAGTGATGGCACTGCCTAACCTGCCATCTGACCACATAGATCCACCATTTTAAAGACCCACTGCCCAAGTTCTACAGATGAACTGAGGAGAAAAGTGGCAATTAGTAATTATAATTGTAATTAATACGATATACGATATGTATAAAAAAAAAATGTGTTTCTCACCTTCCACGGTGGTTGGTCTCTCTCACCCTCATTCAGCTCGGGTCGTCTACCAGAGGCCTGGGAGCTTGAGAGTTCTGCGCAGTATCTTTGCTGTTCCCAGTACTGCACTTTTCTGGACTGAGATGTCCATTGTTTTTCCCGGTATCTGTTGTAGCCACTCTTCCAGTTTGGGGGTTACAGCCCCGAGTGTCCGATCACCACAGGCACCACTGATGCCTTTACTTTCCAGGCTCTCTCCAGCTCTTCCTTGAGCCCCTGGTATTTCTCTAGCTTCTCGTGTTCCTTTTTCCTGATATTACCATCGCTTGGTATTGCGATGTCAACCACCACGGCTCTGCTCTGTTTCTTATCCACCACCACTATGTCTGGTTGGTTCGCCATCACCATTCTGTCAGTCTGTATCTGGAAGTCCCACAGGATCTTGGCTCGGTCATTCTCCACAACCTTTGGAGGTGTTTCCCACCTTGATCCTGGGGTTTCCAGCCCGTACTCTGCACAGATGTTTCTGTACACTATGCCCGCCACTTGGTTATGTCGCTCCATGTATGCTTTCCCTGCCAGCATCTTACACCCCGCAGTTATGTGCTGGACTGTCTCAGGAGCCTCTTTGCACAGTCTACACCGTGGGTCTTGTCTGGTGTGGTAGATCTGGGCCTCTATTGCTCGAGTGCCCAGGGCCAGCTCCTGAGCAGCCAGGATCAGTGCCTCTGTGCTGTCCTTCAGACCAGCCCTCTCAAGCCATTGGTAGGATTTCTTGATATCAGCCACTTCAGTTATGTTCCGGTGGTTTGCCCCATGTAGGGGTTTGTCCTGCCATGATGGTCCCTCCAGCACCTCTTCCTCTGGACCCCACTGTCTGAGACATTCTCTGAGCACATCATCTGTCGGGGCCTTGTCCTTGATGTACTCAAGGAGCTTGGATGTTTCATCCTGGACAGTGGTTCCCACACTCACTAGTCCTCGGCCCCCCTCCTTCCGGCCTGCGTACAGTCTCAGGGTGCTGGATTTGGGATGGAACCCTCCATGGTCAGGAGCTTTCGTGTCTTAACATCTGTGGTCTGTATATCCTCCTTTGACCAGCTTATGATTCCTGCAGTGTATCTGATCACTGGCAGGGCGTAGCTCTTGATTGCCTGCGCCTTGTTCTTGCCATTGAGCTGGCTTCTTAGGACTTGCCTCACTCTTTGCAGGTATTTGGCCGTAGCCGCTTTCCTTGTTGCCTCTTCGAGGTTGCCATTTGCTTGTGGGATACCAAGGTACCTGTAACTGTCCTCAACATCTGCTATTGTTCCCTCTGGGAGTGAGACCCCCTCTGTGTGGACTACCTTCCCTCGCTTTGTCACCATCCTGCTACATTTGTCAAGCCCGAATGACATCCCATACATACATACATACATATGAAAAATGTATTTTTTTTACATTTTTAATTTTTTTTCATTTATTTGTATATAGATTAACTAACTTTGTTCCATAATGGGTACAATTCAGGGGGACTTTCCAGCTTGGGGACCTTCCAGCCAGGGAGATTTTCCAGCTGATTCTCATTACGGACATGGGGAATAGCATAGACATGAAACGTCAACATTATCAGATTTGTACCAAATTTGTGAATTACATTCTATGAACGACTAGAAGCAAAACAAATAACTGACATAAGGCATTTTTCATGGTTGGCCAGCAGAGGTGCAAACACTCCTAAAAAAAAAGATTTAAAGGTGCACTATGTAATTTTTCTAGTGGAAAATTTGTTGGCCTGGGTGGCTCTCAGGAAGTAACGATAGTGTGCCGGGGCAGTCACATGGAAGGGGCGTTTTCACTGGGCAAGAGCTGTTTAATGTCTCTTTTGGCTTTAATTTGATATTCTTTTGCTACAGTCAGAAAAAAGTATGCCTTTAAAAGAAAATACAACCTTCCTTGATTCATGCAACTTAATGTAACCTGCTTGTAAAACACACATTGAAACATTATTACATACACATCAGTATTTGTTATTTTATGTGTATATCGTGATTTTTACTTGACACTTTATTTTCTTTGTTCTAATGCAGATCTACAGAATGGAGTTTACATGTGACCAGTGTGGAAAAGCATGGCCAAATGCTTCCAAACTGAAAAGACACTTCAGAACTCACAGAGGAAAAAAAACATACAGCTGTGACCAGTGTGGGAAGAAATTTAAAGAGTCTACTGCACTCGAAAGACATTTGAAAATCCACACCGGAGAAAAAACATTTGAATGTGACCAGTGTGGGAAGGAATTTACACAGTCCGGAAGCCTCTCTAAACATATGAGAATCCACACAAGAGAAAAGCCATACAGCTGTGATGTCTGTGAGAAGACATTTTCAGTGTCATGCAACCTTGTATCACATATGAGAGTCCACACCGGAGAGAAGCCATTTGAATGTGACAAGTGTGGGAAAGAATTTAAAGCGCCTGGTACACTAAAAAGACATATGAAAATCCACACAGGAGAAAAGCCTTACAGATGTGAGGTTTGTGACAAAACATTTTCACTGTCAAGCAGCCTTGTAACACACATGAGAATCCACACCGGAGAGAGGCCATACAAGTGTGGGCAGTGTGGGAAGGAATTTACAAAGTCTGATGCACTCAAAAAACATATGAGAATCCACACAGGAGAGAAACCATATGAATGTGACCAGTGTGGGATGGAATTTAAATGGCTTGATGCACTCAAAAGACATATGAGAATCCACACAGGAGAAAAGCCATACAACTGTTCTATCTGTGACAAGACATTTTCACAGTCAGGCACCTTGACATCACATATGAGAGTCCACACCAGAGAGAGGCCATACAAGTGTGAACAGTGTGGGAAGGAATTTACAAAGTCTGATACACTCAAAAAACATACGAAAATCCACACAGGAGAAAAGCCATACAGATGTGAGGTTTGTGACAAGACATTTTCAGTGTCAAGCAGCCTTGTAACACACATGAGAATCCACACTGGAGAGAAGCCATTCAAGTGTGGGCAGTGTGGGAAGGATTTTACAAGGTCTGATGCACTCGAAATACATATGAGAATCCACACAGGAGAGAAACAATATGCATGTGACCAGTGTGGGACGGAATTTAAACGCCTTGATGCACTCAAAATACATATGAGAATCCACACAGGAGAGAAACCATACAACTGTTATGTCTGTGACAAGACATTTTCAGTGTCAGGCACCTTGACATCACATATGAGAGTCCACACCAGAGAGAGGCCGTACAAGTGTGAGCAGTGTGGGAAAGAATTTAAAGAGTCTCGAGCACTTAAAAGACATATGAGAATCCACACAGGAGAGAAACCATACAGATGTGATGTTTGTGACAAGACATTTTCATTGTCAAACAGCCTTGTAATACATATGAGAGGTCACACTGGAGAGAGGCCGTACAAGTGTGAGCAGTGTGGGAAAGAATTTAAAGAGTCTACTTCACTCAAAAGACATATGAGAATCCACACAGGGGAAAAAACATACAGATGTGATGTTTGTGACAAGACATTTTCAGTGTCAAGCAGCCTTGTATCACATATGAGAATCCACACAGGAGTGAGGCCATACAAGTGTGAGCAGTGTGGGAAAGAATTTAAAGAGTCTCGAGCACTTAAAATACATATGAGAATCCACACAGGAGAGAAACCATACAGATGTGATGTTTGTGACAAGACATTTTCATTGTCAAGCAGCCTTGTAATACATATGAGAGTTCACACTGGAGAGAGACCATATGAATGTGACCAGTGTGGGAAAGAATTTAAAGAGTCTACTTCACTCAAAAGACATATGAGAATCCACACTGGAGAAAAACCATTTGAATGTGACCAGTGTGGGAATCAATTTAAACAGTCCAGTGACCTCCGTAAACATATGAGAGTCCACACAGGAGAGAAACCATACAGATGTGATGTTTGTGACAAGACATTTTCAGTGTCAAGCAGCCTTGTAATACATATGAGAGTCCACACAGGAAGGAGGCCATTTGAATGTGCCCAGTGTGGGAAAGAATATAAACAGTCCAGTGACCTCCGTAAACATATGAGAGTCCACACAGGAGAGAAACCATACAGATGCAATGTTTGTGACAAGACTTTTTCCTTGTCATGCAGCCTTGTATCACATATGAGAATCCACACAGGAAGGAGGCCATACAAGTGTGAGCAGTGTGGGAAAGAATTTACACTGCCTGGTACACTCAAAACACATATGAGAATCCACACAGGAGAAAAACCATTTGAATGTGACCAGTGTGGGAATCAATTTAAACAGTCCAGTGACCTCCGTAAACATATGAGAGTCCACACAGGAGAGAAATCATACAGATGTGATGTTTGTGACAAGACATTTTCAGTGTCAAGCAGCCTTGTAATACATATGAGAGTCCACACTGGAGAGAGGCCATACAAGTGTGAGCAGTGTGGGAAAGCTTACACTGCATCATTCAGTCTCAAGAGACACATGAGAATTCACTTGTTCCAGAATGAAGAGAAAAGCTGCAGCTCTGACCAGTGTGGAAGGACTTTGAGAAAACGTACTCATGTGAAGGTGCACCGTCTTGAACACACTAAAGGAGACAGAGCTGCTGAGGCCGGATCATGTGAATCTAAAGTCAGACTCAAAAAGCTGGAGATCAGGCTTCAGAGACTCCAGACTGTGGAGATGAGCTCTGTGTAGTGGCAAATATTAACATCATTTTTAAGCTTGCCATTTTTTTAAATTACTTTTTTATTACAAAGAGATTTTAGATGAAGTTTGTCCATATATTATATACATATTATTCTTTCTTGTTTTTACTTTTATTTTAATATTATTTTTACTTTTAAACCTTCTCTGCAGTTTCATTTTTATGTTTTATTATTCTGCTTGCTGATGAATTACTCTTATTATCAACCCACAACAGGTTTTCTTTTCATGGATGATGTTGGGGGAAAGTGAAATAAAATAAAGAAATGATAAAATAAAGTCTACCTATGTTTTCTTTTTTTATTTTGGACCAATTGCACGTGCTTATCTTGTTTTATGTCGCATATATATATATATATATATATATATATATATATATATATATATATATATACATATATATATATTTTTTTCGTTAAATATATGTTTATTCATTTCATTAGAGATATTAAGTATCCATTTAGCTATTTACACGAGTGTAAGCACATCCATATGTCACACATTTTTTATATATATATATATATATATATATATATATATATATATATATATATAAAATACATACACACCTACACATACATATATATACATACATACATACTCTATATACATTTACCTTATGTTCATAACAATACTCCTTATTTGTTTATATATGTGTGTGGAAGCATGCATGCATGCACCCACCCACATACGCACATGCATGCGCGCACACACGTACACCTATACACATGCACATACATATACACATTTAAATCCATGCACCTATATACATATAGGCACATATCCATACATATACATATATTTCATAAAAATTTTTTTTAACACTTCATATTATAAAAGGCAGAGCCTAATATTATATCTATTTATATTCTCCTTGTGTGTGTATACATACATACATATACACACATATATATATACACATATATGTATACATATACACACATATATGTATACATATACACATACATACACACACATACATATTCATATATACACACATATACACACACACACACACACACATATATATATATATATATATATATAACATACATACACATATATATATACACACACACATACATATATGTACACACACATACATATACATACATATATACACATACATACATACATATCTACACTCATATTTTTTCCCTTTAATCCCTTCCCCCGATTAATGACCCCTCACCAAACTAAATAAATAAAAATAACATTATGAATTAATAAACACACACATACACATTCATACATATTCACTCACTCACATACACCCATCCACACATCAATGGTAGGATACACATTATCTTGTTTCTTGTATTACCGGTGCCCATAACTCCTCAAATTCCTTCATTTTAAATCGCAGTCTTGCTGTTACTCTTTCCATTTCCATCATATCTTTAACCCTTTCCCACCAGTTTTCTTTAGTAGGAGGTTGTGGTTTTAGCCAGGACACAGTTATAATTTTTTTTTGCTATTGTACTTAATATTAAAATAATTTTTCTATTTTTTGAAGATATAGTGGTTTGTACAATACTCAATATAAATAATTGAAGATCTAAATTTAGTTTTTCTTTACAAATACTTTCAATTTTCTTTTTTACATTGATCCAGTAGTCTCTGATTAGAGGACAATCCCATAATATGTGTGTGTGTCTCCTGTCTGACCACAACTCTCCAGCATTTGTCAGATTTTGTACTGTATTTTGTTACCTTTGTTGGGACAATAAAATATTGCATCTTGGATTTCCATTCAAACTCTCTCCATGAAATAATGTTGAACATTTTATGTCCATCTTTAAATGATTTCTCCCAGTTTTCCTCTAATATTGTAATATTTCTTTCCTTTTCCCATTTGTCTTTAATGCCCATATTGTTGTCATCTGTATCAATCTGTAGGGCTTTATATATTTTTGAAATGAGTTTTTTAGTATTACATGTACTTGTCATTAATAATTCTTCTAGATAATTAGGCTCATTACAAATATATTTCCAATCCTTATGTTTCATAAGATAATTTCTGATTTGTAAAAACTTATAAAGGTCTTGTGCTTTTAAACCAAATTCCTTTTTTAACTGTTCAAAAGATTTCATGTTTTCACCTTCAAAAAGATGCCCGATATAAACCAATCCTTTCTCTTTCCATTTACAAAATCCCCCTTCCATTGATGGTGTAAAGTCTGGGTTTAAACCCATTTTAGTGGCCCTACAGATTGAATCAGACATATTTAATTTTCTTTTTACTATAGTCCATATTCTTAATGTTGCTTTAACCCATTCATTTTTGATTTTTAAATCCTTTTGTAATTTCTTTGTAAGAAATGGTAAAGATTCTAGAGGAACCTTTGGGCAGGAGTTTTGCTCCATTTCCCTCCGTCCCGTCTCATCATCCTGATCAGTCCAAACTTTTAGGGCTCTTAGTTGTGATGCCCAATAGTATTTTTTAATGTTGGGTAAGTTTAGGCCACCCTTTTCTTTAGAGCTCTGAAGTAGCTTGTACTGAATTCTTGGTTTTTGATTTCTCCATAAAAAAATTGATATGAGTTTATCTATTTTTACGAAAGTTTCTTTAGAGAGCAGAATGGGTAGGGATTGGAACAAAAACAAAAATTTGGGCAAAACATTCATCCTAATGACTTCTATTCGCCCCATTAATGTCAACGGGAGGATTTCCCATCGTTTCAAATCTGCACTTATTTCTTTTATAACTTTCTCATAATTGGCTTTAAAAAGATGTGATGTGTTCTTGGTAATATTAATGCCCAAATATCTAAAGCCCTCATCAGTCCATTTGAATTTAACCTTCTCTTTTGTTTCAGAGGGACATGTACCTGATATACTCATAGCTACTGACTTAGATTCATTAATTACATAACTGGAAATTTCCCCATATTCAATCAGAATGTCATTCAATGTTGGTAATGTTATAGCCGGGTCATTTATATACATGAAAATATCATCAGCAAACAGTGAAATTTTTGATTCTACTCCCCTTTCATCCCGAATTCCCTTAATATTTGGATTTTGTCTAATATATTCAGCTAAAGGTTCTATACTTAAAGCAAATAATAGTGGACTTAAGCATTCACCTTGCCTTACACCTCTTTTCAAAGAGAAAATTCGGAGCAGCATCCATTCACTCTAGTTCTAGATTTTGGATCATCGTAAATAAGTTTAACCCAGTTTATAAACATTGGGTGGAATCCAAACACCGACAACACATGATATAAAGATTTCCATTTTACACAGTCAAATGCTTTTTGTGCATCTAAACTTAGTAATATATTTGTCTTTGAACTCGTCTTAGCACATGAAATAAGATTTAGTGTTCGTCTGATATTGTTAGCTCCCTGTCTTCCAGGTATGAACCCAGTTTGGTCAGATTTAATTAATTTTGATATATGTTTCTGAATTCTTTTTGCCATTATACTTGTTAATATTTTGAAATCATTACACAGTAAACTGACAGGGCGATAACTATCACATAACACAGGATCTTTGCCCTCCTTGTGTAAGACGGAGATGAGAGATTCCGACCATGATATTGGTACATTTCCCGATTCTAAAACATAATTGAATACTCTTTTTAGTAATGGTGCAATCTCCTCTATAAAACATTTATAGAATTCCCCTGGGAATCCGTCAGTTCCAGGACTTTTGTTATTTTTGCTCAGGTGTCAGTGTTGGAAGGTCAAACTTATTCATAAACATTTGTATTTTGGTTTCTAATGACTCCGTACTTTGATCATCATATAGATTTTTATAGTAGTCAGCAAAAGCTTCTGCAATATCTGTTGGTTTTATCTTAATTTCCTTGGAGACAGGATGTCTTATTTTTGCTATTGTTTGCTCCCACTGTTTCTTTTTGAGTTGAAATGCGAGTAACTTATTTGCTCTATTCCCCTTTTCGTAATATGTTTGATTCATATACCTTATAGCATTTTCTACCTTAAATGTTACTAATTTGTCTAATTTTGATCTTGTTTCTTTTAACTCTAACATAATAGATTTTTCAAGCGTTTTAGTATGTTCAGTTTCTAATTTTTTTATTTCATTCTCCAATAGTTTTTGTTGCTGTTCTCGCTTTTTTTAAATTCTAGAGGTTAATTCAATGATTTTTCTCCGTATTACTGCTTTCCCACATTCCCATAAAGTTGTTAAATTGACCTCTCCATTATCATTGTTGTCGATATATTGTATAATACTTTCTTTTATTTCTTGCACCACTGCTTTGTCTGCCAAAATGGATACACCAAGTCTCCAATACTTAAAGGATCCAGTTCTATTGTGAGATGAATAGGCGCATGATCACTTATTGTTATTGGTTCAGTTCCACTATTTATTACTTTAAATACATCTTGTTGGGAAAGAAGGAAAAACTCAATCCTTGAGTAGCTATTATGTGGGTTTGAATAAAATGTAAATGCTTTTTCTCTTGTATTGTTACTTCTCCATGGGTCTATTAATCCAAGTTCCTTTATTATATTATTTAACATTTTAGACCGGCTTGTTGGTGGTCCTTTTTCAACCTATTAAATTTCCCATTTTGTACAGTATTGAAGTCACCTCCCAATACTAACATTCCTTTCCCCTCTTGTACAATTATATTTGCCAGAGTCTTAAAGAATAGTTCATTCTCTTCATTTGGTGCATATATATTTAGTACTGAAATAATTTTGTCTCTTATTTGACCAACAACTAGCACATACCTTCCTTTAGTATCTTGTATGACTTTTTCTGCTACAAAAGGTATTCCTTTTCTTACTAATATTGCCACCCCCCTTCTTTTCCCATAAGATGAATAGTATACCTGACTTATCCAATCCCTTTGTCATTTTTTATGTTCCTCTTCATTTAAATGAGTTTCTTGAATCAATACTAATGAACTGTTTAACTGTTTCAATTGATTTAGGATTTTTTTTTTTTTAATCGGGTTATTTAGACCATGGGCATTATATGAGACTAATTTTAGTCTATCCATATCAGGTTATAATGCATATCACTGTGTCCTACCATACTAACCCTACTTAAGCATACAATACACTCATTCATTCCCCTATACCAAAAAAAATAAATAAATAAATAGTAAAAAAAAAAAAAAAAAAAGGGTTAACCACTAACTAATAATAACTGATCTTTTTTAAACTTCCAAACAAGGATGCCTCTGAAAGATAGTAGATGTAGCTCTTCTTTCAGAGGACAGCACTAAGTGCAAATGCAACTTTTAAACTCCTAAATAAAGTCGCACATATATTTTAAGGACATTTAGAAATGAAACATACATACACACGTTGAGAAACAGTGTGAGCTTCTTCCACATGAACAAGTGAAACACTAAATGTTGTTAATCAGAGGTGAGAGAACATTTGAAGCTGCTCTGAATAACAGAATATAAGACAAAAGCAGAAGTGGCATGAAGCAAATGGAGTAGTTTTGTGTTTTAACAGTAGGAACTATATGAGCTCGTCTAATGTCCTGGAGTTTCCTCGTCACAAACCTGGAGTTGTGTTTTGTTTCTTTCACACATGTTTAACACACAAACTGCATATTTAGACTGAGTCCTTCTCTCAAACAGAAAATCCTCTGTTCCACCTTCTGATGTCACAGGAAGTGCTCCACTGTGTTTTTAAACTCCATACACCTTCACTTGACTTAATAGGATAATTTCAGCCCTGGAATTGCCCACCTCTACTAAACAAAAGGTAAAAGGAGCTGTTCACTTGAAAACTACCACTTCATGAGATCACAATGTGGAACCAAGGAATTTTTATAATAATAATAATTACTCAAATGTGTGAATGAAACAAAACACAGCTCTAGGTGTGTTTTTAGGCAGGTAACAGCATTATAAAGCTCACAAGAATCAATTTTGTATCATATAAGACCTTTACATGAATTTATCGTAGATGGATATTCAGTCTGACCAGTGTGCTCCACTAAATCAAGGAGTATAGTTATAATAATAAGTTGTTGTAACTAGGAAAAGTGCAGCGATCAACTGTGACCTGTTTTGAACCCTGACAGTGTAGAACCAACACATGCATGAAAAGGACAGAATGCTCTCAATACAGGCATAATAAAAGGTTATCACCATGTTTTTATTAACATCAGAAGACCATCATTTCCTTAACAGGTACTGCCCCTGGTGACAGTTTTTCTAAAGCTCTTCTGTGTTTGATGACAAGTTTAACAGAGCATCAAAAATAGTTCCAAAGTATTTGTCCTCTGTCCACAGGCTCACCCTGGAAGGGACTGTTGGTGCAAATAGTCTCTGCTTGTTTGAAAATGTCACAAACATGTTCTGTTTTGTTTATGAGCTCTAAACAGGAGCTCTCTCACATCATGACGTGAACTGATGCAGATGTGGCAAGACCGGCTTTGAGGGTCTGGGCTGCGGGTGTTCTTACCTGTCGTGCCGTGGCGCTGCGCTGGTGGACTATTTAAGCGCTCCCTTCTCAGTCGTTCCCCCTTTTTCCCCTCCGGGCCTCTCCTGGTGGCCACTCTGTCCTCCAGCTCAGGTAAACTTCCATTCATAATCTCCCATGCACGTTACATCCAAATTTACTATCATGTCTCCTTTTAGTGCCGCTGCTTGGCCGGTCCTCGGCTCCGCATCAGTCCCTCGCTCCTCTGGAGCACCTAGTGTGCGCGTTCATCTCTGCCCACAAGGTAATGCACGACCGATCCTCCTCCACTCATTCATCCACGCCCAGATTCTTACTGGTGTCTCTCCTTAGTTCCACAGGTGAGCCGAGTGAGTCCCTCGCCCTGTTGCGCTTGGCTGTGCGCCGCCGTGTCCCCTAAACCGCGGCGTCAGGTGACAAGCTCTACTACAAACTACCTGTGCCAACCAGCCTTTCTAAACTGTGTTGTGTTTATAGCGTGTGCTGGTCCATGTTGTTTGGACCACGTCTGGACGCAGTAGTTCTGTGTAAAGTTGCTTTTGCCTGGGATTGCGCACTGTCACTTCCAACCACGGTATTTTATTTAGCCCAGAATCTTGTACTGCAGGCTCAGATTTTAATTCCAGCAATTAACTTTCTAGGTGTCAGCGGGGGCCACTGCTGTTTTGCTTTGTTTTACTTTTGTTTTTTTGTTTTACTCTTGTTTTAGTTTTGTTTTGAGTCTGGTTTTGGGGTTTCGCTTTGTGTTTTCAATATTTTGTACCTGTTTCTCCCACTGTAGTGTTTTACCTGTTTTTCCTGTTTTTATGGCTGTAGCTACTTTTAAACAACTTAAAACTGTCTCTTAAAATAGAGAAAATAAAGATTGTGTAAATGATGGAACTTGGCTCTCCCCCTCACTTTGATACACTTACCTGTGTGCCCAATATTTAGACTCTATTTCCCCAAACTAGATTTGGAGTGGCATTGTTGCAACAATTTATTATAAAATTGAACATCCTCATGTCGCCACAGTTTGGCATTCCGGAATGTTTGCAACCAAGATGAGTTTTACACAGCAGACACCCCAACATCCATATTTAGATAGCAGACTGCATTTTTCATCTAAATCTGCATAGATCCTACTGAAGTCCATATTATATAAACACGCTTTAAAACAATTTCTCAATGTGTCAGTCAAAATTGTGGTTGTGTGCAACTGCTTGACACAAGGCTTTAAGTAAATCTAAATATTCATTTCTTTGGGTGCATGCTCCTGTTTCCTGCAGGGCGGGCACTGTGACTATGTAATATGAGAGCTCAATGCTGAGGCTGTATTTTAGGTGGAAACATAGAAGCTTGTACCTCAGTTTAATGTGTCTGTGTCTGCGGTGAACAACATGAAGTGCTCTGTCTTCTGCCTCCTGACTGTGACCTTTGTGCCTTTGCTCTTCGCTCTGGAAGGTCAGTCACTGAAAATATACTTTTAAATGGAAAACATAGAAGGTCTATGTTGTATAGTCACAATTCTGTGACCTTGCGTAACTTCATATTTTCATTTTCCCTCAGTTGTATCAACTTATTTGTTGTGGTAACATTTACTACATCACAAATGCATTGAACTGGAACATTTGTATGTATTGCATTTATTCAATTTATTGCAAAAAAGAATGAAAAAAGTAACATTTCCATGGAGACAATCAGATGGTGAACCTTCTACATAAAAGCTGAGCACTTTAAAGCTATTCAATTATATAATGACATTTTTTTTCTCATTAAATAAATTGTGTTTCTTGTGATCTCAGACAAAGATGGACATTGTCCAGTGATGAACGCTGATGCTAAGTTCCTCCCTTGCACAAAGTTCTGCTCCACAGACAGTGATTGTCCGAGGACCTTGAAGTGCTGCACCATGGGCTGTCTGCAATCCTGTCTCGACCCAATCACGGGTAAAACACCCTTCAGTATTTGTTTAGGTGACCTGCAGTTTAAAATGACTCAGGGCTAATTGACTGTTCAGTGATGGGCTGCTCTTTCACAATCCAAGCACCTGATCATATTCTGATTTCAGTTGAATTAATTATTTGAAAAATAATAATCAAGTTGGTTACAGTTTGTTATAAAATTTACACAGAAACACACACACCCCGACACACACACACAGACACACACACACACACCCCCATACACACACGCGCACACACACACCTACACACACGCATGTGTGCACACACACACACGCACCTATTTACAAACCTAGACACAGACACACACACACACACACCTATTTACACACAAAGACACACACACAAGCACACAGACACACACAGTCACACACAGTCACACACATACAGACACACACACAGACACACAGACACATACAGACACACACACAGAGACACACACACACTGACCCGTACACACACAAATTCAGTGAGATGATTGTTTTCACTTTAATCCATGCTCTAC